>NC_137269.1:47644616-48844616 GCF_053477335.1 Acartia tonsa | reverse complement strand
AGTGTTAAAATATTAATTTTATTAAGTATTTCTATACAGATTAGGTTAGGTTAAGATATGAATGAACAAATAAGCCCCCCGCAGTGGTTAGACATTTAAAAAACCTACAAGATGGGCTAAAAAAGGTTAGGTTAGGTTAAGTTTCCACCCCGACGTTTGTCCTCTCCGTCGTTTGGGACTCCCACGTTTGTCGTAGGACCATTAAAAATTTTCCTCTATGACTAGTAACTTGTTTGTGTTCACTAATGCTTAGAAACCATGACACTTTGCTCAATGAATTTCTAGTTTAGCACACGAGTCACACACATACACACACACTCTCACACACACACATACATACACCCAAGTAATCTAATTTCACGGTTGACATTATCAGATTTTACAAGTTTGTCCCTTTTTAATCTTGATGTGAATGTCAAAGGGTGCTAAAACCATATCAAGGCATTGAAACTTGTCTTTTAATCAGGAAGAGAGGTGACATTGAACTGTTACAAAGCGTTTAATGAAAAAAAAACCTCCCCCCCAAAAAAACAGAGATCTATGGGAATGATACAATGGACTATAGATTGATGTGCACCCGAAATGATTAATTATAAAATCATCCCTGCTTTAGATTTAAATTAACAGTTTTAAACTTTTGACACTTCCAATCTAAAGCAACTAATCACTGTTTAAATAGAAGGTAGAAGTACCCAAAATTTTTTGTTTAGGAAAAATTTGCAAGGATGGGTTTTAGTTTAATATGCGATTCAATATTCCATTCCTCCCTAATTCTTTACTCTATAACTAAACCTAACCTAATTCTTCTAATTTATAGACTTTTATTATTTAAAGGGATGGAATGGGCAATTATTAGGTATAAGGTATAACCAACAAGCGAAATAAATCTAAAATAACATTTGGAGGGCAGATGTAGAGGTCGTCAATTCTACGTTGTGTTGACCCTCAACGTCAGCTGAAATTACGTGTAGTCCCTTTCTAAAAAAAACAGGGTACAATTGTAG
This sequence comes from Acartia tonsa, assembly GCF_053477335.1. Classification (NCBI taxonomy): domain Eukaryota; kingdom Metazoa; phylum Arthropoda; class Copepoda; order Calanoida; family Acartiidae; genus Acartia; species Acartia tonsa. Next base: position 48,843,612 of record NC_137269.1, on the reverse strand, counting down.
TAATACAAAAAAGTAAAGTACAATGTGTTGTCGCCAATTTGAACGTTGACTCTACTTTCATCCCAATCATTCTAATTTTCTGTAAAACAAAAGAATTGGTGAAAATAAAAAAATCTAGTTAAAGGGTATCAAACAAGGATGACAACACCCTTAAAAACAGCAATCTAAAGGGATAAGACAGTGGCCGATAAATTGATGTATATCCCAAATAATGAAACACAAAATTACAAGATTAGATTACAATTAGAAGTTAAAACGTTTAGACACTTAACTAAATGAACCAACCAATCAAAATTCAAATAAATTAAAGTAACTTAATATATAGGGTGTACTGTAGAATAGAAATGCTACGATTATAATTTCTTATTCCTAATTGCACTAGAAATCACTATTTGAAACATCATGTTAGCATTAAAATTACATCATATAATACTACTAGAGTTGGCTCGATATAATTATCTCCCTATTGGCTAGTTTTCTATATGCATATCTATTTCTCAATAAATCTATTTTCCTCACCCGGCATTACTATCTAAAAGAAAGTAAATATTTAATAATTTAAATGATTTTTAAAAGATTTTTTTAAATTATATCTTTTTTTTTACATTACCATCACCAAAGGGTTAATGATGATGATTACAATTTTAGTTTAATATTTGAACACACAAAATGTCGCCACAATCGAATTCTTTTAAAACATAGTTTTCTTAAATTTATCATATTATAAATTTAAATTTTCTTTTTTATGATTAGAAATTAAATACATCAATATAAGGTAAATAGCTACATGAAATGAAAAAAATGAATTTAATTTAATAAAGTAAAATAATGGGTCTTATCGTTCTGGGCAATGAGAGTTTATTATGGATTATTGGAGCACTATGAGTTTTAATCATATATTCTTTGGAAAACTTGAGCTCGTTTATAGACATTTATTTCCTATATAGATCTGACATGGATCTTGAAGCAATTAAGCAGGCCGTTTTGTACATGTTTAAAATTGGAAGATTTCATTAAATAAAAGTAATCGCAAATATACTTAGTAAATAACTCCAAAAAGACATGTTTTATATTGAAACGCAAGAGTACATTTAGATTATTATTAAATAGTTATATTGTTTTAAATTTATACCTCTTTATTTCCTACTAGCGGCTTCGGGGGGGGGGGGTTAGTCCTACCCACTATTTTAATTTCAGTTTTAAAAAGATTTTTTGGGGGGGTGGTTATTTTTCATTTTTTAGGGGGGGGGGGTGGGACCCCCCCCAAAAAAAATAGTTATAAACCTTCCCGGGACCTTACCCTGTTAAGGAGAACCCGATCGGTTCAGCGGTTAGCGAGATCCTTCGGTACAGACACACAGACAAACATCCTGTTACTTTAGTATAAGGATTGAAAATTTATAGGACGATTTTAACGTGCTTTGATTTCCAATAATAGCTATGGATGGACTCTCAGATGTTCCCTAAATGTAGATTGGTTTCACTTTAAAAAGATTAAGTAATATCTTCAATTTTTTTTATAGCCTGTTTCAAAACAGAAGTTTTACCGTTTAATTGGGTTGATATAGTATTAGTTAAAAAAATTACATGGATGCTGTTCTGTTTGTCTGTCACTCTGTCAGTATGTTTATATGTCCTTAAAAATCTTTTTAAAATTGCTCTTTGCCAGGGATCTAAAGGGATAAGACAATGGCCGATAAATTGATGTCCATCCCCAATGATGTTTCATACATAATATTCCCTTCTGTAGATTAAGATTAAGAAACTTGACTTAATGAACCAACCAATCAAAATTCAATAATAGTCCCCAAAATTGTTAACCAAACGAATAAGAAATCTTTATTATAATACTTTGGGGACTAGTGTTATAAACAGCCCATATTCCCCTCCCTCCCTGCTCTTTGCGAATATTAGCTGTACTCTATTGAAGAAATTTGTTGTTGTTTTATGGTTGGCTTGTCATTTTGTAAGGGTCTGTAAAAATTTAGCAATGGAAATAAAATATACGTGGATATATTGGCAGGGGAAAATTTGTTGTCAATTTTGGTTGCTAATATGTTACATCTCATTTATTGGTCAGTTTGTTCGGAGGGGATGGGGTAAAGGCTGTATATTGGGAATATCACTATTTTACCCAGCTACGAGCATTATTTTACTAGATAATATGAAAATGTGGTGCAACATCCAAGTAATAATACATCGATTAAACTAGCAAGGCCAAAAAAGGAGATGAGATCAGTGAGGATTAAATTTAAAGTACAAATTCATTCTCCATCAAAGGCCCCCCCCCCCCCTCCCCACCTCATAATTTTGAAATAATTTAAAATAAGATCATTAAGATAAATTAAGATCATGGAAAGAAAACGAAGAAGCGGGTTGCCTCGTATTTTCACAGTAGCTTTTCTCCTATTTCTAGCTCATGCTGGGATTATTTCCTATCCTTGCGGGGCAATCTTTAACATTTACCTAACCTAATATAATCTATCAAAAGCTACTATTAATATACGCTACTTCGTTTTCTTTCCATGACCAGAATAAATTTTTTTTTTTATTTTACAGAAATTTTCATTTTGCAATCAACTATATTTTTTTTTACTTTTTCAGGTATGTCAATTTTAAGAAAGGGATTCAAAGGATCTACTGCAGTTCACGGTAAAATATTGCTGGTAAGCAATATTTCCAAAAATCTATGAATTTTAAAGGCTGCTAGCTGCCAAACGGATCATACCCGCAAACCATTTTAAGCGGCATAAGAAGGCCTACTAATAATCTGGAATAGCCATAAATCAATGATGCATAATTATCTCGCAGTGCAGAAAAATGCGCGAAAAAGACCTATTTTACGCGTTTTTTCTTCAGTGAAGCTTTCCCTGTGCATCATTGGATCTTGGATATTCCAGATTATTTGTAGGCCTTCTTATGCCGCTTTAAATGGTGTGCGGGTATGATCTGTACGTTCAGCCGTTTGGCAGCTAGCAGCCTTTAAAATTAATAGATTTTTGGCAATATTCGTTACCAACAATATTTTACCGTGAACTGCAGTAGATCCGAAATTTTTTTTTTAGGTGTGGACATTTTAGGGCCATTTCTCTATTAGGAGGGTACTGGTATATTACCCAAAATAGTTACAAACCTTCCAGGACCTATGTAAAGCTATATTGTAAAGGAGAACCATATCGATTTCGCTATTTATGAATGATGTCATCCATGTTAAAGTAAATTTTCCAGTGTCCTATCATTGAAAATTTATATTTCAATGTCATCTTGGCAATCAAGATAAACAAACAAACTTTTTTATTATGAATTAGAAAAAAAAATATTTTTTTTAATATAAAAAATATACAACAATTGTTACTGTATAAATTTCAATTGCATTTAGTATTTTTTAATACTTTTTAAATTGCATTTAATAAGGAAGAACAATCGAAAAAGCTTTTTTTATCAAACACACACACATCACACACTCACACACATACACACACACTCACACACACATATACACACACACACACAAATAGTCACAATCAAACAGATAAACACTAAATATAATGGTCATACACAGACTTTATTAATTTGTACAAAACTTATTAGTAGCGTAGCTACTACATAATTCGAAATGGCCGTCAGTTCTTTAAAAATGGAATAGAGAAAACGTGATATTATCGGCTACTATTTTTTTTATATTTTAAAACACCAACGGTCCAACATAAACTCTAAAAGTTTATTGGCTGAAAGTACTCTATTAAAGAGTTAGTTTTGACAATTTTAATTTAAATGGTACCTATGGTTAAAAAGATGATTGTTTAAACTGGCTTCAAAGCAAACATTCCTTATATTAAAGTAATAGGATGTCTGTCTATGTGTATCAAAAGATACCTCTGAACCAATGTATCTCCTCATATGTCCTGGGATGGATTATGACTATTTTGGGAGAGTGTACCCTAACCATCCTAAGAGAAAGAAATGAAATCAAAATTGAATATGGGGAAGGGGGGGGGTCCTCTATGGACGTAGTAGCTAGTAATACAAATAGCAATTTTATTAAAATATATTTTATTTCTTAATTTTTCGTTAAATTTAAAGCTAAGGTACCCCCCCCCGCCCCCCCCCTTGTACTTGAATGTCTTGAAAACTATATAAATACATTTGTCCAATTGGAAAATAGAAAAAAATTGTAAAAGTTACATTAATTTCAGCGCACAATTTAAACATGATTAACATTCTAGTAAATTGTTTGTGTGATAATAATACATTATAATTTTTCCAACATCAGTTGTTGGTGATGAGAATTCTTGATGATAGACAGGGGTACAGGGACAGAACAATATAACTTTTTCTTATTTTCTTAACAACTTTGGGGACTTTTATTAAATTCTGATTGGTTTATTAAGTTGAGTGTCTAAACTTTTCACCAAATAATTGTTATCTACAGAAGGGGTAATTTTGTGTATCTTCAATGGGGATGTACATCAATTTATCTGCCATTGTCTTATCCCTTTACATTCATTTTCAGCACCATTATCCCCTCCCTCAATGATGATATTATTGTAACAACCAAGGACAGAAACAGATATTCTGATTTTTCAATCTATACTATTTACAAGTGGATAAGCACCTAGAGGCCTTTAGTGGGACTTACAAAGTTTGTTTTTTATTTCAAACTAGCGTCTGCGCACCTAGCATCTAGGAGCTCTATACTTAAAGGGATATGAAAAAGCAGAAAAATAGCAAAAAACCATACCAAACTTAATCTTAAAAAATAAAATAGCCTAAAACCATCTCAAGATATATAAGAAGCCTCACAGTAAAGGAGAACCATATCGGTTCAGCGGTTAGAGAAACCCTTCGCTACAGACAAAAAAAAAGCTTACTACTTTATATAATAGGATATATAACTTGAGAAATAATTTCTATGTTGCGTTCAAGTCTTTTCGCAAATTTTTTTAAAAACGTTATAAACCTTCCCAGGACCTATAAGAAGCTACCCTGTTAAGGAGAACCCGATCGGTTGAGCGGTTAGCGAGATCCTTAGGTCCAAACATACAAACACAAAGACAAATAGACATCCTGTTACTTTATTATAAGGATTTAATCAAATGTTTGTACTACATTAAAGAGATTAAAGTCAGCCTTTCATTAACGTACTACAATTAATTAAAATCTCCAACTAGAAAAACCTTTCCATTTTTAAATTACTTGATCATTAAAAATCTGTAAAAGTATGTTTTACCAATCATAATATTATTTTCCAGAGATCTATAGATAAGACAATGGCAGATAAATTGATGTACATCCCCAATGATAATACACTATATTTCTCATCTGTAGATCACAATTAGTGGCTGAAACGTTTGAACATTTAACTTGATAAACCAACCAATCAAAATTCAATTAAAGACCCCAAAATTGTTAAAAAGAAAACGGTATTATAATACTTTGGAAACTATTGTAATAAACAGCCCAATGTCCCCTCCCTCCCTTGTCACACACGGATAGCTTTTTTTTCGTTAATTTAGGCATGTTAGAGTTGTCCTATCGATTTCAAACTTTGCATGGTGATTCCTTTAGTAGTTAGGTACGATTTAGAAAGCGTAACAACGCTATAATCATTACAAGAATATCCGTACGTCCATTTTCAACATGTTGATTTTTTTTACTTTTTTAACAATAAATTCTTATGTGATCTAATCATCTGATTGATCTGACTTTTTATATGTTGATTCCTGGGACAACAAAGTATAATGTTATAAGCGAAGCAACTCTATAATCAAGTCCTAAAAATGTAAGTATGTCCATAAAGATTATCCTGTATCAAGCTGTTTTTCAACAAATTTACTCACAATTTTGCTTCAACTCTTATACATTTATATTCTGATTATTCAGTTCTGATACTATATAAGTGTTAATGTCCGTTTGTCCTACCGTTTCAGTGCTTCGCTTCTATGGATGTTGTCATCCTTGTTTCATTTACAGACAACACATATTAACACGAATGAAATGGAATAAAATATCAGGATATATGTCCATGAAACTCTGATTATAGTATTAGATATTAGTAGTACAGCTTAGCAGGGAGGGAGGGGACATTAGGCTGTTTATTACACTAGTCCACAACGTTTTATAATAACGCTTTCTTATTCGTTGGCTCAACAACTTTGGAGAGTTTTGGAATTAAATTTTGATTGGTTTGTCCATAAAGTTTAGTGTCCAAACGTTTCAACCACTAATTGTAATCTACAGAAGTTGTAATTTGGTGTATCATCATTGGGAATGTACATCAATTTATCTACCATTGTCTTATCCCTTTACATTCATTTTAAGCACCATTATCCCCTCCCTCCATGATGATATTATTTGAACAACCAAGGACAGAAACAGATATTTATTCGGCCATTGTCTTATCCCTTTAGATCCCTGGATTATAGTATTAGATATTAGTAGTAGTACAACAGCTTAGCCTCATTTCAAGGACATTTATATCAAATCTTTTACAAACGCACACAACAAGCGCGCGCGCGCCTTTTGTGTGCGTTTAATATGTGCAATTAAAAGAGATGTAGGCTGGTGTATAATCTTTTATGAGCTACTTAAATTTTAATCTAATGCACAATGAAAGAAAAGTTCTATTTTATTGGTCAAAACTATGTCTTTTATAAAAGTAATAGAATCTAAGGCTGTCTGTACTGAAGGATCTCGCTAACCGCTATGGTTCTCCTTTACAGTTTAGCGTCTTAAAGATCCGGGGAAAGTTAATAGCTATTTTGGGGGACGTTACAACCACCCTTCAAGATAAATTGGGAAAAAATATATTTTTACGGGGGGGGGGGGGGTCGAATTCCACCCACCTCCACCACCTTACGAGCTCCTAGATGCCTCTAGGGGCGTAGCCGCTGGTATTACTATATGATAAAAAAAATTTTTGAGGGGAACATTTTTTTGTGTGGGTATATTCCTTTTAAGAATGGCTAAAATCTTCCCTAGACTAACAAGATTGATTTTTCGTCCATTGTCCTGTCAGTAACTCCCTGGCCTTTCCTTTATAATGTCTTATTTTTAAAAAGGGAAGCTTTTCTATAATTAGGGTCTGTGCGTCCGTTCGTACGTAACGGATAGCTCTTTTCGTTAATTTAGTCATGTTATAGTTGTCCTATCGATTTCAAATTTTGCATGGTGAATCCTTTAGTAGTTAGGTACGAGTTAGAAAGCAAAACAACTCTATAATCGTTACCAGAAAGTCCGTAGGTCCATGTCGATTTTTTTACTTTTTTTAACAACAAATTTTCATGTGATTGAATCATCCGATTGATCTGATTTTTGGTATTTTAATTCCTGGGACAACAAAGTATAATGTTATAAGCGAAGCAACTCTATAATCAAGTCCTAAAAATGTATGTATGTTCATAAATATTATCCTGTATCCAGCAGTTTTTCAACAAATTTACTTACAATTTTGCTTTGACTCTTATACATTTATATTTTGATTATTCAGTTCTGACACTATACAAATGTTGTTTTACCGTTTCAGTGCTTCGCTTTTATGGATGTTGTCATCCTTTTTTCAATAGTGTTTTATGAATTATTTTTACAGTTTTTTTCAGTTCTACTCAAACACATAAGTATACATTTGAATGAAAGATTCCATTTTTGTTGTAAGACTTTGTACATAATCTTCCATGTTAAAGATTAAACCTGCAAATATCAGTAGAATTGCATCCCTTCCTATTCCATATATGGACTAGAGTATATCAGGGATATAAAGAGATAAGACAATGGCTGATAAACAACCTCAATGTTGATAATGCAAATTACCCCTTTTGTAGATAACAGTTAGTTGATGAAACGTTCGGACACTCAACATAATGAACCAACGAATCAAAATGAATAGAAGTCCCCAAAGTTTTTTTTATGTCAACGAATAAGAAAATGGGTTACTATAACCTTGGGAACTAGTGTAATAAACAGAACATTGTCCCCTCCCTCCCTGCTTGTAGAGTATATGCATTTATATCCGTTTGGACAATTACGAAATTACAGATACAATAGAGTGGCTAATGCACAATTATATTAACGGTTGTTGTTGGAATTAAGACTCTAAATATCTTTAGAATTTTATCTATACTCCAATTTTAGATCTTTATTTATTATCAGTTGGGGCAATTACATTTCTAGTATATAAAAGATAGGACATAGTACTGTAAGTCATATTAGTCCCCAAGTTTTTTTTTAGTTTTTTTTAGTGAGAAAGGGGGTGTAATATCCCCCCGCCTTAATTTTTTTTTAGTTTTAAAAAATAGAGAAGACATTTTTTTTTTGGGGGGGGGGGGGGTGGTTGGTGTTAACCTCCTACAAAATAGCTAAAAATCTATCCAGGACCTCAGCGGTTAACGAGATCCTTCACTACCTACAAAAAAAACACCTTACTACTTTATATTATAGGATTTACAAATCAGTCATTGCCCTCACTATAAATGCATATTTCAAAGATTTGGTCACAAAAATTATACATATATCCTCAATATTCCTACAATTTTAACCCATAATGAAAAAATATCTTTCTTCGAACAAATCTAGCGCCTTTTCTTAGGAGGGAGGCGAATATACAAATATTAAACTCAAAGTTTTTAACCTTACGAATGAGAATTAAAAGATAAATATTCTTTTTTGTACAACAAAACAAGGATGACAACATCCATAAAAGCGAAGCTCTGAAACGGTAGGACAAACGGACATTAACACTTGTATAATGTCAGAACTGAATAATCAGAATGCGAATGTATAAGAGTCAAAGCAAAATTGTAAGTAAATTTGTTGAAAAACTGCTTGATACAGGATAATGTTTATGGACATACTTACATTTTTAGGACTTGATTATAGAGTTGCTTCGCTTATAATATTGTACTTTGTTGTCCCAGGAATCAGTATACCAAAAATCAGACAAATCGGATAATTATGTCACATACAAATTTGTTGTTAAAAATGTAAAAAAAATCAACATGTTTAAAATGGACGTACGGACATTCTGGTAATGATTATAGAGTTGCTACACTTTCCAACTCGTACCTAACTATTATAGGAATCACCATGCAAAATTTGAAATCGAAAGGACAATTCTAACATGCCTAAATTAACGGAAAAAAGCTATTTAAAAAAGTAAAAAAATCAACATGTTTAAAATGGACCTACGGACATTTTGGTAATGATTATAGAGTTGCTACGCTTTCTAAATCGTACCTAACTACTAAAGGAATCACCATGCAAAATTTGAAATCGATAGGACAATTCTAACATGTCTAAATTAACGAAAAAAGCTATCCGTTACGGACGGACGGACGGACCGACCCTAATTATAGAAAAGCTTCGCTTTTAAAAATTTGTAATTTAAAGTCTAAATTTTTCATCACATATTTCCTATTTTAATGCTTTGTTATTTCTCAGAATTTTTAGCTTTTGAATGCAGAAAATATAAAGAAATAATTATTACCTATTCTAATTTGTAATGAAATTTTGTTAAAAAAACATTTCATGATTCAAACAAATTAAAATTGTTGAATTACTGAACCCTCTAAATTTATGTATTCGTATTCGTTGGTCTATAGCAAAGAATTTGAATAAATGATTAAATTAAGTAAAGAAATTATCATAATTCAGTTATTCATGGTAGGTTTTTAAAATTATGTCTTAAAAAATTTTTTTTTAGAACAAAACTTCCCCAAATCAATTTACTAAATATTGATTAGAAATAGCCTAAAGTCTTATCATCATATACATCACTATCTTAAATTATTAATCGTGTCTGAACTAAGTATCAAAATAGCTAGAGTAAAAGATTGTGGCTTATTGTTACAGGAATCTATGTATAAAAACGATTGGACAATTCTAACATCTTGAATTTACGGGCTTGCTTTTAAAAGAATAAAATTTTAAAAACTGTCGTGGTTTAATTTTTCAGTGGGTTGGGTTTTTGGGCTTGTAGAAACTTTTCTCACAAAGAAATGAATCCATAACTGTCAAGAACCAGAGAGAAAGAGAGGGGACAATGGGCTGTTTATTACACTAGTCCCCAAAGTTTTATATTAATGTTTTTTATTCGTTGGTTTAACAACTTTGTGGACTTAATGAATTTCGATAGGTTGGTTTTTCAAGTTGAGTGTTTAAATGTTTCAACCACAAATTTTAATCTATAGAAGGGGTTAATTTTGTATGACATCATTGGGGATTTACATCAATTTATCGGTTAGTGAATCACTCATAACCCTCTCCAGATGCTATTTATATACATACATTCCAAATGATGATACACAAAATTACCCCTTCTTTAAGTTACGTTTAAACACTTAACTAAATAAACCAAACAATTAAGATTCAATAAAAGTCCCCAAAGTTGTTAAGCCAACGAATATGATAACATTATAATAAAACTTTGGGGACTAGTGTAATAAATAGACCAATGTCCCCTTCCTCTGGGTGCAAACCTTTGCAAAATGAATTTGTAGAAAAACAAATATTTGTTTAGATTGATAACTCCTAGCAAACCATGATTTGTTGAAAAATGTGCAAAACTTGCTAGGAAAACACTTAGTGGAAGGTTTGTGTAAGAAAAAGACAAATAAACCCAAATATTTGCTTTAAACAGTTAGGAGGTTGAAATCATTTTTATGAAAGCAGAAATATAATCAACAGATCTGTAATATAGATGTATATACAGACAACTCCCTTCCTTTTTAAAAGACCTCTGTCGTCTGCTTCTAAATTATTTTCTGCTGCACCATTGGTTGATTTTCAATGTCCCAATAGAAAGGTTGCACAAGGTGGTTGCGATGGGGAGATACAGTTATTTAACCCTTATTTACCCCTCACTTGGTAATGATATCATCATGGCTGATTTTTGTAATGCAACATTCCACTTTTTTTTTTTTTGGGGGGGGGGTCATGACTTCAACCCTGGTTTGAAGCGTTATTTTAAATTGTTGCCCGATTTAATCATTTTCAAAATTATTTGCATACTACTTTTGCATACTGTCTTCTCTTTAAAAATCGCCTAAACTTGCTCCAAAGCAATAGGAGACTTCAAAAAGTACTAGAATCCAAACTAAATGTCCATCATTATCAATTCTACAGATTATTACTTTGCTTTTTTATCAGGAAATTCACATTATTGCCATTGTTTTAAAATGCCTAAATAAACCCTAGAAAATTAATGTAGCCCCCCACACAGAGAAAACTATTTTTCTATGTGTATTACAAACTATAACCAATACAGGGATCCAAAGGGATAAGACAATGACCGATATATTGATGTAATCCACCAATGATGATACACTAAATTACCCCTTCTTAAACGTTTGGACACTCATTTTAATGAACCAACCAATCAAAATTCGTTAATAGTCCCCAAAGTTGTCAAGACAACGAAAAAGAAAAAGTTATTATAAAACTTTGGGGACAAGTGTAATAAACAGCCCAATGTCCCCCCACTCCCTGTAACCAATATAAGCAGCCAGTCAGTCCCTATATGGGTAAAATGAGCCTTAATTAATAATCAGTCCTGCAGGGGGGGGGGGGGAGAGGGATTGGTAGGGAGTTTTTGAATTAGGACATGAAAATATCGAGGAAACAAGGATGACAACATCCATAAAAGCGAAGCACTGAAACGGTAGGACAAACGGACATTAATACTTGTATAGTGTCTGAACTGAATAATCAGAATATAAAAGTATAAGATTCGAAGCAAAATTGTAAGTAAATTTGTTAAAAAACTGCTTGATACAGGATAATGTTTATGGACATACTTACATCTTTAGGGCTTGATTATAGAGTTGCTTTGCTTAAAATATTGTTCTTTGTTGTCCCAGGAATCAATATACCAAATATCAGATCAAACGGATAATTAGATCATATAAAAATTTGTTGTTAAAAAAGTAGAAAAATCAACATGTTTAAAATGGACGTACGGACATTCTGGTAATGATTATAGAGTTGCTACGCTTTCTAAATTGTACCTAACTGTTACAGGAATTACCATGCAAAATTTGAAATCAATAGGACAATTCTAACATGCTTAAATTAACGAATAAAAGCTATTTAAAAAAGTAAAAAAATCAACATGTTTAAAATGGACGTACGGACATTTGGGTAATGATTATAGAGTTGCTACGCTTTCTAAATCGTACCTAACTACTACAGAAATCACCATGCAAAGTTTGAAATCGATAGGACAATTCTAACATGCTTAAATTAACGAATAAAAGCTAACTATCTCGGACGGACGGACGGACGGACGGACGTACGGACGGACGGACGGACCGACCCTAATTATAGAAAAGCTTCGCTTTTAAAAAGGAAATATGAAGGATTTAATACTTAAAAGTGAAAAAGATCTAAAAATAAAAAATTGTATAATAAAAAATGTTTAAGTAATATCTGTCAAAATATATAAATATCAAAATTTAAACTTCGATGTTACACCAGATTATTATACTCTCTAACTCGCAGCGGGCTAAAATAAGAATGCCCTTTAACCCATCCCGTCCTTAATACTTGATGAACGAACTGACCAATAAATAATTTCCATATTAGCAACCTAAATTGGCGACACTATTTCCCCTGTCATAATATCCATGTATAATACACATAGATTGTACAAATCACTATATTATGAAAATAACAGCATAAATTAAAAAAATGGAGCACTTTTTTTGCAACCTTTTAAATATGAACCATGAAAACATATTGTAAAATGATTGAAAAGAGGGCGAAAAAGAAAAGTTTGTGATGTATTGTCTTTAATAGGATTCAATTTTTAAAAGCGAAGCTTTTTTATAATGAGGGTTGGTCCGTCCGTACGTAATGTATAGCACTTATCGGTAATCTTGGCATAATAAAGTTAAAATTGATTCATCTGATTTTTGGAATAATCATTCCTAGGACAACAAGGTACAATTTTATTAGTTAAGCATCTGTATATGTCCTTAAACAGTGTCATGTATTTTGAGGGCCAGGGGTATAATATTACTTTAAACTAAAACTAGTGGCTACGCCACTAGAGGATGCTGTGAGTATTGGTGCAGAAAATATTACGTAAAAAAAAAAATTAGCCAATGAGAGGCCGTTATTGACTAATGGTAAAATTTATAGTGGCCTCTCATTGGCTAATTTTTTTTGTTACGTCATATTTTTTGCACCAATACTCACAGCATCCCACTAGAGGACACGTAAAATTGTTTCTTTTCAATCTATCTTAAAATATGTTATTTACCAAAAATATTTTTTTCGCTGCTAGATTGTGTTATGTATGTTTTAAGCTAATTGCAAAAATATCCGCAGAGCGGCTTTTTTTTTATCATTTTTAAAATTTTGTCGATTTCTCTAGAGAGGGTGGTGGTACCCCAAATAGTTATAAACCTTCCCGGGACCTATGAAAAGCTACCCTGTTAAGGAGAACCCGATCGGTTCAGCAGTTAGCAAGATCCTTCGTGACAAACAAACAAGCAAACAAACAGACAGACAGACATCGTTCTTCTTTGTATTATAGATTGCACGGTATAAATGTTTTAAATGCTTAAAATCTGTATCTTTCTATGTAAGTCATATTTCTTACATGTCATTAGGTGATTAGTTACTAATTTATTCTTTGACTTAATATAAAACTTGTTTTACATTTGATTTTTAAAAATGCTCATAAGTAAATTTTTTTACAGGTAAGTTTTAAACTGGACACCTTACTCTATATAGAAGCTTTAACCAAGAGGTTGAAAATTGTAATCTTATTCATCAGGGAGGGAGGGGACACTGGTCTGTTTATTGCACTAGTCCCCAAAGTTTTATAATTAAGTTTTCTTATTCGTTGACTTAACAATTTTGGAGACTTGAATAATGATTGTTTGGTTCCTAAGTTTAGTGTCGAAACGTTTCAACCACTAATTGTAATCTACAGAGGGGGTAGTTTGGTGTGTCATCATTAGGTATACACATCAATTTATCAGCCATTGTCTTAACCCTGCCTTATTCATCCAGCTGTTATAAAATTTTAATTACCATACACTAGGAGGTCTACTTGAAGAGGTAAGAAAGGCAGAAAAATAGCCTAAAGCCATCCCTAGATTTAAATCTAAAAATTTAATAGCATTGAACCATCTCGGAACCTATGTAAAGCTTTGTTTAAATGAAGAAGTCAATCGGTTCAGTTGTCACTGAAGCTACAGACAAAAATAGTTATTTCTCGTATAATATTATAAACAGCTTTCCGCGGATATAGACTGTACAATTTTTTAGCCCCGAGGTGTCGAAGGCACTGGCTAAAAAAACTGGTTTTCATCTTATGATTGTACATTTTTATATTCGTAGAAAGCTGGATATAATACGAAGCAAGACATAGCTTTTTCATATGGGTGAGAACCGGTTCCTATCCACCGGATTCGAATGAATACGAGAGAAAACTTTATCCTTATAATAAAGTAACAGGATCTATGTGTACCAAGGGATCTTGCTAACCATTGAACCGATATGGTTCTCCTTTACATGGTAGCTTCTCATAGGTCCTGGTAACTATTTTGGAGGAGGGTACCAACACCATCCCAAGAGAAACAACCCCTAGAAAATGATGACCCCTGTAAAACATTTTTTTTAAAACTTATTCTTTGAAAAAACTTTAAAGGGACTGTGAACGTAAATTTTTCTCATCTTAATATCAAATCTTAACATCATCTCATTCAAAATATCTCACAGATTGAGCAAAACGCGCTTTTGTTTGCTTAAAAAACGGCTTTTTCCGACGATTTTTATAAGGTACAGGGAAAGGAAGAAATTTTCCGTATTATATAAAATGTGCATTAAATTGCTTTTTTCTCCCATTATAGCTAAAATTAAACTTTTTCACATAGTTCTAGATTTTTCCTAACGGTTAAGCTGACTTTTAACATAATCCTTGCTTTAAAACAATGTATAGTTACTTAGAAATTGATAAAATAAGCAATATTTTTTATTGAAAACCAAATACAATAACAAAGCCAGAAACAGGTTTTTTATTATTATACAATTAACGTTAGATGGCCCATCTCTCGCCCACCTTTAATTACAAATTTGTAAAAAATAAAGACGCAATATTTCTTTATGAACAGTCTGATAAAAGTGTAAACTAATTCTCCAAAGTGGGTTATTTATTGTCCAACACAATAAAAAAGGATATTACGTTATAAAAAAAACTAATTGGCAATTTTATAGCATAAAATAAATCCTTAACAGTAAGTAAATTGTTTCAACTATATATGACACGTTAAATATCCCTACAAACATTATAAGAAATAAAAATGTTCAGATTTTCCCTGTTTTTTCCTTTTTCCATCCCAAAATACCATAAATTCAAGGCATTATTCCTGGATATTTTTGTTAATAGGACGTTTTTGGTTGATCAGTGTAGTGAAATGTGTTTAGAAAATGTTAAGATTTGATAATCAGATGAGAAATTTTTACGTTCACACTCCCTTTAATTGAATAAGGGGGGGGGGGGTCGACTTTCCCCCTAACTAAAGGGACCCTAGATGCCTCTAGGGGCGTTAGGTTACAATAGTTTTGTTTCTATGGTGCATGTTATATTTAATTATCCACGAGTTCTATCTTTAATCCTTTCAATAGTCTCGACTCTATACTTTTTATCAGTTAGGTACGTAAATGATTTTCTGTGTTTTGGTAAAGATTTTTTATTTTAATTTATATTAGACTAGCGGCTACGCCCCTAAAGGCCTCTAGCGGCACTTTAATTTTTTCTTTTCATTTCGTGTTTATGTTGCGCTCAAGTCTCTTGAATATTTAAAAAAATAGATTTTTTGTGATATCTCTTGGGAGGATGGTGGTACTCTCTCCCAAAATAGTTATAAACCTTCCCGGGACCTATGAGAAGCTACCATGTTAAAGAGAACCCGATCGGTTTAGCGGTTAGCGAGATCATTCGGTACAAAAAAAAAACAGACAGACATACAAACACACATCCTGTTACTTTATTATAAGGATATTCAATTCACTTTGTAAAAGAACGAAGTGAACAGAAAAAAAGCCTAAAACCATCCTAAGGCTTGAATCTAAAAATAAAAAGCCTAAACCTATCCTAGGATCTATGTCAAGCTTCCCTAAGAAGGAGAACTCAATCAGTTCAGCAGTTATTGAAATCTTAATCTTCTGACGAAAAACTTATTATGTATTAATTAGTAGGATTTCCTTTTGACACTTATGTAACATAAATCTTAGCTATTTATCATCTGAATTTTAAATTTTTATGAAAACTACCATTTAGTACACTTTTTAGTTGTTCTATGGGTTTTTATAAATTGAAATGTTAATAGTACATTTTGACAGCTAATACAGTATGAACCATTAATTTATCTGACTTTGTATTGTTTCATTTCTAAAACAGTATGAACCATTAATGTACCTGACTGTGTATTGTTTCATTTCTAAAACAGTATGAGTCATTGATGTACCTGACTGTGTATTGTTTCATTTCTAAAACAGAACGAGCCATTGATGTATCTGACTGTGTATTGTTTCATTTCTAAAACAGTATGAGCTATTGATGTATCTGACTGTGCATTTTTTCATTTTTTAAACAGTATGAGCCATTGGTGCATCTGACTGTGTATTGTTTCATTTCTAAAACAGTATGAACCATTAATGTATCTGACTGTGTATTGTTTCATTTCTAAAACAGTATGAGCTATTGATGTATCTGACTGTGTATTTTTTCATTTTTTAAACAATATGAGCCATTGATGTATCTGACTGTGTATTGTTTCATTTCTAAAACAGTATGAGCAATTAATGTACCTGACTGTGTATTGTTTCATTTCTAAAACAGTATGAACCATTAATGTACCTGACTGTGTATTTTTCATTTCAAAAACAGTATGAGCCATTTATGTATTTTACTGTGTATTGTTTCGTTTCTAAAACAGTGTAAACTATTGATGAACCTTACTGTGTATTGTTTCATTTATTGGCAATACACTCACCATGCTTTTATTACATTTCTTAGACATTCACGGTGCAAGGATCTGTTAAACGGCTGCGAAGTGTTAGGTTCATTGTTTTAGCTGCAGCCGACTTTCTCAGGATTTATGAAAAGAGCATTGTAAAAAAGTACGATTTCGGTTCAGTGGTTAGCAAGATCCTTCGGTACAGACAGACACAGATCCTCTTACTTTTATATAAGGATTTACATCTAACAAAGGGGGAGGTTGGTTATGCTAAAATTGCGTAAAGGTTTGAGTTTTAAAACATTAGTAGAACGATAAAATATATGTTAACTTAAAAAAAAATTTCTATAGTTCTTTTCAATAAGAAATATACATATTTAGTGAATATTATCGTTCTACTACTGTTTTTCAGCTTTAAAAGGTGTAAGACCTTTACGGATTTTTAGCACAACCTACCTCCACATTTATCCTTTAGTGTCTATTTCTTAAACCCTGAAAGGACTAGAATTGTCCTTGAATCTGTCTGGCTGTATGTTTGCATACATGTTTCTGTCTACATGTATACTAAACAAGGATGACAACATCCATAAGTAGCGAAGCTCAAAAATTATGAATGGATATCGGGAAAAAAATTTACTATATAGGAGAGTCATACAATAAACATTAAACTTGATAAAATAGGGAAATAACGGAACCTTTTAAATCAAGAAAAATTAAAAATGTAGAAATCCAGCACCACAATTAATAAACAAATCCTAATAAAACTTAGTGAACATATGCAGAATGTAAAATCATTTAATCCCTGAAAATTTTAGCCCTCTATCTTGAAAAGGAATCGAGAAAATCACAAAAACTTAAAAATCTAGGGATCAATCTAGCACCCGAAATAACAGACAGATGGACAAAACAATGTATAGATTAGATGGGCATATGTCATAGGAATCTTCCATAAAAATTTTAGGTGTCTATCTTGAATAGGGGCCGAGAAAATCACGTTTCCCCCAATTCATTAATTACGAACAGACGGACGGGCGGACATTCGGAATTATAGAGTAGCTTCGCTACTAAAAAATATAACCAGTCCAAATATGTATAATGTATATGCGTCTATAACCTGAATTACCCCTTTACACATATGTAAATACCAGTCTTTTTTTTAAGCGAAGCTTTTCTTATGTGTCCGTCCGTATGTCCGTCTAATTACTATAGTTGTCTCTTTTTGATTACACAGCTTTTGTCTGGACGTTCTAACTGTGTATAGTAATTTTCTCTTCTCCAAGGAGGGAGGGGACATTGGACTGTAAATCAAACTTGTCTCCAACGTTCTCTCATTTGTTAGCTTATACATTTTGAGGGCAAGCAGAGTCTGTCTAAGCTTTTCAACCATTAATTTTAATCCAATGAAGGGCTATTTTTGTTTAACATAATTTGGTGAGTTTATCATTGGCCTATTTCTTAAATATACATGTTTCTTAATATCTGATTTGTTAAGCTCCGCCTTTATGAATGTTGTCATCCTTGTTATCCGCATGCAATGCCAGGTTTTTGTCCTATAGTCGACAGGGAGGGAGGGGACATTAGGCTGTTTATTACACTAGTCCTCAAAGTTGGATTAAAACGTTTTCTTATTCGTTGGCTTAATAAACTTGGGGACTTTAGATAAAGTTTGATTGGTTGATTGTAACGAAAAATTGATATCTACAGAAGGGGTAATTTTGTATATAATTGGGAATGTAAATCAATTTATCGGCTATTGTCTTATCCCTTTAGATCCCTGTATAGTAGAAACCAGACAACACCATAGTTTATAATACAAAATGCTAGTGGCTTCGCCCTAAGCCTCTTGGGCTATCCTTTTAGGATTTTTTTTTATAAAAGAAATAGCTTAAAACCTTCAAGGGCCAGTATAAAGCTTTTTTGGTAAAGCACAACCCAAAAGAAAAATCTATTTATGTACTTGATATATAGATTTAGGGATCTTAAGGGACAAGAGAATGTCATATAAATTAATGTTTACTCCCTTGATTGAATTAAGGTTCATATTAAATACAACGAAAAAAAGAACCTGATTTATAAAACTTTGGGGACCAGTTTATATCAGAGTCAAATCCTGCTACTCTCTTTTATGATGTCTAATAAACGTACAGACATTACCTAGGTATATAGAAGCTTCGCTTCTAAAATCCAATAATTTCTTCCTTAAACCTTTAGTTTTTTAAACCAATAGGCTTTGTGTGTGTGTGTGAGTGTATGTGTGTGCGCGTGTGTTTGTGTGTGTGTGAGTGTATGTGTGTGTGTGTGTGTGTGTGTGTGTGTATGTGTGGGTGTATGTGTGTGTGTTTGTGTATGTGTGTGTGTGTGTATCCCCAATTTACATATTAAAGTTGCAAAAATGAGGGTCTAATGCCTATATAAGGAGAAAATTTTGATATATTTATGCAGTTTCAAGGTTCAATAGTTGGGGATATGAAACAGGATTTGCATTTTTGTAGGACGAGTGTTAATATTATTTTAAAACATTTTATTTAAAATATCAGGGATAAGGGATGGGAAACGTAAGAAAATATTATTCCAGGCCTATTTTCCAACTAGGCCTAAAAAACTAGTTTCGGGATGACGCAGTAGTTAGATTTGAAAACTATGAACAATGATGAAATAGCTATTATAGAATAGAATTCAGGTAGTTGATTTCACCTATCATAAAATATAATAAAAACTTTTCAAAGAACCAATATGTTTGTGGCTTTAAGTAGAATCCCGTTATTACTTCGCCAACCCCCCCCCCTCATTTAAAAAAAAGTTTTTTTTGAGATGGTTAAATCTGATTTATTTTCAAACATTTTAAGGGGGGATCTACTTCACCCCAAAATTTGTATATAGAAATAAACACCGCTTTAGCTCCCCAGCTTTAATAAATAAATTAAGTAGAATTGAATAAGTACATGGGTAACATTCTATCAACTAATTGTTCCATAGCAAACATATAAATTAAGAATTTTAAAAAAAAATTTATTTTACGTTAAACTGTTTTTAACCTATTTTTGAATGGGGGGTCAAAAATATACTAGGACACCTATAGAATCAGACTGCAGAGCCCAAATTTGAATTAAGTCCCCAGTAAACTTTTTTTGGGGGATTTAAAAATTAATTTTTAGTGATGCTGTAATCATTTTGACCGAAGCAAAAGCTTTTTGTTTACTTTGGGTAATATTGTGGCTTACAGAACATTTTTATAAAATTCACTTTATATTGATACAATAAAAAAACATTACTCTGTTCATTGGAAATAATTTTTTTTCCAAAAACAATTAATTTCATTGAAAAATCTAACATTTACAATAAAACAAATAATTCTGAAATCTAACCAATAAGAAGCCTTGTTTTATATAATTCTTTACAATTCAAAAAAAGAGTGTTTTCACAAAGTGACTTATTTCCAATGTAGTTAAATATTTTTTATTTAAATAAAATGAAAAGAATGAAAACCGTACACATAAAAGATACATACTTTTTAAAATTATTTTAAAAGATAAGTTTGAATAATCTTATTTAATAACACATTTGTATATGTGACAAAAATAAATTTGTTGTATTGCATAAACATTTGTTGTCATTTAACCCTTTACAGCCATTTTTTATGTTTTTAAAATAAGTGAGAGAACACAAACATGTTAATGTTAATTCGTTGATATATTATAAAGAATTAACTTTTTAGTGAATTTTTATAGTAAAATCATAAGGCCTAATTTTACTCTATACCAGAATACAATATTTATGAAGCAAAACACTCTAAAAGCTACGAATTTTACCCAAATAAAAAAAATACCTTTTGCTAGGATCAAAATGATCACGGCAACAGTAAAAATTAATATTTAAATCCCCCCAAAAAAGTTTATTGGGGACTTAATTCAAATTTAGGCTCTGCAGTCTGATTCTACTGGTGTTATAGCATATTTTTTATATACGTTTTAAAAATAGGTTAAAAACAGTTTAAATATTAACAGAAAAGTTCAATTAAGTGTGCAATAATTTTTACCAAAATTAGTTAAATTTTTTTTTTAACAAAACACAGTACACTTTTATTTACATATTGAACTAGTTTTGTATTTGTGATCATTTAGATGGGTTATCAATTCCACATGAAATGTAACTTTTAAATTGTCTAAAGACATGAGTTTTTCACATTGTTCTAAAGTATAAAATGTTGAATCCTACTCAGTCTTCAAAAAACGATCTCTCAATTTATGTTTTGCTTTATGAACATTTATTAATGTGTAGATTTAATAATAAGTTGATGTGATTGAACGTCATATATATTGTTGTCATTCTAATAGCAGAAAGTTTCCATCGTTGTTTTTCTAATAGCAGAAATTTATGTTTGGTTGAACTAATTTAGCCAATAATGAACTGGGGGACGCGTTTGTTATTAATTAATTGAGGTAGTCATTTAATCCCGGAGGTAGTCTTTTTTAGAAGATTTTAAATGTTTTTTGGAAGATTTTTGAATTTTTATTAATTATTAAAAGAAACTTGATATCAGGGATATAAATGATCATAGCAGGGAAATAAATGAAAATTAAAAACCAAAATTAAACCACATTTTAGCATAAAAAATGAGTTTTTTGTTTAAATGAGAATGATATTCCTGTCCAGTTTTTTGTTTAGGAATGAATATTTTACCCGAGGGAATAAATGATGGACCGATAGGTCATCATTTATTCAAAAACTGGACAGGAATACCCCACCCAGGTTGCTGACATAGACATCATTATTGATCAATTGGTTTATTTAGTAGGTTTGGAGGGGATGGGGTGAATGGGGCGATTGTTAGTTTAACTAGTTTCACTTTAATATAGTACATGATAATCCTGTAATAATAAATCCATTCAAGAAAATAGTTTTATAATATGTATAACTAGCCGCTGTGCTCCTGGCATCTAGCAGCTACGCATTGGAAGGGGTAAGGAAAGTAGAAAAATATAATAAAACAATCCTAAGAATAAGAATTGAATAGCCTAAAACCATCCAGAAACCTATAAGAAGCTTCCATAAAATGGAGAACTCAATAAGTTTGGTAGTTAGCGGGATCCTTAGCTACAAATAGAAAACAAAGCTTACTACTTTATATATTAGGATGATAGTCTTATCAATTTTTATTCGGCCTATAATAACCAACTGCAGTTCATTTACCTATCTGGTGAATATAACAATAGTTGGATCTACTGCAGTTCACGGTAAAATATTGCTGGTAACGATTATTGCCAAAAATCTATGAATTTTAAAGGCTGCTAGTTGCCAAACGGCTGAACGTAAAGATCATGCCCGCACATTGTTTTAATCAGCATAAGAAGGCCTACAAATAATCTGGGATTAGCCATAAATCAATAATGCATAATCATCTCGCAGTTAAGAGAAATGCGCGAAAAAGGCCTATTTTACGCGTTTTTCTTCACTAAAGCTTTCCCTGTGCATCATTGGATCTTGGCTATTCCAGATTATTTGTAGGCCTTCGTATACCGCTTAAAATGGTGTGCGGGAATGATCTGTACGTTCAGCCGTTTTACAGCTAGCAGCCTTTAAAATTCATAAATTGTTGGCAATATTCGTTACCAGCAATATTTTACCGTGAACTGCAGTAGATCCCAATAGTTAGATAGTTGTTTTAGATGCACAAACTTGCAGGGAGGGAGGGGACACTCACCTGTTTATTACACCAGTCCCCAAAGTCTTATAATGATGTTTTCTTATTCGTTGGCTAACATCTTTAGGGACTTTGGTAAATTTTAGGTATTTTACAGGTATTATTGGTAAACTTTGATTGGTTCGTACATTAAGTTGGGTGTTCAAATGATTCAACCACTAATTGTAACTGTACAAAAGGGGTTGTTTTGTGTATCATCATTGGGGATGTACATCAATAAATCGGCCATTGTCCTATCCCTTTAGATTCCTGACAAACTTGGCTATTAGGCACAATTTGAAAATAGTTCCTTATCTTTTAAAAAAGAAGCTTTTGTATATTTTGTCCTTACGACCGTCCTTCCAGGACATGTTTGAATTTTCAGAAAAATAATTCAAGTATTTTTTAAAGTTCGTCAGCTCTATAATCATTGATTTTTAGACATTTTGACACAAAATTTTGACATTATTCTATTAACTTAATATGATGCTGATTACTAAAACGACAAGACACAACGTTATTAGATTTTTTATAATCACGAAGCAAGTACTTAATACAAGCACTTTTTTCTATTAACTGAGCTGGATCTTTAAATCATTTTAGTGGTAAGCCAGATCGGGGTGAGCTAACTTTCCACCAATGAGAGCACAGCATTTTATGAAATGCCGCGCTGTAATTAGCTGAAATTCGGCTCACCCCGATCTGGCTCACCACTAAAATAATTTAAAGATCCAGCTCTGATGTGTTGAACTATACTTTTATGGATGTTATCATCCGTGTTTAATATCATAAAATTGCATAGAAATGATGGTAAACCTCAATTTTTATGGTAAAACAAGGATGACAACATCCATAAAAGCGAAGCATTGAAACGGTAGGACAAACGGACATTAACACTTGTATAGTGTCTAAACTGAATAATCAGAATATAAAAGTATACGAGTCGAAGCAAAATTGTAAGTAAATTTGTTGAAAAACTGCTTGATACAGGATAATGTTTATGGACATACTTACATTTTTAGGACTTGATTATAGAGTTGCTTCGCTTATAATGTTGTTCTTTGTTGACCCAGGAATCAATATACCAAAAATCAGATCAAAAGGATAATTACATCACATAAAAATTTGTTGTTAAAAAAGTAGAAAAATCAACATGTTTAAAATGGACATACGGACATTCTGGTAATGATTATAGAGTTGCTACGCTTTCTAAATCGTACCTAACTACTACAGGAATCATCGTGCAAAGTTTGAAATCGATAGGACAATTCTAACATGCATAAATAAATGAATAAAAGCTATCTATCTCGGACGGACGGACGTACGGACCGACCCTAATTATAGAAAAGCTTCACTTTCAAAAATCCTTTTAATCCCTTTAAATGTTAAATTAACCCATAATTCGTTTTAATGGTATTAATTGTTGCTGTTGCAAAGATACTCTACAACCAAGAATTAATAAATTGTTTTCCCGAAAATATATTTTGTCACTACTGATCAAAGCCATAAATATTTTATTAAGTTGGTAAAAGTATTGGATCATTACTTGGATCTTACACTAGATTATCATGAAATGATGTAATCTAATAATTTAAACTTGTAACTGGCTAAAATAACGATACTCCCAATTTCTACTTTACCCCATCCTCACCCCTTCTTACTGGATGAACAAACTGACCAGTAAACGACAGGAGAAATAGAACTCTAAATTGACGACAATTTTTTACCTGTCATAAATTCCATGTATATTCTTTATCCATTATACTAAATCTAAAATTACTTAATCTGCAGATTTTTTTTAGATTTGTCATTTTACTATGGCTGCGCTTATATGGACTTTATTGACCTTGCTTTAAATGTATTTTGGATGCATCAAAAAATAAATTTTCAATTTAACTGATTTATCATTTGATTTATAATACCATAATATTTGTTTTAAATTGGTTGCTATCCCATCGATATATCATTTCCTGGATGTTGCACCAAATTAACATAATATCTAATTAAGTGATACTCGCAGCTGGCAAAAATAACGATAACCTTATCCACCCGCTTTACCCCATCCCCTCCTGGAATAAAGAACTGGCCATCAAATGAGATCCATGTTAGCAACCTAAATTGACGACAAAGTTTCCCTTGTCAATATATCCACGTAGATTTTATATCCATTTTCTATCCACACATGGTAAAATTTATGAGCGTTGTTTCCAAAACAAAATTGTAAACTATCTAACAATGACTTTTGAAAATAGAAATACAGGGGAACCAATATAAATTGGCAATATAGTTTACAACAAGGATGACAACATCCATAAGTAGCGAAGCTAAAAAATTATGGATAGCTATCCGTAAAAAATGAACGTTAGAGCAGATTTATAATTAAAGTAATCAATCACTGAAAATTTCAGCTGTCTATCTTGAATAGGAGTTGAGAAAATCATAAAAATTATAAAATGTAGGAATCGATCTAGAACCCCAATTAATTGACGAATCTTAATGAAACTTAACATATTTAATCCCTGCAAATTTCAGCTTGCTATCTTTTATATAAGCCGAGAAAATCACGTTTCCCCCTTCTGTCTGACAGACGGACGGACATTTCGAATTATAGAGTAGCTTCGCTACTAAAAAAGAAATTTTTACATCTACTAAATTGTACTCTATAAAGCTGTAAGGTTGATTTGTTTCAAGGATGTCCAAGCTTTCTATTTTGAGGTGGGTAAAATGAAGGATTGAAACCCTTTACCCTCACCCTAGGACGTCTATGATTTCTTTGTACATTAAGATATAAATAACCACTGTCAGAGCAATTAATTTCAAGAAAGCTTCACATAGGTCTCAGGATGATTTTAGGCTATAGTCCTAATATAGTCTAAGGTTTTTTTTTTCTATACTCTACACAACCTTTTTGCAATGCAAACTAGGGACTCAGTCGCTAGTTATTTGAAGTTAATAAAGACTATACAAATTTCTATTTCTTTGTTGATTCAAAAAATTGACAATTCAATGAAAACACCCTGTATATATTAAAATTGTGTAGAATTGAATTTAAATTCAAGGTTTAACTTTTAATCAATTTATCTTGTTTGTTGAAAAAGGGAATCCGAAATGATAAAAACATATTGTACCATTAGTATTTATGTCCATATATAAAGCGCAGAAATGACGAAAAAATGAAGAAAATAATATTTTTGCAAGTATTGACAACAAATCTATGAATTTAACAATTAGAATCACGTTGAAATCTATTAGTTTGAAACCCAACCACCTAACTTTTTTCGACGAACCCCAATCTGTCCTACTTTTAAAAAGACGATTCCAGTGACGTCATATACGTTTAGGGAAGGGGGGAAGAAAATCTCTTCCCTTTTCTCCCATCTCTTTTGAAGAGATTTTCTTCCCCCCTTCCCTTTTTCTTTCACGAAACGTATATGACGTCACTGGAATCGTCTTTCTCAAAGTAGGACAGATTGGGGTTCGTCACTTTTTTCCTATGCTTAACCTATTTTAAAAGCCCAAACCCTGCGGGACAACCCTTGACTTAAGATAAAAAAAACAAACATAAACCCACCCCCTTTTTTTAAATATAAGGTGGTGGGATAATTTGTGCTCAACAAGGCTCTTAGAGAAAAAACTCTAACAAGGATGACAATATTCATAAAAGCGAAGCACTGAAACGGTAGGACAAACGGACATTGACACTTGTATAGTGACTGAACTGAATAATCAGAATATAAATGTATAAGAATCAAAGCAATAGTGTAAGTAAATTTGTTGAAAAACTTTTTGCTTCGCTTATAATATTGTACTTTATTGTCCCAGGAATCAATATACCAAAAATCAGATCAATCGGATAATTATATCACATAAAATTTTGTTAACAAAGGAAAAAAATCAACATGTTCAAAATGGACGTAAGGACATTCTGGTAATGATTATAGAGTTGCTACTCTTTCTAAATCGTACCTAACTACTACAGGAATCACCATGCAAAGTTTAAAATCGACGGAAGGACGGACGGAAGACAAGCTTCGCTTTTAAAAAGGAAAATGATAAAATCTGAAAAGTAAACAATGATATGGTAGATATTAGACTGTTGAAAGCTAGCTCAGTTGGGGCAACAAAACCAACTTTGTGTTAGTAATAAGAAAGAAAAATGTAAATCTATTAAATCATACTTGTTATTGAAGCTTTGTTATAAAAAGATTTCATGGGAATATTTTCATAGAGGGATGTTTACTAAACTATTACCCAAAGTTTTATAATAATGTTTTCTATTTCATTGGGGATTTTAATAAATCTTTATTGGTTGGTCCCTAAAGTTGAGTGTTCAATCGTTTCAACCACTTATTGTAATCTATAGAAGGGGTAATTTTGTGTATCATCATTAGGGATTTCATCAATTTATCGGCCATTGTCTCTTTAAATTCCTGGAATATTTTAGCTGAAGAAAAACTAATTTGCCTATTACTTTCCCATAATAAACAGTCTATGATGCTATTTTAAATTTCCTCAAGAAGTTAGATTATGTTTCTACTACAATAAAGTAGGTTTAGTGGTCGCGTTTCTGAAGAAGGGCGTTTCTTATTTTACCCCCCCCCCCCCCATTGATTTGATAGTATATAATTAAAATATTTATGCTCTTAATGAATTTTTAATAGATTCTTGACCAAAATTCTTAAAAGTAGAGTTGGGCCGGCTACTTTTTTGGCCGGATACCGGATATCCGGCGGATTTCTATTGCTGGATATCCGTTTCCGGACGAATATCTTGCCAACGTTCGATATCTGGCAAATTACGGGATATCCGGTCGGATAACCGGATACCCGGAATTAAAAATCAGCCGGATATCCGGTATATTCGGATAGTTTCAATATCCGGTATCCGGCCGGATAGTGAAAATGGCCGGATATCGTTTCTATAAAAATTTCGATAAATTAAAATAAAAACAAGGGGGGGGGGGGTTAGTTTATCCTTTGTATATGTAAGTATTTCTTTACATCAGGTTAGGTAAGGTTAGTTTATATTTGGTTACTGGTAGACCCGCAGGGTTAGGGCACGCAGTTTTAAGACCCTTGCAGGGGTTAGGCCTAGGAAAAAAAGCCCCCCTCCTTTGTTTCAAATTTTGTCATAAATAAGTGTGTGTGTGTGTGGTGGGGGGGGGGGGGTGTTAAGGATATTAAGAAATATCTAAAGTTATTTCTTTATGAGAGTAAAAATTTTTCAATCTTTTTATGATAAGATGCAAATTATAATATTTTTCTGGGATAAAAATGGATTTATTTTGGATGTAAAATTTGCATTAAACAAGGTCAACTTTGACCATAAATATTGTTAAATATTTAACATTTGCAATTTTTGCCAAAAAAGCATTGATTTTGATAACTTTTCTTATGTTTTAAGTAGTTTATGAATTTATAGTTTACTTTCTTTTAAAAAGTGAATTTGAAGTCATTTTTTAGGTTTTTTTTCTTGGCCTTCCAGGTGATGGGCAAAGCAACTAGCAACTTATTATAAAGGTGCAACAATGACTACTATTCAATGCCATAGGATGGTCGACATAAACCTGACATGATACTTAAAGGTCTGATGTACCAATGATGATACACAAAATTAATCCTACTGTAGATTAAAAATATTGGTAGAAACGTTTGTACAGTAACACTCAACTTAAGAAACCAACCAATCAAAATTCAACAAGTCCGGAAAGTTGTTCAGCAAACCAATATGAAAATGTTATTATACGACTTTGGGGACTAGTGTAATAAACAGCCCATTGTCCCAGCTCTCTCTGACATATCTATAATACAAAGTAGAATGATGTCTGTCCGTCCGTCCGTCCGTCTATCTGTCCGTCTGTCCGTCTGTCTGTCTGCGTCTGTCCGTCTGTCTGTCTGTCTGTCTGATCGTCTGTCCGTCCCTTAAGATTTCGGTAACCACTGAACCAAATGGATTCTACTCTTCAGGGAATATACGTACTGGTCCTGTGGTGGTTTTAGGCTATTTTCTTGGGGGTGGGACACCCCCAACCCCTTAAAAATGAAAAAAATTCCCCACTTTTTTTTAGCGAAGCCGCTAGTAAGTTATGAAGTAGCTGCACTCCCCTCTGCATCCCTAATGCCCTAATATTCTAAACCTTTTTTTTTTCTTGACCGACATCATTTTTATCAAGGCCGTTCCTGTCAGGGATCTAAAGGGATAAGACATTAGCTGATTAATTGAAGTACATCCCCAATAATGATACTCAAAATTATCCCCTTTGTGGATTACATTTAGTGGTTGAAACGTTTGGATGCTTGTCTTAATAAACAAACCAATCAAAATAAGTACCCGAAGTTATTAATTCAAGAAAACGTTATAATAAAACTTTGGGGACTGGTGTAATTAAAAGTCCAATGTCCCCTCCCTCCTTGAGATCCTGTGCTCTCACAGAACCAGGGAGGAAAAGGATATTGGGATGTTTATTACACTAGTCCCCAAAGTTCTATTATAACGTTTTTTATCGTTGGTTCAACAACTTTGGGGACTTTTATTAAACCCTGATTGGTTGGTTCAAGTTGAGTGTCCAAATGTTTCAACCTCTAATTGTAATCTAGATAAAGGGTAATTTTGTGTATCATCATTAGGGATATACATAAATTTATCGGCCATTGTCTTATCCCTTAAGATCCCTGCACACAACAACATTTATTCACACATTTTTTTCAGGGACACGGGGGAAGAAAGGGTCGTAGATTAAATTTTTTCCATTGATATAAAATATTGACCTACCAATATAAACTCTTTAATGTTAAAGGTTTAGGAATGAGCAAGGATTTTAATGGATAAGAGAATGAACGATGAATTTAAAATGGACCCTCAACGATTAGGAACAAAATTGTTGGTTGAAAAGTTCGTACACTAATAGTATAATAAAAGTTTCCAAAGAACATATAAGATAACAGGGTTTTAAAACTTTGGCTGCCAGTCCAATATCCCCTTCCTGAAGCTGGTAAAATTGTTTCCCAAAATTGACGTCAATATTAGAAGGTAATATGACGTCAATGAGGATACTTCGGCCAAAAGTTTTTAATAATACTCCTCCCTGGCCCCCTGGTTAGTTCGTCACGCATCAGACATGGTTTCTTTATTATTCCCGGGGGGGGGGGGGGTCATGAGGGAATTTTCTTTACCTCTAGACAATATCAGGGTTGGAAGGATAGATAAATTGGAAGAAAATAAATGATTTTTATAAAAAGAAATACATCAATTGATTTTTATATTTTATATGCCAAAGAATTATTATCAAATAAGTTGAAAATTGATTATTTGAACCAGAGAGCGAGGGGACAATAGACTTTTTATTACACTGGCCCCCAAAGTTTTGAAATAACGTTTTCTTATTCATTAGCTTAATATGTAACTTTCGGGACTTTTACTGAATTTTGATTGGTTGGTTTATTAAGTTGAATGTTCAAACGTTTCAACCACTAATTTTAATCTACGAAAGGGGTAACTTTAAATCTAATTACAAGTCATTAAAAAAATAATTAACACATTTAAAATTTGGAGAATATTAATTTTCCGTCCATTGACATATCCCTAATTCCAATGATACTCTGGACGAAATTCCTAGAATAATTTTGTTGTATGTATGTCAATTAGAGTGTTACAATAATCATACATTTTTAAATATCAAGCTTTATGTAGACATTTTGTACAATAGTTCTATAAATCCTAATAATAAAAACTAATTTGATTAGATTTTAATTAGGTATAGCATGAAAAAAAAAAGTTTAAACTGTTATGATGAAAGTAAAAAATCTTGTTTGTTTTTGCCTATCATTTTGGCTCAGAGGTACTTTTTTTGTATTTAGTTTATTTATTATATTATATTATAATAACATTTTGTGGTCATATTTTTCTGACTGATATTTAAGATAATTTTGAATCCCTCTAATGTAAATACATTTGAGATGATTTATTAATCTATTGTAATAAACAAACAATGTTAGCGAAGCAATTTCAAAGGTCGATTTTTTTGTAGCTAAGATGCTCTTAAAGCATTATTTGTTGGTACGTCTGCTTTTAATAATTCATTTATTTAGAAAAGGTTTTGGTTGCTCAATAACTTTCAGCGATCTAATGCTTCAAAATATATTATCTGTTTAGAGAGGAAGGGAACATTGGGCTGTTTTTAACACTAGTTCCCAAAGTTTTCCAATTACTTTTTCTTATTCGCTAGTTTAACAACCTTGGGGACTTTTATTGATTTTTTATCGGTTGTTTCAAAAAGTTGAGTTTACAAACGTTGCAACCACTAATTGTAATCTGCAGAAGGATAATTGTATGCATCATTATTGGGGATGCACATCAATTTTGAAGGCCATTGTCTTATCCCTTTAGATCCCTGACTTCTTTAATGTACCCCCACTTTGAAACAAGTTGTAATAAAATTTGTTTTATTTCTTGTTATATTTATTTAAAATATTTTTTTTCAGGTAAGTTGAATTTTGACAAAACTTCACTGGAAATTACAACCCGTCGTGTCGAGCCTTTCCAGTGATCATAAGAAACATGCACGAATGTGAAATAGTTATCTATTGCATCGTATTATATTATTAAAGCTTTCCCTGGATATAAAAAAGTACAATTAAAGGATAAAAACCAGTTTTTTAGCCCCGAGATGCCGAAGGCATGGTCTAAACAACTGGTTTTAATCTTTTGATTGTATATTTTATATTCGTATAAAACTGGATGTAATTCGATACTATAAAGGCTGAGAACCGGTTCTAATCCACCGGATGTTAACCGGTTTCGAGGCTATACTGGAATAATAATTTAGATTTATTTAACTTTGTGGTTCCACTAATTAGATTTCAATTAATCTTTATGGAACTATTATCTTAATGCTGCATATATTTTCAATCTGTACTTTTTAAGCAGTATCTCATAAATTGTCAATTTTCCATGTTCCCCCAACCACTATATACTCCTTTCTTCTATTTTTAAATGGAAAACTCGTTTTTCTGATATTTCTTTTTGGAGTAGGTTAGGTTAGATAATGTACATATAAGCCCTACAGGTTTATATATCATCACATTATAACAATTAGAATATTATTGGGAGGGGGGAGGGTTTATATACGATTCACTGAATAATTAAAGGGATTATTCCATAAATTCTGTATGGGTAAAAATAAATAGGTTTTCTCTCTGAACAAAATAGTTCCTAGAAATGTTATTCCATTTTCAGCATTTAGTCTTATAAGCAAAAGTCACATAATAGATAAATAAGTGTCCTGTTAAACCAATGATGATGCACAAAATTACCCTGTCTGTAGATTGAAATTAGTGGTTGCAACGCTTGAACACTCAACCTAATGAAGCCCCAAAGTTGTTAAGCCAACGAATAAGAAAACGTTATTATAAAACTTTGGGGACTAGCGTAATAAACTGCCCATTGTCCCCTCTTTCTATGATAAGAGAAAAAAATTGAGAATCAAACTTATCTAAAAAACCTAAGGCATTTGATTTATGACTTGTGCTATTGTATGCAAGAGTTAAAGAGATTAAAGATTAATTTATTTTCATCAAAAGGTCGTGTTTGTATGTATGTATGTTTGGTTGTATGTACATTAATATACTGGGTGTACCAAAAAAAGAGCTAAAAATTAAAGATGAGTTCCTTTGCACTCGCCTCTTGAAGAGATTTTCCCATATTTATTTTTGTTTTTTGATAGATAAATTTGAGAAAATTTTTCTTTTGTGTTCTTGGGGGTGGGGGTAGAATACCCTAACAAATAGCCAAATCCTTAGGTACTTATTTAACTTTTCTGAAATTTGTGGAACAGTCTTCCAGCCTTTTTAGAGATCTTTTAGGAAATACACAATCAACATATAATCCTTGAAAACAAGTCCTGGGTTTATTTGGTACATTCTGTACAATTACATATTAATATACCTATTTATGCATATAATATATATATATTAATTTAGAAAAAAAAAATTTCTAAGGATCACAAAAAAGTTAGACTTTAAAAGTTCTGATCTAAATTAAAAAAAAAAAAGGATGAAATCACCCATCGCCCATGATCCTATACAGGAACGTCCAAGCTTTTTATTTTGAATCGGTAAAATGTGGAGTTTCAATGTTCAAGGGGGGAAGGGGGATAAACACCAACCATTGGACGTCTATGATCCTATAAGTTAGGACACGTTCTTTTGGAACCCAGTAATAGTGTCGGACTGATTATGACGTAAAAAAAATTAGCCAATGAGAGGCCATTATTGACCAATGCAATGGTAAAATTTATAGTGGCCTCTCATTGGCTAATTATTTTTTTTACGTCATAATCAGTCCGACACTTTTACTGGGTTCGTTCCTTTGAAATAATACTCAGAGACGTATAGCAAGTGTATCACAATAACATGTAAGCAATAAGCTTTTTCCCTCAAAATGCTTTTTCGACTATAGAAACTTACCCTTCCTCTTATTTTGAAATAGATTGAAAATAAGGAAGGATGAAGTTTTTGTGTTCTGGTTTAACTTTAGGTTGGGTAATATAGGATACAGGATTGCCCCAGAGGGTTTGGGCACACCGCATGGTTTATGCATCATAAAGAAAAGAAAAAACTATCCCCACCCACTATTTCAAGGCCTATGAGGCTTCAAATTATGGTTTCTTTCAAAAAAATTATTAATGATTTAGAATTAGATGTAATTTAGGGGAAAAAGCAGAGTATTTAAATTTATGCACAATTAAAGATATTCAATGAACTTCATGAAAAAGTGTATATAAGTATTCACTTCTTTTAACACTAGCGGCTATGCCCCTAGAAGCCTCTATTGGCACTTTAAATGTTTTTTTTTTTAAATAATACGATGTGATTTCTCTTGGGAGGGTGGTGGTATTCTCCCCCAAAATAGTTAGAGACCTTCCCGGGACCTATGAGAAGCTACCCTGTTAAGGAGAACCCGACCAGTTCAGCGGTTACCGAGATACTTCGGTACAAACAAACATACACACATCCAGTTTTTTTTATATAAAGATACACATAATTTACTCTTACGAAATTTACATGACACAAGTGTTCATGATTAAACTGTATTTAGAATTTAAATTACTGATTGTCCCCTCTTATCCCAATGTGAATTATGTTGATAAAATTTAATTAATAAATACCCTTGACGGGTTGCATTGTCTAACAACAATGGTAAAATCCTTTAAATTACCAGTCAATCACTCCTATGGACATATTTGCAGAATTTATGTTTTTGTCATTCTTTTAGGTTACGTAAAATTCGGACAATTAAAGCTCCGTGGAATAAGTTTAAGTGCAAAATTCTTTGGAAGAAAGTGCTGTAAATTGATTTAAAGAAAGCCAGCAAGCAATACACCGCTTTAACTGCCACAAGTAGACCCAATACACCAACTTTGAAGCCTTTAGCTTCAATAACAACAAACGTATAGGCATTTCAAAATCATTTTAAGCACAAAATTAGAATGCCAGTAACTGATTACATTTGTACAATTAAAGCACCCAATTTTATTGTAAAAATCTCTCAAAAAAATTCGGTTTCTTTTAACCAAGTTCAAAATTGAGGTTGAGGAAAGACAATAGTAGAGCTTCGCCGTTATACCCAGAAAAGGCAGGAATTTAAGACAGGGATAAGACAATGAATGATAATTGTTAAATTGATGACAATTTTCCCCCTGTCATAATATCCACGTATATCCTACATCCATTGAGGGGAAGGGTGTTTCGGATGTATTTGTACACTTATAAAATATAGGATTCTACCATTCTAACAATAAATGTCATCTAATCAAAATAATAATTATTGTTTCTTATCAAATGTAAAGGGATAGTTATTCTTACATTTTCAGGGAGATTTTTAACCCCCTTAAAACAATTTACTACCAAGCAGGATCAGTGTTTAATCATTTATGCTAAATAGCATATCGCTTCTTTTGAAAAAATCCTTTTAAGAAAAATGATTTAGAGTTGTTATATAGTGAAGTTTCTAGGGCCATTTAAGATGGGGTGGGCAAGTCGACCCCACCCCATTCATTTTCAATTTTAGGATTTTAGGAGGGGGAGTAATCTTAGGAGTGTGGAGATACCCTCCCCCAAAATAGCTATAATCTATTCCCGGACCTATAAGAAGCCTTACTGTGAAGGAGAACCATATCGGTTGAGTGGTTCGCGAGATTTTAGCGGTTTTGTTTGTACACCCGCCAACGACAACAAACAGCCATACATACAACAACAATTTAGTTGTGGGAATAACACAACAACCTCATTGGTTTTATTAGAGTGTGGTTGATAGAAGGATTTTATTTAAATTATTTAGGAGATTTTTATAGAAACAAGGATGTCTACATCCTTAAAAGCAAAGCTCTAAATCTGACGGCAGGATAAAAGAACATTAGAACATTGTCAGAACTTGATAAGCAGAATATTAACTTAAGCATATGTATAAAAACTAAATTGTTTACAAATTTATTGCAGAATTGCATAAATACAGAATACTGTTTGGGGACATACTTACATTTTTAGGACTTGATTATTGAGATGCTTCGCTAAAATCATTGTACCTTGTTTGTCATAGAAATCTTTGTTTCGAAAGTACCAAACTGTTACAGGAATCATCTTACAAAGTTTGAAATTGATAGAATTGTTATAACCTGCCTAAATTAGCGATAAGATCTATCCGTTACAGATGGTAACGGATTTAATTGATAATTTTAAAAGTACGTGGATTTGAAGTGCCTGTATGTCCTTTAAGATCTTCTTAATGCCTAGGCCGACTGGTTTACAATTTTCTTGGAAGCTTAGTATTTGTCTTGATTAGGTTATACAACACCCCCCCCCCCTCCACCACCTTTGGTAGCAGAGCCCCTAGTATCTAGGGACTAAACTAGTATTTATATATGCTTGTTTGGAAAGCTATATATATGACTTAAGCCAATTCTTCTTTAGATACAAAGTCCTTAGAAGCTAGTTATAAAATAAGATAAATTATTTAGTTTTGCTTGACTAGCCCCACTGTTAAATATTCAGGGAGTGAGGAGACATTGGGCTGTTTATTACACTAGTCCCAAAAGTTTTATAATAACGTTTTCTTATTTGTTGGCCTAACAATTTTGGAAAATTTTATTAAATTTTGATTGGTTGATTCATTAAGTTGAGTGTTCGAACGTTTCAACCGCTAATTTTAATCTACAGAAAGGGTAAATTTGTGTATCATTATTGGGGATGTTTATCAATTTATCAGTCATTGTCTTATCCCTTTAAATCCCTGTTAATATGATAAATGTAAACACTAAACAGTGAATGGCTGTCTTATCATCAAGGACTAGATTTATCAAACATGCAAACACTTAAACATTTTAATATTTCACAGCTCAAAGAAGAAATCCCTATGGATCTAATAGGATAAGACAATGGCCGATAAATTGTTGCATAACCCCAAATATGATACACAAAATTACCACATTTGTAGGTTAAGATAATTGGTTGAAACGTGTGGACACTGAACTTAATGAATCAACCAATAAAAATTTAAAAGTCCCCAAAGTTGTTAAGCCAACGAATTATAAAACCCTGGAGACTAGTATAATAAACATTCCAATCTCCCCTACCTCAATGTGGGAAATCCCAAGCATACAATGTTAGAATAACACTATCGATTTCAAACTTATGAATCCTGTAACAATTAGAAAGTATCTAGAAAGATTATCAACTCTTTAATTTAATAATATGTTTTTCAGTTAAGCTTTACATATATCACGGGGTTGTTTAAGCATTAGATTAAACACTAGAGGAGAAATGGGTAAAATAAGTGTATGTCCCCATCCAAGGACCTTGTGCCGACTCTAAATTGGTTCTTTGAAAATCAACCAAAGGTGTCACTTATATTAACACAGCCAAGTAGCAGAAATTAATTTAGAAGCTGACGAAAGGGGTCTTTGAAAAAGAAATGGAGGTAGTTGTCTGTATATTCATACATCTATACTATAGATCTGTTTCTTCCATATTAGATTTGGAAAAATGTTAAAATTTTCCCATAATCATAAAGAAATGATAATTTTAATCATGCATATGTGTTTAATGGATATGACATACGTGGATATTATGACATGGGAAATTTTGTCGTCAATTTAGGTTGCTAATATAGTACTCATCTATTAGTTAGTTTGTTCCTCTAGTAGTAGAGGAGGGGAGCGGGTATCGTTATATTAGCCAGCTGAAAGTACCAATAATCTTGTGCAATATCCAAGTATTTATTTATCTATTATGTGTATTTATTTCAAATTTGTAGCCTTGATTATTTAAAACCTTGAAAAGTTTTTAATAGCGAAGCTACATCTATCATTAGGAATGATCTAAATGTCTCAACGTAAGAAACAATGTCTAATTTTAATGAAACAAATTACTAGGTCCAATTAAGTTATAGGTTATGGCTTCGGAACCGATTAATATCCGCTGAATTAGAACCGGTTCTCTGCTATACTGAAAAGTCATGCATAACATCGTATTAAAGAAAATTTTCTACGAATATTAAAATAAAAATCATAGAATTTATGCCAGTTTTTTTTAGCGCTGACCTTCTAGTTTTATTTTTTTCTCATTTTAATATCCGCGGAAAGCTGTCTATATTACGTTGCGATAAATAACTATTATTGCAATATTTAGAGTTAGATACTCTATAATAACATCACCTATTGCTTAATAAAATAATCTAATCAAAAATAATTTAGTCTTGGTTAAGAATAGAGGAATGGGACGGACATACAATAGTTATAGAGTTGCTACGCTTCTTAAACATATTTATATTGTTAGTGTCATATTATATCAAGACATAATAAGACAAGTATTCAAGGAGTTAGTTGTAGGGTCAAATAGTTTGGTCATGATTAAGAACAGAGAAATTAGAGTTGCTACGCGTCTTAAACGTATTAATATTATCAGTGTCAAATTATATCAAGTTATAATATGACATAATAAAGTAATCAAGGAGTTAATTGCAGGGTCAAATAGTTTGGTCTTCAAACATTTTAGTACATTCGGCTTAAAATTGAAGAATTTAGTTCGTATTATGATATTAAATGAATGAATCATATGTTACAAAATAAAAACTAAAATCTAAATCTAAATGTGCTATAAATTTCTTTCTAAATTGGACGGATATTTATGTCTGATTGACTTTCTATGATAATAAATCTATTGTAGATGCTAAAGAACGTCATATGTATGCAGGGAGGGAGGGGACATTGGGATGTTTATCCCTAGTCCCCAAAGTATTATTATATTGTTTTCTTCTTTACAACCTTGGGGACTTTTATTGAATTTTGATTGGTTGGTTCATTTAGTTGAGTGTTCGAACGTTTCAACCACTAATTTTTATCTACAGAAAGTGTAAATTTGTGTATCATCATTAGGGATATACATAAATTTATCAGCCATTGTCTTATCCCTTTAGATCCCTGTTAATATTATGAATGTGAACAGTGAATTGGGGACTTTTATTGAATTTTTATTGGTTGTTTCATTAAGTCGAGTGTCTAAACGTTTCAACAACTCATTTTATACTACAGATGGGTAATTTTGTAATAGCATTATGTATGTACATCAACTTATCGGGCATTCTCTTATCCCTTTAGATCCTTGATATGTACTGTACATGATTTATATGTCTATGGTTATAATGGATATAAGATATACGTGGATATATTGACAGGGGAAAATTTGTCGTCAATATGGCCTAATTTATTGGTCAGTTTGTTCATCCAGAAGGAGGGGATGGGGTAAAGATGGGGGGGGGGTATCGTTATTAAAGTATGACTTTATCAGATTACATAAAAATCTGGTGCAACATCTAATTATTATTATATCCAATATGGTTATCAATAATGTATTCAAAATTGTCATTACGCTGGCTACTACAAAATTTAATGCTTTGACCTTCCGCTCGACAACACACACACACACACACACACACACATATACACATACACACACACTTACACACACACATACACACACACACTCACACAAACACACACAGACACACACACACATACACACACACATACACACACACAGACACACACACTCACACAGACACACACACATAGAAAATTGACACATATGTCATCTTAGTGTAGAAATATTGATGGTCAAATTTTTATTGACGGCTTAGCTACTCGCAACATTATTTTCTTTAACCCTACTACGCCCCCCTAGCCTCCAGGGGCTATAAAAAAGTGTAAACCTATCCCAATACTTAAATCTGAAAATATGATTGTCTAAAGCCATCACAAGACCTGTGTGAAGCTTATCTAAATTAGAGAACCCAATCGGTTGGTTTAGTAGTTATTGAGATCTTAAGCTGCAGACAAAAAAAACCTTACTACTTTGTATAATAGAATTAAAGGATTTGACAATGCAGATAAATTAATCTTGGCGTTATCCTCTTAGAAATTTTTTTTTCAATTTTGAAAATTTGAGTACCCCCCCCCCCCCCTAGGGAGCCGAGCGCTACGGCCAGAGTTCATAGTTCGCTGTCGGGGGGGGGGGGGGGGGGGGACTCAAATTTTCAAAATTGAAAAAAAAATTCCAAAGAGGATAATACCTTAATCTTCCATTAAATAATAATAAACGAAATTCCTTCTTTAGTAAACTAAAATTATTTGTCTATTTACATTTTTTCCTCCATATAAGTTTCTAAAGGCATCTCTATAAAGTTACTTTTTAGGTAATTTTTATTGTAACTGGAGAAAATGCAGGGAGAAAGGGGACATTGGGCTGTTTTTTGCACTAGTCCCCAAAGTTTTATAACAACGTATTCTTATTCGTTTGCTTATCAACTTCAGGGACTTTTATTGAATTTTGATTGATTAGCTTAATAAGTGTCCGAACGTTACTAACACTAATTGTAAGTTTAATTTTGGGGGTGTATGTGTATCATTAATCGGCCATTGTCTTATCCCTTTAGATCCCTGCAGAAAATAGCAGATATCTCTTCTATAAAAATAAGCTTCCAAAGGCATATAAGAACCAGAGGAAAGATATATTGTTCCTACATTGTCATACCCCTGTACGTTTTTTTTCTACATTTTTTCTCCCTGTCACTTTATAATTGTTTTTGATATTGAAGGATTTTTAATGCCAGAAGATACAATATGTAGGTGTAATGGATTCATTATTACTTGGAGGTTAAACCACATTTTTATGTTCTCTAACAAAGTGAAAATTGCAGCGGGATAAAATAACAAAATCCCTCATCACCCCTCCTCCTATTAAATGAATGAACTGACCAATACATGAATTCCATAATAGCAAACTCAATTTACTAAATTTTTCCCCTGTCATAATATCCACGTATATTCTACATCCATTGTAGGTGTATAATCAGGGATTGGGGGATAGGGCATTGATTAATAATATTTTTTCCCCTAAAGTATGTTTTATGAAGTCTTCCTTTTGTAGTCTGTAGTTTTGGGGGACAAGTAGGGTTTTTAATTTAATATACTGCCATTCCCTTCTCCCTTACTAAGTAGTAATAATACTAGTCTAAGAAATTTAAAACAATTTTTTTTAATTTTCCCCCTTCCCCCTCTATTATATATATTTTAAGATTTGATTAAACACACACACACAATCTAAGGTCGTGGCTATCTTTTTTAATATTTGTGAAAAATTGTCTGTAATACGATTCTATACACTTTTTCAGTATGACTAAGAACCGGCTGTAATCGGTTTCTAAGCCAAACTGGAATAACGTTTATGTTAATATTAACAAAACAAAATTTTTAAGTGGAGGGGTCCAAATAAAGTCCCCGATGAAAATAGTTAATTTACTATAATTCAGATAAATGTAACATATGGGAAATTATTGCCCCCAGCCTAATCTGTTGTGCGTGTGTGTGTGTGTGTGTTTGTGTATGTGTGTGTGTGTGTGTGTGTGTGTGTGTGTGTGTGTTTGTGTTTGTGTGTGTGTGTGTATGTGTGTGTGTGTGTTTGTATGTGTGTGTGTCTTTGTGTGATTTAGCAGAGCTTCTACTCTATAAATTTGGCATGGCCCTAGTTTTGTTTAAATGGATATTGAATTTACATGAATATTATGACAGGTGAAAAATTGTCGTAAATTTAGGTTGCTAGCATGGATATTATTTATTGGTCAGTTTGTTCATCCAGTAGGAAGGGAGGGGATGGGGTGTATCATTATTTTAGCCAGCTACGAGTTTCACTTTATAAGAGTACATGATAATATTTTGCATTTTTTTCTACCACATTACATGGATGTATAAATGTCAGTGTTGAATGTATATATGACAGTCACTTTAGGTATGACTTTATTTTTTGGAAGTGGTTTTTACAAAAAGCTGGATGTATTAATGCTGGCTTTCAAAATGGCAGCTACCCCTTCTTCCCCCTTAAATCTTTAGTTATCAAGTTTAAGGAATATTCATGTTTTTAATATTTGCATTTTTCATATGTCACAGGTTGCTGTTTTTTTTTAATAAACTAGAATAAAGCTGATATAGCTGCACTTATAGTACACATGAACCAAATTGTCCTTGTTTTTACGTGTTTCTATGTGTGTTTTATAGTTTGATCAAGACCAGGGAGGGAGAGGACAATGGGCTGTTTATTACACTAGTCCCCAAATTTTTATGATAACGTTTTCTTATTTGTTGGCTTAACAACTTTGGGGACTTTTAATTTTGATTGGTTGGTTCATGGTGAGAGTCCAATGGTTTCAACCACTAATTGCATTACACAGAAGGGGTAATTTTGTGTATCATCCAAGGGGAGATGTATTAATTTATCGGCCATTGTCTTATCCCTTTAGATTCCTGGATTAAGACACAATATGTTGTGGTGTTGGTCATATCTACACCAGTTTTTTTATCCTTAGTTTTTTTCTGTTTTTCATGGTTACTAAGGATATGTGTGTGTGTGTGTGTGTGTGTGTGTATGTGTTGCTTAGATTTCTTTCCTTGCTCATTTTTTCTCCATGGAGCAAAGCTTCTCAAAATTTTAATGCAATGCAATGTTAAACTTTTTATTGTCTCTTCTTTTCTCTCTATCTGTCTGTATATTTCAATTATTAGACAGTAATTTTAATGGTCCTCAAAGTTCTTTCATTCGATGGCTTTACATATTTTGGGTACTTTGGGTAATTTTTTTGTTTCATCATTAGGAATTGCATCAATTAATCGTACATATTGTCTTATTTTCTTAATAATTTTAATAGTTTGTGTCTATAGATTTTCTGTTGTTTGTCTGTCTGTCTAACTGCTGAACCAATAAAATGATTCTGCTTTACAATGAAGCATTTTATAGGTCCAGGTAGGTTTATAACTCTTTTATTTTTTAGGGGCGGATATCACTATTAGGTGCTTCACCCTCTAAAGCGATTTCGTCCCTCCAAAAAAAAAAAAAAATCCTCTCAAAATCAAATTTTTAAGTGGAGGGACACCCCCCTCCCTTTTCCCCAACCTTCTTGGCTCAAGTGCCCCTAAAAGATTGCTATAGACAAAAATACTACCCCTTTTATAATAACAATAATGTAAAAATTATTTAGGAAGCAAACTTTATTTAAATAGTAGCTTTATCTACTTTAGTTGTATAATATTCAGAATGGGTGAGAAAAAATCGAGCATTGTGAATTTTAGTAAAAGTTAATCCTTGCTTAAAAATAAACCAACTAACCCAATATTTTGAAAACATTTTTGTTAGTTTAAAATATAGCTCTGCAACCCTGATTAATATGCAGTGGTTAAAATCGTAACCGCATCCATTCGCTCTTGCCCCCCCCCCCCCATTTTTTTTGTCTATGACCTTTGAGTGTCATTGCCATAAATGGTTTAAAGACCATGCATTTTTTACAGAGTGGCGTGATACAAAAATACCTGTATTTTTTACCTCAAAAAATTAAGATAATTGAAATGAAATAAAGTTGGTAATAGTTATTTACCGCATCTTAATATAGGTAGACATATTTCTTTCATTTTATGATTTTTTA
This sequence comes from Acartia tonsa, assembly GCF_053477335.1. Taxonomy (NCBI): domain Eukaryota; kingdom Metazoa; phylum Arthropoda; class Copepoda; order Calanoida; family Acartiidae; genus Acartia; species Acartia tonsa. The sequence continues at coordinate 48,800,949 of NC_137269.1, read as the reverse complement.
AATGTTCGTGGAAAATCGCTTGAAAAATGCCTTTACATGATTTTTCATTAATTTTATAATATTATTAGATAATAGCTTTTATTTTAGGAACTATTTTATTTGTATGTATTTATAGAAATCATTAATAAGTTGGCTAAGAAATGATAAATCTATCAAAATATTTAATTTCTGTATGGCGATTTTTAGGGGGTGGGGTTAGGTTTAAGTAGATTTTGTATCCCCACCCTGCCTATTTTTTAAATGTATTTCTCGTGACTTTGTCTAGCTTATGTTTGGATTACTGAAATCACCAATTTCAAGGAATCTAAAGAGATAAGACAATGGCAGATATATTGATGTACATCCCGAATGATGACACATAAAATTAACCCTTCTGTAGATTAAAATTAGTGGCCGAAACGTTTGAACAATCAACTTTATAAACCAACTACTCAAAATATAATAAAAGTCCCCAAAGTTTTTATTTCAACGAATAAGAAAACGTTATTGTTTCTTATTCATCGGAAAAACAACTTTTGGAACTTTTAATAGGTTTATTAAGTTGAGTGTGTCCACGTTTCAATCTACAGAATGGGGAATTTTGTGCATTAGGAATTGCGATTTAGATCTTTATATGTATATTGGCCATTGTCTTATCCCTTTAGATCCCTGTCTTTAAAACCCCTGTAAAATAGTGATTTTTCATCGTATTATAAACAGCTTAAAAATATAAGATTCAAACCAGTTTTGTTAGTCCCGAGAGGCCGAAGACAAGTGCTAACATGAGCGGTTATAATCTTATGAGTTCTATTTTAGTTTAATTTTTTAATTGTCTGTAATACGATGCTATACAAGATTTTCCTTATAGCTAAGAACTGGTTCTATTCATTCGGATATTAACAGGTTTTGAAGCCATTCTGGAAATAAAATTACATTTTTATTGCATTCGACTGCATCAATTTATCGGCCATTGTCTTATCCCTTTAGATTCCTGCCTAATTACAGAGTAGCTGTGATCTCTATAACTAATGTTGTTTACAGACAATCTGTTGATCTGTAATGCATTAGCTAATGAGATTCTATTTACAAAGATTGATGGACTGTACCTTTTAAAGTTAAAAAAAAAGTTGAAAGGAGAAATTCAATTGTGTAGATAATGCTTACCACTTTTAGTTTTAACAAGGATAACAACACCCATAAAAGTGAAAAGGTTGGATAAACGTATATTAACACTTTTAGAGTGTCAATCAGAACTGAATAAGCAGAATATAAATTTGTATATGTCTGAACAAAATTGTAAGTTAATTTGTTGCAAAACTGTTTAATTACAGGATATTGTTTAAGGACATACTTACACTTTTAGAAGTTTGAAATCGATAGGACAACTCTAACATGCATAAATAAAAAAATAATCTCTTCGTTTCGGACGGACGTAAAGGGCGGACAAACCCTGATTATAGAAAAGCTTCGCTTTTAAAAACAATTCTTTTGAGAGGTTTCGGTGATTGAAATCAACGTGATTGAAATAAAATTTATTTGTTCTTTTTTCTTTTTACTGCTGCCTTTGCACTCTAAGGCGATTGAAGAATGGCAATTCATTGCATTGCATTGTTTTATAGACAACATTTTACAACATTGTCAATAACTATTGTGGATGTACTGTACATCAATTTATCGGCCATTGTCTTATCCTTTTAGATTTCTGATTCTATATCCATTTTGTAAATTTTTTTTTCAGGTATTACCATCCGTGTTTCTGGAGGATGATTTGGAGCAACATAATATCCATAGGAGGGATCTACAACAAGAAAATCAGAATCTCAGAATCATATTTTTTTATGACAATAGTGTATATAGGTAATATATTTTTTTCAGTATGGCTTAAAAGCCGATTCATATCCGCTGGATTAGATCCGGTTCTTAGCCATACTAAAATATCATGAGTAGCATCGTATTACAGACAATTTTCCAAGAATATTAAAATAAAAATCACAAAATTTAAGGCATTTTTTAATCAGAGCCTTCGGTCCCTCGGGGCTAACAAATCTGTTTTAAATTTTATAATTTTCACTTTAATATCTACGGAAAGCTGTCTAAAAGTAAAATACAATGCGCGAATAACTATTATATTATTTTGATGCTTTCAAATAAAAACATAATTTAATCAAATTTTTCTATTTCAGATTAAATAAAGAACAGTACAACCTAATTCATGTAAGTATTTTAAGTATCCCTTTAATCCTAGATAGCTCCGTTAATCGATATATTATTGCTTGGATGTTGCACCAAATATTCATATACTCTGATAAATTGATACTCGCAGCTGGCTAAAATAGTGATACTCTCATACTTCCCCTTTACCCTATACCCTCCCCACTTACTGGACGAACGAACTGACTCATAAATGAGGTCCATGTTAGCAGCCAAAATTTCCCTGTCAATATATCCACATATATATTATATCCATTGCTCGTTGAGTGGAGATTTTTCATTGTCGTTAGTAATTACACGAACACAGTCAGGGAGGGAGGGGACATTGGACTGTAAATTATAATGGTTCCCAAATGAGTAATCTTTATAAAACAAGATATTTCTTTCGTTTTAAAAACTAGCAGTGTTTAAAGATATCCACTAATTAATCTGCACAATGGGTAATTTTGTTTACAGTAATGGTGAGTTTATAGACAATTGTCTTATCCCTTAAGATCCCTGCACACAGGATAATATAAACAACTCAACTTGAAAAAATAGGGGTAAGCATTAGCGCAGCTACTCTTTGATTGAAGTATGTTAATGTCCTATCAAATATAGTGGATCAAGTCAAGCTGAATGTGCCAATGGCAACAAGTAAAACAGAGCGTGCCAATATTCTCCCTAGTCAAGTAGAGTATGCCAATATTCCCCCAAGTCAAGTAGCGTGTGCCAATATTTCATCAAGTAAAGCATAGTATGCCAATAATTTATCAAAAGTATAAAAGTTACGAAAATTAGCCTAAAACCATTAAAATTTCAAAATAAAAGATCTCACTAATCGATGGACTGTTATGATTCTTCTTTCAATGAAGCTTCTTATTGGTCCTTTAAAATACCATGATTTTGTTACATAGTTTTTCTTTTTAAAACTTAAATGTAAAGGAGATTTTTAGCTCTCTCCTTCCCTCAAATGCCCCTAGAGACATCGAGAGTGGGGCGGGGGTGAAGCCGCTAGTATATATATATAAATTATTTCAAAATTCTAAGAAAAGCATATCTTGATAAGTAAAGCAGAGTATGCCAATATTCCCCCTAGTAAAGCAGAGTATGCCAATATTCCCCCTAGTCAAGTAGAGTATGCCAATATTCCCCCAAGTCAAGTACCGTGTGCCAAAACAGGCTATTGGCATACTCAGCTTGACTCGATCCAATATAGTTTCTATATTGGCTATATCTGCATGTACAATTCTTGAACACAGAGAGGAGACAATGGACTGTTTATTACACTAGTCCCCAACGTTTTACAATAACTTTTTCTTATTTGTTGGCTTAACAACTTTGTGTACTTTTATTGAATTAAATTAAATGGTTCATTAAGTTGAGATGCCAAACGTTACAGCCATAAATTGTAATCTACAGAAGAGTTAACTTTGTGAATCATCATTGGGATGTACACAAATTTATCTGCCATTGTCTTATCCATTTAGATCCATGCCTCTCTATGCACATTATTGTCCCCGTTATAAGTGTGGGTGGGTTCTGATTTATGTGTGTGTGTGTGGTTTTACTTTGATTTTATGTGTGGGTATGTGTGTGTGTGTGTATGTGGGGTATGTATGTGTGTGTGTGTGAGTGTGTGTGTGGTTTTACTTTAGAAATTATTAAGCTTTTCCTTTTTGAAAGAATAATTAAAATTCACCTTAATTTAAAATTTCAGCGGTTAGCGAGATCCTTCGGTACAGACACACAGACAAACATCCTGTTACTTTAATATAAGGATTATACTATGTTGTCCTAGTAATCAGCATTATAAAAAGTACATCAATTGGATAATTATAACACATAAAAATTTCTTGTTAAAAAAAGTTTAAATCAACATGTTTAAAAAGCGTGTATGAACATTCTTATATAGTTGCTACGCTTTCTACATCGTACCATACCATAGAGGAATCATTATGGAAAGTTTGAAATCGATAGGATAATTCTAACATGTCTAAATTAATATAAAGACCTAACCGTACCGGGCGTTCGGACGGACGTACACTAAATATAGAAAAGCTTCACTTTTAAAATAATATTGTACAAATTGTAAATGACCTTATGAATTGTATGTAAAAATGCAAGCTGTAATCATAACAAAACTAAGAAACCTTGATAAAAAACATAAACACGCGTACATTTTAATATTTAGAATTTAAGCCAAGCAAGATTAGGCCAGGGATCTAAAGGGATAAGACAATGGCCGATAAGTTTATGCACTTCCCCATTAATGATACATAAAATTATCCCCTCTGTAGATTACAATTACGGGTTGAAACGTTTGGACATTTAACTTAATATATCAAACAATCAAAATTGAATAAAGTTCCCAAAGTTGTTAATCCAACGAATAAGAAAACGTTATTATAAAACTTTGGGGACAAGTATAATAAACAGTCAAATTTCCCCTTAAAATAACCTAAAACCTTTTCTAGAGCAAAGTGAAAATTTCTTGAAAGCTTAATAGGAACGATCAAACCTATAAAGACGAGTTTAAACTTTAATGATTTTTAATGTCGTGTGAGGGGGAAAAGGATGTAGATGAAAAAAACTAACAATACTACAAACATTATAAGATTAAAATTTGGGAAATTAAGTGCCTATCCTTTGGGACTAAGCGCGTCTGTATAAAATATTATTGTTGGCTTTAAAATGGACCCCCAGACATAGGCTTATGACGAAAAGTTTAATTTTTAAAAAAAATTTCCTTGTTTTTTAAAAGCTATTTGGTTCTAGAATGACAAACAAGGATGACACCATCCATAAGTAGCGAACATAATAACATAATAAATCGAATGTACGGTTTTCTGATTCGTTGGCCAAACAATATTGGGGACTTTTATTGAATTTGAGTGGTTGTTTCACTAAGTTGAGTGCCAAATGTTTCAACCACTAATTGTAATCTCGAGAATTTTTTGTAATATCTTTGTGTAGGTAGATCAATTTATCGGCCATTGTCTTATCCCTTTAGATCCCTGAAATGAACCCTATCTTAGCTAGTTCGATAATAGGCTTGTTAGGTCCCTATTTATTCTTCCTTCCTCTCTATACCAAAGTATGTTACCAAAAATAATCAAGTCTAAATAAAAAAGCTTAAAACCTCCTAAATATTTTTTCTAAATATAAAAAATCTAATAACGCACACTTTTATATAGATTAGACAATAGACTATAAAAGTTGGAAAGATTTTTAATCAATATAATAGATTTGAAATCTGCATAAAATTTTAAGGATTTTTTATAAAATTAGTTTTTTATACAATTCTTTATTTAAAGGCGCAAATACAAATTAAGTTAAATAATTTTGAGATCTGTGATTGGTGGATTGAAAACTATCTGCGCTCTGATTGGAGAAGCTTAAGTGACGTACATCATTCAACCAATTAGAGCGTAGGTAGTTTCCAATCCAGCTATCCTATATATTGGTCAAAATTTATTAACTTAAATCGTATTTGCGCCTTTAAATAAAGAATTATATAAAAAACGAATTTTATAAAAAAAATCCTTAAAATTTTATGCAGATTTCAAATCTATTATATTAATTAAAAATCTTTAAAACTTTTATAGTCTATTAGACAAACAACCTATCTTAATTATATTATAGAAATTTTCGTACTTTTAAAACATTGCAAATTTTATATACGCGACTTTTTGGCAAGTTCTTTGGTATGAAATGAACATCCCCCATAGCATCACAGGCTATAATATGTGGGTTCATTTTAACTAAATGCATTCAGCTTTAGATAAAACGTATTCCAGTATAGCTTAGATCCAATGGATTAGAACCAGTTCTCAGTCATACTGAAAAATCTTGTAAAGCATTGTTTTAAAGATAATTTTCCACGAATATTAAAATAAAAATCATAAAGTTTTGTTAGCCTTTGATTCCTTGTGGCTAAAAAACTGATTTTATTTTTGTTATTTTAATATTCGTGGTAAGCTGTCTATTATAGACAGCTTACCACGAATATTAAAATCATAAAATTATAACCAGTTGTGTTATCCCCGAAGGGCCGAAGGCCCGAGCTAACAAAAATATTGAAAAAATGTTTTTGAGGATGTACTTTACTTTTTACGGATGTTGTCATCCTTATTTTAATACTTGTAGAAAAAATAAATTTGCTTTACTAAACCCAAACCTTTAAAGGCCTTACTTCCTACTAAAAATAGCACAAATACGCGTATTGTGTGTACAAAAATACACACATACACACACACACCCTCACACACACATACACACACACACACACACACACAAACACACACACAAACTGGCTTAACATACAAAAACACATAAAAGAAGTTTCAGAAAAAAATTTGAACATATATCTTACATACCAAATACAATTTTACTGGTTCGAATCAGGGATTTAAAGGGATAAGACAATGACCGATGAATTGATGCATATCCCCAATGATGATACATAAAATTATACCTGTTGTAGATTAAAATTAGTGGTTAAAACGTTTGGACATCCAACTTAAGGAACCAATTATTTAAAATTCAATTAAAGTCCCCAAAGTTGTTAATGCAACGAATAGGAAAACGTTATTATAAAACTTTGGGGACTAGTATAATAAATAGCCCAATATACACCATCCCTCCCTGGTTTTGAATATAAATAAACAAATATACGTACAAAACCAAAGTATTAATTTCTAAAAGAATAACAAACAATATAAAGCTTCATTGCAAATCAAAGAGGGAGAAAGAGGAAATGTAAGATATTTAATATTCCTGAAAGAAAGACATACATAAGGACGGACAAAATAGGTTATTTGCAGAATAGCTTCGTTACCCAGGGAGGGAGATTGGGATGTTTATTACACTAGTCTCCAAAGTTTTATACTAACGCTTTCTTATTCGTTGGCTTAACAATTTTGAGAACTATAGTAAATTGTAATCTACAGAAGGGGTAATTTTGTATATTATCATTGGGGATGTACAGCAATTTATCGGCCATCGTCTTATCCCTTTAGATCCCTGCTAACAATTTCTTTTTTTAGCAAACAGTATTACCTACAGCCCTGGAGTATTGGGGTCAAGCCCTGCGGGTCAAACGCTCCCAGAATGTCATCAGATTAAATAGGTAAATTTGGAAATTCCTTTGTTTGTTTCTAAAAATAGTTCTTAAATAAAAAGCCAGGGAGGGAGGGGACATTGGCCTGTTTATTACACTAGTCCCCAAAGTTTTATAATAACGATTTCTTATTTGTTGACTCGACAACTTTGTGGACTTATTAAATTTTGATTAGTTGGCTCATTAAGTTGAGTATTCAAACGTTTCAACAACAGAAGGGGTAATTTTTTGTATTATCATTGGGGAAGTACATCAATTTATACTTTAAAAATTTAGTGGCGTGCCCAGCAATTTCCAAGGGGGTTGTAAAACTATTAGGGAGGTGATGACACCCGTCTACACCCCCCTACCGAACGCGACTGTATAAAAAAAAATCTTATAAAATAATTTTATTTTTTCTATTTAAGGAAATGTAAAGATAATCAAGTTTTTTACAAGCCACAGTCTAAACATCCTTTTTGTAAGGTAAAATTATAATATTAACTTAAAGATAAAGCTATTTTAGGTTAAAGGAGAATAGTAATTCATAATACAGTAATGAATTACTGACAACCTTATATAAAAGTAACAGGATGATTGTGAGTCTATTTCTCTTTATGTCTGTTTATACCAAAGGATCTCGCTAACCGCTGAATCAAAATGATATTAAAAACATGACATTATTCTTTTAGATTCTATTATGAAAAATTGTATAACCCGGGGACCGGAGGGAGGGGACATTGGGCTATTTATTATACTAGTCTCCAAAGTTTTACAATAACGTTTTCTATTCGTTGGCTTACAACTTTGGGGTCCAAACGTTCACTAATTGTAATCTATAGAAGGGGTAATTTTATGTATCATCATTGGAGATGAACATCAATTTATTGGCTATTGTCTTATCCCTTTAGCTCACTAGTATAACCCAGGCAGAAACGATGTGTTAATTTTGATAATTTTGATTGTTTGATTCATTAAGTTCAGTGTTCAAACGTTTCAACCATTAATTATAATCTTTAGAAGTGATAGTTTTGTGTATCATCATTGGAGATGTACATCAATTTATCGGCCATTGTCTTATCCTTTTAGATCCATGTAATATTTAGGTATTCTGTGAGGCAGCCACTATGTGTTAATTTTGATAATTTTAATTGATTGATTCATTAAGTTGAGTGTTCAAACGTTTCAACCATTAATTGTAATCTTTAGAAGTGATAGTTTTGTTTATCATTATTGGAGATGTACATCAATTAATCGGCCAGAGTCTTATCCCCTTAGATCCCTGCAATATTTAGGTATCCTGTGAGGCAGCCACTATGTGTGGGGAGGTTAGGGTGCCGGAGGAACATCTGGAGCCCTGCAGGTACAGTTTTGTTGCAATATTAAAGTAAACCACTAGAGGGAGAAAGTGTTAATAATCTCCCCAACCTTGTGCAACCTTTATATTGGGTCATTGAAAATCAATCAATGGTGTCGTTTATATTAACACAGCCAATTAGCAGAAAATAGTTTATATGGAGAGGAAAAGGTCTTTGAAAAAGGAAGGGAGGTAGTTGTATGTGTATACATATCTATACTATATATGTGTTTTTGTAATCAAAGCTACTCTATAACTAAGGGTATGCGCATACGTCCGTTTATAACACTAGCTAGAAAGAAACCTCTAGGGGCACTTGGGGGAAGAGGTAAAGGTAAGAATGTAGCTCCAGATTTGGATTTTCTCTGACAAAGTGAATCTCGGAGCTGGCCAAAATATTGATACCCCATAAAATTTTCTGCCAATATATCCACGTATTTCATATATCCATTATTGTACATATATTTTTGTGTAGGATATGCAACGCGTACGGACAGAATTGTGGAGTTGTGGGGGAAAAAACTTCCGGCCCAGGGGTCAGGTAAGCAATACAGGGAGGGGACATTGGGCTAGTCCCCAAAGTTTTATAATAACGTTTTCTTATTCGTTGGCTCAACAACTTTGGAATTTTACTGAATTTTCATTGGTTGGTTCGTTAAGCTGTCCAAACGTTTCAACCACTTTTTATTTTACAGAAGGGGTTATTTTGTGTATCATCATCGGGGATGTATATCAATTTATTGGCCATTGTCTTATCCCTTTAGATCCCTATAAACAATTACAAGTCGAGGCGTGTACAGCGTTTTAACATTGGGGTTTAAATCTTAAAATAGTGGAAAAACTGAATGAAAACCTTTCCCATTTCAAATTAGTGGAGGGGGGGGGGGGCACCACTACCTAACACCCCCCTTCCACAATCAAATGGCATCTTTTGTAAAAAGGATTAAGTTTTTATGTATGTCTATTAAGATATTGCTAACCACCGAACTGATTGAGTTCTCGAGTTAAGTGGGAGATTTAATTACGTTTATGGATTGACGGACTGACTTACAGATATAACAAATTTATAGAGTAGCTTTGTTACTAATAAGTAACTTTGCCTAAAAATGCAAAATGTGTTATTAAAACCTTCTTTTCCGCTATAAAATTATACTTCATGTGGTTTTAATTTTTAAACAATCATTAAACAAAATTATCATTCTTAATAGCGCAGCTACTATTAAACTAAGCTAATTCCTTACGTTTGATCGAGTTATTAATGTAAATTGACTGTAATTGTGGATTCTAAAAATACGGTACTTTGAATCTATGTGCCTAGCGAGAACTAAGACTGAAGTTTAATATTGATCAGATGATATTTTCATTCTTAAAAGCCCTGACATACAGACGTATAAACAACAATTTGAGAAAGCCTTTGCTTTAAAATCAGATGGAAGGACAAACGGAAATATTAATACTTTTAGAGTAAAAACTTATTAAGCAGAATATTAATTTCCAAGTTTAAACAAAATTGTAAGTAAATTTGTTGTCAAATTGTTTAAATACAGGATACTGTATAAGGACATACTTACTTGGATACGAGGATGCTTTGCTTATGTTATTGTACTTTGTTGTCCAATGAAATATTATTTCAAAAAGTTTAAAATCAACATAGACGGACGGAAGTGCGGAATGACGGACAGGCCGACTCTTCTGATAGTAAAGCTTCGCTTAAAAAAAAATAATTTTAAAACATTTATTTGCTGCATTTTTATATTATTTATAACAATAATTTTTTTAAATTTTAAAATAAATATTTTGAATTTTTTATTTGTTTATAAAATTAATGATATTGTTGATATGATTAATGCAAAAACTATAAATAAATCATCAAATATATTCATTTACAATAATCGATTTATAATAACTTGGATGTTGCACCAGATTTTCATGTACTCTGATAAAATGATGCTCACAGCTGGATAAAATAACCCCACATCCACTTCTTTTACCCCATCCCCATCTCCCACTGGTTCAAATTTCATTAGAGGGGGGGCTTGATCATTTTAAAAACCGGTCATTTTTTGTAACGTATACTGTAAAGGCCTGCCGCGCCTCCCTGTCTATAATACAAAGTAGAACGATGTTTGTCTGTCTGTTTGATTGTCTGTTAGTTTGTCTTTTTGTTTGTTTGTTTGTAGCGAAGGATCTCGCTAATCGCTGAACTGATCGGGTTCTCCTTTACAGTGTAGCTTCTCATAGGTCCCGGGAAGGTTTATAACTATTTTCTAGAGGCTATGGGCGAAGCCACTAGTATAAGATTAAAACACTAGAGAGGGAAAGGGTTAAATAACTTTATCACCCCATCACACTGTCCTTGTGCCCACTTTCAATTAGGTCATTGAAAATCAACCAAATGGTGTGGTGTGTTTAAACACAGCCAAGTAGCAGGAAATAATTTGGTAGCAGACGAATAAGATCATTGAAAAAGTTCTACAGATCTGTTCTTTCCTTATCTGGTTCATAAAAAAAATTTTTTTTCAAATTTTGGACAGTTTAGCTGCATATTTATATTTTATATTTTTTCAGGGATGCCGACTTTTTGTTCTACATTTCTGCCATGGAGACCCAGCGATGCCAGAAAGGCATGACAGTCGCGTATGCTGCGCATTGTCAACAGGAGTCTGTACTAGATAGGTAGGCCTAGATAGATAGGGAGGCCTAGGTAGAAAGATAGATATATAGGAAGGCATAGATAGATAGATAGGTAGGCTTAGATAGATAGATAGGTAGGCCTAGATAAATTGATAGGTATGCCTTTATTGACAGATAGGTAAACCTCGATAGATTTATATGTAGGCCAAAATTGATAGATAGGTAGGCCTAGAAATATTGATAGGTAGGCTCTTTTGTATTCTTTTGTGCTATTGTCATCATCACACTTCTATATTCATACTTTCTTAAAGTGTGGCTTCAATTAAACACATGATAATAAAAACATTTAAAAACCATAAAAGATAGATATATAATATATATTTAAATTGAAAAAAAGGTCAATATTTAAGTAACAGCTAACCGCTGAACATATTTGGTTCTCAATTATAGGAAAGCTTCTTAGGGGTCAATCAAGGCGACAACTACCCTCTCAAGAAAATTTTTTTTCAAATATTCTTGCTATTTTTGTGCCACACCCTAATCCTTAAATATTATCAAAGTGCTGAAAGGTCAAATCTTTCAACAACCAAAATTTCTCTTTCACATAAAAGAAAAGGATTTTTTGGTTTAATCCCTCGAACTAACAGGTGAAACACAATCCCCCCCCCCCACCATTTTTTGTTTCTATTTTATATTTGAAGCTCTAACCCTGCATGTTCCTTCCCTGCGGTTCACAATTAAACCCTTACTCAACCTAACCAGTTACATTTGGTGATCCACTTTTCGGGTGTTGTAAAAGTCAGGGCTTTGCAGCCGCCTGTAAGCCTCATCAAAAGCGTCATATTATAACTTTAAAATTCAGCTGGATGTCTAAACCTGATCCTAAACAGACAATCAATCTTTTTTTTGTACATAATCGGGTTTAAATTAGGTGTTAGCAAGGCTGAGGCGCAGCTGCCGAGCCCTGGCAAAATGGAGGGATTTTTTTGCTGAGACATTAAGATTTACAACATAATAGATAATTTTAATCAATTCTTATCATTAATAGCTCTAAATATTTGCTGAATATACAAATATTAATTTAGATAGTTAATCTAAAGAACTATTGTATTGGTCCTGGGCAGGTTTCAGGCTATTTTGGAATTGGAGTGAAATAACTCCTCACCATAAAAGCCTTAAACTTTTCCAGAACTAGCCGTTTACGAGATCATAAAAGAATTAACTTCATAGTACACACAAACACACACAATACACACACACACACACACACACACTCACACACACAATCTATTACTTATTTATTATGCATATAGGTTCCCAGCCGAAGTTTATAACCGCGTTAACCACAAACACAGTTTTTTTTTCAAGCTGCATTATTCTAAAGGGATAAGACAATGATCGATAAATTGATGAAATCCCCAATGATGATATAAAAAATTGTCCTTTCTGTAGATTATACTTACCTAGTGGTTGAAACTTTCGGAGACTCAACTTTATAAACCAACCAATCAAAATTCAAAGTTGCTGGACCAACGAATTAGAAAAGTTTAATATGAAACTTTGGGGACTAGTGTAATAAACAGCCCTTTGCCTCCTCCCTCCCTGGCAATAACCACTACAGACAGACACACAGACAAACCAAAAACAGATCGTTTACGCCGCCGAGAATATGCGGTGACGCAATTTTTTGCGTACAGATTCCTGACGCAAAAATACAGTTAATAGGATTCGCATGACGCACTTCGCTAATTTCCTAATTAGAATTAAAAGCCAGAAATTAAGGAATACATATTCCAGTAATACATATTCCGCTGGATTAGAACCGGTTCTCAGTCATGCTAAAAGACCATGTATAGCATTGTATTACAGGCAATTTTCCATGAATATTAAAATAAGAATTATAAGTTCGGCCCCTCAGAGATAACAAAACTTGTAATATCCTTTTATTCTGTGTAAATTTACTGTTTATGGTGAGGCTACATGTCGACATTTTTTTTTTTATAAATTTAGCATTCCCCTTGATTCCTGTAATAAATTAAGTAATGAATCCAAAGAAACTAACAATCCGTTAGAAAACTTTGGTAATGGCGCGGGTGCAATGGATGTAGATTATACGTGGATATTATGTCTGGGGAAAATTATCGTCAATTTAGTTTGCTAACATGAAACTCATTTATTGATCATTTCGTTCATCCAGTAGGGGAGGAGGGGATGGGGTAAATGTAGTGGAAGGGGGGGGAGGGGTCGTTATTTTAGCACGCTGAGTGTTTCACTTTATTACAGAACATGAAAATATGGTGTATGATCCATTAATGGCGTTGTAGTGTCAATTTTTATCATTCTGTGCACAGGGATTACGACAAATATTCAATAATATAGTCAAATTTTAAGTAACAGGATGTGTTTGTATATGTGTTGCGAATGATCTCGCTAACCGCTGAACCGATATGGTTCATCTACGCATTAAAATTCTTCTAGGTCCAGGAAAGGTTTATAAGTATTTTAGAAAAAATTAACCTCATTGGAGATGTTTTCTTTTAAAACTAAAATTGAAAAGGGGTCGACCTTCCTTCCCCCCATTCCCTCAGGTGTTTGATGGTGAGATACCTTTCCCCAAAATATTATAAACCTTCCATGGACCTATTAGAAGCTTTACTCTAAAGGAAAACCATATAGGTCCAGCGGTTAGGGAGATCTTAAGCTACCTATAAACAGTCATCTTGCTTCTTTTGAAGACGAAGAAAGTTTCTCAATGACGTCATAAAAATGAGGGATGAGGAGAGGAGGAGTGGAAAAGAAAACCCCTAAAAAAGAGTTAGATGATCCCTCGTTTTTATGACGTAACATGCTGATTATTATTGTAATCGATTTAAATTGTGTAATATCTGCACTGTCACTGTTTCTGTATAGTGCCGGGTAATTGTATTACTTAATTTTAATAACGTAGCCAAAAATTGATACATCAACAAAAAAATTATTGCATTATCCAATAAAAATGTACTTTTTTACAATCTTAGATTTAAGGATGTGTGTGTGTTTTTCTGTCAGTACCGAAGGATCTCGCTAACCGCTGAAACGATATGGTCCTCCTTTACAAATATTATATTCAAATGTTCTAAAGAATTTGGGTTAGATCCATTCATTGAGACCCCCATTACTTTAAAACAAAAAAAAATACTATTTTTGTAAGTTTCATTAGCATAGAACGGTTCTATCAAATAGATTAACTATTGTATATTATGTTTCAGGCCAATCGCAGGACATGCAAACCTTTGTCCAAGTTCAATATCTTTAAAACCTCAGGTAAAAATTTTTATAAATAAATTCAATAAAGAGTAGTATGTCTGTCTGTCTGTCTGTTTCTTATTTAAGATCTCTTAAACGACTAAGTTGATATTTTTTTTATATAATTAGATTTAGAGATAAACAAATGTTCATTTATAAAGTAGACATTGGGCTGTTTAGTACTCTAAAAGTTTTATAATAACGTGTTCTTATTCGTTAGCTTATCAACTTTAGAGGCTTTCATTGAATTTTGATTTGATTGTTCATTAAGTTGAGTGTCTAAACGTTTCATCCACTAATTTTAGGGGTTTACATTAATTTAACGGCCATTGTCTTATCCCCCTAGATGCCTAGTAGTACAGACACTATATTGTTATAGAGAAGCTCCGATACTAAAACTATAAAATTTCAGGAGCTAGAGATCCTATTATCCACTGTTAAACACGAGATGCTGCACGCCCTTGGCTTTTCTGTGAGTCTGTTTGCTTTCTACAGAGATGCCATGGGGGAGCCTCTCACCCCCCGAGGTGAAAATGGAAAACCCAAGCTCAATGAAGAGTAAGTGAATTTTAGGGTTTCGGGACAAACGCAAGAGTGACAAACGTCGGAGTGAACAAACCCAGGAGGGTACCACTAGCAAAAATATAGCCACTGTGTTTTTGACAAAAAGTGGGGATGTTTTTGTTAATTTCGTTTTTAGTTGTATTTTTGGCAATATTTTTTTATCCACTGACAAAATTACCCCCTTTCTACTGTTTTACTGTCATTTTTACACCCATGAAGTGTCTAAAAGATTAAGTTAATTAAGTATTTCTAGGTTAGGTTAAGATATGAATATATATGCATTTAAAAAACCTATAAGATGGTTTGAAATAGGTTAGGTTAGGAGGGAGGAGACATTGGGATGTTTATTATACTGGTGTCCAAAGTTTTATAGTAACGTTTTCTTATTTATTCGCTTAACAACTTTGGGGACTCTCAATAATTTTGATTGGTTGTTAAATAAAGTTGAGTGTCCAAACGTAACAACCACTAATTGTAATACTCAGTGCAGAAGGGGTAATTTTGCTTAGCATCATTTGGGATGTACATTAATGTATCGGTCATTGTCTTATTCTTTTAGATCCCTGGATAAACTTCTTAGAGATCTTAACATACAAACAAACAAAAATATTACTATATTATGGAACTAGCGGCTATGCCCCTAGAAGCCTCTAGGGGAACCTAAGGTTGGAGGGGGAAAAGTCGACATAATCCCATTTTAAATTTGAGTTTTAAAGAGTAAAAAAAAATTTTTTGGGTGTAAGGGGGGTGAAGACACCCTCCCCAAAAATAGTTTAAAACCTTCCCATGACCTATAAGAAGCTTCACTGTAAAGGAGAACAATATCAGTACAGCGGTTAGCGAGATCCTTCGGGACAGACAAAAACGTTACCTACTTTATATAATAGGATAGAAATGGTGTCATTTATTTCAACTATACTTTAAGAAAGATAGCTTTCTTATATTCAACAAATTATAACTTCTTGAAAATTATGAAATTCCTATTCTAGACAAAACTAGAATAACCTTATTTACTAAGTATATTTGCGATAACTTTTATTGTATTTTTAACATTTACAAAACAGTCTGCTTTATTGCTTCAAGATCCATGTCAGATCTATATAGGAAATAAATGTCTATAAATGAGCTCAAGTCTTCCAAGGAATAAATGTTTAAAACTCATAGTGCTCCAATAATCCTCATTAAACTCTCATTGACCAAAGCGATAAGAACTTTATTCTATTTGTTTATGGAATGAATAAAGTTTTTCAATCCATGTTGATATTTGAATTACATTGAAGTATTTAATCTTGATTTAATAAACAAAAAATATACGTTCATAATATAGAAAATCTAAGAAAACTCTGTTTTAAAAGAATTCGATTGTGGCGACACTTTCATAGTGCTCAAATATTAAAACTAAAATTTTAATCATTTTAACCCTTTGATGATGGTAATGTAAATAAAAAATAAATTGAATAAATCTTTTTAAAATCATTTAAAATATTAAATATTAACTTCTTTCTTTTAGATGGTAATGGCGAGGGAGGAAAATTGAAATAGATAAATAGATATGTACTTATAGAAAACTAGCCAATAGTGAGATAGTTATATCGAGCCAACTCTAGTAAAATAATATGCAATAGGTATAAGGGTGTATATTAACATCCGCACATGAACTCTAATAAATTTATCAGAACTGCACATTATTTAAACAGTACAAATTATCTTATTTTATCTTTTTTACTAGTAACAAGGATGACAACAACCATAAGAGCAAAGCGCTAAAACCAGACTTTAGGAGAAACAAACATTAACACTTGCAGATGATTAAGTTTTAAGTTTTAAACAAAATTGTATGTTTTGATGCAATTTTGCTTTTAAAACAAGGATGACAACATCCATAAAAGTAAAGCTCAGAAACGGCATGACAAACTTGTATAGTGTCAGAACTGAATAATCAGAATATAAATGTATTAGAGTCGAAGCCAAATTGTAAGTAAATTTGTTGAAAAACTGCTTGATACAGAATAATGTTTATGGACATACTTACATTTTTAGGACTTGATTATAGAGTTGCTTTGCTTATACAATTGTACTTTTTTGTCGAATCAGTATACCAAAAATCCGATCAATCGGATAATTAGATCACATACAAATTTGTTGTTGATAAAGTAAAAAAATCAATATGTTTAAAATAAACATACGTACATTATGGTAATGCCTATATAGTTGCTACGCTTTCTAGATCGTACCTAACTACTACAGGAATCACCATGTAAAGTTAAAATCGATAGGGCAATTCTAACATGCCCAAATTAACAAAAAGAGCTAACTGTTACGGAAAAAGTTATGTGCAGTATGTGTAATTGATTAAACAATAATAGTTAAAACAGTGCGAAGTTAAGAAATTTGATTTATGAATTACACAAGAAGTTGGTGAAACCAGGGAAAGTGGATTCATATTCAATAATTTTCAGAGAGGGAGGGAGTGGACATTGGACTGTAAATCATACGGGTACCCAAAGTTTTATAACCACTTTATCTAATATTTTTGGGTATTTTATTGGATTTTGATTGTTTGATTCTAAATAAGAATGATTTTAATCTATTGAAAGGGTAATTTTGTTTATCTATCATTGGGGATGTATATAAATTTATTGTCGATTGTCCATCTACCAAAAGGTTTTATACCTTCCCTTGAACTATGAGAAGCTTTACTGTAAAGGAGAACCATATCGGTTCAGCGGTTATAAGATTAAAATTACTGAATATTTGTCTGCAACACTTTAAAATTCTAATTTTCTAAGACCACAAAAATTCGCATAACTAAACCATAAGACGATTAGATAATATAGAGAGAAAATAACCAAGTAACATATTTTTTTGCAACTTAAAATTCCAAAAAATTTTAAAATATTTGCGAAGGAATAATAATATACTTTTTTAAAAGTCAATATAACAGAATTTACAGTGTCCAAATTTTTTCACCAATAAGGGGGGGGGGGGCGTAATGACATTTATTCGTAATCCGTGAGCAAAATGGTCTAAAAATTTAGCTAGACCCTTCAAACTTGATATATAAGTCTAGTCCTATAGGTATTACATCTAAATGGCAAAAAAATCCAAAAAAATTTATTTTAAGGTTAGGTTAGGTAAGAAAAACCCTGCGGAAATGGGGTTTTTAGGCTTTTTTTGGTCTATTTTGATGTGGAAACTTACCTTAAATTGTTTTTTCTTAGGGTTTTAACTTAAATACACTGTATCTATTCATATGGACATTATTTAAGATGATTCAGCAAGTCGGGGACCGACCCCAGGGGGCTAGGTGGGTGGCCCGCAGGGGTTAAGTGCCTTTTTCCTAATAGATATGTTGTGATACATATAATTATAGGTTTTTTAGGTCAAGGAACTCAAATTTAGAGCTAAAACAAGCATTAGACTAATCTGAAGCTAGCCCCAGCGGGCTAGGTTGGTGGCCCGCAGGGGTTAAGTGCCTTTTTTTTAAATATATATCTTGTTATATATCAAAATATAGGTTTTCTGGGTTAAGAAACTCAAATTCTGAGTGAAAATTAGCATTAGACTAGTTTGAAGCTAACCCCATCGGGCTAGGTTGGTTTTCTGCAGGGCTTAAGAGCATTTACCTAACCGAACCTAGAAACTTACTTATATTTTTACATGTTTTTTCTTGAATATACTTTGTCTATTAATGAGGACTTTATTAAAGATAATCCAGCAAGTCGGGAACCGACCCCAGCGGGCTAGGGTGGTGGCCCGCAGGGGTTAAGTGCATTTTTTCCAATATATATCTTGTTATATATCAAAATATAGGTTTTTTAGGTCAAGAAACTCAAATTCTGAGCTAAAATTAGCATTAGACTAACCTGAAGCTAACCCCCCCGGGCTATGTTGGTTTTCTGCAGGGCTTAAGAGCATTTACCTAACCTAACCTAGAAACTTACTTATATTATTATAGGTTTTTTTCTTGAATAAACTGTGTCTATTAATGAGGACTTTATTTAAAATGATCCAGCAAGTCGGGGACTGACTAATCCAAAGCTAGCCCCAGCGGGCTAGGTTGGTGGCCTGCAGGGGTTAAGTGCATTATTTTCCAAAATACATCTTGTGATATATCAAAATAAAGGTTTTTAAGGTCAAGAACTCAAATTCAGAGCTAAAATAAGCATTAGAATAATCTGAAGCTAACCCCAGCGGGCTGGTTGGGTTGCCCACAGGGCTTAAGTGCATTTTACCTAACCTAACCTAGAAACTTACATTTAATATTTTTTTTTTAGGTTTTTTTTCTCAAATAATGTCCATTCATGAGGACCTTATTTCAGATGATCCAGCAAGTCGAAGACCGACCCCAGCGGGCTAGGTGGGTGGCCTGCAAGGGTTAAGTGCATTTTCCCAATATATATGTTGTGATACATCCAATTATAGGTTTTTTTAGGTCAAAGAACTCAAATTCAGAGCTGAAATAAGCATTAGACTAATCTGAAGCTAACCCCAGCGGGCTAGGTGGGTTGCCCCACAGGGCTTAAGTGCATTTTACCTAACCTAACCTAGAAACTTACATTTAATATTTTTTTTTAGGTTTTGTTTCTCAAATAAACTGTCCATTCATGAGGATGTTATTTCAGATGATCCAGCAAGTCGAAGACCGACCCCAGCGGGCTAGAGGGTTGGCCCACAGGGGTTAAATGCATTTTTTAGAAAAAGTATGTGTTATCATACATCAAATTATAGGTTTTTTAGGTCAAGAAACTCAAATTTACAGCTAATAAAAGTATCAGACTAATCTGAAGCTAGCCCCAGCGGGCTAGGTGGGTTGCCTGCAAGTCTTAAGTGCATTTTACCTAACCTAACCTGGAACCTTACTTGTTTTTAGGTTTTTTTTCTGGAATAACCTGTGTCTATTTATGAGAATATTATTTAAGATGATCAAGCAAGTCGGGGACCGACCCCAGCAGGCTAGGTGAGTGGCCCGCAGGGGTTAAGTGCATTTTTAAAAAGTATGTGCTTTCATTCATAAAATTATAGGTTTTTTAGGTCCAGAAATTCAAATTTAGAGCTAATAATAAGGGTTAAGTGCATTTTCCCAATATATATGTTGTGATACATCCAATTATAGGTTTTTTTAGGTCAAAGAACTCAAATTCAGAGCTGAAATAAGCATTAGACTAATCTGAAGCTAGCCCCTGCGGGCTAGGTAGGTTGCCTGCAAGGCTTAAATGCATTTTACCAAACCTAACCTAGAATCTTACTTTTTTGAAGGTTTTTTAATTGAATAAACTGTTCATGAGAACATAATTTAAGATGATCCAGCAAGTCGGAGACTGACCCAGGCGGGCTAGGATTTACTGAGATACACAGTGTTTAGTCAAAAAGCCATCATTTAAAAGATTCTTCATACAGGAGGCTGACCCAAGGAGGTCCTCAACTTGCTGGATCATCTAAAATAATGTCCTCATTCATAGACACAGTTCATTCAAGGAAAAACCCAAAAAATAAGTAAGTTTCTAGGTTAGGTTAGGTAAAATGCACTTAAGCCCTGCAGAAGACCTACCTAGCCCGCGGGGGTAAGTCTTATGCTAATTTTAGCTCTAAATTTGAGTTTCTTGACCTTAAAAACCTATATTTTGATATATAACAAGATGTATAATGGAAAATAATGCATTTAACCCCTGCGGGCCACCGACCTAGCCCGCTGGGGCTAGCTTCAGATTAGTCTTATGCTAATTCTAGCTCTGAATTTGAGTTAACTGACCTAAAAACTTAAAATTAGATGTATCACTACATATATATTGGGAAAAATGCACTTAACCCCTGCGGGCCACCAACCTAGCCCGCTGGGGTCGGTTCCCGACTTGCTGGATTATCTTTAATAAAGTCCTCATTAATAAACAAAGTTTATTCAAGAAAAAACATGTAAAAATATAAGTAAGTTTCTAGGTTAGGTTAGGTAAATGCTCTTAAGCCCTGCAGAAAACCAACATAGCCCGGGGGGGTTAGCTTCAGGTTAGTCTAATGATAATTTTCGCTCAGAATTTGAGTTTCTTGACCTAAAAAACCTATATTTTGATATATAACAAGATATATATTGGAAAAAATGCACTTAACCCCTGCGGGCCACCATCCTAGCCCGCTGGGGCTATCTTCAGATTAGTCTAATGCTTGTTTTAGCTCTGAATTTGAGTTCCTTGACCTAAAGAACCTATAATTAGGTGTATCACAACATATGTATTGGTTAAAATGCACTTAACCCCTGCGGGCCACCCACCTAGCCCCCTGGGGTCGGTCCCCGACTTGCTGAATCATCTTAAATAATGTCCATATGAATAGATACAGTGTATTTAAGTTAAAACCCTAAGAAAAAACAATTTAAGGTAAGTTTCCACATCAAAATAGACCAAAAAAAGCCTAAAAACCCCATTTCCGCAGGGTTTTTTTTTATCTAACCTAACCTTAAAATAAAAATTTTTGGATTTTTTTGCAATTTAGATGTAATACCTATAGAACTAGGCTTATATACCAAGTTTGAAGGGTCTAGCTAAATATTTAGACCATTTTGCTCACGGATTACAAATAAATGTCATTGCGCCCCCCCCCCCCTTATAAAATAGGTCATTTGTTTCAATTACATGAAGATGGACATTTACAATGTACAACAATTTATCGCCCGTTGTCTTATTCCTCATGATACTTTTACCCTAGTCATTCGGTAAACGTACAGACAATATCCTAGTCATATAGTAGCTTCGCTCCTAAAAAAGAAACGTTATAAAATAACAAAGGGAGATATCACAGGTATCTAAAGGGATAAGACAATGGCCGATGAATCGATGTACACCCCAATAATAATACCCCTTCTTTAGATTATACTTAGCGGTTGAAATGTTTGGTCAATCAACTTAATGATTCAACCAATCGAAATTCAATAAAAGTCCCTAAAGTTGTTAAGCCAAGGAATAAGAAATCGTTATCTAAAAACTTTAGGAACTAGTGTAATAAACAGCCATTGTCCACTCCCTCCCTGTAAAGATCTCCTTGTAAACCTTTTATTATTCAAAATTTTCGCAATTTATTTGCCGTTTTTTCAGTGAACAGAGACAGAGAACATTATTCAGCGGTTTTAATCATTTAAATTATATACATGTACATATTATATAATTTTTCAAATTTTGTATATTAAATCATATTTCCTCCTACTTCTTTATTATGGTTATAATTCATAGAGGGAGGGGACAATGGGCTGTTTATTACACTAATTCCTAAAATTTTACAATAACGTTTTCTTATTCGTTGATTTAACAACTTTGGGGACTCTTATTGATTGGTTGATCCATTAAAGTGAGTGTTCAAACGTTTCAACTTTCATTTTAATCTATAGAAGGGGTAATTTTGTGGATCATCTTTGCGGAGTTACAACAATTTATCGGCCATTGTCTTATCCCTTTAGATCCCTGACTCACAGGTCATACTATTGTTTATTGTCTTAAGAACACAGGGGGTAGCAAAAAAGATGTCATGATACGATTTTTAGTAGCAAAGCTACTTTATATTTCAAACTAGCGGTTCGCCCCTAGCCTCTAGGGGCTTTGCCCCAAGAGGTACTTAATAAAAAAAAATTAAATATCTGGTGAGAAGAAGAAATTGGGGGAGATTTTTTCATTTTTAGGGGGGTTTGGGGTGTCCCACCCCAAAGAAAATAGCTTAAAACCACCACAGGACCAATAGGTATATACCCTGAAGAGTAGAATCCGATCGATTCAGTGGTTATCGAGATCTTAAGGGACAGACGGACAGACAAACAGACAGACAGACATCATTCTACTTAACTTTGTATTATAGATTAAATGTCCGTCTGTCCATATATAAGAAACGTGGATTTTTTGTGTAGATTCCATTTATCAATGAGCATACAGAATAGAATTCACCTTGTTCTGTCGCTCATACTACCATACCAATTTTATGTTGAAAAGGTTTCGTGAATTTTAGCCTTTCCATGAATAATTTTATTTTATTATTACCACTGAAAACTCAATTTTTTTTGTTTATTCATCCATATTTTTGTGTTTCGCTTCTTATTTTTGTTGTCATCCTTGTTTTTTACTTTGTTTGTTTGATTTTTTAGGTTATTGTAAAACCAAAGTATAAAATTAAAGGAGGTGTAAGAAAATAACAAATCCCTTTAATGATTTTACATTTTATATCTGTGTAAATAAATTGGAAATAGTTTGGTTATATTTAAATATAAATTTCGGCTGGGGCAGCGTTACAAGGCAGCTGCCAACCGCAGCAGTCGGCGGTCGGTGGAAAAACGGTAATGGATGTTTATCAAATTTTAATATGTCATGTAAAAATGTTTTAAAAAGTTCCTTGGTTATAATATACATGAAAAAAAAAGGAGGAGGAGGGGCGTCTAACGCCCCCTCCTCCTCCGACCGTTTTAGGGTTAAGGCTTACGATAAAATATACCCCTCTCATTTCCTCTATTATATTTCACCATTTCAGTTTAATCAAAGGGAGGCGGGTTTCAAAGTATTCTTGTGCTCTTCGCACCCCCTGTCAAAATCCTGTGGACGCCACTGTAAAACATGTCTATTTGTGTATGAATAGCGGGATCTAAAGAGATAAAACAATTGTCGATAAATGGATGTATATCCCCAATGATGTTGATGACACACAACATTACCCCTTCTGTAGATTACAAAAACGGTTCAACACCAACCTAAATGAGCCAACCAATAAAATTCAAGTTGTTCAGCCAACGATTATGAAAACTTTATCATAAAACTTTGGGGACTAGTGTAATAAACAGCCCATTGTCCCCTCACTCCCTGGTATGAATAAATAAACAGACAGTAATTGTTTTTTTTTGTTTTCTTATCCTATTTATCCATTTAGCCGCCAGCTAAGAATATATTATTATCTACAAAACTCATGTATCAACATTATCAGTAGTGAAGCTGCACTATAATTCAATTTGTCCGTACGTCCGTCAGTCAGTCTGTCAATCCGGAATGCAATTAGAAAAAATGGGACTTTTTTGTAATACACTTTGTCCGTCAATCATGCTATAGAATATGAACATTGAAAATAGAAAAATACATGAGATAAGTTTCGTGATTTTTTTTCTTCAATATATTTATTATTGATTTTAATGAATGCTCTTTAACTCTCCACGTATTCTAATCCATGATTTTTATATGCATCGCTACTATGAGAAGCTACAAAACGAAAAAAGGATATTGCTAAATAGAATTCGAGAAATTTGCTCTAAAACAACAGAAAGATACTAAACCTTATAGAGTATCTTTGCTAAAAAAAGAATTAAATTTCAAAACAGAGAGTTTGATAATGCTGAAAAAAAGATATAATTTTGACAAATAGGCGAAGGATGGTTATTTATTTTTATTATCCTATCCATAAGTCTTTGAATAAAAAGTACAAAATTGTACAATGAATTGATGTAAAAGAAACAATGAATCCAATTTTACCAAAAATATACATTATTAGCTGTTAAGCTTCTCTGAGACAATAAATTTTACCAATAAGAGGCCAGTATGCACTGTAATTGACCAAGGGTAAAATTTATACTGGCCTCTCATTGGTTATTTTTATCGTATGACGACATTTTACGCTGTCTCCTGAAATTATATTGCTACCCTACCACAAAATAGTTATAAAACTTCCCAGGACCTATGAGAAGCTACACTATAAAGGAGAACTGTATCGGTTCAGCGATTAGCGCGAGATCCTTCGGTACAGACAGACACACAATGATCCTATTACTTTTATATAAGGATACATTGCTGATCATTGCTATCATAACTGTTTGGCAACTTCGAAACCGATTATTATCCGCTGGATTAGAAAATCTTATAACGTATGCCAGACAATTTTCCACAAATATTAAAACAAAAATCATAAGATAAATACCAGTTTTGGCCCCCTTGGGGTGAAATAAACTTCTTTAAATGTTATGATTTTTTATTTTAATATTCCAATAACACGATGCGATAGAAAGCTATCCATAACACGATGCGATTTATAACTATTTTTTATTCGTACTTACTGTTCTTTCTTCAAAAATAATGTTATCTTTTAATTGCTGCGCTACTTTAGACATTGTTGACCTTGTAAATGTTTAAATCCTAAATTAAGTATTTCCTGTATTTGAAACAATACAGACTGACAGACAGACAGACAGACAGACAGACAGACGGACAGACAGACGGACAGACAGACAGAAAAATGTTTTATTGATTTCAATTGTCTATTTCTATTTGCCCTGAAACTAAATGTTTAACATTGAACTCAAATTATTCACAGAAAAAAAAGGTTAAACATGAACTAGGATATAAAGTATGCATGCTAGAATTGTCCTAATTGGTTTCAAACTTGTCATGGTGATTCCTACAACAATTAGGTACAATAATCATCAAAAGAAAATAAATAAACCTTCGTTAAACATGATAAATATTTTAGCTTTTATATTACACTTTATTTTAATGTGTAATTACTTGATTTTTTAGAAGTGATTCATAGGACAAGTAGGCATAATGTTACAAGCAAATAATCACTATAGTGTATGTCAATGAAAATAATTAAGTAATTTTGGGATATGTGTATTGAATTTTTAATACTTTATTTAAATTAAAAAGTATATCATAATTTTGTAACTATGTTAGCTCGTATACTTTGTACTTTATTAAATACTAGCGGCTTCGCCCCTAGCCTCTAGAGGCTTTGCCCCAAGAGGTGATAAAAAAAATTGGCGAAATACGTAAAATCTTCTACAAAAAAAATAAAAATAATGGGGAGGGGATTTTTTGTTTTATGGGGGGTTGGGGGTGTCCCACCAAGAAAATAGCCTAAAACCACCACAGGACCAGTAGGTGTATTCCCTGAAGAGTAGAATCCGATCGGTTCAGTGGTTACCGATATCTTAAGGGAAGGACGTACGGACGGACAGACAGACAGACAGACAGACGGACAAACAGACAGACATCGTTCTACTTTGTATTATAGATTGATGTTACAATTTTTCAATGATTTATTTTAGGTTACAAACTCGGCAGTGGAGCGACATAACAATCCGGAAAGAAGTTCGGACCAAGTTTGTTCGGGGAGGTATTGTCAATAAAACTGTGGATGTGGTTGTCACCCCCAGGGTTAGGTAAGTCCCAAAATTATACTGGTCCCCAAAGTTTGTCAGGTGGGGGGGGGGGGGGGGGGGTTGTCAATAAAACTGTGGATGTAGTTGTCACCCCCAGGGTTAGGTAAGTCCCCAAATTGTACTGGTCCCCAAATTTTTGCAGTTGGGGGGGGGGGTTGTCAATAAAACTGTGGATGTGGTTGTTACCCCCAGGGTTAGGTAAGTCCCAAAGTTATACTGGTCCCCAAAGTTTGTCAGAGGGTGGGGTGGGGGGGCCCGTTCGGGGGGGGGGGGCTGTCAATAAAACCGTGGGTTGCCACCCCCAGGGTTAGGTAAGTCAAAGCCAGATGCTTTTCTTTATGTTTGGACGGAGGGGACATTGGACTGTAAATTATACTGGTCTCCAAAGCAAGGACGTCCAAGCTTTTTTTTAAAAAAGGGTTAGAATGAGGGGTTTCAGATGTTTAAGTGGGGATCATCTATTGTATTTTTCAAATTTCTATGGGGTGATATAATGAGGAGTTTTAAGGTTTATGGGGGTTAAACAGTAAACACCCCTTTAGGTAAAAGCCAGATATTGAAGCTCTTTACAGTGCCTATAAAAAAATTACTTCATACAATACATATGATCAATAATAGGCCATTACAAAGACTAAATTACCAATGGCAGGACACTATACATTTTAATTGACCAATGGTAGGCCAGTATGACGTCTTTTTATAGGCATTTTAAAAAGATTTCTAGATATTATGTAAGGTGACATTGGACTGTAAATAGTAATGGTCCCCAAAATTCTCTTGTTCATTGACTTCGAGTACTTGGCAATTTATTGTCCATCGCCCATGTGTTTATATCATTAACTTATACGGATCTACTGCAGTTCACGGTAAAATATTGCTGGTAACGAATATTGCCGAAAATCTATGAATTTTAAAGGCTGCTAGCTGCCATCGGCTGAACGTACAGATCATGCCCGCACACTGTTTTAAGCAGCATAAGAAGGCCTACAAATAATTTGGAATAGCCATAAATCAATAATGCATAATTATCTCGCAGTGCAGAGAAATGCGCGAAAAAGGCCTATTTTAAGAGTTTTTTCTTCAGTGAAGCTTTCCCTGTGCATCATTGGATCGTGGCTATTCCAGATTGTTTGTAGGCCTTCTTATACCGCTTAAAATAGTATGCGGGTATGATCTGCACGTTCAGCCGTTTGGCAGCTAGCAGCCTTTAAAATTCATAGATTGTTGGCAATATTCGTTACCAGCAATATTTTACCGTGATCTACAATAGATCCACTTATACTAGCGGATAGGCACCTAGCATCTAGGGGATGTTTATTCAAAGTGACTTTTATTGAGTCATTGGCTCATTAAGTTGGGTGACCTAACGTTTCAACCACTTTCAATTGCAATCTAGAGAAAGCGTAATTTCATATATCATCATAGAGTTTGTGAGTCAATGTATCGGCCATGTCTTATCCCTTTAGATCCCTGAATTATATAATAATTTATAGGGAAGAGGTGCGGAGACATTTTGGTTGTGATGAAATGTCGGGTGCTGAGCTAGAAGACCAGGTAACAGTTTTTTTCCACAATAAAAATTCATGTATGCCATCGTAATATAGATATTTTTCCACAAATATTTTTATAAAAAATCATAAAATTAATACTAGTTTTATTAGTATTACGAGCTATTAGTCCCTAGGACCTGACAAAACTGGTTTTATCTGTTAATTTTTTATTTGAATATCCGCGAAAAGATGTCTATAAAACAATGTGTAAAATAACTATTCTCAAAAACCTGGACGGATAATAAAAGTGGACACGGTTAAATATTGTTAAACAAGGATGACAACATCCATAAAAGCGAAGCACTGAAACGGTAGGACAAACGGAGATGAATACTTATATAGTGTAAGAACTGAATAATCAGAATATAAATGTATAAGAGTCTAAGCAAAATTGTAAGTAAATTTGTTGAAAAACTGCTTGATACAGGATAATGTTTATGGACATACTTACATATTTAGGACTTGATTATAGAGTTGCTTCGCTTATAACATTATACTTTGTTGTCCCAGGAATCAATATACCAAAAATCAGATCAATCGGATGATTAGATCACATAAAAATTTGTTGTTAAAAAAGTAAAAAAAATCAACATGTTTAAAATGGACGTACGAAAAATTATAGAGTTGCTACGCTTTCTAAATCGTACCTAACTACTAAAGGAATCACCATGCAAAATTTGAAATCGATAAAACAATTCTAACATGCCTAAAATAACGAAAATAGCTATCCGTTACGGACGGACCGACCCTAATTATAGAAAAGCTTCGCTTTTAAAAATTACTATCTATGGTATTTAATCAAACAAGGATGACAACATCCATAAGTAGAGAAGTATCGTTGGAATGGGGACAAGAAGATTTAAAGAGTATTTGATGATTTTTTAAAATCAAGAATTGAAATAATAACGCAACATTTCTCTTGTATTTTTATCTTTTGAATAATGATTTGTAGCATGACTGACAGACCGACGGACAAAGTAAATTACATAATTGATGCTTTTTGTTATAGAGCATTTTAGTATTTTTTTCTTCAAATAGAAATATTGTAGGGTGAAGAAGGAACTGCCCTAACCCACTGGGAGAAACGACTGTTTGAGAATGAAGCTATGACAGGAACCCACACACAGAACCCTATTTATAGCAGGTATGACAGGAACCCACACACAGAACCCTATTTATAGCAGGTATGACAGGAACACACACACAGAACCCTATTTATAGCAGCTATGACAGGAACACACACACAGAACCCTATTTATAGCAGCTATGACAGGAACACACACACAGAACCTTATTTATAGCAGGTATGACAGGAACCCACACACAGAACCCTATTTATAGCAGCTATGACAGGAACTCCCACACAGAACCCTATTTATAGCAGGTATGACAGGAACACACACACAGAACCCTATTTATAGCAGGTATGACAGGAACCCACACACAGAACCCTATTTATAGCAGGTATGACAGGAACACACACACAGAACCCTATTTATAGCAGCTATGACAGGAACTCCCACACAGAACCCTATTTATAGCAGGTATGACAGGAACACACACACAGAACCCTATTTATAGCAGGTATGACAGGAACACACACACAGAACCCTATTTATAGCAGGTATGACAGGAACACACACACAGAACCCTATTTATAGCAGCTATGACAGGAACTCCCACACAGAACCCTATTTATAGCAGGTATGACAGGAACCCACACACAGAACCCTATTTATAGCAGGTATGACAGGAACACACACACAGAACCCTATTTATAGCAGGTATGACAGGAACCCACACACAGAACCCTATTTATAGCAGGTATGACAGGAACACACACACAGAACCCTATTTATAGCAGGTATGACAGGAACCCACACACAGAACCCTATTTATAGCAGGTATGACAGGAACCCACACACAGAACCCTATTTATAGCAGGTATGACAGGAACACACACACAGAACACTATTTATAGCAGGTATGACAGGAACTCACACACAGAACCCTATTTATAGCAGGTATGACAGGAACACACACACAGAACCCTATTTATAGCAGGTATGACAGGAACCCACACACAGAACCCTATTTATAGCAGGTATGACAGGAACACACACACAGAACCCTATTTATAGCAGGTATGACAGGAACCCACACACAGAACCCTATTTATAGCAGGTATGACAGGAACCCACACACAGAACCCTATTTATAGCAGGTATGACAGGAACACACACACAGAACCCTATTTATAGCAGGTATGACAGGAACACACACACAGAACCCTATTTATAGCAGGTATGACAGGAACCCACACACAGAACCCTATTTATAGCAGCTATGACAGGAACTCCCACACAGAACCCTATTTATAGCAGCTATGACAGGAACACACACACACAGAACCCTATTTATAGCAGGTATGACAGGAACCCACACACAGAACCCTATTTATAGCAGCTATGACAGGAACACACACACAGAACCCTATTTATAGCAGCTATGACAGGAACACACACACAGAACCCTATTTATAGCAGGTATGACAGGAACACACACACAGAACCCTATTTATAGCAGGTATGACAGGAACACACACACAGAACCCTATTTATAGCAGCTATGACAGGAACACACACACAGAACCCTATTTATAGCAGGTATGACAGGAACACACACACAGAACCCTATTTATAGCAGGTATGACAGGAACACACACACAGAACCCTATTTATAGCAGCTATGACAGGAACACACACACAGAACCCTATTTATAGCAGGTATGACAGGAACACACACACAGAACCCTATTTATAGCAGGTATGACAGGAACACACACACAGAACCCTATTTATAGCAGCTATGACAGGAACTCCCACACAGAACCCTATTTATAGCAGGTATGACAGGAACACACACACAGAACCCTATTTATAGCAGGTAAGACAGGAACACACACACAGAACCCTATTTATAGCAGCTATGACAGGAACACACACACAGAACCCTATTTATAGCAGCTATGACAGGAACTCACACACAGAACCCTATTTATAGCAGGTATGACAGGAACACACACACAGAACCCTATTTATAGCAGGTATGACAGGAACACACACACAGAACCCTATTTATAGCAGCTATGACAGGAACACACACACAGAACCCTATTTATAGCAGGTATGACAGGAACACACACACAGAACCCTATTTATAGCAGCTATGACAGGAACACACACACAGAACCCTATTTATAGCAGGTATGACAGGAACCCACACACAGAACCCTATTTATAGCAGGTATGACAGGAACCCACACACAGAACCTTATTTATAGCAGCTATGACAGGAACACACACACAGAACCCTATTTATAGCAGCTATGACAGGAACACACACACAGAACCCTATTTATAGCAGGTATGACAGGAACACACACACAGAACCCTATTTATAGCAGGTATGACAGGAACACACACACAGAACCCTATTTATAGCAGCTATGACAGGAACTCCCACACAGAACCCTATTTATAGCAGCTATGACAGGAACACACACACAGAACCCTATTTATAGCAGGTATGACAGGAACACACACACAGAACCCTATTTATAGCAGGTATGACAGGAACACACACACAGAACCCTATTTATAGCAGGTATGACAGGAACACACACACAGAACCCTATTTATAGCAGGTATGACAGGAACACACACACAGAACCCTATTTATAGCAGGTATGACAGGAACACACACACAGAACCCTATTTATAGCAGCTATGACAGGAACTCCCACACAGAACCCTATTTATAGCAGGTATGACAGGAACACACACACAGAACCCTATTTATAGCAGGTAAGACAGGAACACACACACAGAACCCTATTTATAGCAGCTATGACAGGAACACACACACAGAACCCTATTTATAGCAGCTATGACAGGAACTCACACACAGAACCCTATTTATAGCAGGTATGACAGGAACACACACACAGAACCCTATTTATAGCAGGTATGACAGGAACACACACACAGAACCCTATTTATAGCAGCTATGACAGGAACACACACACAGAACCCTATTTATAGCAGGTATGACAGGAACACACACACAGAACCCTATTTATAGCAGCTATGACAGGAACACACACACAGAACCCTATTTATAGCAGGTATGACAGGAACCCACACACAGAACCCTATTTATAGCAGGTATGACAGGAACCCACACACAGAACCTTATTTATAGCAGCTATGACAGGAACACACACACAGAACCCTATTTATAGCAGCTATGACAGGAACACACACACAGAACCCTATTTATAGCAGGTATGACAGGAACACACACACAGAACCCTATTTATAGCAGGTATGACAGGAACACACACACAGAACCCTATTTATAGCAGCTATGACAGGAACTCCCACACAGAACCCTATTTATAGCAGGTATGACAGGAACACACACACAGAACCCTATTTATAGCAGGTAAGACAGGAACACACACACAGAACCCTATTTATAGCAGCTATGACAGGAACACACACACAGAACCCTATTTATAGCAGCTATGACAGGAACTCACACACAGAACCCTATTTATAGCAGGTATGACAGGAACACACACACAGAACCCTATTTATAGCAGGTATGACAGGAACACACACACAGAACCCTATTTATAGCAGCTATGACAGGAACACACACACAGAACCCTATTTATAGCAGGTATGACAGGAACACACACACAGAACCCTATTTATAGCAGCTATGACAGGAACACACACACAGAACCCTATTTATAGCAGGTATGACAGGAACCCACACACAGAACCCTATTTATAGCAGGTATGACAGGAACCCACACACAGAACCTTATTTATAGCAGCTATGACAGGAACACACACACAGAACCCTATTTATAGCAGCTATGACAGGAACACACACACAGAACCCTATTTATAGCAGGTATGACAGGAACCCACACACAGAACCCTATTTATAGCAGCTATGACAGGAACCCACACACAGAACCCTATTTATAGCAGGTATGACAGGAACCCACACACAGAACCCTATTTATAGCAGGTATGACAGGAACTCACACACAGAACCCTATTTATAGCAGGTATGACAGGAACACACACACAGAACCCTATTTATAGCAGGTATGACAGGAACCCACACACAGAACCCTATTTATAGCAGGTATGACAGGAACACACACACAGAACCCTATTTATAGCAGGTATGACAGGAACACACACACAGAACCTTATTTATAGCAGGTATGACAGGAACACACACACAGAACCCTATTTATAGCAGGTATGACAGGAACCCACACACAGAACCCTATTTATAGCAGGTATGACAGGAACCCACACACAGAACCTTATTTATAGCAGGTATGACAGGAACCCACACACAGAACCCTATTTATAGCAGGTATGACAGGAACACACACACAGAACCCTATTTATAGCAGGTATGACAGGAACCCACACACAGAACCCTATTTATAGCAGGTATGACAGGAACACACACACAGAACCCTATTTATAGCAGGTATGACAGGAACACACACACAGAACCTTATTTATAGCAGGTATGACAGGAACACACACACAGAACCCTATTTATAGCAGGTATGCTGAGTACAAAACTAGTTTCTAACCCTGCGGGACTACTTTGGATCAAACTTATCCTATTGTATATAGTAGTAAGCTTTTCTGTCTGTGGCGAAGGATCTCGCTATTCGCTAAACTGATATTGTTCTTCTATGAAGTGAAGCTTCTTATTTGTCCTTAGATGGTTTTAGGATATTTCAATGTTATAAATAAGTCTGGGTATGGTTTTAGGCTATTTTTTACTCTTATTCCTTCCAACATAGATCCCCTAGTTGCCAAGAGCGTAGCTGCTAGTCCAACTATAAACAAGGAAAATCCATAAAAAAAATTCTACGGCTAGCATTAGGGCTAAAATTTCACAAGCCTAAAGTAAATTAAAAATTTACTAAACTTTATGGCATTTGGCCTTACATTTTCCAGTATGGCTTTGCAAACCGGTTAATATCAGCTACAATATAAATCCGGTTCTGAGCTATACTGAAAATAATGCATTGTATCCTATTTAAGACAATTTTCCACGAAGAATGAAATTAAAATCGTAGTAATCAATACCAGTGTAGCTGACCTAAGTCTTCGGCACCTTGGTTTCAACAAAATTTAAATTAATAATGATTTTTTTATTTTTCTAACCTCGGATAACTGTCTATAATACGATCCGACTCTATTATCTAGCCGCAACGTTTTTAATCTTTTTTTTTAAAGCATGATTCAAATAATCCAATAACAAAAAAGCTATAAAAAAAACTACGTCATACTGGCCTACCATTGGTCAAATAAAATGTAAACTAGCCTGCAATTGGTAATATAGCCTGTGTATTGGCCTATTATTGGTAATTTGTATTGTATGATGCGGTTTTTAAAGGTACTATAAAGAACAGATCTTTAGTATAGATGTAGGTACAGATAACTACCTCCCTTCCTTTTTCAATGAACTTTTTCATCTGCTTCTAAATTATTTTCTACTACTTGACTGTGTTAACATAAGCGACACCATTGGTTGATTTTCATTGACCCAATAGAAAGGATGCACAAAGCTGATGCGATGGGGAGATACAGTTATTTAACCCTTTCTCCCTCTAGAGTTTTACTCTAAACTAAAAAAGCTTCAATAAGAAATGATTTCAGGATAACTATGGCACTGATGGAGGACACTGGTTGGTACCTACCCAACTACGACATGGCAGAGCCATTGAAGTGGGGGGCGGGCCTGGGCTGCGACTTTGCCCTCAAAAGCTGCAAGGAGTGGATGGATGATAGAACTAGGAAGCGTATGAGTATACATCCATATTGTAATAAGGTAGGAAGGGTTCTTAACACTCATTTGGCTACAGACAACGTACCCACCTCAAATAAAAATTGAGAGGGTTGGTTGGGGGGAGGGAGAGGGTGTTAGAGATTAATGGGGCTGTATATTATGTTATATTATCGTCTTGGGGGTGTCAACACCCTCCTAAACCAATATATTACAAAAGATTTCTAACCCCCACTATTTAATAGCTGTGCACGCCACTTTTCTCAATGTTTTTCAATTAAATTCGTTGTCAAGACTTTTACTGGATTGGTTTGTACAAACTAGCAGTGTCTAAAGGTTTTCTACAATGATTTGAAGATCAATTTTGTTTTTGATGACTTGGCGGGGGCGTTAATTTATCGTCCATTGTCTTATACCCTTTAGAATCATGCTTGATAGAGTCAACAACGAATTTGGTTGATCTGTTTGTTGCCAAATTACTATAAAATAAATAAAAAGCAAATGTTAATAATATCTTTATAGAACTTGTCCACGAAATAATATTATGCTATTTTTTTGTAGTTGGGTAAAACACTTTTTCCAATATGGCTTTGAAACTAATTACTACCCATTTGTTTAAAACCAGTCTAAGCCCCACTGGAAAATCATGTATCGTATCCCTACGAATAAGAATAATATAAAAATGATACTATAAATACCAGTTTTGTTAGCCCGGGACTTCGGCCCCTCGGTGACAACAAAACTGAAAATAATCTTGCAATTTTACTATCCGCTAAAAGCTGTCTATAATACTATGCGAGAAATAACTTTTATAAAACTCCTTGACAAATTTATATAAACATCTTCTTTTATGTTAAATAAAATGGAAAAAATTTTCTTCAAATTACTTCAAATAGCAAGATATTCAGGGATCTAAGGGATAAGACAATGGCCATTAAATTAATGTACATCCCCAATGATGATATACAAAACTAACCTTTCTATAGATTTCAATTAGTTGTTAAAACGTTTGGACACTCAACTGACAATACAAAACAATAAAAATCAATAAAAGTCCCCAAAGTAGTTATGACAACGATAAGAAAACGTTATTATAAAACTTTGGGGACTAGTGCAATAAATAGCCCATTATCCCCTTACTCCTTGGGTAAGAATCAAATTTTGTTCAAATAACTTCAAATAACAAAATACTTGTATAGTTGAAGACCCATAGATTTGATCTTCTTTGATTATAGAAACCTGACAAAGATGATTCAAAAATAATAATAGTCCAAAATTTAAATTCTAAAAAATTAGAAATATGCCCTCAAAAAATATCTTGAAGTTATCGATTTAAGTTTTAATTAATGCTTAGAATATAGATTGGGCATACATATTTGCATTATAAATCATTAACGGCTACGCTCCTAGAGGCCTCTAGGGGAATGTAAAATATTTTCTTTTAAATCTATGTTAAGATCAGTTGTAAAAATTTTTTTTATGCCGCTAGATGGGGTTAGTTTTTTTTTTTGCAATTTCTCTTAGGAGTGTTGTGGTATCTTCCCCCAAAAGAACTATAAACCTTCCACGGACTTATTTTAAGGATAACCTATTGATAGGTACTTGTATTCCGACATGACCCAATTCTTTGGGACATTAATGAATACATGAATACCTTATTTACTTGAAAAAGAAGAGGAAATTGTATTTTCTACTACTTCAAACATAAAGTTATTTATACTTTAAAAGTATTGTATTTACTCTATAACTTTAAACAATATGCTTAGTTCATGAAACATTTAAATAAAGATATGCATAATTTTTTTGGTAATATATTTTATAGAAATAGAGTTACTCTTTGTAATGTTATCAACCATTAAGGGAGTGTGGCTCTTTGTAATATTATTAATTATGTTTAGGTAAAGAGAGATCCTTTAGAGACAGAGTCAACTTAAGATAGAAGTAGTGTGGCTCTTTTAATATTATTATCAATGTTTAAGTAAAGAGAGATCCTCTAGAGACAGAGTGTACTGAAGATAGAAGTAGTGTGACTCTTTGTAATATTATTAATTATATTTAGGTAAAGAGAGATCCTCTAGAGACAGAGTGTACTGAAGATAGAAGTAGTGTGACTCTTTGTAATATTATTAATTATGTCAATAGGTAAAGAGAGATCCTTTAGAGACAGAGTCAACTTAAGATGAAGTAGTGTGGCTCTTTTAATATTATTAATTATGTTTAGGTAAAGAAAGATCCTTTAGAGACAGAGTGTACTGAAGATAGAAGTAGTGTGGCTCTTTGTAATATTATTAACTATGTTTAGGTAAAGAGAGATCCTCTAGAGACTTAGTGTACTGAAAATAGAAGTTGTGTGGCTCTTTGTAATATTATTAATTATGTTTAGGTAAAGAGAGATCCTTTAGAGACAGAGTCAACTTAAGATAGAAGTAGTGTGGCTCTTTGTAATATTATTAATTATGTTTAAGTAAAGAGAGATCCTCGAGAGACAGAGTGTACTGAAGATAGAAGTAGTGTGACTCTTTGTAATATTATAAATTATGATTAGGTAGAGAGAGATACTCTAGAGACAGAGTTTACTGAAGATAGAAGTAGTGTGACTCTTTGTAATATTATTAATTATGTTTAGATAAAGAGATATCCTCTAGGGCCAGGGTGTACTGAAGATAGAAGTAGTGTGGCTCTTTGTAATATTATTAATTATATTTAGGTAAAGAGAGATCCTTTAGAGACAGAGTGTACTGAAGACAGAAGTAGTGTGGCTCTTTGTAATCTTGTCAACCATGGAAATATTTTACCTCCCCACCTACAGGCATAGCTGTCAGAAAGCAAAAATTAAAATAAAATTTCAAAAAATTAAAAATAAATAAAGTCACATACAAAATTGATAGATAAGTTTTCGTAATCAGTACATTTTACCATTAGAGTAAAATACCAGAGGGGGGATGGGTTAAATAAATGTATTTCCCTATCCAAATGACCTTGTGCCGACTCTCAATTGGGTCTTTGAAAATCAACCAATGATGTCGGTAAATTTAACACAGCCAAGTTGCAGAAAACAATTTGCTAGCAGACGAAAAAGGTCATAGATCTATTATTTTACCAGCAATATTTAAAAGAAATAGAATTTTATCCTGCCTTATCCCCCTTTATGGTAAATACTTATTCTTAAGACAGATAGACACCCTGTTACTTTCCATTAAAGATAGCTTTCGGACAACTTATCACTTCAGAATTTTGACACCATCCCACACATAAATTCGAGTGAGGTTGGATTTTACGGAGGTTCTGTAGCTTTGGCGGATTACTGTCCCTATATTCAGGTAAAATCAGAATAATACGTTAACAAAGATGACAACATCCATAGATTGAGGGATAGAAAAACAAATTTCGGTATATAATATCCAGCTGTGTTTATATTGGAAAGAAACCGAAAAGTTTGCGTTTTCTCCGATTTTTTACAGACAGACAACAAGGTTGGGGGTTTAGGGGCTTTAAGAACCCTCCTCAAACTTTGAAAACCCTCATTTTATTACCCTCCCTAACCTTTTACCCCCCCCCCCCCTCAAAAAAATCGTGGACGTTCCTATGACGAAGAAAAAAAAAATTAAATTGGCTAATGTAGCATGGTTGGGGTCTTTACAGTAATGGATAAAGAATACGTGGATATTGTGATAAAATGAAGTACAACGCCCCTTAAGACTATAGTTCATAGACTTGTAGAGTAGCTTCGCCATTAGAATGATTAATAAATCACTCTGTAAGTGCTGGAATATTATTATTATTTATTTAGTACAATTAAACAATTGAGTTATAAGAATAGATAAGAGTAGTAAAGACTAACCTATCTTTCTGGTCAGAGCTCCTATGTCCGATTGATATTGCTAACAATATCAATGACAAAACAGAACTGATTAAAGATAGGGCATCTAGCTATATGTATAGATGTAGACATTCATTCTTAAATAACTTTCTAGCTTTCTAAGCATGAACCGTCTACATGTCAAACATACCTATGATGCAACAACAAATAATCAACAACATTTAATAAAGATTAAAGGTGTGCATAGACTATCACAAAAATGTTTTTTTTTTCAGCTGTATAATTTAATGATACTACAAGCCTTACCCCGCCTCCACAATATACACGTATTCTAAATCCATTTATGATTAGATTATAATTGTATTTAACTTTTTAAGGTATTTAATAGACTATAAAAGTTTTAAAGATTTTTAATCAATATAATAGATTTGAAATCTGCATAAAATTTTAAGGATTTTTTATAAAATTCGTTTTTTATATAATTCTTTATTTAAAGGCGCAAATACGATTTAAGTTAATAAATTTTGACCAATAGGATAGCTGGATTGGAAACTACCTACGCTCTAATTGGTTGAATGATGTACGTCACTTAAACTTCTCCAATCAGAGTGCAGATAGTTTTCAATCCACCAATCACAGATCTCAAAATTATTTAACTTAATTTGTATTTGCGCCTTTAAATAAAGAATTATATAAAAAACTAATTTTATAAAAAATCCTTAAAATTTTATGCAGATTTCAAATCTATTATATTGATTAAAAATCTTTAAAACTTTTATAGTCTAGTATTTAACTTGACTTTAGTCATAAAAGATTTTTTTGTTTAAGGAATTTACTTGGCGAAGCAACAATGTTGTTATTAGAGGCAGTCATTGTATGTATTCTGAAAATCAACCAAGTAAGTCACTTTGTTTTTCACTTTTTAAGTCACTTTTTCAAAAACAATAATAATAATGCCGCGTGTATTTTAATACTTGTAAAATTGGAGTAAAACACTGTAAATAAATAACTGTATCTAACCATCGCAACAACCTTCTGCAACATTTCTATTGGGTCATTGAAAATCAACCAATGGTGTCGCTTATATTAACACAGCCAAGTAGCAGAAAATATTTTAGAAGCAGACGAAGAAGGTCTTTGAAAAAGAAAGGGAGGTAGTTGTCTGTATATACATCTATACTATAGATCTGTTTTGTAAACAACTAAAAATCGAAATAAGTACATTGTTACATGTTTTATAATATACTTTTAATCCTTCTAGCTTTGTTTTTCTAATATATCTTACGAGTAAAATTACGCTACATTATTTCTTTTGAAAACCCATTCCATAGCTGTTTTTTTTAGCCATAAAAGGTCGTCTGTATTTAAATCAATCAATTAAAATTTCGAGAACGTAGTTTCAAAAACCAATCTCAGTGTTAAGCTGCATTCTCAGCCACTTACTTCCACAACTTAAAATGCAGTCATTATTGCACTAAGTAACAGGATGTATGTTTATCTATGTGTACCAAATGATATCACTGACTGCTGGTCGACTGATATGATTCTCCCATACAGTGAAGTTTCTCATCTTGAAAATGTTTAGTATTTAGCAAAAATCACCCTTCCCCCCCCCCCCCCATCCAATTCTTTTTACATTTTTTTCAAATGAAGAAAAGGAAATTTAAAGAATCTCTTAATTACATAATTACATACCTTACCTTATATAAAACAAGCCTAAATAAAGGTTAAAAAACATGCAACTTTTTAATTATATATATTCTAGCGGCTTCGCTCCTAGCCTCTAGGGGCTTTGCCCCAAGAGATTTAATCAAATCAATTTTTCGTATTTTAGATTTAAAAGAAAAATTGAAAAAACAAATTTTTTGTGGGGGTGATATTTTTCATTTTTTTGGGATGTTGGGGGTGTCCCACCCCACAAGAAAATAGTTATAAACCTTCCCGGGACCTATGAGAAGCTACCCTGTAAAGGAGAACCCGATCGGTTCAGTGGTTAGCGAGATCCTTCGCTACAAACATACAGACAAACAAATAGACAAACAAACATCGTTCTACTTTGTATCATAGATAAAATTTTACTATGTCTGTTATTTAGATGAAGATAGAAACT
Organism: Acartia tonsa; assembly: GCF_053477335.1. Lineage (NCBI taxonomy): Eukaryota > Metazoa > Arthropoda > Copepoda > Calanoida > Acartiidae > Acartia > Acartia tonsa. The sequence goes on along the minus strand of NC_137269.1, from coordinate 48,760,292 downwards.
TTGCACTGGAAGAGTATGGACGTGGCTCCAAATGTTTTGAACATGGTGAAAGTATGTGGGAGGAACGGTCATGTGGTCAGGTAAGTTAACTTAACCCTTAACGGTCGGAGGTTTTTTTTTTCTATCTCATTTTCTGTGTTTGAAAGATAAAGAGCCCAAACTGCGTGACTTTTTAAGTATGGGTATGACACATATCTGAGAGTTCGAATTTTTGAATATCTCCATCCTGGCGGGCACAGGATGCCAGCAAACCTGGCAGGGTCATCCAGGTAAAGAGCAAAAATATTTTTTTTTTGACTAAAACAAAGCATTTTATCATACCAAAATACTAAAATATCCTCTAGTAGTACATTCTTATATAAAATACAGGTGTTCAAGTCACTTTCAGGTTCCAGGTATGATCCTGCAGTTCCTGATCCTCCAGGTCTCCAGAAATCTTTAAAAGGCTCATGTGGCCGCAATTTTTGACTTAGAGACTTCAAATTTTAAACTTAAGCTTTTCTTACATATCTACATAACGTATTAAAATTTCATGAAGATCCGCCGCCGTTTTCCCGCTGACCGCCGACTGCGGCGGCTGGCAGCTACCAAGTACAGCTGCAGCCGCTGAAATTTATATTTTGATATTTCTAATGTAAAATTTACATTAAGATGAACATTTTCTGGAAAAAAGTTGTTCTTCTAGCTTCAAAAATAAGAGAATTACAGCCGTTTGAAATTTTTAAGTAAAAAAATACCTAAAAACAAAGGTTGTTAAATAAAAGGGTGAAGGAAGCGATAATTGACTTAGACTTATTAAAGGTCGGAAATTCATTATCAAACAGGGGACTTGCACAAAAAATTTAGCCCTCTAGCTATAATAGGAACTGAGATAATAGGGGGGGGGGCGTTGAACACCCCCCCCCCCTTCCCGACCGATTAAGGTGCGGCAAGGGGCCCGACTGTAAAGGGTTAAATGAGATAAAAACTTAGAAGCTCTTTAAAGTGCCTATAAAATTAAGGGGATAAATTTAAAAGCTATTGGCCGAAAAATCTCTAATCCCGTCCCATTAGAATAATGGACTATTCTAATAAACGTCATTCAGGATACATTGGTCAAAAGTTTTGAAATTTAACCCCCTTTTTTATAGGCACTATAATGACCTTCTAAAACTATATACATTACAAAATTTGACCAGGAGTAGCTAACACTTAAAGAAAAAAAAAATTATTAATTAGACTATAATTTTAATTTTTAGGTTCGTCAATGGCAACATTGGGGGTCAGGTTGTTACATGTATCATTGTGCAGAGGGAAGGTTACATATCCAGGTATAGATATTATTATTTATATTATTGGAGGTGTGGCTACTACATGTATCATTGTGCAGAGGAGAGGTTACATATCCAGGTATAGATATTATTATTTATATTATTGGGGGTGTGGCTACTACATGTATCATTGTGCAGAGGTTACATATCCAGGTATAGATATTATTATTTATATTATTGGGGGTGTGGCTACTACATGTATCATTGTGCAGAGGGAAGGTTACATATCCAGGTATAGATATTATTATTTATATTATTGGGGGTGTGGCTACTACATGTATCATTGTGCAGAGGGGAGGTTACATATCCAGGTATAGATATTATTATTTATATTATTGGGGGTGTGGCTACTACATGTATCATTGTGCAGAGGTTACATATCCAGGTATAGATATTATTATTTATATTATTGGGGGTGTGGCTACTACATGTATCATTGTGCAGAGGGAAGGTTACATATCCAGGTATAGATATTATTATTTATATTATTGGGGGTGTGGCTACTACATGTATCATTGTGCAGTGGGGAGGTTACATATCCAGGTATAGATATTATTATTTATATTATTGGGGGTGTGGCTACTACATGTATCATTGTGCAGAGGTTACATATCCAGGTATAGATATTATTATTTATATTATTGGGGGTGTGGTTACTACATGTATCATTGTGCAGAGGTTACATATCCAGGTATAGATATTATTATTTATATTATTGGGGGTGTGGCTACTACATGTATCATTGTGCAGAGGTTACATATCCAGGTATAGATATTATTATTTATATTATTGGGGGTGTGGCTACTACATGTATCATTGTGCAGAGGGGAGGGTACACATCCAGGTACAGTTATTATTATTTATATTATTGGGGGTGTGGCTACTACATGTATCATTGTGCAGAGGGGAGGTTACATATCCAGGTATAGATATTATTATTTATATTTATTATTGGGGGTGTGGCTACTTCATGTATCATTGTGCAGAGGAAAGGTTACATAGCCAGGTATAGATATTATTATTTATATTATTGGGGGTGTGGCTACTACATGTATCATTGTGCAGAGGGAAGGTTACATAGCCAGGTATAGATATTATTATTCAAAGTATAGTCAAGTATAGTCTTAAGACAATGTATTTAGAATATACGTGGATATTATGACATTGGGAAAATTATCTTCAATAATTTCAACATGAAACTCGTTCATTTGTAGTAAGGGGGTAAAAGGGGAACTTCCCTGAAAATTGTGGAACGATCTGTCCGTTTGTTAGATCTTTTGGGACAGACACATCACAATAATAACATATGTTATAACATTTAATGTAAATTTACGAATACCCACGAAAAATATTTGAATGAAAATAATATTTGTTTCATTTTCAGATTTTAAACCACACCTTCACCTGCTTCTATAGTCTACAAGAAATTAAGGTATTTAAAATTATTATTTTAAGAGTTTTTTCCATAAAGAGAATTTCGTAAAAAAAAACTTTACGTTGGTACCAATATAATTTACAGTCAAATGTCCAATGTCCTCTGCCTTCAATCTAATGAATACAAAAAAATCCAGAGATCTAAATAAATAGATGTACATCCCCATTGATGATACACAAAATTTAACCATTCTGCATGTAGATTACAATTTGTAGTTGAAGCGTTTGGCCACTCAACTTAATAAACCAACCAAATAGAATTCATAAAAGTCCTATAGTTTTTAAGCCAACGAATTAGAAAACGTTATAATAAAACTAACCATTCAAGAATGAAAGTTTATATAGTTTTTATGCTAACGAATGAGAAAATGTCCTCTACTTTCATGCTAATAAATACAAAAAAATCCAGAGATCTAAAGGGTTAGGACTAGGGTTGGGCCGGATATCCGGTGTGGCCGGATATCCGGCCATTTTCAATATCCGGCCGGATACCGGATATTGAAACTATCCGGCCGGATATCCGGCTCTATAATTTTTTATACTTTACACCAAAAATCTCTGCTTTTTAAAATTTTAAATGGCTATAATTTTCTTATTATTGAAGCTAGGAGAACACTTTTTCTGAATAAGTTCAACTTTATGTAAATTTATATAAGATTTCTGAAGAAATTTTTTTTTACTACTTTAATGTCTGGTAATTTGGCCGGTTATCCGGCCGGATATCCGGTAATTTGGCCGGATAACCGGATATTTGTCGGATATCCGGCGTTGGCCGGATATCCGGCCGGTTACCGGATATCCGGCTTTTGAAATCAGCCGGATATCCGGTATCCGGACAAAAAAGTATCCGGCCCAACCCTAGTCACTAACTTAGGACAATGGCTGATAAATTGATGTACATCCCCATTGATGATACGCAAAATTACTCATACCTGTAGGTTACAATTAGTGGTTGAAATGTTGGGACACTCAACATAAATAAAAAATCCTAAAGTTGTTAAGCCAACGAAATAGAAAACGTTATAATAAAACTTTGGGGACTGGTGTAATAAAAAACCCGTTGTTCTTCCCCCCCCCCCTCCCTGAAATAAATCACCTATTTTTTGTTTAGATAAACCTGATCTGGGACTCTTGGCTGCATACTGGCAGCATACTTTGTCCCCCTTGCCAGCAAATTTGTCAGCCACAGTTTGAACAGTATGGAGAAACTTGCAGGTTAGGACTTTTTTTTTACAACAGGCTAGGTTTTTCCACAGGGAATAGGATAATGATAGGAAAATGTGTCCTTAAATTTAGCAATCAAAATAAAGTTGATCATAGAAAGAAAGCGAAGTAGCGGATTTCGTCGTATTTTCACAGTAGCTTTTCCTTTCTTTCTAGCCCCTGCGGGGCAATCAGTAACATTTACCCAACCTAACCTATCAAAAGCTAGTGTGAAACTACGACGAAACCCCAAAATGCCCAAACAAAGAAAGCGCAAGGTCGACTTTCCAAGTTGTTTTTAAATGTTAGGGACTAAGAGTAAGCCACATGTAGATTTTATAAAATCGAAAGTTCGAGGTATGTTATAAGAACAAAAGACTTTTAAAATTCCATTAAACCTGGTTATTTGTTATTTTAATAAAGGGATAACAGTCTAGCTAATAAATATGAAGTATTATTGTATCTTTGACTTAAGAAAAGCGTTTGATATTATTTTTCCCCATCGCTTTATCTATATTAAAATTGTATTAGGACATTTTAAAAATTCCCCTTTCGCTTTTATATTTTGTGAAAATCTGCTGTTGGTAGCTTAAAAATAAATTAGATTTATTTAACGTTAATTGTCTTATTACATCCTATTCTATCTAATCATCCTAAGACTTAATTTTATAAATAACAAGGATGACAACATCCATAAAATCAAAGTACTGAAACGGTAGGACAAACGGACATTAACACTTGTATACTTTCAGAACTGAATAATCAGAATATAAATGTATAAGAATCGAAGCAAAATTGTAAGAAAATTTGTTGAAAAACTGCTTGATACAGGATAATGTTTATGGACATACTTACATTTTTAGGACTTGATTATAGAGTTGCTTCGCTTATAACATTATACTTTGTTGTCCCAGGAATCGATATACTAAAAATCAGATCGATCGGATGACTAGATCACATAAAAATTTATTGTTAAAAAAGCAAAAAAAATCGAGATGTTTAAAATGGACGTACGGACATTCTGGTAATTATTATAGAGTTGCTACGCTTTCTAACAACTAAAGGAATCACCATGCAAAGTTTGATATCGATAGGACAATTTTAACATGCCTAAATTAACGAAAAAAGCTATCCGTTACGGACGTACGGACGGACCGACCCTAATTATAGAAAAGCTTCGCTTTTAAAAAGTCTAAAACCATCCTGAGATCTATTAATAAATCGGTTCAGTAGTTATAGAATACTTAATCTACAGACAAAAAAACATACTACTTTAAATGATAAATCTTTTATTTCAGGCCTGACAGTACTGTACCAGCCGACCATATATACCCCGAGGATAAGTTGACATGCGGGGCTACAAGTATCAACATAACATACTCATTACTCCTAACTATTCTTGCCATCTTTGCGATACATTAGCAAATATACTAGTTTTATTTATATCACTAATGGGATAGTTTCATGAGGTATATTGTATATTGTTTTTATTTTAACCTAAATTCTCGTTCTTTATAGGAGAATGCCGCTATCTGCGCTTTGTTGAGTTCCCAATTTAAATCAAAATAACAACAATGAATTAAAATATTACTTGCAAGATTTAAAAGTAAAACAAAGCTTATAGGATTAAAAAGTAGATTATATTTTATTTTAGTTGGCAACTTAATGAAAGGCGCATTTAGCGGCATTCAACTATTTTATTAAGGTTTTGATTGATTGATTTAAAAGCAGACGATGTTTTTGTCTTAAAACCTCATTTCAGTAAAATCATCGTAATGATCACAATCATGAGATAATAGCCTCTCCAGAATGGCTTGAAACCCGATTAATATCCACTGGATAATAACCGGCTATGAGCCATACTGAAAACTCATTTATTGCATTAAATTACAGACAATTTTCCAGGAATATCAAAATATAAATCATAGGATTAATACCAATTTTGTTGGCCCGGGCCTTCGGGGATAACAAAACTTGTTATAATCTTAAAAATTTTCATTTTAATATCCGCAGAAGGCTGCTTATAATATGCAATATGTAACTATTAAACATTTAAAATACTCTTCATGGAACTATCCTTTCACTGAGTCATTCCATCAAACATTCTGCATATTTTACTAAACTTTAAGTTTATATAAAAAAAATAACAGCATTATGCATTCATTTTAACAAGTTTATTTTCCGTTAAGTGTTTAGATATTAGACTCGGTAGCCGAATTGATTTACATATTAAACAGAGGCGGATTCTTAAAAAAAAATAGGCTCACTTAATTAGGCAAAATTGTTTTTTTTTTAAATCCTCCAAAATCACATAAAAATCTTTTATGATTTTAATTAATTTTTGTAGATTTTGAAGGATTTTTTGCCTCACTTAGTTAAATACTTTTTTTTAAAAATCCACCTCAGTTCCGAATGTTAATTTAAGAGAAAAATGTTCAAAAGCGATTATTTTAGGCAAACACCGGCTGCTGAGCCTTGTAAAAATAAAATAAATCCGTCCCCTTGTAATAGAAAAATAAAATACAAAGTAAAGAATGTTTTAAAGAAGCTTTTTTTGGTTCCTATAAAAAATGACGTCATACTGGCCTTCCATTGGTCAATTAAAATGTATACTTGCTTGCAATTGGTAAATTAGATTGTGCATTATCCTATCATTGGCCATTTGTATTGTATGACTTTTTTATAGGCACTACAAAGAGCTTCGTTTTTTAATTTTCCAAATCTGCTCAAAAGATTTAAAAAATATTCCACAGAAAAAAAACATTCCACGGTTTTGAAAAAATGTTTTTTTTAGCATGCATTTAAAGATACATACAGTTGAAAAACCACGCTTGATCATTAAAAAGCTTAAAGACATTATTAACATTTTTATATATGAGCTTAACTTTACAAAAAAGTTATTTTTTTTCAGAAATAGTTTTGATATTTTAAAAGAAAACTAAGCAATAAAAATCTCTAACATCACATATCTAGCAGAAAGGGGGGGGGGGTCAGAAGTGTTAAGGTCTCGTAAATCAAGGTACAAAGGTCTACTTTATAGCTCTCTTAAGAGATAATCGCTCATCCCTCCCTTTATCAACATGCTATCTAAGTCCAATAGATTGAAAATTAGTCGCTATAATTATAACTTAACAATTGTAAATAAATGCTAAAAATATATAAAAATTCATACTGAAAGATGTGTATTAAAAAAGTTTTATATATTTTAAATTTTGTCGAACCCTTATGTATGTTATTAAAAAGTATAGTTTATGTATTTTTAAAACTCATTAATGTTGTGAAAATTATTATATTTTTTCTTAATTTAGAAAAAAAATTTAATCGAAATAGAACATTTTTTCCAGTGTTGCTTAGATAACGATTATGTATAGCATTGTATAACAGACAATTTTCCACGATTATCTAAATAAAAACATTATTGATACCAGTTTTGTTATTAAGGGTCAAACTTTTATTTTTATTTCAATATCCGCGGAAAGCTGTCTATAATACTATGCGATAAATAACTATTATAGTTTAATTAAAACACCTTTACCAATATAGTTTTGATTTTATAATCTAGTCAACTTTAATTACCATTATATTTTTAATGACAACTAGAGAAAAAATTATTTAAAAAACAAATTTTATTGTTTTTATCAATTAATAAAAATCTTTAAGAACCCACAAAGAGGGGCTAGGACAATGATCAACAATATTTTTATAATCCTACCAAATATAAAAAAAAACTTCCTTAAATTAATCGAAGGTAGTTTTTAAATGTTGATATTACAATAAAATACCCAAAAGTATAAAATTAACACCCATTGTCCTATCCCTTCTAAATTCCAGGTTTAAGCAAAAAAGTATTTTTAGCAGTATGGCAGTAACTAATTATCCTAATTATTATTTGCTTGCTTTAAACCATAAATGGCAATTTAACTAAACTTCAAGCAGAGGTGAATTCTTAAAAAAAACTTTTTGTCTCATTGCCTCACTAAAATAAATGAGGCACGCTAAAAAATTTTGTGAAAAATTCTCAAAAATCGCATAAAAAATCTACAAAAATTAAATGAAATAATAAAACGGTTATTGATATAAGATTTTGTTTATTTTTTGTAGATTTTTAATGCGTTTTTGGAGGATTTTTCACAAACATATTTAGCGAGCCTCACAAATTTTAGTGAGGCAGTGATTTAAAAAGTTTTTTTTTAAGAAACCACCTCAGGTTATACTATGTTTTTATTATATATTCGAAACTTTCCAAAATTGATCCTGCTTTTATTATTCTAATTTAACGTGAATATGTACCAATTTTATTCTAATTGTGATATTTATTAAACCAATGTAACCATTTTTTTGTGTTTGTAAAAACCAATTGAAATCTCAAATTTAAAAAAAATCAATGAAAATCGACCATCGATTTTTATATTTTTTGTTAGCTGAAATCACAAAAAAAGGCTATACCTAATATTTTTAGAAATACCTAACCTTTTTGTGTTTTTATTCTCATTTTTTCTATATATGTATTGTAACATGATGTATTATACTATATTGTATTTTTTAGTCTCAATTATGTATTCCCTCTGTTTTAGTGAAGAAAAAAAAAACATAAAATAAAGTGCCATTCCAAGAATGATCTGGTTTATTTTTTCATCATTTGATTATTTGGATCTACTGCAGTTCACGGTAAAATATTGCTGGTAAGCAATATTGCCAAAAATCTATGAATTTTAAAGGCTGCTAGCTGCCAAACGGCTGAACGTTTAGATCCTACACACTGTTTTAAGCGGCATAAGAAGAGGCCTACAAATAATCTGGAATAGCCATAAATCAATAATGCATAATTATCTCGCAGTGCAGAGAAATGCGCGAAAAAGACCTATTTTACGCGTTTTTTCTTCAGTGAAGCTTTCCCTGTGCATAATTGGATCTTGGCCATTTCAGATTATTTGTAGGCCTTCTTATCCCGCTTAAAATGGTGTGCGGGTATGATCTGTACATTCAGCCGTTTGTAAGCTAGCAGCCTTTTAAATTCATAGATTTTTGGAAATATTGCTTACCAGCAATATTTTACCGTGAACTGCAGTAGATCCGATTATTTATAGAGCAGCTGCGCTATTACCTAGGTTCTAAAGGGCTAAGACAATTGCCGATAAATTGATGTACATCTCCAATGTTACTAAAACCCCCAAAATTACCCCCCTTTAGAAGATTATAATTAGTGGTTGAAACCGTTAGACTCAACTTAATGAATCAACCAATCAAAATTTAATAAGTCCCAAAGTTTTTAATCTAACGAATAATAAAACATTATTATAAAACTTTGGGGACTAGTGCAATAAACAGCTAAGTTTTTTATATGTTCAATCATATTACAATTATTTGGCCATAACTCTTTCAAAAAAAAGTCATATGTCTTTGAAAACTGAGAATGGTGAAAATGAATTTTTTCGTTAGGCAGTTTTTGGTTTGAGATATCCGAGAAAACTTTTGAGACATGAAAACTGCATTGGATAGCTTTCCAGAAAATCACTAGCGGTTCTTTCCCCACATAAGCGGATAAAGCAGCGGTGTGGAGCCGTTTGATTTTGTTGCAGCTAAGGCTCTGCGGAACAGCTTCTAAAAATAACAGCTCCAACTCCTACATAAAATTAACTAAAACAATATTTTTTCTATTTTTGACTTTTGAAGGTTTTATAAGTTCAATTTTTGAGAAAAGTTTTATCAAGGTATAAAAATCTTTTTTTTCTCCATATATTTATTTGCTACCCTCGTTGCCGCTCTGAAAATAACAGATCCTGCAAAATATGGCGGCTCCACAACGCTGGGATAAAGGAAGTAAAAAGGTTGAACGTTTTCTTTCAAGCCTCCGTATATCAGCCCTGGATGGTAAGAAAAATCCGAAGGTGCCGTTATTGCCAAGGCTAACTTCCATTTGAAGTTGCTGGAGGCTTTAAAATGCTCGTAAATTTGATCTATCCCAATTTTAGCCATTTCTTGACTTGTTATTTTTTTATGCAGAGCAGGTTTCATGAAAGTAAGAGTGCCACAAGTATTAGTGCAGCTGGAGGCTGTCGGCCAAACCGTTTTACCTCTATCAACCGCCAAAGGTGTCAAAAATTGGCAAAAATAAAACATTACCATATTTTCAAGATATGAGTGAGCTTTAAAATTTATGAATTATTGTGAGATTTTCCTGGAAATACATAAAATATGACGACATTCACAGAAACCCTTCATAATACAAGAAAAAGAATAAAATAGCAGAGAGAGAGAGAGAGAGAGAGAGAGAGAGAGGGGAAAATAGACTGCTTATTACACTAGTCCTCAAGTTTTATGATGAAGTTTTCTTATTTTTTGTCTTAACAATTTACTGACTTTTACTGAATTTTGATTGGTTGGTTTATTAATCTTTATGAATCATGTAAAAAGTTTTTCTATAATAGATATCCATATATTAGGAAGCTCTTTTAGTGCCTATATAAAAATGACGTCATACAATACAAATGACCAATGACAGGCCAATACACAGACTATATTACCAATTGCAGTCCAGTATACATTTAAATTGATCATTTTGATAGGCACTATTATAACCTTATTTTATATCAGCAGTATGCGAGATTTTTCGGTACATACACAAATTCACGAATCCATTTTCCAGTATGGCTTTGAAACCAATAAATATCCTGAGGATTAAAACCGGTTCTTAGCTATACTGAAAATTCATGTTTAGCATCGTTTTAAAGACAAATTTCCACGAATATTAAAACGAAAATAATAAAAAGTAATACATTTGGCCCCTTGGGGGTTACAAAACTGGTTTTAATCTTGTAATTGTTCATTTAAATATCCGCGGAAAACTGTCTATAATACGTTGAAATAACTATTAAAAACAAAACTTGAAATAAAGAAAATAAACAGAATATGTAAAGCTTTATTATCAAATGTTATATAATATAAAATACAATATCTCATAAATTGAAATAAAACACTTTTTACACATAGTAAAAAATATATTTTGATTATATACATGATTTCAATATTTCATAAAAAAACTCACATTTTTGGCCTTTGTAAACAATAATTATTTACAGACTGCAATTATATTCTTAAAAATATTTAAGAACTCTTTTTAGTAGGTTAATAAATGAGTATATAATAATCAACTTTCAAAGTTAGCTATCATTTCAAAATATTTTGATTTTAAAATTTTCTTATATTATTTATAAAATTGCATAGTTTAATACTTATATGTAAGAAAATAATGGTAAAGTATGTTTGCATTTTACACATTTTAAAATTTAATAATTTGAGAATTTATATTTTGGAAGGAAGGGAACAATGTGTATTACACAAGTCCCCAAAGTTTTCTTATTCGTTGGCTTTGCAACTTTTGGGACTTTTATTGTATTTTGATTGGTTGATTGTCCAAACGTTTCAAACAATAATTGTAATCTACAGAAGGGGTAATTTTGTGTATCATCATTGGGTATATACATAAATTTATTTGCCATTGTCTTATCCCTTTAGATCCCTGAAAATATCATCTCAATGGAAATTCGACACAATAAAAAAGGGATTTGAATAATAAATTATATTTTTAGTTTGAAAATCGTAAAAAGATATCAACAATAAATGCATAGTGATATATCATTTTCTTTCGATAAATACTAACGGTTACGCCCCTAGAGGCCTCTAGGGGCACTTGAGGAGGGGAGAGTCGAATTTGATAACCCAATTTATTATTTTAGATTTTTTGAAGTAAAAGTAAAAAAAAATTGGGGGGAGGGGAAATTTTTTTCTAGGGGCAATTTCTCTTGGGAGGGTGGTGGTACCCTCCCTTAAAATAGTTATAAACCTTCCCGGGACCTATGAGAAGCTATCCTGTTAAGCGGTTAGCGAGATCATTCGGTAATAACGAACAGACAGACAGACATACAAACAAACATCCTGTTACTTTATTATAAGGATGATAAGAGGAATCACATAATATTAGGTATACATATCTTCTTAGATTGATTATAATACTTTTATAGTTGGAAATACTTACTTGGAGTTACATGTTTTTTTCAGTATTGCCGTTGAAACCAATTAATATCCGCTGGATAAGAACCTGTTCTCAACCTTACTGAAAAATCATGTTTAGCATCGTATTACAGACAAATTTTAATATCCGCGGAAAGCTGTCTATAATACGATGCGATAAATAACTATTAACTATAACTTTTAGTTATTGTTACTATATATTACACATGATCTATATTATAAAGAATAAGTAGCACAGCTACTTCATAATTGGATAAACTTTTAATCATTTGGCTCAATAGTATTTGAATATCCACGAATTTCCCAATGGTAGTTGAGTATCCACACACTTTTCCCTATGGTAGTTGAATATCCACAATGTTTTTCTATTGTTTTTTTTTCAAATCTTCTCTATATCTCTTTTCAATGGATATTAACTATTTTTATCTGATAGTATCTATTTCGGCGCTAGCCCCATCTGGGGGCTGTCGGCTGAATTTGGCTCGGATTGACCCAACCTAAATAAAATTAAAGTGATTAAAAGTTTTTTTTACAAATTTTCTTAGCGGGACAAAGCCATGTGACGTAAAAATAATAAGTGAGTAACCATCTCTTTTTTTGGTTTTTTTTACCACTTCTCCTCTCATCTACCTCATTTTTATGACGTCACATGGCTAAATTTTGAGATGGATAATCACTCATTTTTGTGACGTCACATGTCTTTTTTTGAGAGACTTTCTCCATGTACTAAATGTATGTAAGTAAAATCACGAAATCTTTTGACATAAAATATGTACATGTCTTTCTTTTGTAGTATGACTGATAGACCGACGGACCAAGTGTGTTCGGGATGCTCATTCATAAGGAGAATATACACAAAAAATTAAGCCGTCTATATTGAACAGCAGCCGAGAAGTTCACGTTTTTCCCTGTCGTTTTTTTTCAGCCATTCAGATTCTTCGAATTATAGAGTAGCTTCGCTTCTAAAAAAAAACATTATTAAGGTAATCATAAGTATTTAGATGCCTATATAGTGCCTTAGCAAAATGGGGATAGATGGCACTGATTTTGGCCTACCTATTCTTCTATTGACGTCAGGAAATGCTCTGTACTCCATCTCTTTTATAGGGGGTTTCTTTTCCCCTTCTCTTTTCCTCAACTATGACGTCAATAGAATAAGTAGGTCAAAAGCTGTGACTTCTATCCCTATTTTTCTAGGGCACCGAACACAGCTACGATTTGTAAACTTCAAATTATAGAGTAGTTCCGCTACTAAAAAAAATATTATTAAGGTAATCTTCATGATTTAAAACAAAACTTACCCTGCCGGGCCTGAAAACATCACCCTCGTTGATTGTACCCAGCCTAAAGGAATGGGATCGAACAACTCCCTGAAAAAAAGTATTTTTAATTATAGGCAGAAAGGGGGGTGTCGAGAGGTGTCAACACCCCCTAAAATAAGTAAAACTTTACAGCTCCAGAATCTCCCTTTTCCATGAAGAATGAAGTCCGATGATATACATGATTTTAAAGTAGCGGGACAAAGTATCTCAAAAATCAGCCATGTGACGTCATATAAATTATAAAGATGAATGGAGAAGTGGAAAAGAAAAAAAACGCCTAAAAGAGATGGATAATTATTCAATTTTATGACGTCGCAACATTTTAAATCTTGTTAAATAAGTTACAAATACAATTTAATAACAATTACAGGGGGGGAGGGGGGAGCTCTTTCAATGAAAACAAATTTTTTTTTCAGTTTGATTAGAAGCAAGGTTTATGCTGTTGTGGGGTTACCATTATAGAGTAAAAACAAGGGCTGCTGTTCAGCCAATTATTTCCAATTGAAGTTGCTGAAAATTTAATATTTTGTTGGAGTAAAGTTGGAGTAAAACTTGAAACTTGTCCTTAGGGTTACTGAAAAGGGAAGTGGGTACGAAGGGGGAAAAAAAGTATATATTAACACAGCCTAGTAGCAGAAAATAATTTAGAAGCAGACAAAAAGGGTCATTGAAAAAGGAACGGAGAAAGTTGTCTGTATATACAACATTTATACTATAGATCTGTGGGGTTACCTATTGAACAGACGAATTTACCATATATGTAGGAAAGTTTCTATATGGATTTTGGACAAAAATATGCCATTTATCCCGGTCATACGCCGTCATGCGTCATGTTGGAAGGGTGACGCAAATGTCAGATCTTAGATTTCGAGATTTGAGAAAAATTTATCTTTATATTATAGCGAATTAAATAATCTTGCAAGCATCGCTTTTATCTTCGAACATGACGCATGAAGGCGTATGACCGGGAGAAATGGCATTATTTTGTCCACTATCTCTATTTGAAAAGAAAGATAAATTGAAGTTCAATAATGCAATACAATTTCAAATTCTATTTTGCACAATTTTAAATGTTTTTACATTCCGTAATAGAAAAGTAAATTTTAGCAATTTATAAAGGACAAAAGAATTAAATATAAAAAATCTAAGTATTTTTACTCTTAAAATGCACTTTATAGTGCCTATTAAAAAAGGAAAAATTTAAAAGCTTTGAACGAGAAATCCCGAAGATTTTTTTTATCTCTTTATGGACGTTTTTATCCCTGTTAATCTAAAAATACATTTTTTGAAAACTTTTTTGAAACCAATTTGAGCATAAGAAAAATGCGCTAAAACCTATTTTAGCTGTTGACACCTAAGTTTTGAATTTTTGATTTAACTGTACTTTTAAAATAAAAACTGAAATTTTTTTGGTTGTTCTATCAATGGTCTTAAAAAGCAAAAAAAAGATAAGCCATTAATCATTAAATTCTGGGTAAATCGCTTTCAAAAAAGTTAATAAAAAAACACACTGTAAAGGCTGACCTGAATACTTTTTATATCTTCGTCTTCATCACTTTCTGATTCACTCGTGATCACCCAGGGCCTGCAGAAAATTATAGATGAAATGTTTGGGAAGTTTATCTTTTACTAGGGGCCATTTCTCTTTGAATATGATCGTTGTTTACAAGACTTTTATAAATGAGCATTTCTAATAACTATTTTTTTATTTTTTTTTTTTATTTATCTATAGGTACTAAATACACTTTATAGTGATAATTTCTAAAAAAAACAAGGAATACAACATTCTTGGGTATAAAAGCACATAAATCAATTCTTAGCTTTATAGGTCAGACAAACGGAGGAACTGTTTTATAGGTGTTTCTTTCTCCCTTCCCTTTCTCTTTCCCTCTACTATGACGTCAATAGAATAGGTAGGTCAAAAGCAGTGGCATCTATTTCCATTTTCCTTGGGCACTAAACACGACTTAAAATTCAGATGTCTGACCGACAATTTTTCCATCAAAGAAATATTATCTCCTCTAGAGCATTACCGACAGACCGACGGCAAAAAAAGTTAATGCCTTGTTAAAAAGAACCCAATCAAATACAATGTTGTACTATAAAAAGTCTCCCTATATGCTTGTTAGTAAGAGGAATCTTTAAAGAAATTTCAGCCGTACATTTGTATTGACAGCCGTAAAAATAACGTTTTCTCCATAACCGTAATAACGATCATTCAGATAAATAAAGTAAGTTAGTTAAAGAGTAGCTTTGTTAATATAAATAATACGTAATTAAACATAAAAAGAACAATTTTTTTATCATAGCTGTAGTTCTATGTACGTTATGTATAATTCTGTAAAAAACAAGGATGACAACATCCATAAAAGCGAAGCACTTTTTTAGGACTTGATGAAAGTAAAGCTTCGCTTAAAAAGGTGTACTATATTGTCCTAGGAAGAAGTATTCCAAAAATCAGAGCTGGATCTTTAAATCATTTTAGTTGTGAGTCAGATCGGGGTGAGCCAACTTTCCACCAATGAGAGCACAGCATTTTATGAAATGCCACGCTGTGATTGGCTGAAATTCGGCTCATCCCGATCTGGCTCACCACTAAAATGATTTAAAGATCCAGCTCAGATGAATAGGATAATTATATGACAAACAATCAGCATGTCTAAAATGGACTTTCTGGTATCGATAATAGATTTGCTATGCTTTCTAAATTCTACCTAACTGTTATAGGAATCCAGCATGTCTAAATTAATGAAAAGAGCTAACCGTTATGGACGTACGGACCCTAATTATAGAAAAGCGTCTCTTTTAAAAATTGCATTGAACAATTTCATGGAAGGGGAAACAAACTTTCAAGAGTTAAATACACGAATTCATAACTGTGTTTTAGGAGTGATGAAACTTTCAAGAGTTAGATACACGAATACATAACTGTGTTTTAGGAGTGGTAATGTGCTAGCATCTTTCAAGAGTTTGATACACGTATTCATACTGTGTTTTGGGAGTGATAATGTGCTAGCATCGTTCAAGAGTTAGATACGCGTATTTATAACTGTGTTTTAGGAGTGATAAAACTTTTCAGAGTTAGATACACGAATTCATATTGTGTTTTGTGAGTGGTAATGTGCTAGCATGTTTCAAGAGTTTGATACACGAATTCATAACTTTGTTTTAGGAGTGGTAATGTGCTAGCATGTTTCAAGAGTTTGATACACGAATTCATAACTGTGTTTTGGGAGTGGTAATGTGCTAGCATCCTTCAAGAGTTAGATACACGAATTCATAACTGTGTTTTAGGAGTGATAATGTGCTAGCATCTTTCAATAGTTTGATACACGAAATAATACTGTGTTTTGGGAGTGAGTGGTAATGTGCTAGCATCTTTCTAAAGTTAGATACACGAATTCATAACTGTGTTTTAGGAGTGATACTAAACTATCTAGAGTTAGATACACGAATTCATAACTGTGTTTTGGTAGTGGTAATGTGCTATCATCTTTCAAGAGTTAGATACACGAATTATTAACTGTGTTTTATGAGTGATAAAACTTTTCTGAGTTAGATACTCGAATTCATACTGTGTTTTGGGAGTGGTAATGTGCTAGCATGTTTCAAGAGTTAGATACACGAATTCATACTGTGTTTTTGGGAGTGCTAATTTATTTTTGAAAAAATAAATTGAAATATAAATGTCAACCCATATAAGATATAATGCACTGGGAGGATTTTATCTAATCTTTCACATTTAATATTTTTTTAAACGAAGCTTTCTAAAATTATGGTCTTTGTGCCCGTCCGTTCTTAACGGTTAGCTCTTTCCCAAAATTTAGGCATATTAGAATTGTCCTATTGAATCAAAACTTTGGATATTGATTTCTGTATCAATTAAGTACGATTTAGAAAGTAAAGAAACTTTACATTCATTATCATAGTACAACAAGGTACAATATTTTAAGCAAAGCAACAAGTTTATATACAATTTTGGAAAATTAATATTTTGCTTATTTGATTTCAGCACTTCTAAGGATATTGTCATCCTAGTTTCCTAAGGAAGCATAAAAAACTTTCCAAATATTAGCACACTTAATACTCAGTAATCTATTCATGTATCTGGTTGTTCAAACTTTTCAGAAAATTTTTCATTTCCAGGAAAAGAAATTAAATGAACAGTACAATTTTGATCAAATTTCTATTCAAAAAAAATATTGGCAATTTGTTGTAAATAATTAAAAATAACATTTTTCAATAAAGATTTAAAATTAAGCTACTCTGCATGTTGTATATATGTCAGTCTGTCCTTCATGACTACAACAAAATATTGGTTTTATTGTTTGCCTCATCTTTAGCCTTCCCTTTTCTGGATTATCTCGCCTCCCCCTTTCCTTATTAGACCCTTCCCTATTACTATCCTTGTCTATGTTTATCCTTCCCTTCCCCCCTATCCTACTATTATCGTCAAGGGTGGGGGATTACGGATTTTGAAGTAAAAAATGTGACACCCCAAATGTGTGTAAATAGTTGTTGAAAGTTATGCATAAGGATAAAACACAGAGAGTTTTAAAAGCGAAGCTTTTCCATAATTAGGGTCGGTCCGTCCGTACGTCCGAGACGGATTGCTTTTTCACTAATTTAAACATGTTAGAATTGTCCTATCGATTTCAAACTTTTCATGGTAATTATTGTAGTAGTTAGGTACGATTTAGAAAGCGTAGCAACTCTATAATCATTACCAGAATGTCCGTACGTCCATTTTAAACATGTTAATTTTTAACGTTTTTTAACAAGAAATGTTATGTGATATAATTATCCGATTGTTCTGATTTTTAGTATACAAATTCCTAGGACAACAAAGTACAATATGAAAAGCAAAGCAACTCTATAATCAAGTCCTAAAACGTAAGTATGTCCATAAACATTATCCTGTATCAAGAAGTTTTTCAACAAATTTACTCACAATTTTGTTTTGACTCTTATTCATTTATATTCTGAATATTCAGTTCTGACACTATACAAGTGTTAATAATCGGTTTGTATTACAGTTTCAGAGCTTTTATGGATGTTTTCATCCTTGTTAATCTATTCTTTTTCTCTTCTTTTATCTTGAATTTAAACATTATATGAGGTTTTCTTCAAATAAAATTTTTATTTTAATAATTGTTTCTTTTCTTTTTTTTCAATGAAATAGAATTAATTTGTTTTAGTTTTCTTTTCTATCTTTTATAAATGCATTTGCTCTCAGGAAGGGAGGGGAAATTGGGCTGTTAATAATAGTCCCCAAAGTTTTATAATAGAGTTTTTTTTTTATTTGTTGACTTAAAAACTTTGGGGACTTTTATTGAAATTTAATTGGTTAGATCATCAAGTTAAGTGTACAAACATTTCAGCCAATAATTGAGGTAATTTTGTGTATCATCACTGGGGATGTACATTAATTTAACGGTCATTGTCTTATCCCTTTAGATCCCTGGTAGATTGTACTTTTGGTAAAAAATGTACTTTCCTCCATCCTCCCCCCTCCCCCCGAATACCAGTACAAAACTTCCCAACAGCAGTAAAATGTTCCCTGAAAGGAACTTCTACTATATCAGGCCTGTTGGGGTAATGTCCAGGGATCTGAAGGGATAAGACAAGGGCCGAACATCCCCAATGATGATACATATAATTACACCTTCTGTTGAAAGACTGCCCAATACCAAAAATTTGAAGCCTCCAAATTGAAAGATTTTTAACTTCTTAAAATGTCTAAAACTTTTTTGGTACTGAAGCTAGATTTGTGTCTATTTGTGACAGTCTTCCAGCAGTTAAAGCGCTGTATTTCCTGCAGGCTTTATTTTAATATTTCTGCAGCTGTGTTCAGTGCCCTAGGAAAATGGGGATAGATGTCCCCGCTTTTTAGCCTACCTATTTTATTGACGTCATAGTAGAGAGAAGAAGAATGGGAAGGAGGAAAAAAAACCTTGGAAAAGAGATGGTGTATAGGATATTTCCTGACGTCAATAGAATAGTTAGGCCAAAAGCCGAGCCATTCTTCCCCAATTTGATTGGGAACTATAGACAGCTACAAGATTTATTGACAATACCTGGCTGTAAATATTCCACCCCTGTTTCTTGTTGTGGCATAAGATCCCTCTCTGAGGAAGGTGAGTCCACGTGACCTCAACTCATGGCCCAGTATTGCAGCCTAGACAACATCTCATATTAATGGATATAGAATATACATGGATGTATTGACATGGATATAGGATATACGTGGATATATTGACAAGGATATAGGATATACGTGGATGTATTGACATGGATAAAGGATATACGTGGATATATTGTCATGGATATAGGATATACGTGGGTATATTGACATGAGACAATTTTCGCCAATGAAGCTTGCTAATTTATTGGTCAGTTTGTTCACCAAGTAGGAGGGGAGTGAATGGGGAACAGGGGGTGGATGGTTGGTAACGTTATTTTAGCCAGCTGCGAGCATCACTTTATAAGAGCACATGCAAATCTGGTGCAATATCCAAGTTATAATATATCGATTCTCATATACAAGGAACCAGGATTCTGGCAAACAATTTAAGTCCTTCAACCACTTCTAATATATACCCACTTCCCTTTCATTTCATATCAAAAGTAGTTTTCTTACATTTTCAGGCTTTGATTTTAGAAATGCTTTGCTTCTAAGATTGTACCTTGTTGTCTTAGAAATCATTATTCTAGAAATCAAGTAAATAGGATAAATATATATTACAAAAAGTTGTCAAAAAACGGACTTTTAGGAAACGATTATGGATTTTCTATGCTTCCTAAATCGTACCTAACTGTTAAAGGGATCATCATGCAAAGTTTGAAATCGATATAACCATTATAACATGTTTGAATAAACTAAAATTGCTAAACGTTACGGACGGTTGGACGTACATACCTACCATGATTAGAGAAAAGCATCTATTTCAAAAATATTTTTTACAAAGTGATAGAAGTCAACGAGAGAGGGGACAATGGAATGTATATTACACTAGTCCCTAGGTCCAATAATATCGTTTTCTTACTGGTTTGCTTAAATAATTTTTAGAATTCTACTAAATGGTTGGTTGGTTTATTAAGATAAGTGTCCAAACGTTTCAACCACTAATTTTAATCTACAGAATTGGTAATTTTGTGTATCATCATTGGGGATGTACATCAACTTATTGGCCATTGTCTTATCCATTCAGATCTCTGGATAAAGTACGGATGGACATGCGCTACTTACCAGGGATCTAAAGGGATAAGACAATATCCAATATATTGATATACAATATACTTCCCCTATGATGAAACACAAAATTACCCCTTCTGTACATTAAAATTAGTGGTTGAAACGTTTGGACACTCAGCATAATGAATCAATCAAACAAAATTCACTAAAGTCTGCAAAGTTGTAATTATAAAATTTTGGGGACTAGTGTAATAAACAGCCTATGGTCCCCCCTCTCTCTCTCTCTCTGCAATAATTGGAATGCAGTTATCAAATTGAGCGATCTAATGTTGAAAGAGAAGAAATCTTAAAACTTAATTTATTACAACAAAAGTAAGATTATTGTACTTAGGGATTCGGACATATGTTCCAGGGATCTAAAGGGATAAGACAATGGTCCATAAATTGATGTACATCCTCAATGGCGATTCACAAAATTATCCCTTTAATTACAATAATCGGTTGAAACATTAGGACACTCAACTTAAGAACCAAGCAATCAAAATTCAATATGAAGCCCCCAAAGTTGTTAAGGCAATGCATAAGAAATCGATATCATAAAACTTTGGGGACTAATGTAATAAACAGTCCATTGTCCCCTATCTCTCTCTCTCTCTCTCTCTCTCTCTCTCTCTCTGACAAGTAACACTCTAAAAAAATGAAATAATTCAAATTGCCTAAAATTTGATAATCAGTCCCCATCCTACTTGTACTTATACTTCCTCACTTTTATTTAATCAAGTAATATCAACCTTTTTTTATTATCAGAGAAGCTTTCTATACTTCCAGGGAGGGAGGGGACATTGGGCTGTTTATTGCACTAGTTGTCAACTAACTTTGGGGACTTTTATTGAATTTTGGTTGGTTGTCTCATTGAGTTGAGTGTCCATACGTTTCAACCACTAGTTGTACTAAATCTACAGAAGAGGTAATTTTGTGTATCATAATTAGGGAAGTACATAAATTTATCGTTAATTGTCCCTGCTTATTTTTGATCTTTCATATATACTTTCTTTTAATCAAGTAATATCAACCTTTTTTTATCATCAGCAAAGCTACTCTATAATTCGCTTTGTTCGAATTATAGAAATGTCTGCTATTTCATCTGGGAGGGAGGGGACATTGGGATGTTTATTGCACTAGTCCCCAAAGTTTTTTAATAGCAATTTTTTTATTTGTTGACAACTTTGGGGACTTTCATTGAATTTTGATTGGTTGGTTTGAGTGTCCAAACGTTTCGATCTATAATTGTAATCTAAAGAAAGGTTAATTTTTTGTATCGTCATTGGGGATGTACATCAATTAACCGGCCATTGTCTTATTCCTTTAGATCCCTTGTCTGTCTGCCTATACTCTTAAGACCTTTTATATACATGATGTGTAAAGGTTTTGTGATTTTCTATCATGTATCTTCTGAAGATACGTAAAGTGTCATGTGTGACATCTTAAAAAATACGTCTAGATCCATCTCTTTTATATGGGGGTTCTTTTCATCCCCACTTTTCCAATCCTTCTTTTTTAGACGTATTTTTATGACGTCACACATGGCACTATCCGTATCTTATCCTCTTTTTCCTTTTTTATGACCAATGGAAATCTTATTTATAACTCCGTTTGTTCATACATGATTTGTTGTGCTTTACTATTTGTGGATTATGTCATCCTTGTTTCATTATGATCTAAATAACTACAAAAAAACAAACAAAGGATTTGGTCTTTAAGATGAAGGAGGTCCTTTGGACAATGTTCGAGGTATGTCATTAACAACTGTTAAAAGCTGCTAGCGATCAATCTGCTAAAAGTACGACAACAAATGGTGTCAAAAATGATCCATGTGACTTCATAAAAATGAGGGATATGAGAGGAGAAGTGAGAAAGAAAACTTCTCCAAAAATATTGGATAATTCATCATTTTTATTATGTCACATTGATCATTTTTGACATAATTTTGGCTTTGTCAAATCACATCCAACAAACCCGGATCGCTATTAACGACAAAAAAGGTCAATCAGGAACGTCCAGAAAGGGGAAGTATTTAGGATTTACGCAGTGACGTTCAAGCTTTTAATACTAGCTGTCTTAAGAATGATCCAATGATGCAAAAGGAAAGCTTGACTAAAGAAAACACGATTAAAGTAAGTCTTTTTCGCGCACTTTTATGGGCGCTGCAAGATAACTGTGCGTTACTGGGTAATGGCTATAGTTGTAGGCTTTCTCATGTTGGTTTACTGTTGCACCAACATAATATATGGGTTCAGCCGTTTGGCCGCTAGCAGCCTTTAGCATTGTTTTATTAAAGTTGTACTGAACTATATTTAATTAAAATAATCACCTGTACATTAGCTATGTCAGTGTCTTTGGCATCGGGAATATCTTCTTCAACTTTACAGGCCTAAAAATAATGTATAATGTAATTATGTAAAAGTAACTTGATGTCTTTGTGTTTGTCTATGTGTGTGTGTGTGTGTGTGTGTGTGTGTGTGTGTGTATTAGCATTGTGCCGGATACTTTTTTGCCGGATATCTAAAAGTCATAATTAAAAATAAGGGCGGGTTCTTCTGAAAGGGTGTTGTTATCCTATACACACTAGGGTTGGGCCGGATATCCGGCTATTTTCAATATCCTACCGGATATCGGATATTGAAATTATCTTTTGACCGGATATCGGGCAAACGCCGGATATCCGACAAATTAATGGATATCCGGCATTACAAATGATCCGGATATCCGGATCATTTCAATGTCCGGTATCCGGCCGGATATCTGGCCAAACCGGATATCCGGCCCAACCCTAGTGTGTATAGGATACCAACACCCTTTCAGAAGAATCCGCCCATGGTTTTAATTATTACTTTTAGAAATTTTGGTTCATTAGGTTGAGTGTCCAAACGCTTCAACCCTTTATTGTAATCTACAGAGGGGGTAATTTTGTTTATTAACATTAGGGATTTAGATTAATTTATGAGCTATTTTCTTATCCCTTTAGACCACTGGTTAATTTTATTCTTCAATTCTCGCAGTTTTCTTTATTGAATACTAGAGTTGGGCTCGATATAATTAACTCGCTATTGGCTATGTTTATTTAATGTTTTATTTACTTTCCTTTGGTTATCTGAATTCTGACTATTAACCCTATTCTTCCATTATCTTCTCCCTGACGATTTCTTTCTTTAAACTATTTTAGGATCTTAATATTTTTTATTTCAAATTATGGTCCTGAAAGGGTTAAAATGTGTAGTTAACTGTTAAATTTTAGTTCAATATCTGACCACGTTACTTACGTATCGCTAGTATCAAATTATTTTAATACTAAGTTTTCTTTTATTTACTATATTATAAATTTAAATTTTCTGTTTTATGGATAGAAATTTAATACTTCAATATAATTCAAATAGCAACATGAAATAAAAATAATGAATTTATTCTTCATACAGTAAAATAATGGGTCTTATCGTTCTGGTCAATGAGAGGTTATTACGGATTTTTGGAGCACTATGAGTTTTAAACAATTATCGCTTGGAAAACTTGAGCTCATGTATAGACATTTATTTCCTATATAGATCTGTCATGGATCTTGATGCAATAAAGTAGGCTGTTTTGTAAATGTTAAAAATTGGAAAATTTCATTAAACAAAAGTTCCCGCAAATATAAGTATTAAATAAAACTTTTAGTACAACTAATGAGTTACACAAATAATATAAAAAAAACCTTTAAAAGATTTTAGAATTGATCGCAGGATCTTTGTAATTAGGATCTGTCCGTCTGTTGTTTGATGCTAATTGTTGTTTTTTAAGTAGAAGTATTTTTCATATTTCTTCAAATAATTGCGCTTTCAGGAATACATTTTCTTAATATGCTTCATTACAATTTTTAATCTTGTTTTAGCTTCGCTCTTTTTTGGAAAAAATGATAATCAAACAGTTTTTTAATAAGGAATGCACTTTCTTAATTATTTTTCTTTATGAAAAGTATATCTTTGATACGGTGTATTAAATTCTTAAGCTTTAGAAGAAAAAAAAACTTCACAACAGGATATAATATATCGTTGAAAAGGTGTACAGTTTATAAAAATTAAAATATTGAATGTGCTTATTAGAAGCGAAGCTTTTCTATAATTAGGGTCAGTCCGTCCTTAACAGATAGCTCTTTTCATTCATTTTGACATGTTAGAATTGCCCTATCAATTTCAAAATTTACACGATGATTCCTGTAACAATTGGGTAAGATTTAATAAGCGAAGCAACTTTATGATTGTTTCCAGAATGTCCGTACGTCCAGTTGAATCTCGTTTTTTTTTATATAAGTTGACACCTTTTTTATGTGATATACTTATCCTTTATATCTAAATTATATATTTATATCAAAATACTGATTCCTATAACAACAAAGTACAGTAGTAAGCGAAGCGTCTCTAGAACCAATTCCTAAATATTTAAGTATGTCCTTTAAACAATATCCTGTATTTAAAAGTTTTGCAAAAATTAACGCACAATTTGTTTAAACTTTTACATTTTATTCTGCTCATTCAGTTCTGATACTATACAAGTGTTAATGCCCTTTTGTCCTACCGTTTCAGTGCCTCGCTTTTATGGATGTTGTCATCCTTGATAATTTTTCATGTTATGCAAAGAAAATAAAAAAAAGAGTTGGTTCATCTGTCCGTCTTTAGCCATCCTTATAATAAAGTAACAGGATGTCTGTTTGTCTGTTTTGTGTGTATGTTTGTACCGAAGGATCTCGCTAACCATGGAACCGATCGGGTTCTCCTTTACAGGGTCCCAGGAAGGTTTATAACTATTTTCTTGGGGGGTGGGTCACCTTCAACCCCCCTAAAAAATAAAAAATAACCCCCCCCCAAAAAAAAAAAAAATTCTCCCCCCAAAGAAATTTTTTTTTTACATTCTTATTTTAAATCTAATTAAATTCGCTTCTAATTAATCCTTGTTAATCCTCTACTAGCGGCTACGCCCCTAGAGCCTCTAGAGCAGGGAGGGAGTTGAATCCCAAAACCCCTTTTTAAAATTCAGATTAAAAAAAGTTTAAAATTTTTTTTTTGGGGGGGGGGGGGGCAAACAGACAAATAGACAAACAAACATCCTGTTACTTTATTAGAAGGATAATCACGTAGCTGCGCTGTTGATTGACTAATCCTTTTTTTCATATGAACTTATTCTCTATATTTCTTTTTTTGTTTGAAGGTAAGTTGAATAAATGTAAATACACAGGATTAACCCAGGAAGAAGGGAGGGGACATTGGGCTATTTATTACACTAGTCCCCAAAGTTTTATGATAACGCTTTCTTTATTGTTAACCCAACTAATTGTAATCTACAAAACGGGTAAAATTGTGTGTCATCATTAGGGATGTATTACATAAATTTATCGGCCATTGTCTTATCCCTTTATATCCTTTGGATTAAATAAACTTTTTTTTCTCCAGGGATTTGCAAGACATTGCAAAAAAATACGAAAAAATTTATATTTTTTGAAAAAAAATTGAGCTAATCTTTTTTGAGCTAAAGTGGCAATCTCTCCGCCAGACTTACGGAAACACCAGGGATCTAAAGGGATAAGACAATGACCAATAAATTAATGTACTTCACCAATGATGATACTGATCTTAATGAACCAACCAATCAAGATTCAATAAAAGTCCCAATCGTTGTTGATCCAACGAATAAGAAAACGTTATTATAAAACTTTGGTGACTTGTGTAATAAACAGCTCAGTTTCCCTTCCAACTCTAATTTTTAAGAAGAAGGCTTCTTAAAAATCTTATTTATAGATTCAATATCTTATATATACTTGACTTTTTTATGGTTTTAAGTTTTTGTTGCAAGTTTGAAGTTTGTTTATTTCTGCTTTGGATGAAATATTTTGTTTGTCTTAATCATTTGCATTTTCATATTGATGAAAGTTGACTTGTTAAACATGTTAACATTCATTTTTTAAAAAAAAGCAACGGATAGCTTTTTTCGTCAATTTAGGCATGTTAGAATTGTCCTATTGATTTTAAACTTTGCACGGTGATTCCTGTAGTAGATAAGTACGATTTAGAAAGCGTAGCAACTCTTTAATTATTACCAGAATGTCCGTACGTCCATTTTAAACATGTTGATTTTTTTTACTTTTTAAACAACTAATTTTTATGTGATCTAATAATCCGATTGATCTGATTTTTGGTATACTGATTCCTGGGACAACAACGTACAATTTTATAAGCGAAGCAACTCTATAATCAAGTCCTAAAGTTGTAAGTATGTCCATAAACATTATTCTGTATCAAGCAGTTTTTCAACAATTTTATTTACAATTTTGCTTCGAATCTTACATTCAGTTCTGACTTATACAAGTGTTAATGTCCGTTTGTCCTACCGTTTCAGTGCTTCGATTTTATGGATGTTGTCATCCTTGTTTCCAGTATTATGCCCGAGGCTAACGTATGGATTATTTAAACCCCCCACCCCCCCCCCCACCCCATTCTACACATTTAAGTAATGAGTCAGAATAACCCCCTAAGTTGGAGGTACTATTAAAATAATTTTCCAGGGGGGAAAGATCACTAACCTCTCCTCTACCCCTAAATCTCAAAAACTACTAAAAAAATATCAGGGGTATAGTTTCCCATAATTTATTTACTTTTTTTGTAGAAAAAAAAAACATTAAAGAAATAATAAATTTAGATTAACATACTAACCTTACTGCTAGTTTTGGCCGGTTGTTCTGCTCTTGTTGAATCTGTAGTCGTGGGTTCGAGTCCCATTGCAGTCTCCTCCGGGAAAGAAATGGGAGGGAGGCTAGAGTAGGAACTCTCCCCTTCCTCGGCACGTTTTTCCTCCAACTTGAAAAAGAACAAATTATTGACTAAGCCTAAAAGATCGGGACTGGGGGGGGGGGGGTTGCGAACAACACCCATCACTTATATTCTTTTTTTTGGTAAAGGAGAAAAGGCTACAAATGAATGACTTTTTAAGTGTGGATATAAGAAAACAAAGGTTTTTTTTTCATATCACCATCCTGGCAGGAACAGGTTGACAGCAAACCTTATTTATATGACTTTTTTTGGGGACGCTAACAAAATATTAAACATACATTATATACATTTTGCGCCATTTATTTTGAGGGTATGTTATAATATTCAAGAGCATTATCGTTAGATAGAGGAATTTTAGAATTCTTTGAACTCCGTCATATGCTCTACTACTTCATAACTCTCAAAATTTTATAAAGAAATATAACTTCTTTGTAATTGATGAAATTATTTTATAAAATAGTTTAATTGGACATATTACTTGCACAAGTAAATTTCAGGGAGGAACATTATTATTACACTAGTCCACAAAGTTCTATAATAACGTTTCCTTATTTGTTGACTTACCAACTTTGGCGACTTTTATTGAATTTTAATTGGTTGGTTCATCAAGTTGAGTGTCATAACGTTTTGACTATAAATTGTAATCTACACAAGGGAATTGGGGATATACATCAATTTATCGGCCATTGCCTTATCCCTTCAGATCCCATATTTTACATATTTGTCTTTGTTGTGTTTGAATGAGACTGATTGTATTGAGTCAAATGCTCTGCATAAGTCAAGGTGCAGTTAATTAAATCAAATATAGATTTAATTGATTTAATCAATTGTAAAGTGCTTGTGTAATTAAACTTCTACTGATTTTTGTACTATTGAAACAGTTATCTTCATCTAAGTAGCGCAGTAATAACAAAAAAATAGTAAGTAATCACAGTAAAAAAAAACAAGGATGACAACATCCATAAGTAGCGAAGCACAAAAAATTATGGTTAAGAATACGGGCAAGGAGATTTAAAGAAAGTGTCATGTGTGACGTCATAAAAATACACCTCAAAAGGAAAGATGATAGGTGATATGGGAAAAGAAACCCCTAAAAATAGATGGATAATAGACGTATTTTTATGACGTCATATATTACACTTCACTGACCCCAAATTTTGGGGTCAGATGGACCATCTAGATGTATTATGTCTATTGCTACTCTATAGTTAAGGGCAAAGTTACTCTATAGTTAAGAGGAAAGTTACTCTATAGTTAAGAGCAAAGTTACTCTATAGTTGAGAGCAAAGCTACTCTATAGTTAAGGGCAAAGTTACTCTATAGTTAAGAGCAAAGTTACCCTATAGTTGAGAGCAAAGTTACTCTAAAGTTAAGAGCAAAGTTACTCTATAGTTAAGAGCAAAGCTAATCTATAGTTAAGAGCAAAGTTACTCTATAGTTAAGAGCAAAGTTACTCTATAGTTGAGAGCAAAGTTACTCTAAAGTTAAGAGCAAAGTTACTCTAAAGTTAAGAGCAAAGTTACTTCATAGTTAAGAGCAAAGTTACTCTATAGTTAAGAGCAAAGTTACTCCATAGTTAAGAGCAAAGTTACTCTATAGTTAAGAGCAAAGCTACCGTATAGTTGAGAGCAAAGTTACTTTAAAGTTAAGAGCAAAGTTACTCTATAGTTAAGAGCAAAGCTAATCTATAGTTAAGAGCAAAGTTACTCTATAGTTAAGAGCAAAGTTACTCTATAGTTGAGAGCAAAGTTACTCTAAAGTTAAGAGCAAAGTTACTCTATAGTTAAGAGCAAAGTTACTCTATAGTTAAGAGCAAAGTTACTTTATAGATAAGAGCAAAGTTACTCTATAGTTAAGAGCAAAGTTACTCTATAGTTAAGAGCAAAGTTACTCTATAGTTAAGAGCAAAGTTACTCTATAGTTAAGAGCAAAGTTACTCTATAGTTAAGAGCAAAGTTACTCTATAGTTAAGAGCAAAGTTACTCTATTATTAAGAGCAAAGCTACTCTATAGTTGAGAGAAAAGCTACTCTATAGTTACCTCTTGATAGAAGTGTTTCCATGTGCGCTGAATTCTACGGGCTGCCAACTTTTGGCGGAAGTTATCAACCTTTCTTGTCGTCCTAAAATAAAAAAGTTATATATTTAGAATACTAGCGAATGAGCCCCCAAGAAGCCTCTAGGGGCACTTAAGTTGGAAGGGAAAAAGTCGATCCCCCATGTTCAAATTAAGTTTAAAAAGAAAATGGAATAAAAAAATTGGGATTGGGGGGGTGGGGGCATTTTTTATTGGTAGGGTGGAGAAACCCTCTTTTAAAACATACAAAGCTTCAATGTAAAGGAGAACCTTATCGACTCAGTGGTTAGTGAGATCCTTCGCCACAGGCACAAAAAAGCTTACTACTTTAAAAAATAGACGTTTCTAGTACGTTCAAGCTGAGGTGGGTAAAATGAGGGGTTTCAAAGGTTTGAGGGGGGTAAATAAATTGTAAAACTTTTGTCCAAATGACGTCATATTAGAATAATCCATTACTCTATGAGGTAATTCGGGATACTTTGGCCAAAAGTTTTTTTAATTTATCCTTTTTTATCTATAATACAAAATAGCTTGATGTCCGTCCGCCTGCCTGTCCGTCCGTCTGCCTGTCCGTCCGTCTGAAGCTTAAGATCTCGGTAACCACTGAACCGATTGGATTCTACTCTTTAAAGAATATACCTACTGGTACCTGCTATTTCATTGGGGGGTACTTAAAATTATATTTTAAACACAGATAAAAATTGTCGCCCCCCCCCCCCCCCAACGACAGCTTAAAACCAAGTTTAGGTTTCGTGATTCTTACCGAATTGATTTAGTTGTTGATAAAAGCAGGCTTTAAAGACTAACCTTGGGGTGTCGGGTTCTATTAAAGTTTCCTTTTGTAGATTTAATTCTGCTTGTTTATACTTTTCACAAGCCCTCTCCACTGTTTCACTTACAATCTAAATAAAGTTTACAATTGATAGGACAATTCTAACAAGTCTAATTTAACTCTGCTTGTTTATACTTTTCACATGCTCTCTCCACTGTTTCACTTACAATATAAATAAAGTTTGAAATTGATAGGACAATTCTAACAAGCCTAATTTAACTTTGCCTGTTTATACTGTTCACAGGCTCTCTCCACTGTTTCACTTACAATCTAAATAAAGTTTACAATTGATAGGACAATTCTAACAAGTCTAATTTACTGCTTGTTTATACTTTCACATGCCCTCTCCACTGTTTCACTTATAATCTAAACAAAGTTTGAAATTGATAGGACAATTCTAACAAGTCTAATTTAACTCTGCCTGTTTATACTTTTCACATGCTCTTTCCACAGTTTCACTTACAATCTAAATAAAGTTTGAAATTGATAGGACAATTCTAACAAGTCTAATTTGACTCTGCTTGTTTATACTTTTCACAGGCCCTCTCCACTGTTTCACTCACAATCTAAATAAAGTTTAAAATCGATAGGACAATTCTAACAAGCCTAATTTAACTCTGCCTGTTTATACTTTTCACATGACCTCTCCACTGTTTCACTTACAATCTAAATAAAGTTTGAAATTGATAGGACAATTCTATCAAGTCTAATTTAACTCTGCCTGTTTATACATGTAGTTTTAACAATACTGGCAAAACATCCAACAGCGCGAAGCTCTAGAACGGTGTAACAAACGAATATTTACTCTTGTAAAGTGTCAGAACTGAATACGCAGAATAAATGTATGAGTCTAACCAAAATCGTAAGTAAATTTTTGCAAAGCTACCATACTATAGGATATTTTTTAAGAAGATAATTACATTTTTAGAGATGTTTCGCTTATAACATTATGTCTTTATGTAATAGGAATCATTATTCCAAAAATCAGACGAATAGGATAATAATAACACATAAAAAAATTGTTGTTGAAAAGGTTGAAATAAAATGAAATGGACGATTGGATTTTCTTGTAACGATTATAGAGTTGCTACGCTTCCTAAATCGTACCTAATTGTTATAAGAATCATCATAAATGACAAAAAAATAAGCATAGAATAGCCTAACTTCTAAAAACTAACTAATTTAAATACTAAATAGTTAAGCTATTGATGTAATTTAATGTTACAGGTCAATTATACTTAATCAAATTAAAACAGATGAAAGTAATTGAAATCAATTTTAAAAGTTAAAAGTAAACATCAATCAAAAAATACTTCAAATAAAAATAAATTTGACTTCCAATGTTTTGTAATTATATTTTAATTCTGTATTTCAATTATTATTATTTAAGGAAAATCAAAATTCATAATAAAAACATACTATAACCCTTACACTAGTGTATATAGAATATACATATGTACGTGGAAATAATGACTGGGAATTTAGGTTGTTAACATGAAACTCATGTTTTGGTCAGTTTGCTCATCCAGTAGGAAGGTAGGGGATGGGGTAAAGGGGTTGGAGGTTTTTTTGTTAATTTAGCAAGCTATGAGTTTAATTTTATTAGAGAACATTAAAATCTGGTGTCACAAACAAGTAAAAACATATCCATTCCCTTCTATAATACAAAGTAGAATGATGTCTTTCCGTCCGTCCGTCTGTCCACTGAACCGAATGGATTCTACTCTTCAGGAAATATACTTACTGGTCCTGTGGTGGTTTTAGGCTATTTTCTTAGGGGGTAGTACACCTACAACCCCCCCCCCCCAAAAAAAAAAAGATAGTTATTTTAAAATAAATGGCAGCACTAGAATTATTAATTTTTTTTTAAATTACCTCTTGAGGCAAAGCCCCCAGAGGCTAGGGGCGAAGCAGCTAGTACACTTATAAAGTTACCCCTTCCCCGACATCAAAAAAATATTTCTTTACCTTAAATTGTGCTTCAAAACTGAGCTTGGCTAAATCCTCGGGGGGTGGAGGCGCAGGAAACTCTTCTTCTAAAAACAAAAAACGAATAATTTTTAAAATTAAAATTAATGCAATTTTGAACTGAAAAAAAAGACCAACGTCCTTTCGATTAAAAACATACAAACCTAGAAATTAGAATTGATTAAGATTGGTTAAATGCAGGGGCTGCTATTCAGCCAATTTATTCCAATTGAAAATTTATTATTTTTGTTTCTTAACGTAACTGAAGGGGAGTGGGCAAGCTGGGGGAGAAAAAAAAAGAAAGGGGTTGAAGGGAAATTTTCTTTTATAATTGTTTGTCAGAATCACAATCCCTTTTCCCTTGTTTAAATGATTCTAGAACTGTAAGAACAATTGTTACAGTCCATAACTATTAACAAACTTACTTTGACGGACGGACATAAAAACAGACGGACAGCGAATGTCCATAATGTCTACGGAAAGTCTACGAATAAAAAATATACAATTATAAGGTTAAACCCAGTTTTGTTAGCTTCAAGATGCCGAAGGCTAAATTATAATATTTTGATTGTACCTTTTTTTCCGATGACTTTCAGGATGGCTTAGAACCGGTTCTAATCCAGCGAATATTAATCGGTTTCGAAGCCATACTGAAAAAAAAACTAACCTGCATCTTCAGTTTCTGAAATATGAAGTTCAATTCCATCCTGTTGGTCTTTGCTGGCATCCAGATAAAGTTCTGGAGCCGGGAGGGCGGGGGGCTCGGAGCATACCTCCATCTTTTCATACGACCTTAAAAACAAAATTCTAAAACTAATCATACTTTCATTAGAGTAAAAGACTAGAGGGAGAAAGGGTTAAATACCAAATAACTATCTCCCCGTCGCAACCGCCTTGTGCAACCTTTCTATTGGGTCATTGAAAATCAACCAATAGTGTCGCTTCTAATAACAGAGCCAAGTAGCAGAAACTAATTTAGAAGCAGAAGAAGAAGGTCGTCGAAAAAGAAAGGGAGGTAGTTGTCTGTATATACATATATACCATAGATTGGTTACCCAAACAAAAATTATAAATTTGATTGTACTTTCAGAAGATGTACATAACCTAAAACTGTTGTTAAAAGCTTTTCTATAATTATAATATGTGCGACCATGTTAGATTTAACTCTATAATCTTTACCAGAATGTCCGTACGTCTATTTAAGACAAATTGTTTGTTACTTTTTTGAAAACCCTTTTTTTTGTATGATTTTAGTGTCCTATTTACCGGATTTGTTGATTCCTATAATAATAAGGTACAATATTTTCAGAAAACAATTTCTATATTCAAGTCATAAAATTATAAGTATGTCCTTAAACAGAATCTTGTATTTAAGCAGTTTTGCAATAAGTTTACTTTGTTTTTAACTTAAAATTAATAATTTGCTGATTAAATTTTAATACTAATGTGGTAGGCGGCATCATACAAGCCTTTTCCAGAGTATGCGATGCTCCGTGTTTACCAAATAACACCCCGACGCTAATCCCAGCTTATCACAATTCTGCCCAGCCCCTTTCTGGCCATTGTCTACACATCAGAGACGGCGGTCAACTTGGACACCGCTGATAATGGGAGGGGCGCTGCCCCTCTCCCCTTCATGCCCCCAGCAACCTACCCTTTTCCGGGAGACGTCTACCTTACCCCCTACGGGAGCCTACCACTCTACTGCTCACCTGGATGGGGCTTCTCCCCATCTCCCCCACACCCTTTTTCTACCTAACACATTTATAATCTATTTTGTATATAAACTAGTAACTTTGTTGTATATGCATTCAGTTCAAATATATCTTTTAAACAGTAACTACTTGTAGTACTTTATTGATAGAATCCTTAAGGCTAGGGGCTCTTTTGAATCGAACTCGCGTTGTAGGGTTGAAACGCTTCACCCCTACCACACTAACTCCTGTTCATTTGTTAAATTCAGAGCTTCTTGGTTTTATGCATGTTGTTATCCTTGTTTTTTTTAGCAAGTCTGGAAATAATGAAATAATCTTTATATTTATTAAAGACTAAAATTATTCTTATAAAATTTTTCTCATATTTATTCAAATCCGGTGGATAGGAACCGGTTCTCATCCATACGAAAAAACTATGTCTAGCATCGTATTATATCCAGCTTTCTACGAATATAAAAATGTACAATCATAAGAATAAAACCAGTTTTTTTGGCCGATGCCTTCGGCACCTCGGGGCTAAAAAAAACTGGTTTTAATCTTATGATTGTACATTCTATATCCGCGGAAAGCTGTTTATAATACGATGCGAGAAATAACTATTCCAGACTTTAATGTTTAGTCTTTCTTTTAAAAGCTTATATAAAATACAGGAATAGGGGATAAATATGTGCTTTCGAGTTTTTTTTTTTGTCTGAAGCTTTATATCTCAATAACTACTATTTTCTATTTTAGGTAAGCTTCACATGGTTCCTGTCATGGTTTTAAGGCTATTTTATCTTCAGAATTAAATCTTGGGATGGTTTCAAGCTATTTTTGTAACTCTTTCTGCCTCTTCGAATACAGAGACCCTAGATGCTAATTTTGAAAAAATCCTAAATTTTATTTTAAATCAATTAATATAGAAATTTTGAATTTATCCTTATTTCAATTTGTTGAAAAAATACTTTATATTCTGGATGCGGCTAGGCCTCTTGAGGCATCCAGTAACTCATGAAGTTGGGGGGAAGTCACCCACATTCCACTTTATATTAAAGTTTTAAAAAGAAAAAGTTTCAGCACCCTTGTATGAAAAAAATGCTATAATCCCGGGACCTTTGAGAATCTACACTGTAAAGGAGAACCATATCAGTTCAGCGGTTAGCAAGATTCTTCGGGACAGACACATAGAGATCCTATTACTTCATTATAAGAGGTAATTAAAAAAAATGGAGGTGCCCTCACACCATTACAGGACCAGTAGGTATATTGTCTGAAGAGTAGAATCCGATCAGCTCAGTGGTTACCGAGATCTTAAGGGACAGACGGACGGACGGACAGACAAGCAGAGATCCTGTTACTTTATAATAAGGATTGCTCTATCCTTGTATTCCTAATTTACTTTCTGTCTGGCACAATCCGTTAGCAAACAAAAATTATTTTAAAAACATAAATTTTTTATTTTGTTTTGACTTTATCTTCATAACAATGATAATCATTTTCATGCGTAGCGCAGCAATAACATAATAACAATTTAATAGAATCCTTATTAGTGTTCTTTTGTCATTAGAATGAAACAATAGAAGGGGAATGGGTTGAATAATTGAATGTCCCCAACCCGTGGACCCTGTGCTGACTTCCAATTGTGTATTTGAATATTAGGGTTGGGCCGGATAGTTTTTTGGCCGGATACCGGATACCGGATATCCGGCTGATTTATAATGCCGGATATCAGGTTCCGGCCGGATATCTGGCCAACGTTTGATATCCGGCAATTTACCGGATATCCGGCCGGATATCCGGCGTAAAAAATTAGCCGGATATCATGTAACCGAATAGTTTTCATATCCAATATCCGGCCGGATATTGAAAATGACCGGATATCCGGCCCAACCCTATTTAATATTAACACAGCCAAGGCGCTACAAAAGAGCAGAAATCATAAAATCAATATAAGTTATTTTTAGCCCGTGACTTCATCATTTTTAATGTTGATATCCGAGCAAAACTGTCTATAATACGATGCGATAAATAACTATTATTGCTTATCTTTTTTATATTTTTATCAGAATAATGTTTATGGACATACTTACATTTTTAGGACTTGATTATAGAGTTGCTTCGCTTATAATATTGTACTTTGTTGTCCTAGGAATCAGTATACCAAAAATCAGATCAATCGGATAATGAGATCACATAAAAATTTGTTGTTAAAAAAGTAAAAAAAATCAACAGGTTTAAATGGACGTACGGACATTCTGGTAACGATTATAGAGTTGCTAAGCTTTCTAAATCGTACCTAACTGTTATAGGAATCATCATTCAAAGTTTTAAATCGATAAGACAATTCTAACCTGCTTAAATAAAACGAAATTAGCTAACAGTTCCAGACGGACGTAAGGACCGACCCTAATTGTAGAAAAGCTTCGCTTTTTAAAAAGAGTAAAGTAAATACGTACTTGTAGCACAGAGTCAAGAATGGAATTCACAAGATTAGCAGAGTAAACAAAATTAAATATTTAAACAGGACGCGGCTGCCGCCGCCACTGTAAAAAAGGCAGGGATCTAAAGGGATAAGACAATGGCCGATAAATTGATGAACTTCCCCAATGATAATATACAAAATTATCACTTTTGTAGGTTATAATTGATGGTTGAAACTTTTGAACAATCAACTTAATAGACCAACTATTCAAAATTCCATAAAAGTCTCCAAACTTAAAAATTAAAAACTATGTTGTAATTGTTAAAAATATGAAAGATGGAGGCCTGAATTAAAACAGTTGCTTTTTAGTTTTCTTTTATTTTGCTATGACATTAACAAAAAAAAAATCAATATTGTTTTGGACATTAGCGTAAAAAAAAATTGAGGGGGAATTGGCTAAATAACTGTATGTCCCCACCGGCCGTGGACCCTACAACAACTTTTTCATGGGTCTTTGAATATCAGCCAATAGTGTCGTAAATACTAACGCAGCAAGTCGCTACACAATAATAGTTTTTTTAATCGTATGGATGAGAACCTGTTCCTATCCTCCGGATTCGAATGAATACGAGAAAACAGTTTGCTAGCAGACGAAAAAGGTCCCTAGGGCGGGGGCAGAATTTACAGCTCCTGTAATCAATTCTGACAAATGTACATCCAAATTAATTCCAAATTCTTTGGTTAATTCTAACTAAAATAAATAATAATGAACAAAATACGGCAAATTAATATGGCTGCGACTGCCGAGACCTGGGTTTAAAACATTGGATTTAAAAAAATAGTTTCTGAGAATTCTTGTGCTGCAAAACTTTGAACAAGACCAGGGGCTGGTTAAAACATTCAAAATTTTTGTAATCATGAAATGTTTTATGTGAAATTAATCAAACCTGAAACGTTAAAATGTTAGAGGGATAAGACAATGATGTAAATTGATGTAAATCCCCAACAATGTTACACAAAATTCACTCTTCTGTAATTGGTGAAACGTTTGGACACTCAACTTAATGAATCAACCTGTCAAAATTCATTAAAAGTCCCAAAAGTTATTAAGCCAACGAATAAGAAAGCGTTATAATTAAACTTTGGGAACAAGTGTAATAAACAGCTCTTTGTCCCCTCCCTCTCTGTTAAAAATGTCAACTAAATGCTTTTTATGGTATTAGTGTATTTGTCCCTAGCCTCTAGGGGTTAGCCCCAAGATCGGGTGGGGTCCAACCCTAACATTAATAATGATTTCTTATTCGTGCGCTTAAATTTTTTTTTGGGGATTTTTAAATGGTTTTTGATTGATTGGCTCATTAAGTTGAGTGTCTAAACGTTCCAACCACTAATTCTTATCTAATTTTGTGTATCAGCATAAGGGATGTACATCAATTTGTTGGCTATTGTCGTATCCCTTTAGATCCCTGCCCTCTGCATGAAGAACATAGCCCGTAGACACACAAAACTTTTATACTTTATTAACAATGTTAACTTTTTCAGGGATCTAAAGGGATAAGACAATGGCCGATTGATTGATGATACTCATAATCACCCTTTCTGTAGATTACAATTAATGGTGGAAGCGTTTGGACATTCAATCTAATGAACCAACCAATCCAAATTCTCTAAAGTGTCCCCAAAGTGGTTAATCAAACGAATAAGAAAACGTTATTATAAAACTTTGGGGACTAGTGTAATAAAGAGCCCATTGTCCCCTTTCTCCTCTGTAACTTTAAACAGTAAGTTTTATACTGTCTTAAACTTTATACGCATTTTTATAATTTAATTACAATTCTTTTTAGTAGCGAAGCTACTCTATAATTCATTTCGCCTGTAAGTCAGTCCGTCCTCAACTCTATGGGGGGAATACTATTTTCTCGGAATGTAATGAAGATAGACGGCTGAAATTTTTGGTGAAGATTCCCTGTATTAATGAGCATCAACTTACTTTGTCTGTCAGTCTGTCGTTATGCATAATACACATTGAAAATATCTTTTATAAATTTTTCAGAAAGGTTTCGTGATTCTTTATAGAATTACTAGCGGCTTCGCCCCTAGCCTCTAGGGGCTTTGCCCCAGGAGGTGATAAATTTTTTTTTTGCGAAATATGTAAAAGGACCAAGGAAATCTTATACAAAAAAAAAAATAGGGGGGGGATTTTTTGTTTTTTTGGGGGTTGGGGATGTCCCACCCCCCTAGAAAATAGCCTAAAACCACCACAGGACCAGTAGGTATATTCCCAGAAGAGTAGAATTTGATCGGTTCAGTGGTTACCGAGATCTTAAGGGACGGACGGACAGACAGACAGACGGACGGACGGACAGACAGACAGACAGAAATCATTCTACTTTGTATTATTGATTGCACATTTATCAACTAAACATCTTCTCTAAAATTAATTGTGATTGTTTTTCCTTACATGAATTTCTAGTGCAATGTTTTCATGCTTGTTCCCTATATCTAGCAATCCTGATACTAAAGTAACAGGATGTTTGTCTTTCTGTTTGTCTGTACCGAAGGATCTCGCTAACCGCTGAACCGATCGGGTTCTTCTTTACAGGGTATATTATCATAGGTCCCGGGAAGGTTTTTAACTATTTTGGGGGAGGGTACCACCACCCTGCCAAGATAAATCACAAAAAATCGAATTTTTTTTACGTTTCTTGATTTTAGAAAGAGAGTTCAACGCAAACATAAACGTCAAACGCACTATAGACATATTAAAAAAAAAACAAAAAAAAACAAAAAAAAACATTTAAAGTGCCACTAGAGGCCTCTAGGGACGTAGCCGCTAGTTTATACATAAGTTAAAATTAAATATAATAAGATTAATTTTGTATCTAAGAAGCATAAAAATAATAAAGTTACTTAACAAACGAAAAATGGCTTTTGGTTTTTATACTAATAAATTTATAATTGTAAATGTATAATCGAGACAACTAACTACCCAAAATAACAGAGACCCTTTTTGTCTGCTAGCAAATTGATTTTTGTTCTTGTGTAGGGATTTGGCTGCGTTTATATTTCTGACTCTACTAGCTTTTTCAAAGACCCACTACTAAATTTGGACAGGGTCGTTGCCCTGAGGGTAGAGTTACATATAGCTTATATAGAAGGGGTAATTTTGTGTGTCATCATTAGGGATCATAAGTTTATTGGCCATTGTCTCATCCCATTAGATTCTTGATATTTTAAATTTTCCAAAAACTCAGATTTACGTTGCCCACGAATTTGTGTGGTATAAAATAATAGTTATTTATCGCATCGTATCAAAAACAGGTTTCCGCGGATATAAAATGTAAAATTATGAGATTAAACCCAGTTTTGCTAGCTCCGAGATGCCGAAGGTACGGCCTAACAAATCTGGTTTTAATATTATGATTGCACTTTTTTATAAGCGTAGAAAACTGGATATAATACGATACTCTACATGATTTTTCAGTATGGCTGAGAACCGGTTCTAATCCAGCGGATATTAATCGGTTTCGAAACCATACTAGGAAAAAATGATAAAAAATGATGCAATTTGAAGAAAATGTCATGGGAAGAAGATATATTACCTCTTAATAAAACAACAAGGACAAACTTTTTGTAAGAACTCGCGACCGTGGCTCAACACGTAGCGCATCCACTCATTGTTAGGGGGGTTATTGGTTCGAATCTCGGCTTAACACTGTGTTATAACTAAAGACGTCAAAAATGGATCCAACTGTTGCTATGTGGGGATTTTAAGAAGCGCAGCAATAACAGACAAAAAATTCTATAATAAACTATCTTCTTATACTATACTTTAATGACAAAATTGAAGAAATAGTTATAATCTGTACTGGCCTGTAAGGTTGTTGGTGTATACTTGTGTGTGTGTGTGTGTGTGTGTGTGTGTGTGTGTGTGTGTGTGTGTGTGTGTGTGTGTGTGTGTGTGTGTATGTGTGTGTGTGTATGTGTGTGTGTATGTGTGTGTGTGTGTGTGTGTGTCCGTGTGTGTGTGTGTGTGTTAATGTATTTAAACCAGGATGAGGGAAGACAATTGGCTGTTTATTACACTAGTCCACAAAGTTTTTTAATAACGTTGTCTTTAACAACTTTGGGGACTTTTATTGGGTTTTGATTGGTTGATTCATAAAGTAGCGTGTCAAAACGTTTGAACCACTAACCACAATCTAAAGAAGGGATAATCAATCTTATTGTATCATCATTGGGGGGGAAGTACATAAATTTATCGGTGATTGTCTTATCCCTTTAGATCCCTGATTTTAAATAAAGGTAATTAAACAAGTGACGGTATGGGACATACGGTCAGACAAACAGACACAATATAGATAGGGTAGCTGCGCTGCTAAACAGAAAATGAGAATATTGTGGGTGTGACATATTTTAAAACAAGAATAAAGTCCATAAAAAATATAAATAAAAATTAATTTTTCTATTAATTTTACTGCTACAAATTTATACAACATGCTAAATTAATATACTTACCAAAATTTGGTCGAAAATTTTGGGCACTGGTAATTTGAATATCCCCTGCCTTCCTGGTATTATTAGAGTTTAAATAAAACTCTCCCTCTAAATCTTTTCTTGTAATTGAATCTAAGGCCTATAGAATAAATTTTGCGAGAAAAAAATATGAAAATAGGTATAAACTACATTTGTAAATACAACAATTTAATTTTAAATGAAATTAATTATTGTCCTAGATATGTTATTTAGTTTAGTAGAGGTATTCGGTTAATAACGTCCAAGCTTTTTTAAGGAGGGGGGGGGATTAAAAGGTTTGTAGAGGTTAATTTTTAAAAATTCAGGGGGTAAAATGAGGGGTTTAAAAAATTGATGAAAGAAAACAATAGTGATGTAAAGGGATAAGACAATAGCAGATAAATTGATGTACATCCCCAATGATGATGTACAAAATTACCCATTCTGTAGATTACAATTAAAGGTTGAAACGTTTAAAACTAAACTTAATGAACCAACTAATCAAAATTCAAATAAAGCCCCTGAAGTTGTTAAGCCAACGAATAAGAAAATGTTATTATAAAAATTGGGGACTGGTGTAATACCCCAATGTCTCCTCCCTCTAATTCTACTGTAAAAGTATAAAAATGTGTAAAATTTTAATTTGAATCTGTTTTATTCAGGTATGTATGTTTTTAGCATTAGATTAAAATCCTAAAATTCTTAGCCTAATTTTTTTATACATTTAAGAAAAATAAAATTTTAACATAAAAATGGCCATAAAACTTATACAAAATGAGGTATGTAAATCCTTATACTAAAGTAACAGGATGTTTGTCTGTCTGTGTATCTGTGTGTCTGTACCAAAGGATCTCTCTAACTCGCTAACCGATCGGGTTCTTCTTAACAGGGTAGATTCTCATAGGTCCTGGGAAAGTTTATAACTATTTTGGGGGAGGGAACCACTACCCTCCCAAGAGAAATCACAATAAAATCGAAGTGGCGCTGCGTAGAGACATTAATTTAACAGCTAATTGACCATAGACAAATTATTTCTCATATTAGATATTTAAAATAAAAAAAAAATTAAATGCGAAGCCGCTAGTGTAAATATTAGGTTAAAACAATAGAGAGGAGGGGTTAAATAAATGTATGTCCCCACCCCGTGGACTCTATGTCGGCTTTTGATTGGGTCTTTGAATATTAGCCAATAGCATCGGAAATATTAACACAGCTGAATTGAGTGCAGCAAGCAATCAATTTGATAGCAGACGAAAAAGGGCCTTACCACTGGATCCAGGTAGTTGTCTGGATATTTATTTTTCTTAGAGTAATTTAACCAATGAAACTAATTTTACACTTGTACTCAAATTATTCATTTCTTTAATATGTCAAAAAAATGTAAATTTGAAAAGGAGTAGAATTATACATCTTATTATTCAAAAAATGATTCAAGTTAAATGTAGAGAAAAAAGTGCAAAATTGAGCAGCGCACAGAGAAAAAAAAACAGGGAAAAAATGCATTAAACTATATTTTATACAACAAGGTACATAATGTAAAAAGGCAGCAGAGCTTTTTTTTTTGAAAAAAAAACGTTGGAAAATGGTTATTAGTTGGTTTATTTGCTCAAATAAATTACCAATATTTTAAATCCTATCTAAATATATAAAGTAGAAAGCTTAATTTTTGTCTGAAGCTTAAGATTTCAATAACTTTTGAATTGATTGAGTTCACTATTTTAGGCATAGGTCCCGGAAAGGTTTCAGGCTATTCATTTGAGTCTTGATGGCTCTTCGCTATATTTCTTCCTCCCCCCTACCCCTTAGAATACAGAGCCCTTAGATGCTAGGGGCGCAATCGCTACTAATCTATAATACAAAGTAGCTTGATGTCTGTCTGTCCGTCCGTCCGTCTACTGGGGCAACTGCCATTTTTTTTCCCGAAAATTTTGAAATTGATACTGGGGCAGCTCCAATTTTTTATATTTTTTATTTTATTTACCTCTTGGGGCAAAGCCCCTAGAGGCTAGGGGCGAAGCCGCTAGTATGTATAAAGAAGTAAGGCTTATTTAGCCAATATTACGTTAAGTTATTGCATTACAATTCAGTTCTTCAGTTTTGAAAGCTTCATACAGCTCCCATGAAGGTTTTTGGCTAATTTTAGGGAGAACAACATGTTAAGAATAGAACTAAAGAAAAATGAAAAACACATGGGGTGTTTATAAAGTAGCTTGGCTAATAAAAATAAGGAAATATGTTTGTTGAAGATGTTAAAAGTCCCTCCACAGATTATGACGTCATACGTTAGAATAACCAATGAGTGGTCAGCAAAATTTTACCATTGGACAATTGCAGTGTGGAATACTGGCCTCTCATTGGCTATTCTATCGTATGACGTCATAATCTGTGGAGGGACTTTAACCATCTTCATGTTTGTTTATCTTTACAACAGGGAAAAAGTACCATTACTTGGGTTCACAAAGATTATACAATAGATATATTAGAATAGATGTATAATAAGAGAGTTGCCACGTTCTCTCATATGACCTCTCAGGATTTAAATTTCATAATTTTTCATTTTTATATCCGTGAAAAGCTGTCTATAAAACGATGTGATAGTTAACTATTAACTAATTTTTATGTACAGTTCTAACCTGGGCTTAGCATTTGGAGCCGCGTAGCTGCCGGGCCTTGATTTTAACTATAAAATGCATCAAATTCAGCTCTAATTTTTACACTAGTCCCCAAAGTTTATATTGATATTTTCTTATTCGTTGGCTCTAAAACTTTGGGGACTTGAATTTTGATTGGTTGGTTTATTTTAAGTTGAGTGTCGTGTCTAAACGTTTCAACCACTAATTGTTATCTACAGAAGGGTTAATCTTGTGTATCATCATTGAGGATGGGCATTAATTAATTGTCTTATCCCTTTAGATCCCTGATGTTATCATAGTCCTCTATTCTGAATCTGTTTAAAGTGCACATATTTCAAATGTATTGTGTTCAATTTATATTTTATTGTAGCCTCAGTTTTTTCTTGTTTTTCGGATACCTCATTTGTTTTTAAATTCAAGGGCAGTAAAAATTTAATTTATTTTAAAAAGTAAAAATTGACATATTAATAATATAATTATAATATATTAGTTACTGTGATATATTATAAAATGCTCTAGATATTAAAGAGGATTATACCCATAAAGGCCAAAATCTTATTTGATATTTTCTTTTCTGATAGCACTAAGTGTCAGAAATGTCTTTAAGACTGTAAAGTAGACATTAAGATATATAAGTTGGAAATTTGAAATCTTCATCAAATTTTAAAGATTTTTTTTATAAAATTCGTTTTTTGTATAATTCTTTATCTAAAAGCGGAAATACAATTTAAGTTAATTAATTTTGACCAATAGGATAGGCGGATTGAATTATACAAAAATTTGTTTTTATAAAAAATCCTTTAATTTTAATGCAGATTTTAAATCTCCCTCTAACATTAAAATTCTTTCCAACTTATATATCTTAGTAGACATATTTTTTCATTTCCTAACAACGCATTTCCTTAAGTTTCAAGGCATTTTCTTCGACTATTTCTTCCCCCAAGAAGTCTTTTGCATCATTAGTTTGTCTCTCTCTATATATACTAGCGGCTACGCCCCTATATTTTTTCTAGGGGTGGTAGCGAAACCCTATTCCAAAATAGCTACAACTTTCCCAGGACCTACATAGTAAAGGATAACCATATTGGTTCGGCGGTTAGCGGAATTCTTTGGTTGAAACAGTCAGACAGATAGACATCCAGTTACTTTTATATAAGTATAAATTTATATGCCCATGTGCAGCAAATTTGTAAAATGTATAATACTGGACCCACTGAACTTATTATGTTTAATTACAAAAACCTGATCACATATTAACAAAGATCACAACATTCCAGCGGTAGAACAAACAAACATTTTCAAACCTAT
This sequence comes from Acartia tonsa, assembly GCF_053477335.1. Taxonomy (NCBI): domain Eukaryota; kingdom Metazoa; phylum Arthropoda; class Copepoda; order Calanoida; family Acartiidae; genus Acartia; species Acartia tonsa. The sequence continues at coordinate 48,715,495 of NC_137269.1, read as the reverse complement.
TTATAGAAAGGTTTTTTTTTATAAAAAAGGGCCTAACATATAACATATAAAACATATCTGGTAATATCAGTAACTTGAATTAGAAAAGGGTTTCATTTAATGTACTTCTGATTGTTTTTGTACTCTAATATACCAAAATCCATGGCTCTCTTAGTGTAAAGTATGAACAGGAAAGGAAGAAAAATGAAGCTGAAATTTTCAATGCATAAATAATGTTATTCCAGTTTAAACAACAGCTTCAAATTTTCAAATATGTATACATGCATCATTTTATAATATCAAAAAAATCTATTCAACTGTTGTTTACAGTTAAATATAAGTAGTAAATTTATGACTATTTTAGTCAGAAGCAGCTTATAGTGCCTATAAAAATAACATCATACCGGCCTACCATTGGTCAATTAAAATATATACTGGCCTGACATGGTTATTTTAGCCTGTGCATTGGCTGTCTATAATAACTATTCTATCTTTAACATGATAGAAATGAAGTTTTTGTCCAACAGAAAATTTCAATGCAATGATGAAGTTTTAACAAAGTTTTGTGTTCTTCACGTTTTAGTTTTGCCACGGAGGGAGGGATTGAAGAATGAAGGTTAGATTACCCCCCCCCCCCCCCATCCGATATTAACAAGCTTCAAGGCAGGATCTCCAATATGTGTTAGTTATCATACTATAGACAGCTTTCCGCGTAAAAAAAATGAAAACTATTAGATTAAATCCAGTTTTGGTAACCCCGGGGAAAATTGTCTAAAATAAGATGCTACATATGGTATTTCAGTATGACAGAGAACCGGTTCTAATCCAGAGGATATTAATCGGTTTGGAAGCCATACAGGAAAGATTGTAAATTATAGATCTATAGTATAGATGTATATACAGACAACTAACTCCCTTCCTTTTTCAAAGACCTCTTTCGTCTGCATCTAAATTATTTTCTTCTTCTTGGCTGTGTTATTATAAGCGACACCATTGGTTGATTTTCAATGACCCAATAGAAAGGTTGCACAATACGGTTGCAATGGGGATATACAGTTATTTAACCCTTACTCCCTCTAGTGTTTTACTCTAATGTTCTTTTCCTTTTTTAAAAAAAAGTTTGTTTGTAAGGTAATGTTATACGTGACAATTTTCTTTGTCCAGAAATGGAATGCCATAATCGTAAAATTTAACCCTATTTAACATTAAAGTTGTTATCTTATAACATTATCTTTAGATTTAATGTTATTGTTAATGTTAGATACAGTTTTGACCTCGTTAGGGCGGGATTTAAGTGATCATCTAGAGAATCCAGAGCACCATTCGCTCATAATGGGATGCGATACTCTAATACCCAAGGATACTTGCATGACTTTTGTCTAGAAGTCTTTACTAAGCAATGCAATGAACACCGTAAAAGTGTCTGAATATGACGTCAGAAAAAATTAACAATTAACCAATGAGAGGCCGCTATATATTTTACCATTGTGAATACTGGCTACTCATTGGTTAATTGTTAATTTTTTCTGACGTCATAGTCAGACACTTTTACGGTGTTCAATGCAATAATTTGCTTGTAAAATGAATATTTACTTTGCCCACAAGTTTACTAATCTAATTAACCAAACCATTAATAACTCTTGTAGAGTGTCAGAACTTAATAAGCAGAAATTTGTTGCAAAGTTGCTGAAATAAAGGATTCCTTGAAAGGACATACTTTCATTTTTAGGATTTGATAAAAGAGATGCTTAACTTACAATTTTTTATTTACTTATCCTAGGAACAATTATTCCAAAAAATCAGATGAATAAAATAATTTTATCATACAAAAAGTTTTTGTCAAAAAAGTTAAAATCAGCCTTTTTTATTTTTATTATAGAGTTGCTAAGTTTGAAATCGATAGGACATTTCTTACATGTGTAAATTGACGAAAAGATCTCTCATTTAAGGACAGACGTTCAGACCTTAATTATATAAAAGCTTTGCTTTTAAAAAGATATTGACTAGAAATGTAACGTCTTAATATCTAAGAAGGTATTAAATGCTTTGCCAAATACAGGATTACATTAAATATACGGCACATTGAGACTAATTTTCAATTTTTTATTGTCTAAATAAATTTATAATAATAATATGTTAACTAATTATAATCAAAGAATCGCATTAATATAAGTGATTTATAGCATCGTATTATAGACAGCTTTCCGTGGATAATAAAATGAAAATTTAGAAGCTTATAACCTTTTTTGTTAGCGCCGAGGTGCTGAAGGCTCAAGCTAACAAAACTAGTATTGTTTTCATGATTTTTATTTAAATTTAAATGGAAAATTGTCTGATTTTTTTCAGAATAGCTTAGAACAAGGTCTAATTCAGCGGATATTAATCGGTTTGGAAGTTATACTGTAAATAGCATTATACCTGTCCTCGTCCGAGTTTGAATTGCTCATCATCCGCTCATCTGAATCTCGTTCCATTGAGCTGCGGGCTGAAACTAGGAGAATAGTTAATTATTGCATCGTGTTATAGACAGCTTTCCGCGGATATAAAATTGCTCATTCGCTCATCAGAATCGCGTTCCACTGAGCTGCGGGATGAACCTAGGAGAAACAAGGATGACAACATCCATAAAAGCGAAGCACTGAAACGGTAGTACAAACGGACATGAACACTTGTATAGTGTCTAAACTGAATAATCAGAATATATAAGTATAAGAGTCGAAGCAAAATTGTAAGTAAATTTGTTGAAAAACTTCTTGATACAGGATAATGTTTATTGAGTTTATGGACATACTTACATTTTTAGGATTTGATTATAAAGTTGCTACGCTTAAAATATTGTTCTTTGTTGTCCCAAGAATCAATATACCAAAAATCAGATCAAACGGATAATTAGATCACATAAAAATTTGCTGTTGAAAAATTAGAAAAATCATTATGTTTAAAATGGACGTACGGACATTCTGGTAATGATTATAGAGTTGCTACGCTTTCTAAATCGTACCTAACTACTACAGGAATCACCATGCAAAGTTTGAAATCGATAGGACAATTCTAACATGCCTAAAATAACGAATAAAAGCTATCTATCTCGGACGGACGGACGTACGGACGGACGGACCGACCCTAATTATAGAAAAGCTACGCTTTTAAAAATCATAATATTAGTTTTGTTACCCAGGACCTTCGTAGATTTAAATCTAGTTTTTTTTTACAAATATAAAAATGTACAATCATAATATAAATACCAGTTTTTCTAGACCGTGCCTTGGGCATCCCGGGAATAACAAAACTGATTTTAATTATTTAATTTTTATATCCGCTGAAATAGAGTACGATTCGATAAATAACTATTCATATAATAATGAAAATGGATTTGGTAAAACGTGAAAATAAAACAAGTTTTATATAAGCGAAAGTGATATAATACCAAAGATGTCCAAGGTGGGGGGGGGGTAAAGTGGGAATTACCCCCCCCCCCCTAAACGAATTTGGGAGTGCCGTAGGCTTCGCGCGCATTTTTAATACTAAATGTTTAATAAAATTTAAATTACCCCCACCAAAAATTAAATTTTTTCTCCGGGGGTAAATTTTTTTGGGAGGGGGGGGGGTAATTTACACCCCCCCAAGCAAATTTTAACCCCGGGGTAAAAATTTTGGGGGTGGGGGGGGGGCAAAAAAAAATTGCGGCGCGATTCGCGTGTCATTTTACCCCAACCAAAAACAGAATTACCCCTTCCCCCCCAAAAAAAATACTAGGACGCCCCTGTATAATACCCCTTGAATTTAGAAACAATCCATGTTTAAATTAAACAAAATATACACAGGGATAAGACAATAAATAAAAAAATAATCTTCTACTCAATTCTTAACTGTGAATTTTTTTACACTCTACAAAGTGTCCTTAGGACGTCAATAGATCCATCACTTTTTAAGGTGTTTCCTTTCCCACTTCTCCTTTCATCTCTCCCATTTATGACGTCACACGGCTCATTTTTGGACACTTAATTTTCATTTTTTTCCTTAGATTAGTTTACATATATTGTTTAAAGAATTATCCCCTCCCTTTCCCTGAAACATAATTATTCTCATTTAGCTGTAGTATTTACTTAATCACACAGCTTTAAATCAGAGAGAAAGAGGACAATGTGCTGTTTATTACACTAGTCCCCAAAAGTTTTATAACGTTTCCTGATTTGTTGTCTTAACAACTTAAGGGTAAATTTTGATTTGTTGTTTTATTAAAATGAGTGTTCAAACGTTTCAACAACTTATTTTAATCACTAGAAGAGGTAAATTTTGTTGGATTATCATTGGGGATGTACATAAATTTATCGGCAATTGTCTTATCCCTTTAGATCCCTGGCTTTCAATTATGTACGGGACAGGTACGCTATTTCAGAGATATTATTCACTCTCAATTACAAGGATGACAACATCCATAAAAGCAAAGCACTAAAAATGTAGGACAAACGGACATTAACACTTGTATAGTGTCAGAACTGAATAATCAGAACCAAAAAGTATAAGAGTCGAAGCTAAATAAGAGTCGATACCAAATAATGTTTATGGACATACTTACATTTTTAGCTATCCGTTTCGGACGGACCGACCCTAATTATAGAAAAGCTTCGCTTTTAAAAATTGCAGGGTAAAATGAGGGGTTTCAAAGTATGAGGGGGGTAAACACCCTTATACCCCCCTTGGACGTCTATGGTCAATTACGTAATGCGGTGCTTATGCATGAATGCGAGCAGAAGGAGGGTGTAGGTGGGTTGCACCCCCTGGCAAAAAACTTTTTCACCCCTTCCCCCATCTCTTCACCCTTCTAAATAAGGGTCTACATCCCTCTGATACAGCCAAGGGGCAGAACAGAGGAAAAAAGTGAAACCCCCCTATTTAAAAAAAAAATTGCGCAATTCTTCTTTAACTTTGTTGATTATGTAGGGGTTGGGTACCAAGGGGGTGTATCTGCTCCTCTTGTTACAACCCCCTAACGTTAACACCCCCCTCGATTTTGTTTAAGGGGTTGTCAACAATCAAAAGGGGATGTCAAAATTTTCGCATGTGCTTTGCCCAACCTCCAAAACAAAACCTTGTGAACGCTACTGCAAAAATTCAATTAAGATTATTTTTAGTTGAAAATATGCAAACTACAAATGTCAATTTTATGATATGATTCAAAATTAATAATAAAAATTTTCAAATATTTAATCCTTTCCTTAAATACGTGAACAATTATAAATTTTGAAGCTTACATAACTATTTTTAGTTAAATCTAAAAGCAATCGTAAAAAGACAAATTTTAAATAGATTTTTTTCAAAATTTTTAAATCTACCTACATCTCGTTTCCGTTTTTGTTAAATAATCATTATTTTCACTTCTTGTTTTAGAATAGTTAAGGTGCTTTCATTCACCAAATTAATTTCATTTCAAATTGCTGAAAATTTAAATATTTTTGTTGCATAAAACATGTTTTGGGGTAATTTTCACTTTGAATTATTTGTCGTAATCCTAGTCCCTTGTCCCTGGAATAAATCAAACTAAATTTAATTTAAATATATCATTTTATTAATGTAAAAAGAATAAATTTTGTTAAAATACAATGTACTTTTTAAATCTAAAGTAGTTTTGAATTATGAAAATATGAAATAATGTAATTCAAAAACTACTTCAGATTTAAAAAAATAAAAAGTACATTTTTTTTTCAAAACAGTGTACTTTTAAAATCTGAAGTAGTTTTTAAATTACATTATGATATACTAGCGGCTTCGTTCCTAGCCTCTAGTATTTCTGGTGCTGCCATTTATTGTGAAGTAACTGCCTAAAAATATTTTTTTTTGAGGGGAATTTTCATTTTTTGAGTGGTTTGGGGTGTCCCACCCTCTAAGCAAATAGCTTAAAACCACCACAGGACCAATACCAGTTATATACCCTAAAGAGTAGAATCCGATCAGTTCAGTGGTTACCGAGATCTTAAGGGACGGACGGACATACATCATTCTACTTTGTATTATAGATTTGATTACCAAGTTTATTCAACATAAATATGGATAAATTTAAATTCTCATAAATCTTATGTATTTTATTTATAGCTTTTTTAAAGAGGTGGGTCAAATAAACATGAATGCATTTTAGATAATTAAAAAAAATATATGAATATCCAGGGTTTTTAAGGGTAAACAAACCATTCAAAACCGATAAAAGTAACCAAAGATTTTAAGCCAATGTATAAAAAAACATTGTTTGAAACTTTGGGTACCAGTGTAATTTACGGTCCAATGTCCCCTCCAACCCAGATGTCCATATTTCGGGATCTAAAGGGATAAGCCAATAGTCGATAATAGACAAAATTACCACTTCTGTAAATTACAATAAGTGGTTGAAATGTTTAGACACTCAACTTAATGATCCAACCAATCAAAATTCAATTAAAAGTCCCCAAAGTTGATAAGCCAACAAATAAGAAAATGTTAAAGTGTAATTGACAGCCCAATGTGCCCTCCAACCCTGCAGAATATCTGTCCATATTGCAGATTATATTTCTGTAATGAAATTACATAACACCACTTCAAAGAGAACTTTCTTTGAAATGCAACACTTCAAATCTACTCTCACTTATTTACTCATGTTTATTTATTCATCGCTTCGTACTATAGATAGATTTTCGCGGATAATAAAATAAAAATATAAGATTAAAACCATTTTTATTTTAATAGTCCTAGAAAATTGTCTGTGATACATTGCAATATATGATTTTTTTAGTATGTCTGAGAACCAGTTCTAATCCACCGGATATTAAACGGTTTAAAGGACATACTGGAATAGTTATTTCTCGCATCGTATTATAAACGGCTTTCCGCGGTTATATAATGTACAATTATAAGATTAAAACTAGTTTTTTAGCCCCGAGGTGCCGAAGGCATCGTCTTAAAAAACTGGTTTTAATCTTTTGATTGTACATTTTTATATTCGTAGAAAGCTGGATATAATACGATGCTAGACATAGTTTTTTCGTATGGATTAGAACCGGTTCCTATCCACCGGATTCGAATGAGCACGAGAAACATTTTTACCTGTATTTGAATTGGAGTTTGCTTGTGAGGAACACTTTTGGCTGCTAGGACTCATCTGAAAAAATATATTGAAAATTATCCTGGCTTCAAACTAATGTTGGGCCGGATACTTTTTTGACCGGATACCGGATATCCGGCTGATTTCTAATGCCGGATATCCGGTTCCGGCCGGATATCTGGCCAACGTTCGATATCTGGCCGGATAACCGGATATCCGGCGTCAAAAATCAGCCGGATATCATGTAACTGGATAGTTTTAATATCCGGTAACCGGCCGGATATTGAAAATGAAAATAATATAGTGTTATAAATACACGTATTTCATATAAATAATTTACCAATTACAACCACTTTATATCCTTTCTTCCTCCTTCTCCCTTGGGAGTTTTTAAAGAGCTCTCAGGGATCTAAAGGGATAAGACAATGGCCGATTAATTGATATACATTCCAATGATGATGACATGTCTTTCCGTAGATTATAATTAGTGGTTTAAATGTTTGTACACTCAACTTAATGAAACAACAAATTAAATTTTATAAAACTTGTTGAGCCATAAGACAATGTTATTATAAAACTTTGGGGACTAGCCCAAAACCCCTTAAAGAGCTCTTCTCTAAAAAAATGGAATTGAGATTAATTTACACAAATGTACAATTTAGCACTAGAAAGATTAGCATTAACATTATTGGATGTTTTTTGAACAACATGAAATAATTCGAAGATTTTTTTTCTTTTTTTGTTCAAAGATTTTTTTGTAAAATATTTGAGGCTAAAGACTTGGAGAGATGGATATGAACCTCTACCCCTCTACACCCTCTTTGACATGGGTTTCTAGGCCCCCATGAAACAGCTTCTACCACTGCTAAAGGGGGTGTCAAAAAACACTGTGAACGTCACTGTTAAAGAACATTTAAAGCCATTAAAATTGAAACATATATTAAACATTTTTAAAAAATAATATATTTGTAAATTGTGTGTGTGTTGTTTGTAGTTAATATCTTAGTGATAATGGAAAACACATTTAAAAGAAAAGAACGCGTAGAAAGAAACTATTGTTTCCAAATAATTACATCAACTAATACCAGGGATCTAGGGAATGACAAAGGCCAAATTACTGCAAAATTGTGTAAAAAGTCATCCATGTGACGTCATAAAAATGAGGGACTATCCATCTCTTTCCCACTACTCCTCTTCATTTCTATGACGTTACATGGATAATTTTTGACACAATTTTGACACAATTTGAGCTTTGTCTGGGATACACCACGGGATCTTACTCTAATAACCAACCCTTTGATTACACGACAGTTGTCTTAAAAGTCCTAACTGTGCATTGTAATGAGTTGCGCCTGTTTTGGGCCCCGACGACGAGAGGATGCACTAAATGTTGAGGTCGAAGGCAGGGACCTAGGGATAGTATCAGCAAGTTAAAACTAACGTTTTAAACTTAAATTTTAGATTAAATTTTACTTTTAAAAATTTTGAGGTTGTTTTGGCAAAATTTCTATTACCCCAAAAAATTTGTTTATTAGGCCAATGGATATATTATAACTTGGATATTACACCAGATTTTCATGTTTTCTTATAACGTAATACTTGCAGCGGGCTAACATACCAATTCACGCCCTTTACCCTATCTCTTTACCCTCCTACTGGATGAACAAACTGACCAATAATCGAATTCTATGAGAGCGAGCTAAATTGACGACACTTTTACCCTGTCTTAATATCCATGTATATTCTACATCCATTACTATGCCTCTCAAACTAGACCTGAGGTGGATTCTTAAAAATAATTAGGGTCGCTTAGTGAGGCAAACTTATTTTTAAAATCCTCCAAAATCACATAAAAATCTACAAAAATTAAACAAAATCTTAAATTAATAACCCTTCTATGATTTCATTTAATTTTTGTAGATTTTTTATGCGCGATTTTGGAGGATTTTTCACAAAAAAATTTAGCGAGCCTCACTAATTTATGTGAGCCAAAAATTTGTTTAAGAATTCCCCTCTATTTAGTTGAAATAATTGGCCATTATGATATCCACGTATTCCTGATTAATAGAGAAATCAATTACATTTATTACTGTTAAGAGTTCCTAATAGTCTTTTATTTTCTTGCAAAGGGCATTGCAGTTAAATTTTATATCCTTTTTTAAAGCAACATTTATTTTACAGAATAGGCAGGTTTTCTTTGCATCTAACTTTTTCATATGTTTGGCATTGCAATTTACAATAACATGGCTTCAAAAACCGAGTAATATCCGCTTGATTAGAACCGGTTCTGATCCATATTAAAAAATCATGTGTATCATCATATTACAGGCAATTTTCCTCGAAAACTAAATTAAAATAAAATATAAAATTTTGTTAGCTTGGGCCTATTGCCCCCCCAGGGCTAACAAATCTAGTTTTAATCTTCTATTTTTTTCATTAAAGTATCTGCAAAAAGTTGTCTATAATACGATGCAAAAAAAAAACTATTATTCCTTCACTTTTCCTTATTTATATGACATTTTAACCATTGTTAAAAATACATTAAATGGTTGTTCTTTAAGAATTGTATAGAGTTTGATGATTTTTTAAATGTAAAAACTAGGGCTAAAATCATTAGGTCTAATTGTTTAAAACTTCGATTGCTTTTCCAAAGTCAGTATTAAATAATTTTTCCACAACTATAGAGATTATCTAGAGACACACTATTTAAATCAGCCAATAGGAGTACAGTGGAGGAACAACGCAGTCATACTATTGTTATAAAGTAAACAGTAAGATATATAAGTTGGAAAGAATTTTAATGTTAGAGGGAGATTTGAAATCTGCATCAAATTTTAAGGATTTTTATAAAATTAGTTTTTTTTTGTATAATTTTTTATCTAAAAGCGGAAATACAATTTAAGTTAATTAGTTTTGACCAATAGAAGAGGTGGATTGGAAACTACCTGCGTTTTAATTTGTTGAATGATGTACGACATGTATCAGAGCGCAGATAGTTTTAAATCCACCAATCACAGATATCAAAATTAATTAACTTAAATTGTATTTCCGCTTTTAGATAAAGAATTATACAAAAAACGAATTTTATAAAAAATCCTTAAAATTTGATGCAGATTTCAAATCTCCCTCTAACATTAAAATTCCTTCCAACTTACATATTCTAGTATACAGTGTTTAGTTAAAAGGAATGGACGAATTTTGGGGTCAGATGGACCATCTAGATGTACTATGTACATATATTTCCACATTATTCTAGTATTATTAACTGGTAAGTCTTAACTTCCAAAAGGTTTCGAATATAAATATCATCGTGTTCTTTAAACTCTACTGTGATATACGATAAATGGAATATAATATTCTATTCAGTGGCAAATGTCAAAACTTTCTAGAATGGATTTGTAAATTGAATTATTAATTCAAGGGGTTGTGATATTTTACTTGATACCGCCCTTGGTTGTATTTGAGGGGGGGGGGTGCATTAGGGTGGTGTAGACACCTGTCAGGGGGTTGAAGAGTTGGACCCCCCACTAAGGGTATGTATCTAGCCTCTTAACTTTGTCAGGGGGGTGGGGGTGCATTTGGGTGGTGTAGAGTGGTGCAGGGGTTTGGATCCCCAACTAAGGGTATGTATCCAGCCTCTTAACTTTGTCAGGGGGTGGATACACCCCCCTTTTGCACGCCTCTGATTCTATTCATGAAAATAAACAAGGATGATAACATACTTAAGTAACAAATCACAAAACTTTCTATTGATATATCAAAATCTCTTACCGAAATCATCAGACTTTTGAAGCAGTTGAAAAAACAACTATTTGCGCGTTATCGATGGATAGACTGACATTTAGAATTAACAGAATATTACTTTGTAAGTCTAATTAAAATCTAACATAAATTTGTTGCAAAATCGTGTAAATACTGTAAAAGGACATACTTTAATTTTTAGGATTTGATGATAAAGATGCTTCGTTTATAATAGGTGACTTTTTGATAACGAGTTGTTTTGCTTTCCAAATTGTATCTATTTGTTATAGGAATCATCATGCAAAGTTTAAAATGAATAGGACAATTCTAACATGTCTAAATTAACGACCGTACGTATAGACGGACGTACCGTCCCTAATTTTAGAATTATAAAAAGCTTCGCTTTTAAAATGTAATGTGTTTTTGTTTCCTACTGAGAATTTCAACGCAAAACTTTTTAAGACAGCCATAAATCATGAGTTTTCTTATTTTTAAAAGAAAAACATTTCAAACAACAAGTTTTAAAATTGATAAATTTTTGCTCTTTTCCTTTTTTGTTGAAGCTGTTTATAGTCCTATAAAAAAATTACGTCAAACAATACTTACTACAAATGACAAGTTAATGATAGGTTGCTAACATGGAACTAATTTATTGGTCAGATCGTTCATACAATAGGCGGGGAGGTGGATGGGGTGAATTGGGTGGTTGGAGGGTATCGTTATTTTAGCCTAATGTGAGTTTTACTTTATTAGAGAACATGAAAATTTGGTATAAGATTCAAGTAATAGTATATTCATTATATTATGCATATCAAATGCTGTTTTTAAGTCTAGCTGTCGTAATTTGAAAATAAATAACAAACAGCTTATTGCCTATAAATAAATGACGTCATACAAAACAAATTACCAATGATAGGCCAGTGTACATCTTACCAGAGCTGGATCTTTAAATCATTTCAATGGTGCGCCAAATCGGGGTGAGCCAACTTTCCACCAATGAGAGCACAGCATTTTACGAAATGCCGCGCTGTGATTGGCTGAAATTATGCGCACCCCGATTTGGCGCACCATTGAAATGATTTAAAGATCCAGCTCAGTGGTCAATAACAATGTATACTGGCCTATCATTGGTCAAATGTATTATATGACGTCATTTTTTATAGGCACCATAAGCTGCTCGTGCTCATAAAAAATAAAAAGTTTTAGTCTGCTTTTTTATTTTATTTAATTGTTGTAACTTTTTATTAATAAAATTAATTCAAAACATTTTTATCTTTCCATTAAAAAGTATCAAAATTATTTAGACAAAGAGCGAAAAATACACAAAAAAAATTTTGCAATTGTTTTGAGCCCGCATTTAAAATAAAATAACGAAGACAAGGACAATTAAATCCAAAAGTAGCAAGGTTATCTGGAGAAATGGGTTGATGATGATAAACAAAATTATCCCTTTCTGTTGTTAAAATTAGTTGTGAAATCTTTTGGACAATCAACTTAATATAAAAACTAAACAAAATTCAGTAGAAGTCCCCCAAAGTTGTTAAGCCAACTAATAAGAAAACATTATTATTAAACTTTGGGGACTAGTGGAATAAAAAGCCTAATGTCCCCTCCCTCACTGGGTTGGAAGAAGAAGGAAACACTTTCAAGGGAGACGGGACGGAAAATCAAACTGGTCCTCGAATTTTCATGAACATGATATACAATTCGTTGGCCGGAAAACTTTATAGAAAATTTTAAATTAATGATTCTAAAATACAAAAGTGATAATTTTGTTATTAGTTATCGTTAGTGTAATAAAAATTGTGTCTTTACGATAGAATAATCAACATGGGTTGGGCAGTAGCTGTGCTTCTTCATTTAATTGCAAGATTGTTATTCAGGGAGGGAGGTGACATTTGGCTGTTTATTACACTAGTCCTCAAAGTTTTATAATATCGTTTTCTTATTCGTTAGATTAACAACTTTGGGGACTTTTACTGATTTTTGATTTGGCAGTTGAGTGCCTAAATATTTCAACCACTAATTTTGATCTATAGAAAGGGTCATATTGTGTATCATCATTAGGGATGTACATCAACTTATCGGCCATTGTCTTATACTTTTAGATCCCTGGTTGTTATTAATTTAATTAATAAAAGGTGAACATTCAAACTATGAGATTTCTTTTTGTGTTTCCAAGCACTGACAATTAAATTAAACATTTGAAAATTTAAGAAATTGTAATATAAACTTTATTCTACAAAAAAGGATTATGGATAACTTGTAATATATAATCATAGCATCGTATTATACAGCTTTCCAAGGATATGAAAATGAAAAATAATAAGATCAAAACCATGTTTGTTGGCCCCGAGGGGCTAAAGGTCCAGGCAAACAAATCTAGTATAGATTTTGTGATTTTTATTACTTTAATATTCGTGGGAAATACTATGCTATAAATAATTTTCCAGTATGGCTTAGAACCGTTTCTAATCCAGCGGATTTTAATCGGTTTCAAAGCTATACTAGTATTAGATTCCTTTAACAATTAGGTAATATGAAAACAAGGATGAAAACATCCAAAGTAGAAAAGCACCAAAAAAAATCATATAATGGACAAACAGACAAAGTGAGTTATAGAGCAGTTGTTTAGTTCTCAAACTAAAGAAAAAGGAGAAAGAATATAGAAAAAACATCCAAGAATATCACAAAACCCTAAAAAAATAACGTTTACATTACAATGTATAGATTTTTATGTTATATGAATCTTCATTAAAAATATCAGCTTTCTATCTTTAATATCATCCGAGAAAATCACTAACTGACGGACTGATGGACGTACGGATTAAGTGATTATAGAGAAGCTTCGCTACTAAAAACTACTTTTACCTTGGCTAATTTACTTTTGCTTGGGGTCGGAATCTTGCTAGGACTAGAACTTGCTTTGTATGTTGGTAACTTGGAGACTAGATTATCTGTGGACTGTTTGTAGCTGGGTGGGTCACCAGTTTCTGCTGCACGTGGAGAACACTCACCACTGCGGGGAGAACTAAAAACAATAATATGATTTTAATCATTTATGTTGATAATTCAAGGATTATGTTAAAGTTGTTAGCAGATCAGGGTAAAACACTAGAGGGAGAAAGGGTTAAATAACCGTATCTCCCCATCGCAACCGCCTTGTGCAACCCTTCTATTGGGTTATTGAAAATCAACCAATGGTGTCGCTTATATTAGCACAGCCAAGTAGCAGAAAATAATTTAGAAGCAGACGAAAAAGGTCTTTGAAAAAGTAAGGGAGGTAGTTGTATGTATATAAATCCATCCTATAGATCTGTTGTTAGCTTTGAAAAACCGATTATGAAAGATCATAATAATAATAAAAGCAGTTCTGTTTAAATTAAACTAGCGGCTACGCCCCCTAGAAGCCTCTAGGGGCACTTAAGGTTGGAGGGTGAAAAGTCGACATCTTCCCATTTTTAATTTGAGCTTCAAAAGAATAAAAAAATATTTTTTTGGGGGGGAGAGGGGTGAAGACATCCTCCCTAAAATAGTTTAAAACCTTTCCAGGACCTATAAGAAGCTTCACTATATAGGAGAACAATATCAGTTTAGCGGTTAGCGAGATCCTTCGGGACAGACAGATAGACAGACAAACATCCTTCTACTTTCTATTATAGATAGTTAAAAAGTTTGGTGAAAATTTACCTCGCAGAATTTGATTCAGATTTTCTTCTATTACCAGATTTTATAACAGTTGCTTGCCTGAAACAAATAAGCATATTTTTAAAATATAAGAATAGGAATAGATATTTATCGCATCGTATTATAGACAGCTTTCCGCGGATATTATATTGAAAAAATTATACGATTTAAAACAGTTAGATTAGAGGAGACAAAGGCCCAGGCTAACCAAACTGGTATTAATCTTATAATTTTTTAATATTTTGATATAAATACCTTGTCACTGGTTTAACAATTTTAGCTCCCCCAGTAGCCCCCACTCCCCCTTGCCTTGGCGAAGACAAACTTTTGCTCGGGCTTGACTTTGCTTTTGCAGGGGAGCCAATACCGCTGCTGCCGAAACTGCCGCGTCTCGTCTGGCTTCCTGTGTTGCTGCCAGGTGATTTGGTGCCGTTCTTGAGGGGTGAATTGGTTGGCGAGTTGGAAGCAGTTTTTGGCGGAGAACTGTTAGGACTACTCATACTCCGAGAATACTGAAAATACATGAAATAAAAAATTTTAAAAGGGCAATCGAAAGACAAAGCTTATTTAGTATTTATTTTAGAATCTTTCTTTCTTTTGTCATTTGTAGATGCTTTACGGAGCAGAGTATTCTGGTAAGCCGAGCGTTCTCGGCCCACAGGGTAACGAGTTCGGATTCAACGAGCCCTAGCCTTTAATTATTCTACCAAACAAACAAGCAGGATTCAATCATACAGAAATTATATATTTAAACTGAATAATATTTACAG
Source organism: Acartia tonsa (assembly GCF_053477335.1). Taxonomy (NCBI): domain Eukaryota; kingdom Metazoa; phylum Arthropoda; class Copepoda; order Calanoida; family Acartiidae; genus Acartia; species Acartia tonsa. The sequence goes on along the minus strand of NC_137269.1, from coordinate 48,700,246 downwards.
GCAATGTTTACTATATATATACAACAGATTATAACAATGGTTAGGTTTTGAAGGGGGTGTGGGACGCTAGGGCTTAGCTCCCGGTGGTAGACAGGCTGTGGGGGTAGCGGTGGTAAAAGGGGAGGCAGCGCCTCCCGGTTATATAAGCGCGTGAGGGACGCGTGATAGTTGCATGTTTGAGTCCCCTCCCCACATTTAGGCAGGTCAGTTTGACCGCTGGGTGCGGGGTCAACAGCGGTCATGAGATAGATGGTGATATAATAAGATTAGTGCAGGGGGTTTGTTATCATAAGTCACAGCGAAGCAACTCTGTAAACGGCCTGTCCGTCTGGGTGTCGTATTACCACAACCTCCCCTTCAAGGGTTGCGTGGCTCCTGAGCCACCAGGCCTTGAACCTGGGGATACGACAGCCTATGCCGACGCAGGACAGGCTCTCCTTGGGGCACAGTTCGATGGAGGACAGCTCGGGCTACACAGGCTCCCCGGGACACTCGTTGCTCGGTCTGACTGTGGTTGGATATCAGCATTGTCAGCTCCTGGTTGGCCTCTAGGCGTGGGTTGGCGACGGCCAAGCCCCGCCGCTGGAAATTTTGCCTCGTCTGCAGGATTAGCTCGGCCTCAGCTGGTAACTGGACACGGAGGCCTAGGCTGACTCTGGTGGTTCCTAAGGGGGGAATGACGATGGCAGAGGGCGCATAGAACTCCATGGGGGCGCCTGCTTGGTTCAGGTTGCTTGGTCTCCTAGCTCCTACCCGGATGGGGATGGCTGTCATCAGCAGGTGGCACATGGCTTCAGCTTCGTCTTCTGGGGCGGCCTCTTCCATCGCAGTGGCTGGTTCTTCTCCTACAGGCTCGCTGCTGGCTGGCAGGTTCTCCATGTCCGCGTCAGGATTCCAGATGGCATCTCTGGGTGGCTCTGGAGCAGGCGGCGGCGGCGGTGGTTCGTTGGGCGGCTCCTGCAGGTTCTCTTCTACTGGGTCACGATCCTGGCCGCTAGGCTGTGGGGCGGCTGCGGCTGGCTGGTGTACTGGGAACTGTCCTGGGTCGCTAGCTGCGGGCGCCGCCGCTCCAACTGGCAGCTCGGTGGCATCCTCGTCGCCGTCCATATCAACTTGGATGTCTGCTGGGATCTGGTGGGCAGTCACATCTCCAGTGTATTTGCGCAGTCGGCCTACATGCGCGGTAACTTCTGAGATCCTGGCTACTGGGGAGGCAGGTTTGATGACATAATGTACCTCTGTAGCTTGCCTCACTACTTTCCAGGGGCCAGTCCATCTCTTGGTAATCTTGGCTGCCTTCCCTGGCACCAGGCGGGGGGCCAGGTACCAGACCAAGTCTCCAACCTCATACTTGGCCGTGCCTTCGTAAGCTGCCGCGCTCCTCCGGATGGCTCCCTCCTCCTTCTGCTGGATGGCATCATACACTGCATAGTAGCGCTGCAGGATAGCTTGGACGTTGGCTGGAACTGACGCATATTCGGTCTCTGGCAGCCGTAGTACCATGTCCACTGGAAGTTTGGCCTCTCTCCCAAAGAAGGCCAGGAACGGGGTCACGCCAGTGGATCTGCAGGCCTTGGTGTTGTAGGCGAAGGCGATGGCAGGCAGATGGGGCTCCCAGTTGTTATCGTCTCTGTCTAGGAACAGGCGCATGCCTGTGTTGAGCGTCCTATGAAACCTCTCCACTCGGTTGGACTGAGGTTGTAGGGTGGTGGATGTGTCAGGCCAATCTCAAGCCTGGAGGCCAGTTCCTGGAATACCTGGCCGGTAAATTCCATTCCATTGTCGGAATGGATCTTCAGGGGGCATCCGAACGTGGCCAGGTGACGGTGCAGCAGGGCCTCAGCCACTGTGAGAGTGCGCTTGTTGGGGATGGCGTAGAGGCTGACAAACCGGCTGAACCCATCTTGGCAGGTGAGGATATAGCGGTTCCCAGCTGGGGTCTCTGGCAGTGGCCCCACCAGGTCGATAAATAGGACTTGCTGTGGATACCCCTGGCGGGAGGGCACGTGGATCCCTTGCTTCAGTCTCTCCTTGGTAACCTTCTGGACACACTCAGGGCAAGTCTGAACCATCAGACGGATGTCACGGGCCAGGTTGGGCCACCAGAAGTGCATGGCAACGCGGGCGATAGTCGCGTCCATCCCAAAATGCCCAGCCATGGGGGTCCCATGGGCTAGAAAGAACGCGTCCTGCTGGAGGGCCGAAGGCAGCAGGTATCTTGTCCTCTCCCCTGTCAGGGTCTGGTCAGTGGTGGTGAGGCAGCCATGCTCGTCAAGCCCCAAGGCTGGGAAGCGGCTGGCGTACTGCTGCTCGTCTCGTTCCTTGCCACGCAGCTCAGCCTTAGTTGGGGCTTTGCCATCAGCCACCCATTGGCGGACACGGAGCAGGAGGGGGTCCTGTGTCTGGGCCTCCAATACTCTAGCTGGATCCAGTCGGGCGGCAGGGGGCCGGCTAGCTGCGGGCTCCCCTAGCTGGCAAAGGTTGTGGATATACTCAGCCTGCTCTGCTAATTCTTCGGCGCTAGCCGTTGGCATGTTGGCGTCTTCCCGGCGGCTGAGGGCGTCGGCGTTGGTATTCTGGGTGCCAGGCCGGTGGCAGACGGTAAAATCTAAGGCTGCTAGCTCCTCCTGCCAGCGGGCCACCATCCCTGTGGATGTGCTCAGTGATTTCATTTGTAGCAAGGCTGAGGAATCAGTGTTGATCTGGAAACTGCGGTAGGACAAGATGCCGTGGAATTTTCGGATCCCATACATAATGGCGGCCATCTCTCCCTTCCAGGACGGGTAGCGCGTCTCAGGGTTGGTTGTCTTGCGCCCCACGGCGGCAATCAGCCTCTCCTTGCCATCCTGGCATTGACTCAGTATGGCAGAGATGGCGCGGCTGCTGAAGTCTGTGGTGAGCTGGAATACCGCTGGCAAATCAAACCTGGGCGGCGCTCGGATGGGGGCCTTGCGGAACTTGTCCTTGAGTTGCAGCAGCTGGGCTTCCATCTCAGGCGTCCAGGTTAGGGTCTTGGCCGTCTTCTGCCGATTCATCTCGTAGGTGAGGTCTGCATACTCTGGGATGAACAGGCGGTAGTATCCAAAGAACCCCAGCAGCGCCAGCAAGTCCTTGGGGGTGATGGGGGCCGGCCAGTCCAGGATACGGTCAATATAGTCCTCTTGCATGGCTATCCCCTCACGGCTGAGGGTGTGGCCCAGATAATCCACCTTGGACCGAAACAGCTTGGTCTTGGCTGGCTTGAGGCGGATTCCTCCCCTGCGGTGGGCCTCCAAGACCTCTCGGAGCCTGGCCAGGTGGGCCCAGGTATCCTGGTGGAAGGTCAGGACGTCGTCAAGGTATGACTGGAGGTTGGCTGTGCCTAGTGGGTTTAGGACCCCTGCAATAAACCTGGAATAGACAGACGGTGCCGTAGCCAGGCCAAAGGGCATCCTTTTCCATTGATACAAGCCTCTGGGGGTGGTGAAGGCGGTGCAGGGCCGGCTGTCCTCGGACACACGGATGGTGTAGTATGCGGCCACCGCGTCTAAGGCACTGTAGACACGGTGCCCTCCAGCTCGTTCTACCAACTGCTGGATCCTAGGCAGGGGGTAGCTGTCCAGTTCCAGGCACTTGTTGAGGGCTCTGTAGTCGACGGCCCAGCGGGTGCTCCCGTCCTTCTTCTTGATGGGCACCAGGGGGCTGCTCCAGGCGGAGTCTGACGGCTCTATAACTCCCTCCTGTAGCCAGGTGTCCAGTTGTTTCTCCAGTTCAGCCTCTTGCCGCGGGTTCAGATCCCTAAATCTCTGGCGGATCGGCTGGGTCCCTGGCTTGAGGCGCAGCTGCAGCTCGACCACATCTGTGCAGCCGGGGGTAGAATTGGAGAAGACATCTCTGTATTCTGACAACATAGTCCAGACCTCCTTCTTGAGCAAGGGGTCTTTGCGCAGGAACTCGTTGTCTTCCATCTCCAGGGCCTCCCACAACTCTTGCATGTCTGGGGGCTCAGCAGGCTCTTGGAACGAGTGGAGACTCGGAGGAGGCTTATCAGAAACCTCTAAAATGTCAGGCTTGACCAGCTCCCCTGCCACTGGGAGGCCAGCGTCCAGCAGAAGGGGCGTCTCCCCTTCATTCACCACCAGCACTCAAATACAGTGGCGGATCCAGGCCTGTGGGCATACAGGCCTTCTGGGATGACAAGATCCTCCCCAAACCTCTGCTCTGGGGCAGCTAGTTGGATGGCATCCTTGGTGCGGTGGCCAACTAGCTCGACAGGGACCGCCATGACACCGCGGCCAGGCAAGACCACCCTCTTGGCCGTGCGCAGTTGGGGTGGCTGGCCGTCAGTTGGAGTGACAGCGCTTAGCCTGTATGTGGCTGGTGTGGGGCCAGCTTCGGCTCCGGGACCCACCGGCCGCGACTTGACGGGCTCGGCCTCGGGAGGGGCTGACGTGTCGGAGCCAGGTGTGGCTCCGGGGGCGTCCGGCCACGATTTGACGGGCTCGGCGCTGGGAGAGGCCAAAGTGCTGGGTCCAGCCTTGGCTCCGTGGGCGTCCGGCCGCGACTTGACGGGCACGGCGCCAGGAGAGGCTGAGGCCTGGGAGTTGATTGTGGCTCCGGGTACATCAGACCGCGACTTGACGGGTCTGGACTCGGGCTTGGCTGGTGGACTGGCTGGAGGTCCCAGGTAGAGGGGGCCAGGTGGACACGGCTGGCCGTTGATAAAGGTGTCGGCGGAGAAGATTGGTTCTGGAGGGCTGGCAATCTCAGGGAACGTTGTTGGCAGGCTCTCCCTCGGCACCTTGGGCACTGGGGGCAACCCCATGGCTAGCAGGTTGGCCCCCTTGTGTGCGTTGAGTTCGGCGTCCACCCAGTGTGTGCCTTTCTCAACCACACGCGGCTGCTCTGGCAGGGGGCCTGGCAGAGGCCCCTCATAACTTAGCTCTCTCTCGGCTGTCTCCCGGTCAATGGGGACGCCACGGAGTGGGATAAACTCCCCACGCGCCCACAAGCAAGGTGGTTGCATGTCGAAACAGAGCCTAGTTCCGAACTCCTTGAGAAAATACCCTCCTAGGTTCAGAGGGTGTGAGAGGTTCCGGACCACAGTTACGTGGTAAAGATGGAGGATAAGAGTGTGTGAGACTGCCATATATAATTCTTTCAATTTTCCTATTACCTGGAGGGGCTGGCCTTCCTCGTTAGCAGTCAGGATTTGGGTGTTGTCCGGAATCAACATGCGTTGCACGCCCATTGCGTGCATGAGGTGTTCAGAAATTACAGCAGACCCTGGTACGCGGTTGCCAGAATCGATCATGGCATCAACCTGTACATGCTGGGCAGGGTCAGGAGTAGGAAACCTCACCCTGATATGGCAGGGGAAGTGGAGGTCCTGCCCTTGAGACAAGGGGGCCTCCCGTTCGGCTGGGGTTGGCAGAAACTTCGGTGGTGGCCGAACCGCAGCTATGGTGGTATCGCTTACCATGGTGGCTTAGACTGTAGCTTCGAATCACTAGAGCTTATTAATTATCACTAGGTCAACAATTTTATATTTATTTTTATCACTTGGTTGACATTTATACACACTGATGTGTTGTTATCACTAGGAGCTCTAGGTGTGATTCTGGAAGCACTGGCAGCAGGGAATGTCCGTCCTGCAAGGTTCAGAGGGGTGACGGCGGTAGGGAATGACCCGTCCTACAGCGCCGCTGGTTCGAATCCCGAAAATGGCGGCAGGGAATGGCCCGTCCTACAGCGCCTCGGGTTCGAATCCTGGAAGGCAGCGGCAGGGAATGTCCCGTCCTGCCGTGCCTGTGGCTCAAAATCTGCTATCCGTCGCAGTGGTAGGGCTTACTTGTGTGCTGAAGCTTCGCAGCTACACATTGCCTTCTCAAGGAGACCAGCACCCAGCTGTCTGTCCCGTAGGTTTGGCCTGGGTGTCCTGGGGCTTGTCCCAGCTACACTTGCCAATTTAGACTCAGTTCTGTAACCGTCTGAGCTAAATTATCCGATTACCGTGGCTGCGCACCTAGCGCTACTCCTACACGGCACGGAAAAAGCGTCTTAACTGGCGCTTTTAGCAGGCTAAATCTGCTTGCCGTAGGCCAGAGGCCCACATATTGCGTTCAAAATGATGGAAATTCGACCTAAAAAGGCCGTCTCGCGGGTCAGTTGGCTTCTCAGTTGGCGGCTGATTGTCCCCTTACTTGCCAAAGGGTCCAATCAGAGGTAGAATAGGCTAGTTCTGTAAGGCTCGATTGAAACACGCTGACACCAAGTTCTGGTAAGCCGAGCCTTCTCGGCCCACAGGGTAACGAGTTCGGATTCAACGAGCCCTAGCCTTTAATTATTCTACCAAACAAACAAGCAGGATTCAATCATACAGAAATTATATATTTAAACTGAATAATATTTACAGGCAATGTTTACTATATATATACAACAGATTATAACAATGGTTAGGTTTTGAAGGGGGTGTGGGACGCTAGGGCTTAGCTCCCGGTGGTAGACAGGCTGTGGGGGTAGCGGTGGTAAAAGGGGAGGCAGCGCCTCCCGGTTATATAAGCGCGTGAGGGACGCGTGATAGTTGCATGTTTGAGTCCCCTCCCCACATTTAGGCAGGTCAGTTTGACCGCTGGGTGCGGGGTCAACAGCGGTCATGAGATAGATGGTGATATAATAAGATTAGTGCAGGGGGTTTGTTATCATAAGTCACAGCGAAGCAACTCTGTAAACGGCCTGTCCGTCTGGGTGTCGTATTACCACAGTATGTCTTCATTTTGCATTTTTATACTTATGATTCATCTTTTTTCTGATGGTCCAAAGAATTGAATTCTTTTCAATTCTAATCCTCCCTGTTCTATGGTCGAAGTTAAATACATTTTAAAGAAAAAGAAAAGTAAATCATTGAACAGTAAAAATGAAGTATTCATACTCCTGCAAAAATGTCTAACCTTTCCTTTGGTACTTGCATCAGTACCTCGCTGGTGTCTTGAAATTGACTGAGAATTTGACCTTAACAATGATTTAATGTATCAATTTTATTTACAAAATTTTATTTTTCAGCCTTTAAGTGTTTTTGCGCAAATCAGTATAAAAGGCAAGGCTGTAAAGCGGGGTAGAGTAAAGAGGTAACCCCCAACCCCCTCAAAAAATATTATTGGATTACACAGTCATTTAACCAACTCTACAATTAAAAATAATTCCCCCCCACCCCCAATAGAGATTTTTACCTTCTTTCATCCCTGAAATATAATAAAGCTTAGACGTCATTTAAACCAATATGTGCCTCTAAAATAAACAAGAAAAGGCAACGTTTATTGAGTGACGGACGGTCAGACACGTACAGCAAACCGTAATCATAGAGTAGTTGCATTCAGAGAGGGAGGGGACATTGGGCTGTTTATTACACTAGTCCCCAAAATTTTATATTAAAGTTTTCTTATTCGTTGGATTAACAACTTTTGTGACTTTTAAATTGGATTGGTCACTACATTGAGTGTCCAAGTGTTTCAATCACTAATTGTAATCTACATAAGGGGTATTTTTGTGTATCAGCATTAGGGATGTACATCAATTTATCGGTCATTGTCTTATCCCTTTAGATCCCTGTGAATGAATACTAGTGTTGGGCCGGATATCCGGCCATTTTCCATATCCGGACGGATACCGAAAATTGAAACTATCCGGATACCGGATATATGGCTGATTTCTAATCCGGTAATTTGCCGGATATTCGGAGTTTGTCAAATGTACCGGTATCCGGCCAAAAAAGTATCCGGCCCAACCCGAATGAATACCTTGAAAGTGAGGGAGGTGAGTTGTTTCTTGTGGAGGCCGGAGATACTGTTGAACCAGACCGACGGGGACGACAAAATGTTCGTCGGCTAAAAAAAACATTAATTAGAATCCAATTAAGAAAATGTATAACTTTTCCTAGTTTGCTTTCGGAATCGATTAATATCCGATGGATTTGAACCTGTTTACACCAATACTAAAAATCTTGCAATGCATCATATTACAGAGAATTTTCCACAAATATTATCATAATAAGGATGACAACATCCATAAAAGCGAAGCACTGAAACGGTAGGACAAACGGACATTAACACTTGTATAGTGTTAGAACTTAATTATCATAATATAAATTTATAAGAGTCAAAGCAAAATTATAAGTGAATTTGTTGTAAAACTGCCTGATACAGGATAATTTTTATTGACATACTTACATTTTTAGGGCTTGATTATAGAGTTGCTTCGCTTATTACATTATACTTTGTTGTCCCAGGAATTAATATACCAAAAATCAGATCAATCCGATGATTTGATCACATAAAAATTTGTTGTTAAAAAAGTAAAAAAATCAACATGTTTAAAATGGACGTACGGGCATTTTGGTAATGATTATAGAGTTGCTACGCTTTCTAAATCGTACCTAACTACTAAAGGAATCACCATGCAAAATTTGAAATCGATAGGACAATTCTAACATGCCTAAATTAACGGAAAAAGCTATCCGTTACGGACGTACGGACGTACGGACGGACGGACGGACCGACCGACCCTAATTATAGAAAAGCTTCGCTTTTAAAAATCATCTAAAACGACCAAGCTAATATTGCTTGATTTACTTCTACAAGAGATGCGATTGATAATGAAGATTTTTTTCTTTGAAATATATTTCGTTATGAAGCAGCAGTAGTTACTAATTTATAAATGTTATGGTTGAGATAGATTTATAACTGTTAAAAGTGTCATAAGATTAATACCAGTTAAATATTCGCAGAAAGCTGTCTTTAATATGAAGCAATACATAACTATTATATGTCCCTAGCATCTACTCGAGAGGGAAGTGACAGAAAAATAGATTAAATCAAACCCTAGACTTAAATTTAAAATAAAGTAGCCTTAAACCATTCCTGAACCTATGTGGCACCCTTAAAAGAACTTATTTAGTTCACTGGTTGGCGAGATCTTAACGAACAAAAAAAACCTTACTACTTTAATAATAGGATTATTGATAACTATCAAAATAAAAGTTGAACTTTTATAAGGAGTGCCCAAAAATCTTTATACCCAGGGAGGGAGGGGACACTGGGCTGTATATTAAAATAGTACCCAATGTTTTATAAAAATGTTTTCTTATTGGTTGGCTTTATAACTTTCATTGAACTTTGATTAGTTGGTTAATTAAGTTGAGTGCCCAAACGTTCATCTACTAATTGTAATCTACAGAAAGGGTAATTTTGTGTATATAATTGGGGATTTAAATCAATTTAACGGCCATTGTCTTATCCCAAAGGTATGCAAACACCTATTCTAATTCGTTGGCTTAGAAAATTTGGGTAATTTTACGGAACATTGTTTGGTTAGTTCAAAACTAGTAGTGCACTAACGTTTCAACCAATGATTTTAAGAAGTGGTAGCTATTTTATTATCATTGGGTAATTATTTCTATTAATCCGTCTATTGTCTTATCCCTTTAGATCCCTGGTGCCCAAAATTTTAAAATCTCTTTTTTATACATTACCTCATCAATTTTCGGTACTTAAAACCAATAATATTCAACTACAGAAGGGGTATCCTTGTTTCATAATCATTGGGGAGGTATGTCAATTTATCCGTCCATTGTCTTATCCCTTGAGATCCCTGGTTTATTACACTGAGATGGCTTTTTTGAAAGATAAATGCCGCGTTTTTTAATTTTTTAGACATTGATTGATTGAACGATGACGATAGGATTTCAACAGAGTATACAACTTAAGAATTCAAAATTTTAAAATTATTATTTTAGCCATTTGTATAATGTCTAATATGCATTAATTAATATGCAGCAAAAATGGATTAAAGATAATTTGAAGGCCGTACAACAAAAGCGAAATAATTAAATAAATAGTTGTACACTCTGTTTAAATTTCGCGAATTCAAAAAACGCGACATTCATCTTTCAAAAACCCATCTCTGGTACCCAAAGTTTTCTACCTGACGTCGCCAAGATTTGCTCTTTGTAGCTGGGGGCTGGTCTGTATACTCATGTCTCGTCGACATCTTGGGTCCACTTGCTGAGTCTCCAGTTCATCTTGTAACTGAAAATGAAAATTATAAAAGTAGCTTAAAACCTGTCTAAAAGTAGTCCGGCCGACAAGGGTGTTTCATACATAATTATGCTCAATATTGATGGGAATGTTGACAAGAAGTTTCAGCCGTCTATCTTTAAATAGGAGCTTAGAAAATAATGTTTCCTTCCAAACGTTTCAGACAGACCGACATACGGACTGACAATTTTAGAGTAGCTTCGCTATTAAAAAATTAATTGCCTTCTGATCATTTGTAAGGAATTGACTTATATTTCCGACGCCGTTAGCTGTTTTCAAAGACCCAATACAAAATCGGGATAGGGTCCCTACCCAGTTGGCAGAGTTACATATAGCTGATGCCCCCTCTATTTTTTTACTTTAATTAACTAAATATCATAGAATCATAATAGAAAAAGTATACGACAATTAATAAAAGGTTTATGATGAATAAGTCCTGAATAGATTTGCAGGTCTGATATGTAATCAAAAGGGAGTACATTATATTTTGTAATTAAAATATATATATAACAGTAATAAGAATTCACACAGCCATAGAATATGCTCTAAAAGTATTCCATTGCATAGCCCAGTTTTTTTTTATTATTTCGGCTTAAGATGTACTTTTGTTACAAAACATTGCATTGTTACTCAGGGAAGAAGTGAAGAATGCTAATTATAAATCATTATATTGTTACTTGGTTGTTGCACCAGATTTTCATGTATTTTGAGAAAGTGATGCTCGCAACTGGCTAAAATAACGTTACCCAACATCTAACCCTTTACCCATTCTCCACCCCTCCTACTGGAGAACGAAGTGACCAATAAATGAGAATCATATTAGCAAACAAATTTTTCCCCTATCAATATATCCTATATCCATTATTTAAAATAATTTACGACACTTTTTCTTAAAAACCTGGCATTAAAAAAATATGACCTTTACATTTACTGGGGATAAGGGTGGTGGTTGTATTTTTTCTTTAATTGTCATATCTCTGGTTCCCTTATTAATGCTGATAATGTATCATGTAAACTATTTACATAACTACCACACCTGCCTTCAACTGAAAGTGGACAAAATAAAGTTTTTTTTAAAATCAAATCATTTGTTACAGCTGTTATTTATACAAGTTTATCTAAAACTAATGATATTGCCCTTAGAATTAGGAACAGATTCAAAAATATATTTACGATACATTTATTGCTTTGAATTTTATTTTTAAAATACTATATACTATACATTGCAATTGTTTCACAACCTATAGGCAAAAATGTACTAGTTTTGTAAATCATGAAAACCTAATTTTTGTAAAAGCATTGTGTGAACCATAGACATGTCAGTATTTAGACTATAATCTTAGTCTGATGAATATTATTAGAAAACCTAATTTTTGTTGAAGCATAGTGTGAACCATACACATGTCAATATTTTGACTAAAATCTCAGTCTTATTATTATTGTTAGAAAACCTAATTTTTGTTGAAGCATAGTGTGTAAGCTAGAAAGGTCAGTGTTCAGCCCATACTCTCAGTCTGATGATTATTCTGGGAAAACCTAATTTTTGTTAAAGCATAGTGTGTAAGCTAGAAATGTCAGTATTTAGCCCCTAGCTACCAATAACAATTGATTTGTTGAATTGTGGAAAACTTAATTTTTGTTGAAGCGCAGTGTGTAACAATGAAAGGTCAGTATTCAGCCCATATTCTCAGTCTGATGAATATTCTTGGAAAACCTAATTTTGGTTGAAGCATAGTGTGAACCATAAAAAGGTCAGTATTCAGCCCATATTCTCAGTCTGATGATTATTCTTGGAAAACCTAATTTTTGTTGAAGCATAGTGTGAACCATAGACATGTCAGTATTTAGACTATAATCTCAGTCTGATGAATATTCTTGGAAAACCTAATTTTGGTTGAAGCGCAGTGTGTAACAATGAAAGGTAAGTATTTAGCCCATACTCTCAGTCTGATGAATATTCTTGGAAAACCTAATTTTGGTTGAAGCATAGTGTGTAACATAGAAAGGTAAGTATTTAGCCCATACTCTCAGTCTGATTATTATTCTAAGAAAACCTAATTTTTGTTGAAGCATAGTGTGTAGCATAGAAAGGTCAGTATTTAGCCCCTAGCTACCAATAACAATTAATTTGTTAAATCCTGGAAAACCTAATTTTTGTTGAAGCATAGTGTGAACCATAGAAAGGTCAGTATTTAGCCCATACTCTTAGTCTGATGATTATTCCCTAGAAAACCTAATTTTTGTTAAAGCATAGTGTGAACCATACACAACACATGTCAGTATTTTGACTAAAATCTCAGTCTTATAATTATTGTTAGAAAACCTAATTTTTGTTGAAGCATAGTGTGTAAGATAGACAGGTCAGTATTTAGCCCTTAGCTAACAATACTACCAGTATGATGATTATTCTTGGAAAACCTAATTTTTGTTGAAGCATAGTGTGTAAGCTAGAAAGGATAGTATTTAGCCCCTAGCTACTAATACTATCTGTCTGATGAATCTTCTTGGAAAACCTAATTTTGGTTGAAGCATAGTGTGAACCATAGACATGTCAGTATTTAGACTATAATCTCAGTCTGAAGATTATTATTAGAAAGCCTAATTTTTGTTGAAGCATAGTGTGTAAAAAAGAATGGTCAGTATTTAGCCCCTAGCTACCAATAACAATTAATTTGTTAAATCCTGGAAAACCTAACTTTTGTTGAAGCGCAGTGTGTTACAATGAAAGGTCAGTATTTAGCCCATACTTTTAGTCTGATGAATATTCTTGGAAAACCTAATTTTGGTTGAAGCATAGTGTGTAACATAGAAAGGTGAGTATTTAGCCCATACTTTTAGTCTGATGATTATTCTTAACCTAATTTTGTTGAAGCATTGTGTGAACCATAGACATGTCAGTATTTAGACTATAATCTCAGTCTTATAATTATTGTTAGAAAACCTAATTTTTGTTGAAGCATAGTGTGAACCATACACATGTCAGTATTTTGACTAAAATCTCAGTCTTATAATTATTGTTAGAAAACCTAATTTTTGTTGAAGCATGGTGTGAACCATAGAGAGGTCAGTATTTAGCCCTTAGCTAACAATACTATCAGTCTGAAAGTGCATAATGTTTATCTAAACACTTATAGGAATCAAGGAGGGAGGGGATAAGACAATGGCCGATAAATTGATGTACATCCTCAATACCGATACGCAAAATTACCCCTTCTGTAGATCACAATTAGTGTTTGAAACGTTTGGACAGTTAACTTACTGAACAACCTATCAAAATTTAATTTAGGTCCCAAAAAGTTGTTAAGCCAAAGAATAAGAAAAAGTTACTATAAAACTTAAGGGACTAGTGTAATAAACAGCCCAATGTCCCCTCCCTCTCTGAGGAACAATACACTTATCTAGAGTAGATTACCAGCCAAACTTTATTGTCTTTTTTTAATGTATTTCTTTACCTCTAATCACCTGCACCTTAAACTTTAGTTTTAAGGGGTGATTTATATCAATAAATTCAAATGCATAAATATATGTCAAATCTCGTCAATTTAGGTTGCTAATATAGAGCTCATTTATTGGCCAGTTCGTGCATCCAGTAGGAGGGGAGGGGAATATATTACAGGGAATGGAAGGTCGTTGTTCATTATTTTAGCCCGCACCGTGTTTCACTTTATTAAAGAACATAAAAATCTGATGTAAGATCCAAGTAATAATATATCCATTAGTGCATAAGAAATTTTCATACTTTATAATTCTACTAGCGGCTTCGCCCCTAGCCTCTAGGGGCGTCGCCCTATTTAGTTATGGGAAGTCAACCCTCCTTAATAGAAATATTAAAAAAAAAATATTCTTTGTTTAATTACTCTGTGGTTAAAGTAAACCCAGGTTGTGCGCTTTATGCACAAAAATTTTAATTTGTACAAATTAAACCCAGGTTGTTTGCCGTATACACAAAAATTTCAATTCGTAAAAATTAAACCTAGTTTGTTCGCATACACAATAATTAAAATTTAAAAAAAGAATTTAAATTTTTTTTTTTTTGGGGGGGGGGGATTGATGGGGGCTTCGCCCCATGTTGCAGTGGGGTTCCCTCACCCCAATTACTGGTTTTTGTTTACAAAAATTTTAAAAAATTTAATTTTTGGAAGTGGGGATTTTTTTTTTATTTTTGGGGGGGTTGGGGTGTCCCACCCCCCAAGAAAATAGCTTAAAACCACCAGAGGACCAGTAGGTATATTCCTAGAAGGGTAGAGCCCAATTTGATCAGCAGTAACTGAGATTTTTAAAAAAATGTAAAAAAAAAATTATAAAGAAGGTGTATCAACTTTTTTTTTTATAGCTAGCCGGTTCTTTTAGTAAGTAGTAGATGTAAAGTTTTTCATAGAATTCAGATATGCAATCGGTTTTTTTGTAGACCTCTTATTTTTTAAGTAATTTAAGTTTTTTAAAAAAATAATTAAGTTGGTTTTAAGGTACTAAAACACAACAAAATAAAAGAAGAAAATGGCCAGTAAGAACAAAAATAGTAAGATCTTTAATTTGACAACTTACTTTTAAAATTCTGTTGAGTAATTATTGAAAAATCTATTTTTTTAACCTCGGTTTAATAAAAACTTTAGACCTAAATATTTTCTCAAACAGACATAAAAAACATGGGTTCATATATACCTTTAGAATCAGAAAAATATTACGAATCCATTGTAAGCAAAATTGAAAAAAAGTAAAAAAATAAAAAATTAAACAAATGGCCAATTGTATTTTTTGTTCAGGCAACACTATCGTCTTCCCTTTTTTACCCCCTCTTTACCCCCTTCCCATTTTTATACTCAATTCAAGAATTAAGACGTTGCCTGTACAATATAATATGATATTTTCATATAATTCCTTTTATTGTAGTTTATATACTATATTGTAAACTTTTTTTTCAATTTTGCTTACAATGAATTCATAATATTTTTCTGATTCTAAAGGTATATATGAACCCATATTTTTTTACCTGTGAAATAATAAAATTAAATTCAAAGTTTTTATTCTCATGGGTTTAAAAAAATCGATTTTTTCAATAATTACCTGACAGAATTGAAAAAGAAAGGTGTCAAATTAAAGATCTTATTATTTTTGTTCATAATGGCCATTTTCTTTCTTTTTTTTGTTGCATTTTAGTACCTTAAAATCGACTTAATTTTTTTTTTTAAACTTAAATTACTTAAAAAATAAGAGGTCTACAAAAAAAAACCGATTGCATATCTGAATTCTATGAAAAATTTTACATCTACTACTTACTAAAAGAACCGGCTAGCTATAAAAAAAAGTTGATACACCTTCTTTCCTAAAAATTTGTGTTGCTCTATCTACTGTTATTAAGTCTATTTTCTACAATGTGTAAATATATCTATTACATAAATAAAGCATTTCTTGCAACCTACAATTAGTTTCAAAGACGTGCACAATGATTTTGGTTGAGGGAGGTGTAACTAACGTAAAAGATTATTTTAATTTGAAATTAAAAACACCATAACTGTAAGTTTTATAGTGTTCATTTCATAATAAAGTTTTCTAGTGGTTTTCCTAGTAAAGCCCAGAAACTCCTCCTTATTTTCCTAGGCTAGGTTAGTTATATAAGGTAAATTTATAGTTTAAAGGCCCCACTCCATATTAAAAACCCTATTCCCCCTATGGAATTTTTTTTTTTTTTAAATATAGGGGTTCATGGACGTCCAATCTTTTAATTTTGAGGGGGGTTTTCTATGTCCCTTTTAAACATTTAACATCCCACCTACTAATTTTTTTATCGTACAACATAAATTTAATTTAATTCAGTATTTTATAAATTTTTTCATTCATTTTTGTAATCTAATGCAACATTATTGTTATTTTTTAATATTTTTTTGGATCTACTGCAGTTCATGGTAAAATATTGCTGGTAACGAATGCTTCCTGTTTCCTGGCAATGTTAGAAAATTCCTGGATCTAGCATAACAAGAAATATTTCTGGAGCTACCAATGTTTAACTTTCCTGGTTGCCAGCAATTTATGCATATTCCTGGCCACTGCCATGTTTGAAATATTCCTGTTAAAAAGCAATATTTCCCTTTTTAATTCCCATTTCCCTTTTATTACACTTACCCCACAATTAGAGGTTGATAAGATTTACACAACTCAAAAGTTGCTATTTTGGCATGTTTTTCTGATGTGGTGGGGGGTGGGAGGGTAATGGTGTTTCTCTGTATTAATTCATTCAAATTTTGGCGCGAAAGTATTAAACTTTCCCGTAAAGTTTATACAGCCTCAAAAGAGGAGGGGATGGCGTTAATTGAATTTAAAAACTCGCGCTACAAAATTCTGACACGAATTTAATCATATGTGTGTAAAGGTTTATTGATTTTAATTTGAAATTCTAAAAAAGGGAGGGAATGAAATAATTTGAAATAAAAATTTCCCGCCATAATCTAGTTACTTACATGGTTTCATGGTCTGTATGTCACAGTTACGCCACTCTTTTTGTTGATTTAGGCTAGAATTGTTGGCATTATCCTCATAGATTTTTTTTTCAATTTTGATCCCCCCTTCCTGGACGCGGCACTTTTTTATAATTAGGTTAGTTTAGGTTATAGAGGCTAGTATTAAGTTTTGGCATTCTATAGGCGTTCAAGTTCGTTGGTTTTACTGTTTAATTTCAAAGCCTCACTTAGAAAATAATTAATTTATTAATAAGAAGAAAATTACGAATTTATCTCCCCCACTTTTCAATATATTATAAAAATAAAAAGGCGCGCCCAAATTTTGGAGCGAAATTGGATATAAAGATAGAAACAGTTAAATTTATAGGTAAAGATCCAACTCTCCTATATCATTCCCCCACCTTTTTTAATAAAATAATTGAAGCAACTGTCCCTTATTAATCATTGCTGTTTACCCCCTAAGAAAATGTGATAAAGGGTATGGGGTAAAAACTCCTTTAAGCCAGTAATCTTCTCTCATTGCTGGTAACCTGGAAAATTTGCAGATTGCCAACTAACAGGAACCTAGGATTTAGGGGAATATGCGTGCTGCTGGATCCAGGAATCTTGTAATATTGCCAGGAACCAGGAAGCATTCGTTACCAGCAATATTTTACCATGAACTGCAGTAGATCCATTTTTTTTAATGTAAGTCCTCAAGTCGATGTTTTTTGTTACCAAAAATATCTTTTTCACTTATCTCTTAAGTGTGTAAAAAGTAAGATCCTTTTCTGAGTACCTTTACAGGAATCTAAAAGGATATGACAATGGTCGATTAATTAATGCACATCCACAATGATGACACAAAAAATAACCCTTTGTGGACACTTAACCTTATAAACCAACCAATCAAAAAGTTCACAAATGTTTTATGTTGACCATTAAGAACACGTTATTATAAAAATTTGGGGACTAGTGTAATAAACAGCTCATTGTCCCCTCCCTCCATGGTAAAAAGTAAGATCCTTTTTTGAGTACCAAATTTAAGAGCTTTAAATACAACAGGGGTAAACGGAATATTGCTCAGGAGAAAAATATTTCCCAAATATAATTATAAAATGTATTATAAGTCGCTATTTCACAAAGAAAATTATATTATATAATCTCAGAGAGAAATTGGGCTGTCTATTAACCTAGTCCCCAAAGTTTTTTAATAGGGTTTTCTTATTGGCTTAACAACTTTGGGGACTTTTACTAAAATTTGATTGTTTGGTTTATTAAGCTGGGTGTCTAAACGTTTTAACCACTAATTGTAATTTACAAGAGGTAATTTAGTGTATCAATTGGGGATTTGCATAAATTTATCGGCCATTGTCTTATCCCTTTAGATCCCTGCTAAAATTAAATATTTTAGAATGAAAGAAACTTTTTTTGCAGATATCCTTTTATATCCCTGAAAGTTTTAGTTGTTGAAAATATCTAACATTTCTATTTTTTAAATGTAATGTGCATTTCAAACGTTATAGTACGTTTTTTAAAAGTTTTTACATAAATAAAGAAATTTTTTATACAGTTTTACAAGTTTTAATGGACACACTAGTGACTATTTTATACCCATTAGACTTTGAGAGGAAAAAGCTTTTTAAAACCATCATAATTTTGATAATATGATTATCAATATATCGCATATTATTATTGACAGTTTTCCGCCGATATTTTTATAAAAATTAAAAGATTAAAACAAGTTTTGTAAGATTTCAGGGGCCAAAGGTCCGGCTTAACAAAACTGTTATTAATTTTAATTAAGATTTTTTGTTCAATATTCGTGGAAAATTGTCTGTAATACGATGATAAAAATTTTCATCCCACCCATAACATTTTAGGGAGAAAATGAATTGTTTCTTTTTTGTGGAGATAACATTTTTGCGAAATAATAGTTATTTATCCCAAAAATTATACACTGCTTTTCCACGGATATTTAAATTAAAAGATAAAAACTACTTTGTAAATCAACCTTTTACAATTAAAAAACAAACAGCCGGAAAACTAAACCTTTTTTTTAAAATTCAGTGCAGTCAAACAGGTTTAAATTTAAGGATTAGTCGTGTCTGAAGCGCAGCTGCCGAGCCCTACTATTTGCGCGGCTGCGGCGCAGATGCCGAGCCCTGCTAATTACCTGGCTGCAGTGTTGACGTAGTTCTCCGATTAAATCACTCATCTTTTCAATCTCTTCCTAAAATTATAAATTTCCAAAATATTAAAACATTCGTGAAATTTTTTCCAGTATGGCTTCAGAACCAATTAATATCCGCTGGATTAGAACTAGTTCTCAGCCATACTGAAAAATTCTATATGGCATGGTATAAGAGACAATTTTCCACGACTAAGAAAATTAAGATCTCAAGATTAATACCAGTCATGTTATTCCGGTCTTTGGCCACTTTAAGCTAACAAAACTGGCATCAATCCTCTATTTTTTTCATTTAACTATCCGCGCGGAAAGTTTTCTTTAATACGATTAATACCTCTTTAACTAAGGGCAGCCAAGTAAATCATACAGTAATTATTTCTTTATGGGGTAATTTCTCTATAGATGGTGGTGGTACCCTCCCCAAAACACTTATACACCGTCCCAGGATATATAGAACGAGAAATAGGTTCAGCATTTAGCGAGATCCTTCAGTACAGACAGGCATATAGATATCCTGTTACTTTTATATAAGGATTATTTTACCTTTAGAGTGTCTTGTTCTTTTCTTTTCTCCTCGACCATTTCTTTGTAATTATTTCGTTCCTCTTTTAGTCTCCTGTATGTATAATGGATATTAGATATACGTGGATATATTGACATGAGAAAATTTGTCGTCACTTTGGGTTGCTAATATGGACCTCATTTATCGGTCAGTTCGTCCAACAGTAGAAGGGAAGGAGATAGGGTAAAGGGGGTACATTGGGACTATCGTTTTTTTAGCCAGCCGAGAGTATCACATTCTTAAAGTGCATGAAAATCTGGTGCAACATCCAAATTAAAATATATCTATTCTTGTAATACATATTTTATTTATTTTATGTAAATCTTATATATTTGTTAATTGTTTTTTTATAATCGAAATGTTATCACTTGCATATAACACCATATTTTCATGTATCTAATAAAGTGTTGCTCGCAGCTGGCTGACTAACGATACCCCCTTCTAAGATTTTCAGTCATATATGAAAATAAATTTGCCATTTTTTAAAAGGGCATAAACTTATACAAAGATGTATATTCATGTTTTTGAGATTTACTTTTATCGTAATTATTATTATTTGAAAATTCTTAATTTTACAAAAATATTATTTTTATAAATGTAATAGTTAAAATCAGGAATGAGGTATAACCAACAAGTGAAATTAATCTAATATAACTTTGGGAAGCAAAAAAAATAACTGAAATCACAATACCTGGCGAGACTTTTGTATTTATCCTTCTCTGCTTTGTCGACAGTTTTGTCCTTGTCTTTGCCAGCTTCAGCCTTCTGAAGTTGACCCTCCAATTCGCTGATTTTCTCCTCCATGGCCTGAAATTAGCAACAGTTATTTTAATAAGCTTCAAGTCTCTAAAACTGATTTATAATGAGGGATCTTAAGGGATAAGACTGTGTATGAAAAATTAATATAATACACCCCCAATTTTGATTTTTAAAAATTTAGTATAAAATTGTTGGTTGAAAAGTTTAAACACAAGGTTCTGCTTTTACAAGCGGATGCACAACTAGCATCTAGAGACTCTGTATATAAAGGAAGGGGGGAAATAAAAAGCTTAAGGGCTTGGATAAGAAATCAAATAAAAGCAATCCTGTGACTAATACTAGTAACTACTAACTAATTTATGATGAGAGTTCGAGTTTTAGTCTCCATGTTGCAACTCGAATTTCTCAATTGAATAAATTCACGCAACTTCCCCTGGTTGTGTAAGAAGGGGATTATTGAGTAAGTTTGGATACTTAATAGTCACGTACATTACATCTGTACATCCCTTATCCCAAGCTCCTCTGCAGAGAGCGTCATTCATTACGGTGACTTAATTTGGGACACCTGCCATACTCGGCGAGGGTGAGGTAATAATGAGTAGCTCTCACGAGATAGCGGGTCAAGTCATAATGTGCTTGAACGTGGAGCTTGATAGCCCTAGTGGCTATACAAAGGTGTCTTTGCCTACTCCATGACGACTTAGGTCCAAACCCTAAGAGACTATGGCTAATCAATCAACCAACTAATTTATATAATGCTCATATATTCGCAACTAGACTCTAGAGATTTACTTCAGTAGGAAGGAAGCCTAAAAATAGCATAAAACATATATAATCTATGAATTAATGTAAAGCTTTTCTGAAAATGATAACACATTTGGACTAGCTAATTACGATTTCTTATAATTCAAAGAAAAAAATATTATAGACTTGCGGCTACGCCCCTGAAGCATTTAAGGGGAGAGGAGATGGGACAATTAACCCCTCAAATTTGAATTTGAAGTAAATACCTTTCCTGGACCATTAAGAGCTTCTCAGTAGAGGAGGACCACATCGGTTCACTGGTTTGTGATAACATTAACTATATACACAAAGACAGACAGATAGACATCATATTACTTTTATATTATTTTAAGACTTTTGAATCTAAATGAATCCAGATTTCATTAAATTTCCATTAACACAGTATTCCAATAACACTATCTGCATATAAGACCCAACTCAACCTATCCTAACCCCAATTACAGCCAACAAAACTTACCTTGAGCTGGTTATGGTAAGAATGTACGATATCGTCCATATTCTGATCCTCCATAGTCTCGTCTCCATCTGCAATAGGCGCAATATCAATCAAATATACAAAGTAGAACGATGTCTGTCTGTTTGTTTGTATGTTTGTTTGTCTGTCTGTTTTTTTTTTGTAGCGAAAGATCTCGCTAACCGCTGAACCGATCGGGTTCTCCTTTACAGGGTAGCTTCTCATGGGTCCCGGGAAGGTTTATGACTATTTTCTTGGGGGGTGGGACACCCCCAACCCCCAAAAAAAATGAAAAATACCCCCCCCCAAAAAAAAAAAAAAAATTTTTTTAATACTCAAATTAAAATAGGGTCGAAGCCGCTAGTATCAATAAAAGGCAGGGAGGAAGGGGACATTGGGCTGTTTATTAAACTAGTCCCCAGAGTTTTATAATAACGAGTTCTTATTAGTTTGCTTATCAACTTTGGGGTTTTTTAATATACAGATAACTTTTAAATAAGCCAATCAATAAGGATCATGTCCAATACCTCCTCTCTTTTTGGCAGTCGTGGTAGAACGTGAATGTTTTACTTGATTTTTATATGCGAATTATCTATAATACAAAGTAGAATGATGTCTGTCCGTCCGTCTGTCTGTCTGTCCGTCCCTTAGGATCTCGGTAACCACTAAACCGATCGGATTCTACTCTTCAGGAAATATACCTACTGGTCCTGTGGTTGTTTTAGGCTATTTTCTTGGGGGGTGGGACACCCCCAACCCCCCAAAAAACAAAGATATCCCCTCCCATTTTTTTTGCTGAAGATTTCCTTGGTCCTTTTTTTTCTGAAGATTTTCTTGGTCCTTTTACGAATTTCGCCAAAAAAATTTTTTTATCACCTCTTGGGGCAAAGCACCTAGAGGCTAGGGGCGAAGCAGCTAGTTCATTTTATAAAATGTCATTTTTAAACGCGATCGTTCTGATGTACGTTTAGATATATTCTTACAGAGAATTTTCCATGTATACTTAAATAAAAAAAACCTAATATTAATACCTCTGGGCTAACAAAACTAGTTCTAAATCTAATAATTTAAATATCCGCGGTAAGCTGTCTATAATACGATGCTATAACTAACTATTCTCTTACCCTTATTTCTGTTGGCAATGAGGTTGTCATTCTCCTGACGGAGTGCCACGTTCTCCGTACTCAACATTTTAATTGTCTCCGTCATACTTCGCAGTTTTGATACCAGCTCCCTGCAAAAAAAAATATAAATTTATATAGAATTAGTGGTTGAGACGTTTGAACACTCAACTTAATAAAAAAAAAGTAAATTCCCCAAAGTTGTTAAGTCAACGAATAAGAAAAAGTTATTTTTAAGCTTTGGGGACTAAAACAGCCCAATGTCCCCTCATACTCCGCAGTTTAGATACCAGCTCCCTGAAAAAATATGTACTAGTTTGCAGGGATATAAAAGGATAAGACAATGGCCTATAAATTGATGTACATCCCCAATAATTATCCTTCTGCATACTACACTTAGTTTGAAAAAATCCCCAAAGTTGTTTATTCAAAGAAGAAACGTTATTATAAAACTGTGGGGACTGTGAGGTTATGCCTCTAGAGGCCTTTACATTCAATTTTGATTTTAAAAAGAAAAGTAAACTTTTGTATTTTTCTTTAGGTAGGTCACCCCCCAAAAAAACAAATATTAATATAACTTTCCTACGCATATTTAAGACTTCCCTGTAAAGTAAAAGTTTTTCGGTTAGCAAGATTCTTTGCTACAGACAGGTCTGTTACTGTTATATATGGAATACTAGCGGCTACGCCTTTAGAGGCCTCTAGTGGCACTTTAAATGTTTTTTTTTTTATATTTAAAATATGTCTATGTTGCGTTTGACGTTTATGTTTGCGTTGAACTCTCTTTCTAAAATCGAGAACGTAAAAAAAATTCTATTTTTTGTGATTTCTCTTGGGAGGGTGGTGGTACCCTCCCCCAAAATAGTTATAAACCTTCCCGGGACCTATGAGAAGCTACCCTGTTAAGGAGAACCCGATCGGTTCAGCGGTTAGCGAGATCCTTCGGTACAAACACACAGACACACAAACACACATCCTGTTACTTTAGTATAAGGATATAACACAACTTTCTTTGGGTTAAGCGCTCCCACAGACAAATTGGGTTGTACGGTAAATATTTTTTCCTTAGAATTATAGATTAACTTACTGACGGACAGACAGACAAACCGTAATGAAGTATCCTAGAGTAGCTTTGCTTCTAGAAAAATCCCAAGAAAAAAAAATACTGGAAAGTGTCGTTTATGACGTCATAAATATACATCAAAATACATCTGTTTTTTAGTGGTTTCCTTTCCCACGTCTCCTCTCATCCCTCCTTTTTAGACGTATTTTATGACGTCACACATGACACTTTCCATATGATTAATGAAATCCTTTGAGATGTAGTGACATATTTACAAAAACCACAATTAAATAAAAAAAATATAATAGATTTTTCATTAAAGATTATTAATATCCTTATACTAAAGTAACATGATGTCTGTTTGTCTGTGTGTTTGTACCGAAGGATCTCGCTAACCGCTGAACCAATCGGGTTCTCCTTAACAGGATAGCTTCTCATATGTCCCGAGAAGGTTTATAACTATTTTTTGGGAGGGTACCACCACCCTCCCAGGAGAAATCGCCCCTAGAAGAAAGAAAAAATCCCCCCCCTCCAAATTTTTTTTCACTTTTTCTTTCAATAATAATAAATTGGGTTATACAATTTTGTCTCCTCTCCTCAAGTGCTCCTAGAGGCCTCTAGTGGCATAGCAGCTAGTGGACGATAACGTACAGTAATATAGGGATCTAAAGGGATAAGACAATTACCAATAAATTGATTTGATCCCTAATGGTTACACACAAAATTACCCCTTCTGTAGATTACAATTGGTGGTTAAAACGTTTGGACACTCAACTCAATTAACCAATCAATCAAAATTCAAAACAATTCTTCAAAGTTGTTAATTAACTTTGGAAAATTGCCTTTGAAAATTTATAAATAAAATTTTGGGGACATTAGGCCACAAAGAGGAACTTGTTATCTATAATATCAATGTTTATTGTCAAAGTTTTAAAAAAATGGATATGTAATTACTTGGATCTTACACTAGATTTTTATATTCTTTAAAAAGTGAACCTTAAAGCGGGCTAAAATAACACCACCACCTCTCCTCTCCTATTAATAAATGAACGACGTGACCAATAAATGACAGGGTAAATAGCAATCTAAATTGAGGACAATTTTCCCCCTGTCATAATATCCACGTATATATTACATCCACTAAAAAAAATGTGCGAAACCACATGAAGTTTCTTCTAGGATGCATGCCAACTTTTCCAGAGCGCAGCACTTTGGTCAAGCATTTGGTCATTTCCATACATTCTTATATAAAAGTAACAGAATATCTGTGTGTGTCTGTGACCTACTATCTCACAAACCACTGGACCAACATGGTTCACATTTCCAGTGAAATAAAAATTAGAAATACATTTAGATGGATTGGTTGTATGTCTAATTAGTGTCATGATTAAACTTAATACAATATTAGGAGCCGAGAAAATCATGTTTCCACCAAGTTTTTCAGACATACTGACGTATATTTCGAATTTTAGAGTAGCTTCAATATTAAACTTATTGAAGAAATGAAAACTGTTTGACTTTTTCCCCAAAAGACATAAAAAGATGATGTTTTACTAAAAATCATTATCAAATAAGCAGCTATGAAAATATTATTCCTTGTAAACTATTGAACGAGTGCCATGTGACACTATTTAATATGACATACAAATTCTCAGGCATCTAAAGGGATAAGACAATGGCAGATATATTAAAATGTACATCCCCAATGCTGATACACAAAATTATCCTTTCTCTAATTTACAATTAGTGGTTGCAACGTTTGGACAGTCAACTAAATGATTCAACAAATCAAAATTCTATAAAAGTCCCCAAGGTTGTTGTCAACTAAGAAGAACGTCTTTTCAGACTTTGGGGACTAGTGTAATAAACAGCCCAATGTCCTCTTCCTCTCTGCAAATTCCCCAACCCCACCACCTTAATTTCAACCCTTTGTTTTCAAAGCGCAGCTACTATTTGTTTAGGCTTTGTCCCCACTGACAATCCTATTTTGATAAAATTAGACAAAATGTTTTCCCATAATGACTTTTAAAAAAATGTAGGCGTTAAATTACGGAAAAAAATCCAGATTTTCATGGCTTAGATTAAGATTTTTATCTTATTAATGATTATATATATCTATCTTTACATAAAAGTAACAGGATCAGTGTCTGTCTGTTTGCACCAAAGGATCTTTGTAACCGCTGATCCTGTATGGTTCTCCTTTACGGTGTAGCTTCGCATAGATCCTGGGAAGTTTTATAACTATTTTATGGATATTTATCTGATATGCGCTACCCTACTTATGAAAAGAATCATACTAGCTTACTAACTTTTCCCAGCTTTTTTTTTACAAAGTTTTGGAATGCATCTACAATTCTACATTAATATGGGACATTTTACACAGGGATCTAAAGGGATAAGACAATGGCCGATAAATTGATGTACATCTCCAATGATTATAAACAAATTATGAAATGTAGATTACAGTTAATAGTTGAATCAACTAAAAAAATCAATAAAAGTTTAGCACCTCGGGGCTAAAAAAACTGGTTTTAATCTTTTAATTGTAAATTCTATATCCGCGGAAAGCTGTTTATAATACGATGCGAGAAATAACTATAGGTCAATGAAAGAAAAAGGGATTTTCGTCTGAATTAAAAATTGCTAAATTTAGTAATTTAACCCCAATCGAAAGATTGGGGGCGAAGCCGCTAGTCATTTATAAGAAAGATACTGCTGTTAAATGCAAATTTATATACATTATTACTTGGATGTTGCACCAGATTTGCATGCACTCTGATAAAGTGATGCTCGCAGCTGGCTAAAATAATGATACCCCCCATTAATCATCTCTAAACCCAACCCCTCCTACTGGATGAACGAATTGATCCATAAATGAGGTCCATATTAGCAAGCTAAATTTACAACAATTTTTCCCAAGTCAATATATCCACGTATATTATATATCCAATCAAATACATTGGGCATTATGAATCAATACGTCAAACGATCAATTTCACGTCAATATTTTGCATTGGACTTATCAAATAAAAATGCAATTGAAATTATAAGGTAATCTGTTAGATGTCACATAAAATGTAAAAAAAAAATTCTAAGGTATTTTTAAAAGTGAAACTACACTGTAATTTTAGCAAGAAGGAACGTGCGTCGGAAGAATTGCCCCTTCTGTAGATTAAAATTAGTAGTTAAAACATGTTAACACAATCAACCAAAATTTAGTAAAAGTCCCCAAAGTTGTTGAGCCAGCGAATAAGAAGACGTTATAATAAAACTTTGGGGACTATTTTAATAAACAGACAATTGTCCCCTCTCTCTCTGCTGTATTACACTTTATTTTTGATTTTTTTTGCTTGAGATGCAGAAATTTTTGTAAGGAAAAAAAAGAGACCATCACCTAAAACTGTTGGAAAGTCTATTGGGCGTAAAATTGTATTTCACAATGAAATAATAAATCTAAATCCGTTTCTTTCAATGAAGCTAGAAAAACTTCTTCCAATTTATTGAAAATTTTATTAGTATTTCAATTTTGATATTTGTGTTTTTTAGCAGCAAATCTGCTCTATACCAGTTAGTGTATGTCTGTATGACGCGTATATTCGGGGTATTATCCGATGCAATATGTATAAATAACAAGGATGACAACATCCATAAAAGCAAAGCTCTGAAACAGTAGGACAAACGAACACAAACATTTGTAGAGTGTCATAACTGAATCAGTTAATAATCAGAATATAAATGTAAAAAATTCGAAATAAAATAGTAAGTAAATTTCTTGAAAAACTGCGTATATGCAGGTTAATGTTTAAGGACATACTTTCATTTTATGACTTGATTATAGAGATGATTTGCTCATATTATTGTACATTGTTGGCCTAGAAATCGGTATTCCATAAATGAGATAATTATAATGTATATAATGCATAAAATTTGTCGTTAAAAAGTTAAAAATCAATATGTTTAAAAATGGACGTACGAACATTTTGGTAACGATTACAGAGCTGCTACGCTTTCTAAATCGTACCTAACTACTGCAGGAATCACTTTGCAAAGTTTGAAGTCGATTAGGTCAATTCTAACATGCCCAAATTAACGTACAGACGGACCGACCCTGATTATAGAAAAGCTTCGCTTTAAAAAAAAAGAAAATAATGTCGGAAACCCTGTCAGAGCTCAATGTGATTAAATCAGCAAATAGTGTCGGAAATATAAACACAGCCGAGTCCCTACAAAAGAACAGAAAGCAATTTTCTAGCAGACAAAAGGAACGCCACCTCTTAGGCTGGTTAGATGTCTGGATTATACATCTATTTACATTTATTAATTAAGTTATTTTTTAAAAATTATTGGTAGCTGTGCTGCCAAAAACTTATTTCAAATAAGCTTTGAAACAGATTAATATTCGTTGGATTATAACCGTTTCTCAGGTATTCTGACAAAATCATGTATAGCAAAAAATCATAAAATTATTAATG
Source organism: Acartia tonsa (assembly GCF_053477335.1). NCBI lineage: Eukaryota > Metazoa > Arthropoda > Copepoda > Calanoida > Acartiidae > Acartia > Acartia tonsa. The sequence goes on along the minus strand of NC_137269.1, from coordinate 48,672,316 downwards.
GTTTTAATCTTTTACTTTTTCATTTCAATATCCGCGGAAAGCTAACTTTAATACTATGTGATAAATAACTATTATTCCTCATTGTAAAAACTTCCCATTTGACTTGAGACAAATGAAATCATTTCCAAGAAATTGTCGCATACATTTTTGTCATTTAACCTCCTTCGTACCTTTACAGCTAACAAGGATGACAACATTCATAAAAACAAAGCTCTTTAATCAGAAGGAAGGACAAACGAACAACGACTTTCAGGTAACAGTTATAGAGTTGCTAAGCTTCTTAAATCGTACCTAGCTATAGGAACCATCATGCAACGTTCGAAATTGATAACAATATTCTATCATGTCTAAATGAACTAAAAGAGCAAACCGTTACGGACGTACGGACTGAACCTAATTATAGAAAAGCTTCGCTTTTAAAAATCAAAGCTTTTCTACAATTCCATGTCGTGTCTGTCCCTACAGTTTAACGGTAAAATTGTCCTATTGATCTTAAACCTTGCAAGAAAATTTCTATTACAATTGCAATAAGCAATTGTGTCAGAATTTGTAGGACTTATATTTTTTAAAGCTTTTTTAAACATTTTTTTTTGTATTTTGTCCTCGATTTTTAAAAAACTTGTTTATTAAATTTTATAAAACTTTATATTCACTTAATTTTATAAAAATCAAATTTTCTAAAAGCTACGCTTTTTTGTATTATCTTTCTCTCTTTATCTAATTTACTTTGATCTTATTAAATGTGTAAATCAATTTTGTTCTTATTACAGGATTTACTTTTAAGTGTTTAATCAGAACGGATTCGCCCCTTGCCTTCCATAAACTTTGTGCTGGCGGGAAATATATCAAATATTTGGTTATTCTTGGTTTGTTTTGTCTAGGGAATACGTTATAATTAGTGTCAGCTGAATTCGAGTTTCCGATTGTGTACTCATCCTATTTACTACCAGCTAAAATAGCTTCAAACCTCCAAAAAATCTAAATTTCAAAAATTAAAATTTTGAATGTATAAAGTATAAATCGTTTATACATTACTAGCGGCTACGCCCCTAGAGGCCTCTAGGGGCACTTGAAAAGGAGAGAGTCGAATTTAATAACCCAATTTCTTATTTTAGATTTGAAAAGAAAAAGTAAAAAAAAAAATTTTGGGGGACAAAAAAAATTTTAATTTTAGTTTAAAAAATTTAAATTTTTTGGGGGGGGATTTTTCATTTTTTTGGGGGGTTGGGGGTGTCCCACCCCCCGAGAAAATAGTTACAAACCTTCCCGGTACCTATGAGAAGCTACCCTGTTAAGGAGAACCCGATCGGTTCAGCGGTTAACGAGATCCTTCGGTACAGACACTCTCCCCTCTTTTTATCTAAATTTAATTTGAATAAGGGGGAGGGAGATTTTGTCGTCGCTAGGAAAACTACCAAACTCTTAGTTTTCTAAAGTATTACAAAAAAGGTAATATAATCAACTAGTATGTAAATAATTAATTCGGGGTTTTATTTCGATATAAAGTTATTTAGAGAACCCAGAGCATCATACGCTTGTAATTTAATGTTATATTCAAACGCCCACTATAGTATATTAGGTTAAGTAACATTCCATAGGCAACTAACCCTTTGATTTCACGACCTTTGTCTGCAAGATCTAACTGTGCATGGTAATGAGTTGAGTAATTATTGAAAAAATCTATTTTGTTGAACCCTGGAGAATCAAATATTAGGAGCTCGTCACGAATGGGTGAGTTAAATAAAAAACCCAAAAGTTAGGACACGTTCTTTAAAAGAATATATAGCTGCTTACAGGGGCGTCCAAGCTTTTTTTTAGGGGGGGGGGGGGTAAAACGGCAAATTTCCCCAAAAAAAATTTTACCCCAAGGGTAAATCTGTTGGCATGGGTAAACATTTTTTTTCCACACCCAATATTGACCCCCGGGTTCAAATTTTTGGGAGGGGTAATTTAAATTTTCTTAAATATTTACTATTAAAAATACGCGCGAAGCGCGCAAAATTTTTTTTTGTTAGGTATTTTTTTTTGATAATTGTAAATTGTAAATACCCCCTCCTAAATGGTTGGGGGTAAATTTTAAATGGGGGGGGGCGGTAGGGTAGAATGAAAAAAAAATCGTTTGGGGGGGGGGGGTAATCCCCACTCCCCCCTTGGACGTCTTTGGCTGCTTACTAAAACTGTACAATACCTGTTTAAACTTGGCTTTGATGCCAGTCCGTTCATACTGCCAGATCTACTTCCCATTCCTGAAAAAAAGATTATATATTAATGCACAACCCCAATGATGATACACAAAATTACCCCTTATGTAGATTACAATTAGTGGTTGAAAGGTTTGGACATTTAACTTTACAACCCCCAATTATTAGCCCCCAATGTTGTTAATCAAACGAATATTGAATTGTTTTTATAAAACTTTGGGCACTAGTGTAATACACAGCTCAATGTCCCCTCCCTTCCTTCTGCTCACTATTCCTTAAAAAGATTATATTATAAGAAAGTGTAGAGGACAGACCTATAATAAAGAATAACTGCGCTCCTACTAATATTTATTCTCTTGTAAACAACGTAGCTGAACAAAGTGTTTCAAAAGTCAGCCATGTGACGTCATACAAATAAGAGTGATGAAATGAGAAGTGGAAAGAAGAAGAACTCCTTTAAATCCTGATGGAATACTCTAAAGTTGTTAAGCGAATAAGAAAACGTTATTATAAAACTTTGGGCACTAGTTCAATGCCCCCCCCCCCCGATGTCCAAACTTTTCAACCACTAATTGTAATTACAGAAGGGTTATTTATGTATTTCAATCATTGGGAATGTATATAAATTAATCGACCATTGTCTTACCACTTTAGATCTCTTTATAGCTATACCAAATTAGGTCAAAATTATTCTTGTTTTCTACAATCTTTGAGGAATTATGTTTTGCCATGAAACGCTTTAGATCTAATAAGATTTAGACACCTATAAACAAAAGAAATCCAAAGGGTTTTGCCATTAACCCCCCCCCCCCCCTCCCTTAAAAACTTAACATCTTATAATTAATTTATGTATCAAATTAAATATTCAAAAAAATAATCATAGGTCGATAATTAGATAATTATAACATAAATATGAAATGATAGTTGTTTATTACAATAGTCCCCAAAGTTTTATGATAACGCTTTCTTATTCATTGGCTTAATAACATTAGGGACTTTTATTGAATTTTGATTAGTTGGCCATAAAGTTGAGTGTTCAAACGTTTTAAACCACTTATTGTAATCTATAGAAGGTGTAATTTTGAGTATCATCATTGGGAATATACAATTCAATTTATCAGCCATCGTCTTATCCCTTTAGATCCCTGCTAGAAAGCCGGGGGGGGGGGGGGGAGGTACATATTTGGCCATTTTAACAAAAAAGGATATTATCTTAACTTCTTATTCTGTTCATAAAGTTTACTTGTAAAAAAAACAAAAATATTGGAGACGATTTTGATAAAATTAATCTACAACACTTTTCCTCAAAAAATTAATTGGCTACCAGAGACTGAATTTAGCACATGCAAATTGGAAAATATGATTTTATTGTCCATTATCCCATCCCTGAAAAATATACAAATATAAAAACTATTCACAAATGGATGTAGTTGCCAATAAATAAGTTAGGAGGGGTATTTTGAAATCACCTCGTTTTTCTTGGTTTTCAAATTTTGTTGAGCTATACCGGCAAACGGAAGTAAGCAAAACTACCTGCTCCAGGGGGAAATGAAAACCAGGGTAGTAGAGGGGGAATTCATACTGAGAATGATGCAATTAAGAAACTGGGAACCGGTTTTTTGGGGAATTTTTTGTAACCGGGCGATAAAAGCCAGTTCATCACTAATGGGTTAATCACATCGTATTAAGAACAGGTTTCCGCAGATATTAAAATGAAAAATTATTATAGTAAAATTAATTTTATAATTTTTATCTAATTATTCATGTAAATTTCTGTTATACATAGCTATTCATAATTTTTAAGTAGGGCTCAGATTTGTTTTTAATCTAGCGAATATTAATTGGTTTCGAATCCATACTGGAAATAAAAATTAACCTACTTCTAAAATTTGTATGTCAGCTTTTCAAATGTATGTAAACCTAAAAGTTTTAAGCGATTCCGTGTAAATTTAAAATTATTTTTTTATTTATTCATGTATTTTATTAAATGTGACAAATATTTAAAATTTGTCAGTACAACCAATGATCTAAAGGGAAAAGACAATAACTGATAAATTGATGCACATCCCCAATAATTATACGCAAGATTACCCCTCCCAGCCAGAAAGTCGAGTTACTATCGAGCTACAATCGCTTGCGATGTCGTAGAGTAATCTCGCGCGAGTTCTTACAATATCGCTAAATAATTGCCCTATTCACACTGACGATATCATACGATAAATGGTCGAAAAGGTCCTTACAGCTGCGCGATACACCCACGAAATCTTAAGCGATATCGTGCCAAAATCGTGAATAAAAAGTACATTTAAAAAATATTTAACATCATGTGGTTTTTTTGTAAATCTTTTATGTAAGTAAGAGGTTGCATAGAGAATCCATTTCATACTGTGCATGCAGAGAGAGAAAGAGAGAGTGAGAGACAGAGAGAGACATGGTTTAAAGAGAAACCACTCTCTGTGACCTTCTGCTTAATGTATACTCTCAAAAGTTTTCAATGAACTTTGATAAAGTATTTCTATATTTATCATGCTGAATGGCAATGATTTAAGGAATATTAAGACACACATTTAAAAATGTTGCCATTTAGAAAAAAAACTTTTTAAAAATACTTTTATTTGTAATATTAAACATAAACACATTATGACAATTTTAGTTATCAGTTTTAAATTTATTTTGTTGGACAACAGAAAAAATGCAATATTTTTTTAAAAATAATGTGAAATTCTAGCGACCAATTTATAAACTATATTTCTCACAGAATGATGTTAATTATATGTTGGTTGTGTGTCTGTTTGTAATTGTGTGTTGACACACATAAAATGCTATTGTTTACGATTTCTTAGGGAAATCGTGGTTGCCGCGATTTTTACTACAAAATCGAATTAATCCCTAGCGATTTTTTTCGATTTTTGCTATAAAATCTTAAATTTGATTTTGGCGATAAAATACTGCATATCGGATGCGAGTTTCCTTACGACGTTTCTAGCTGGGCCTTGTGTAGACTACAATTATTGGCTGAAACGTTTGGACACAAAACTTAATGAATCAACCTATCAAAATTTGATATGAGTACCCAAAGTTGTAACGCTAAGGAATAAGAAAACGTTGTTATAACACTTTGGGGACAAGTGTAATAAATAGCCTATTGTCCCCTACCTCCATGCTGTACATCGTATTTAGACAAAATTAGGATTGAAACAGTTTTTTTTAAAAAGGAGAAAAGTATATACTTATGTTTATATGTATGAACTAAACGAGGTTGAAGGTAGGGATAAGGAACAGGAAGATAAATTTATATTTTAAAAATCCAGGAAAGAAGGGGACTTTTAGTGAATTATGATTGGTTATTTCAAACGTTTCAACTAATAATTGTAATCTACAGATGCAGTAATTTTGTTTTTCATCATTGGAGATGTACATCAATTTATCGGCCATTGTCTTATCCCTTTAGATTCCTAGTCGGAGAAACTTTGAAAGGCAAACAAGATTATCCAAAATAATTTCACAAATATCCATCAAACTACTTTTCCTTTAAGAATTTAGATTTTTGTTGAATATGCAAAAAATTTAGATATTTTTTGTTTACTATTTCATTTATAGACTATAAAAGCCCCTAGAGGCCTCTAGGGGCGAAGCCGCTAGTCCTACATAACTCAATAAAATATTACTAGATATGGCGAGAAATAGATTTTCGTGTTTTTTTTAGTACTGTAAGTTTATTTTATTAAGGAAAACTGGTGCTTTCCCACAAAGTCCCTGTCGAGCTGGGGGGACCCATTATTTTCTTTAAAAAATTGAAAATAATGTTATGTTTTTTTTCTGTACCTAACCCCTGCGGGGCCTATAACTTCGTTGTACTAACCTTGCAGGGCTTCCCAGTACCAAGTATAACCTAACTTAATCCGTACTATAAAGAGTAATGAACAAAAAGACAACTTCCCCCCTCCCTCTACTTTTAAATAAGGGGGTAGCAGTGTTTGCGTTCAACAAGTCACTTTGAGGTAAATCCCCTGGAAAAGGCTTTCAAATCAATTACAATATTGAGAATGACAATAATAAACATGTTGATCTGTTGCAATATTTTCCAGAGATATTAAGGGTAAGACAATGGACGATAAATTGATGTAAATATATAATGATGATAATAGTTGTTTCTTGCATCGTATTATAAACGGCTTTCCGCGGATATAGAATGTACAATTATAAGATTAAAACCAGTTTTTTTTAGCCCCGAGGTGCCGAAGGCACTGGCTAAAAAACTGGTTTTAATCTTATGATTGTACATTTTATATTCGTAGAAAGCTGGATAAAATAGGATGCTAGGCATAGTTTTTTTCGTATGGATGAGAACCGGTTCCTATCCACCGGATTCGAATGAATACGAGAAACATAATTCCTATTCTGTAGAATACAATTATTGGTTTAAACGTTCGGATACTACTTGTTTGGAACAAACCAATTACAATTTAATAAAAGTACCCAAAGTTTTACAGCCAACAAATAAGAAAAGTTGTTAATTACGATGGGGACTATTGTAATTTACAGTCCAATGTCCCCTCCCTCCCTCCCTGACTATTTCAACACAATACTTGTTCTAGAAACTTTAGATCTACCACTCTGAAAAAAATATTATTTGCAGGCAAGTATATAAATTTTTAGTAGTGGAGCTACTCTATGACTTTATTCTCAACATTCGTCTGAATGGCAGCATAAGACTGTGGTTATTAAGGCTTATCTAACACTATCTAATATTTTCTTGCACTTTATGTTTTGTATGATCCTACCTTTAGAAACATATTCTTGTGTTAAGTATCTATTTATCCACCCAATTTACCCCATCCCTTCCCTTCCGAGTAGAAGAAAAAACTGACCAATAAATGGGGTCCATATTAGCAAGCCAAATTGACGATAAATTTTCCCCTGAGATGGGTTTTTGAAAGATGAATGCCGCGTTTTTTCGACATTTTTTAGACATTGATTGATTGAACAAAGACGATATATTTCAACAGAGTACACAACTTAAAAATTTAAAATTTTAAAATTATTATTTTAGCCATTTGTACAGTAGACTATAAAAGTTTTTTTAATTTTTAATCAATATAATAGATTTGAAATCTGCATAAAATTCTAAGGATTTTTATAAAATTAGTTTTTTATATAATTCTTTATTTAAAGGCGCAAATACAAATTAAATTAAATAATTTTGAGATCTGTGATTGGTGGATTGAAAACTATCTGCGCTCTGATTGGAGAAGCTTAAGTGACGTACATCATTCAACCAATTAGAGCGTAGGTAGTTTCCAATCCAGCTATCCTATTGGTCAAAATTTATTAACTTAAATCGTATTTGCGCCTTTAAATAAAGAATTATATAAAAAACGAATTTTATAAAAAATCCTTAAAATTTTATGCATATTTCAAATCTATTATATTGATTAAAAATCTTTCCAACTTTTATAGTCTATTGTACAGCTCTAAAAAGATGCATTAATTAATATGCAGCAAAATGGATTAAAGATAATTTGTTTTTCTTCTGTGAAGGCCGTACTAACAAAAGCGAAATAATTAAATAAATAGTTGTATACTCTGTTTAAATTTCGCGAATCGAAAAAATGCGGCATTTTTTTATGAGAACCCATCTCTGTCATAATATCCACGTATAGTTCATATCCATTATTACATTTCTTTGGTTGACGAAAGAATGATCACTGAATCCTTGTTTGGGCATTTACAAAATTGTGCATTATATAAATAATAGTGCAATGCAAATACATAAAAATAATACAGTTCGGTTTATACTTTATTTGCAGCATGATACATGTTATCTGTATATTAGAAGCTACGGCCCTAGAGACCTCTAGTGAAACTTAAGGTGAGGGGAGGGGGGGTCGAAACCCTTATTTTTTTAGTTTCAAAATTAAAGTACGATTTTTTTGTGGGGGTTAAATGTAAAGAGATCCTGTTACTTTTATATAGGTGTATTCTATGTATATTAATGTTTTTACAGCTAGTCACTTTTATATTAAAGTAACATGATCTTAGTCTGTATGACAGCCTGTATGTCTTGAACGATCTAGCTAACGGTGAACCAGTATGATTCTTCTTAACAGTTTAGCTCTTCATAGGTCCTGGGAAGGATTATAAATATTTTAGAGAAAGGTACAATAACCACCTCCCAAGAGAATGAGCGGATTTTGACTCCACCACACTTCAAGTGCCTCTAGAGGCCTCTAGGGGGCATAGCCGCTAGTATAGATACAGTATAAAGATGTTTCATGATTCATCGTCATTGTTTAAGAACCTAAAAGTGCAATATACTAGGAAAGAAAAAGAATGTTGTATTTGTCTTAATGAAGATCATTGGAAAATGTCCCAGCTATTACCAATGGAGCAAAACCCCCCCCCCCTTTTGTTTTTTTGTTTAGGTTAGGTTAAGTAAGGTGCATGTGGTGCATAAGGCCATTGTAAAGACAGAAAGCATTTTTTAAATTGTAAATTTGCAAAGGGGGATATCTGGGTCCTTTTGGGGATTTTACCAAACATTGCAAAATCATGCAGTTCTAAGCAAGAATACTTAATTTTAACCAGGTACAAAAGAAAGGTAAATAAATGTATAAGTATGGATAAATAATCCAGATAACTAGCTGGATCCAGTGTTGGGGACCTTTATCGTTTGCTGGCAAATTGCTTTCTGCTTTTTTCTAGCGACTTTGCTTAATATTTACAACGCTATTGGTTGATATTTTTTTTTGGAAAAAAGGTCCAACGACTATAAAATCTGAATGGGAATGCAGGCCTTAAGTTTTCAAGATTCAATTTCAAGTTTAAGGAAAGTGTTTAAACCCCTTTTGCACGCTAATAGATGTTATTCATATCTAAAAGCATTAAATTTATCAAATTTTTTAACCAAAAAAAAAGAGCGTCATGTAATTTAAAAATATTTTTAAAAATTTGTATTTGGGATTGATATATTTAACTATCCCATTCTGCTTTATTTATAGCCAAACACATGCACTAGTTAAAAAAAGTTTCATGGAATTGCGTGTCCAAACGTTTTAACAATAATCTACAGAAGGGGTAATTTTGTGTATCATCATTGTAAATATACATAAATTTATCGGCCTATGTATTATCCCTTTATATCCGTGAATAAATAAATACTAAACAAGTTCAGATATATAAAAAGTAGCGAATGATTATTCGTTAGAATTCTTCAATTAATCAAAACTAGCCTACAGCTCACGTTGTTCACTGGTCTGTAATGTTCTTGAGAATATTAAATATCCGTACTGGAAAGGTAGAAGGCTGATGCAAATATTAAGGTATAAAATCCGATGTAGAGGGCCCGATCTTTCAGGGTTAAGACAGAAGGCTTATTTTATGTTGGCTGACCAATGCATGTATACTCTAAGAATAATATTGTCCGTCGGTCTATCGGTAATGCTCTTAAATAATTTTCCCAGCTTTTATCGAAGATATTTTTTGTGTAAAGATTCAAATACCACTAAGTATCATTACTCAGTATGTCTGTCTTTTGTGCACCCTTTTTGCTTTCATTTGCTTTGCCTTTTTTTTAATTCAAGAGCTTCTATAGTTATGGATTTTGTCATCCTTATTTATCTGTTAAATGTTAGTAGCGAAGTCAATAAATTTAAAAAGTTTTACTTTCTGTCTTTAGTGCTCTGAAATAAATAAATTACTATAGGAGAAATGTTTATTTTCCCTTCTGCTATTTAATATAGAAGGTTTAATTTTTTGGAAAGCAATGCACTTCTGTCCAACTATAGCTAAAATATTTGTTTTGGATTACATTTTTTATCAAGATTATAATGGAACATTTGCAAATTTCATTTTCCGCTGTTATTTAGTAGCGAATCTCATTTATAATTCAAAATGTCTGTCCGTTCGTCTGTTGGCTAGGATTAGGGGAAAATGAGATTTTCTCATTTACTAATCAATGTCCATCCGAATATCCCTAACAGATAGTTCTGATTGTTAATTTAGGCATATTAGAATTGTCCTATTGAATTCAAACTCGACAATAAATTTTTTGAACCTGTTATGTCCTTCAATGAAGTCAAAGTCAAAATCTTTATTTTTTTCCATTGCTTTACATAGCTGCTCTATCACGTTAGTATGTTCAAATAAAATATCTTGTATTTAATTAAGCTATTTAATGATATATTTACTCAAATTTTATTTTTCTCGCTCTCTATCCCCCCATTCTCTCTGACTCTCTCTCTCTCTCTCTCTCTCTCTCACTCTCTATCCCCTAATTCTCTCTCGTTCTCTCTCTCTCTCTCTCTCTTTTTCTCTCTCTCTCTCTTACTCTCTCTCTCTCTCTCTCTCTCTCTCTCTCTCTCTCTCTCTCTCTCTCTCTCTCTCTCTCTCTCTCTCTCTCTCTCTCTCTCTCTCTCTCTCTCTCTCTCTCTCTCTCTCACTCTCTCTATCCCCTAATTCTCTCTCGGTGTCTCTCTTTTTTCTCTTTCTCTCTCTCTCTCTCTTTTTTTCTCTCTTTATCCCCCGTTCTCTCTCTCTCTCCCCTGATTCTCTCTCGTTCTCTCTCTCTCTCTCTTTTTTTTTTCTCTATCCCCTCGTTCTCCCTCTCTCTCTATCGACCCGTTCTCTCTCTTTCTTTTAAAAATATTAAGTTGCACATAAAGATTACGACTTTAATGTCTTATTTTATAATATCTGTTTAACTGATTTATTCAGTAATTTTTTGTTTTATCTATATTTAATGTAACAATACACGATAACGTTTTGCTTCATTTTTTTTAACATTTTTAAAAAAGAATATACACCTTATATTTTTCATTTCAAATTTTCGTCCTGAAAGGGTTAAAATGTTTAATATCAGACCACATTACGGGAGTGTCGCACGAATCAATTTATATTAAAACTAAGTTTTCTTAGATTTACTATATTATAAAATTAAATTTTCTGTGTTATGAATAGAAATCAAATACTTAAATGTTATTCAAATAGCAACATGAATTAAAAAAATTAATTTATGATGCTAAAAGTAGAATAATGGGTCTTATTGTTCTGGTCAATGAGAATTTAATAGGGATTATTGGAGCACTATGAGTTTTTAACATTCTTTAGTTGGAGAATTCGAGCTTGATTATAGACGTTTATTTCCTATATAGATCTGTCATGGATCTTGATGCAATACAGCAGGCCGTTTTGTACATGTTAAAAATTAGAAGATTTCATTAAATAAAAGTAATCGCAAATATACTTAGTAAATGATTTTTAGAAATAAAATTAGCCAATTAATCTTAAAGGATAAGACAATCGATAAACTGACCAATAAATAAGATCCATGTTAGCAACCTAAATTTTTACCCTGTCATAATATCCACGTATATTCTACATCCATTGCTTTCTTAAAGTTTAGTTGTTGTCCATTTTCCATTAAACTAAACTTGGCAAATAATATTTGCAAATATACTTGCAGACAAAAAAAACCTGAAAACCAATTTTTAAATAATTTCCTTGAGGGAAAATTATAAAACCAAATTTGCTGAAAGGCCCAAAAATTCTGAGTATTTAAATATCAGATTTGAATTCTGAGAATCTAAAACTATGTACAAAATTTGCATTCTATTATGAGTGAAATTTTATTTAAGGTATATCCGTATAAATAAGTAACAGGATGTATGTCTGTCTTCTGTTTCTGTGTGTGTAGCAAAAGATCTTGCTAAGCGCTGAACCGATGTAGTTCTTCTTTTTAGTGAAGCTTCTCTTAAATCCAGGAAAGGTTCATAACTTTTTTTTTGGAGGAGAGTACCTCTCAAGTGAAAAAATCATCCAACCCCCCAAAAATTTAGTTTTTACATATTCTTTTAAAATACTAACATGAAAGTGGAGCTTGGGATAGCCCACCATCCCTTAAGTGCCCCTAGTGTCCAATTTGACGCAAAAATATATCTATAGATGTATAACAAAACAATAACACAGTAATAGTGTCTGACTGATTATGACGTAGCAAAAAAAATTAGCCAATGAGAGGCCACTATAAATTTTACCATTGGTCAATAACGGCCTCTCATTGGCTATTTTTTTTTGTTACGTCATTATCAGTCAGACACTATTACTGTGTTCACAAAATAACTACCTGGATCCCCCTGTTGAGGACCTTTCTCGTGGGCTAGCAAATTGATTTCTGCTTTTTCTTAGCGACTGTGTTGATATTCCCGACGCTATTAGTTGGTTTTCAAAGACCCACTTGTAAGTCGGCACAGTGTCCTCGGGAAGGGGAAATACAATTATTAAACCCTTTCTCCTTCTATTCAAATGACACAAATAATACATGATCCATTATTAAAATCGCAAAATATCTGTACAAATGATAGTTTGAATGATATTAATGTAAATAAAAATATACAATTAATGGTCAATGATAGGCCAGTATACATTTTACCATTAGTCAGTTAAAAAGTATATTGGCCTATCATTGGTCATTTGTAATGTATGATGTCATTTTTTACTAGGCATTATAAGCAGCTTTGTACAAATTAGGAAAGTTTTAATAAGATTCTTGCAAATATCAATCCGGGCAAATCTTACGGGTGCTCTATCATTACCACGAAAACTAGTTTTTTTTAATAATTAAAATATAGATAAGGTAATAATTTGATATTATCCTATTGAATAAAGTAGTAAGCTTTTTTTGTCTGTAGCGATACGGTCCTCCTTTACAATTAGGTTTTTTTTCAGTTGGTGATATGGTTTTAGGCTATTTTATTTGTAAAAATATATCTGGGTATGGTTTTAGGTTTTTTTTACCCTTCCATATACCTTCGAATATATAGCTCAAAGATGCAATATTTTTTACTTCTAATAATTTATTTGCTATTGTTTTTCTGCAAATTTAATTACTTTGATATTTGCAGAAGCATTCATTTGCAGTAAATGATAGTTTAGCGGACATGATGGCCCAATATCTTGGAGGGCAGATTGCCAATTCCATAAAATAACAATTTAGACGGGATTAACAACATTCAACACTTTCATTCACCCAGGGACATTAGGATAGGTTTAATTTGATAACAATAATAATACTTTAAAATCATGTATACCAACAGATCTAATTAAACTCTGTTTTTACTCATTCAGGAAATCTTCATAAAGGTCCCAGGCGGTTTTTTTATCTAGTTTTGAGAAATGTTGGTTAAACTTCCAAATGGTCTAATAAAAAATTTTATTTTTGTTGTTAATCATTTAAATCCAAAATATTCGACATAAACTATAAATGTATTTTAATTGTATATAATTAACAAACATAGGAGATGAATAAAATAAGATGTTAGGAGCAAATTTGCTATCAATGTATAATACAAAGTAGAATGATATCTGTCTTCTTTTAATTTTATTTTTAATTAAGAAAGCTTGAGATAAAGAAAAAGGAAAGAAAAGTCCCTAGATGTCGTGAGCGAAACTGCTGGTATAAGATAAAGCATTGATGTCGGTAGAAAAATCATATTCCTTAATTCCTGTTTCTAGCTATTATCTAAAGTGTAATCACTGCCAAATTAATCAAATAAAAGTATCTTTTTAAAAAAAATGAAAGCCATTTTAATTTCCCTTTTTGTTTAATTTTTTTTTGTATTTGCATTGTAAACAAGGATGACTTCATCCATTAGAGATACTTCGTTACGGACGGACGAATGGATATTCACTAAATGTAGAGAGGCTTCATTTCAAAAAATCATAATAGTTATTCATCGCATCGTGTTAAAGACTACTTTCCGCGGATATTAAAATTTAAATTGTTAGATAAAAATTAGTCTTGCTAGCTACGAGGGGCCTAAGGCCCGGACTAACAAAACTCGTATTAGATTTATGATATTTATTTAAATAATTTTGGAAAACTGTCTGTTATACACTAATTGATATAGAATATATTCATATATTATGACAGGGGGAAAATTGTCGTTAATTTAGGTTGCTAATATGGAACTCATTTATTGATCAGTTTGTTTATCCAGTAGGAGAGGAGGGGATGAAGGTAAAAAAGTTATTTTTAGCCCGCTTTGAGTTTCACTTTATCAGAGAACATGAAAATCTGGTGTAACATCCAAGTAATAATATATACATCCATTATTACAATACATGCAAACAATACTATTTTTTTCTATGAAATGCTTTTCTACTTCGTTTCAATTTTATCTACTTTCTTACAATTACAGAGTTTTCTCATTCGATTAAATATATGTTACACAATTTGGGGTAAACACGTCTAAGAAATTAAATCTTTAATCTAAATTGTTAAGTAAGTGTTAAGTACAAATTGAAAAGTATAACTTGGAATCAAGAAGTAAGATGCTTTGCAATTTAAATAAAATTTTCACTTTTTCTAATTATTAAGACAATTATAAGGAATAGCTGTTTATCGCATTGTATTATAGACAGCTTTCCGCGGATATTAAAGTAAAAAAAAAATTAAAACCAGTTTTGTAAGCCCTAGTGGCCGAAAAATGTAAAAAGAAAATCACGTTACCCCCAAAACGTTTCAGACGAACATACATACAGACGGACATTTCAAAGTATAGAGTAGCTTCGCTTCTAAAAATACAGCTCAACACCCCTGCACAAAGTGTCAAAGTGCAAAAAAAACACTAGAGTCAAATTTTAAAGGAAATGAACATCGTCACCGTAATTACCAAAGAGTCAGAGAGAGGGAGGGAACATTGGGCTGTTTATTACACTAGTCCCCCAAAGTTTTAAATTAACGTTTTCTTATTCGTTGACTTAACAACTTTGGGGTTGTTTAATTAAGTTAAGTGTCCAAACGTTTCAATGACTTATTGTATCCTACAAAAGGGGTAATTTTGTGTATCATCATTGGGGACACACATCAATTTCTCGGCCATTGACCTATCCCTGACTCGCAAAGACATGTCAATTATCGAGTGTAAAGATAATGGAAGTAGAATATAAGCGGATATTATGACAGGGAAAAAATTGTCTTCAATTTATGATGCTATTTCCCCTGTCATTTATTAGTAAGTTCATTCATCCAGTAAGAGGGGAGGATATATGGTAAAAGGAGTAGAGGTGGGGGATCATAATTTTTGCCCGCTACAAGTATCACTTCATTAGGGTGCATGATAATCTGGTGTAAGATCCAAGTAATAATAAATCCATTGTAAAGGGTTTAGAGCTCAAAAGTCGGGGCAGGCACGCAACAAAATTTGCAGTGTGTAATAAAAATCAACAGTAAATCAAAACAAGTAAATTATGTGTCCATTTGAAGCGCAGCAATAACAAACTAAATTGATTTTATAAAAACAGTAGGCCAAGCTTTTTGAACGAATAATGGATCATCATTTTATTTATGTATTCTATTTTTTAACGTAGTAAAGTTTTTTTTGTTTATAGCTTAAGATTTCGAAAACTACTGGATCTGATTGAATTCTTTTTACTCTAGAATCTTCACATGGAATGTTTAAGGCTATATTTCTGGTTTTCCTATCCCTTTTAATACAGCGATCTTAAATGCTAGGGGCGCAGATAATAGTTAATCATAAAGCAGATCTATTTAAAAAGTAGTGACATATGTACATAAGTTTTAGAGAAGCCTCGCTACTAAAAATCAACAGTTAATCAAAAATAAGCTTTCAGCTTTCTGCGGATATTAAAATAAAAAATGTAAAATTCAAACCAGTTTTGCAAGCCCCGATGGAGCAAAGGCCATGGCTATAAAAACTGGTATTGTTTTTATGATTTTTATTTTAATATCTTTGGAAAATTTTATGTAATACGATGCTAGACACGATTTTTCAGTAAGGCTAAGGAGAGAGAGAGAAAATGAGAGTTAAAGAGAGAGAGAGAGAAAGATTGAGAGGGAGAGAGAGAGAGAGGCACCTCTTATGGGAAACCGCCAAGAAGAAACCTAACCTGAATTAATACCAGTAAGACTACCAGTTCTTGAGATGCTGTCTCGGCTGATCAAATTATCTCGGCTGCAGCTGTCCCTGATCAAATTATCTCGGCTGCTGTCTCGCAGCACATTTTCCCTGCTGGTTGCTGTTGAGGCGCGGGTATAGTTGTTAGTGCTGTTGCCACATCCCTCCTGCAAAATAATAGAATGAGCACATAATCCAAAGAGATCTAAAGGGATAAGACTATAGCCGATTAATTGATGTAAATACATTCCTAATGATGATAATCAAATTTACCATTGATGTATATTACAATTATTGGTTGACATATTAGACACTCAACTTAATGAACCAACCAACAAAAATCAAATAAAAGTCCCCAAAGTTTAAAAGCCAACGAATAAGAAAAAGTTATAATAAAACCCCTCCTGCAAAATAAATGGATATAGTCTATAGAATATACGTGGCTATTATGACATGGGAAAAATTGTCGTCAATTTAAATACTAATATTGACATCAATTATAGGTCAATTCGTTCATCCAGTACAAGGGGAAAGGATAGCTTAAAGGTGGTTGATGAGGGGAACTATTATTTTAGCCAGCTTAAAGGTAACTTTATTATAGTACATGATAATCTGGTGTAAGATCCAAGTAATAATAAATCCATTGCAAACTATAACTTTATATGTCAGCTGAATTTGAGTTTCCGATTGTGTACATAGCACCCTCATCCTATCTCAATATTTACTACTAGCAAAAAAAGCTTCAAACTTCCCCCCCAAAAAAATCTAAATTTGAAAAATTAAATTTTTAAATGTATAAATAATCGTTCATACATTATATCGCTTTTCCCTTTGACCGGAGTAGCTGAAAATAGCTTTTGCAATTGTTATCTGTTATACAACTTTAGAAATTAGGGAAGAAATGGGCAACTAATTTTCAGTTGATCACTGTAACATGGTTATATTCCTCTAGGTTCCAGTGTAATTTACAAATACAATCCAATGTCTCCTCCATCCCTCAAATTTTCAATTCGACAGACACAAACTAGAGAAGAGAATCTTTCTATAATTCTATAGATTTATAAAGGTTTTGTTGTGTTAAAAGTTTGATAATTTAGTTCATATAAGCGAACCAGGGAGGAAGAGGACAGTGGGCTAAATATTAAACTAGTCCCCAAAGTTTTATAATAACGTTTTTTTATTCGTTGGATCAACAACTTTGGAGACTTTTTTTTATAAAATTTTTATTATTAAGTCATGCCTTCAAATATTTCAACCACTAACTGTAAGGGGTAATTTTGTGTAGCATTATTAGGAATGTACATCAATTTATCAGCTATTGTCTTATCCCATTAGAACCCTGTAAGCGAACACATATGGAATAAAGTTTCTTAGAAGTAATATGCAACTATTTCAGAGGATAGGGTTCATTTAATATCAAAGCTTTTAAAATCAAGTTCTTAAGTTTCGAGAAGTAAAGCTAGTCATCAATTAGTTTACGTTGGTCATGAGACTAACAGTAAGTAGGGGATGCACAGAATTTATAAAAAGTATGGGATCCATCTTAAGTTTGAAATCAATAGAATAATTCTAACATGACTTAATTAACTGTTCAGCATGGTTTAAAACCGATTAATATCCGCTTGATTAGAACCGGTTCTCAGCCATACTAAAAAATCATGTATAGCATTGTGTTACAGACAATTATCCACGAATATTAAATATAAATCATAAAGAAGGCCCGGTTTTAATCTTTTATTTTTCATTTTTAAATCCTCGGAAGCTGTCTATAATACAATGCGATAAATAACTATTCTACTTAACTTAACCTAAAAAGGATACTTTGAAGATACTAAACCAGTATCCTGTTAAAAATCTTGGAAACATAAAGACTTTTTCTGGAAAGTCAAGTTTGTAAAAATAGATGTATTATACACTCGATGGTCTGTCAGACTAAAAAATCCGTCAAACTTAAAAGAACTAATAGGTGTATTATACACTAGATGGTCTGTATTACGTCAAACTTAAGGGGAATTTCTAGAAGACGAAATTTTGTGTTTAAATTTAGTCACAATTTTATAGTACGAACGACGAAATTTTGAGCGATATCATTTTACAAAAGCAAGCTTTATCCTTTTCAACTATTTAAAGCTGACCTATTTTGTAACTGGACAAAGTGTCTCAAAAATCAGACATCATAGAAATGAGGAAGAAGAGAGAAGAAGTGAGAAAAACCCCCTAAAATAGAGATAGATAATCCCTCATTTTTATGACATCAAATGGCTTATTTTTGAGACACTTTGTTCCGTTAACTTATTCTTTATTGTTGTAATTGAAAAAAGGGGTATTCTTATCCAGTTTTTTGTTTAAGAATGAATATTTTTTGCCCATGGGAATAAATGATGGATTAATATTCATTCCTAAACAAAAAACGGGATAGGAATATCATTCTCATTTAAACAAAAACTCATTTTTATGCTAAAATGTGGTTTAATTTTGGTTTTTAATTTTCATTTATTTCTCCGAAGTAGTCATTTTTTCCCCGAGGTAATTATGCTTTCTTTTAGTAATTAATAAAAATTGTAAAATCTTCCAAAAAAATTAAAATCTTCAAAAAATAATTCAAAAACCTTTTAAAAATATTTTCTAAAATTTTTATATAAATATGACTGTATAGACATGGGAACTTTAGTCGTGCGAGGCTTGTGGTGCAGAACTGAGATTCTGTTCACTGGTTGCCATGCTCGGGGATAAAAATGAAACCAGGGAAAAAATGATACCTCAGGGAAAATAATGACTACCTCGAGGAAATAAATGACTACCTCAAGGAGAAAAAAAGAATATTTACATCTACTATTTAAGGGGTCGTTTATGTGAGAATGCTCATTTATAACAAAATATGTACATTTTCTAGCCAATAATATTACCGGATTGTTTGTATTATGTGTTCTTATTGTCCAAATTTACAGATTAGGTATCTAGTTATTCTATATTTATTGTTTACTCAAATTCGAGCAACTTTATGTAATTTTCGCCTGAAAATGAAAAAGAGGGTAAGGTCCATGCATAGACGTCCACGGAGGGGGGGGGGGTAAAGGGGTGATTACCCCCCCCCCCAATGAATTTAGGGGTGCCGTAGGCACCCCAAAAATTTTTGATTTTCAATTTTACCCCCCCCCCAAATAAAAAAATGCCTCTATGAAATAAAGATTACCCCCCCCCCCTTAAATAAAAAAGCTTGGACGCCCCTTGGTCCATGGAAGATTAAATAATTATCCCTCCTATTGCAACCTAAAAAACTATTTTGTTGAAATATAATAGTTTGTTTGATAAAATAATTTTGAGCAATTTATGTTGGACATCTATTCTATACTAGTTATTTATAGCTTACAAAACTGGTATTAATACAATGATATTTAATTTATTATTATAGGAAAATAGTTTATAATACGATGCTATAAATTATTTAGGTTTAGCTGAGAACTGGTTCTAATCCTGTGGATATTAAACGGTTTCTAAGCCACACTGGAAAATCTTTTAAGTCCTTTTGATAGCTTTAGAGTATCTGTACATATAAAAATACATTATTAATTATTGTTTTAAGATATTTTCCTGGGAGGTAAAATCAAAATATGAAAATCTTAGCAATTAATAAATGGAAAAGAGGTGTAAAAAATATTTCTAACAATAAATGATAAATGTTTTCCACTTTTTAGTATGTATGAAAAACAATTTGTTATGGTTACATAAACAATCGATGTATTATTACTTGGATGTTGCACCAGATTTTCATCTTTTATAAAGTGATACTCGCAGCTGGCTAAATAACGATACCTCCCATCCACTCATCCACTCATTTACCCTACTGGTTGAACGAACTGGCCAATAGATTAGGTCCATATTAGCAAGCTAAATTGACGACAAATTTTCCCTGTCAATATATCCACGTATATCATATATCCATTACTACAACAGACAAGACGAATGTAGTATATACTTGGATGTGCTTGTGTATTATGACAAATTGATTTATAGTTCATCTGGGTATTGAAATGCCCAGTTAGGACTTTTTTGGGAAAAGCCCAAACCTGCAGGGCCTATACCTGCGGTGCCCGAACCCTGCCGGGCTACCCTGTACATAATATAACCTAACCTAACCTAGCCAAAACTAACACCCGCATTCAATTCTAATTTATGCAGACTTAAGGGGGGGGGGGTTCGGTGCTCGAATAGGCACTTTGAGCGAAATCGCCTTTTATCAAATTCATGGAAGCAAACCAGGTAGGGAGGGGACATAGGGCTGTTTATTACACTAGTCCCCAAAGTTTTAAAATAACGTTTTCTTAATCATTAGCTCAACAACTTTTGGGACTTTGATTTTTAAATTTTGATTGGTTGATTCGTTAAGTCGAGTGTCCGAACGATTTAACCAATAATTGTTATCTTTAGAATGGGTGATTTGTGTATCATCATTGGGGAAGTACATCAAGTTATTGGCCATTGTCTTATCCCTTAAGATCCCCTGAATGAAAGGTGTTGTATATTTAACATAAAAGCTGATCCATCTTCTTGTAGCCAACATAACACCATCAAAACACAGGGTTCACAAGGGATAAGACAATGAAGTTGAACATCCCATTCCCCAACGATGATATACAATATTAACCCTTCTGTAGATTACAATAAGAGTTTGAAACGGTTGGACATTCATTCAATCAAAATTTAATACAGGCCCCAAAGTTGTTAAGCCAACAAATAAAAAAAAAGTTTTTTTTTTATAAAACTTTGGGGACTAGTGAAATAAACAGCCCAATGTCCCCTCCCTCCCGACCCTGACAGACACAAAATATCCACAAAAAGAATGGTATCGTTCATAAAAGCAAAGCTCAACAAATCAGAGGATAGAAAAAGAATGACAACATCCATAAGTAGCGAAGCACAAAAAAATCATGGAATGGACAAACGGACAAAGTGAGTTAGAGAAATGTTCAGAGGTGGATTCTTAAAAAAAATTGCCCCACTAATCGCTTAGTGGGGCAAAATTGTTTTAGTGAAAAATCCTCCAAAATCACATTTTTTTAAAGACTCCACTCTGTTCTCATAACAAAGAAAAATAAGAGAGCATATAAAAAAAATCAAAAAAACCACGAAACCTTACAAAAATAACGCTAATGTCATTAAAGCATAATTGACACAACATTGTAGATTAAATGCGCATTTTTCAGAGAATCTACACGAAAAAAATCAGCCTTAATAGCAGCTGAGAACATTACATTCCTCACATAGTGTTACGGACTGACTGACGGACGGACATAGTGAATTTTAATATGAATAAGGGGATGTGGTAAAGGGGGTGGAAAATGGAAATGGTTATTTTAGCCCTTTGCCTGTTTCACTTTATTAGAGAACATGACAATCGGATGTAAGATCCAAGTAATAATATATCTGTTTATGCAACGCGATATAAAACATGAAAGGCAAGATAGGGCTGTTTATTACACCAGTGCCCAAAGTTTTATAATAACGTTTTCTTAATCGTAAGCTCCACAACTTTGGGGACTTTTAATGAATTTGATTAGTCAATTCGGTAAGTCGAGTGTCCAAATGTTTTAATCACTAATTGAAATCTTTAGAATGGGAATTTTGTGTATCATCATTATGGAAGTACATAAAGTTATTGGCCATTGTCTTATCCCTTTTGATGAAAAGAATCTATTCTGTTATAAAACCTATAGAAAATGGAAAAAGGTTAAGAGTAAATTATTGTGTAACACTTTAGGACAGGAATATACATTCCCATATAAACAACCCCTTAAATAGTGGATGTAAATATTCATTTATTTCCCTGGTATCTCATTTATATCCCTGGTATGATTTTAGAAGATTTTAAATTTTTTTTGGAAGATTTTAGAATTTTTATCAATTACTAAAGGAAAGAAAATAATCTCCTTTTTTCATATTTATAATATTTTTTTGAAAAGAACACTTATTTTCAATATATATAATTTAGCATAAAAATGAGTTTTTGTTTAAATGAGAATGATATTCCTGTCCAGTTTTTTGTTTAGGAATGAATATTTCTTACCCTCGTGAATAAATGATGACCTATCGGTCCATCATTTATTCCCTCGGGTAAGAAATATTCATTCCTAAACAAAAAACTGGACAGGAATACCCCATTTTAAATATCTTAATATTCTTTTGTTGAATTGAATTTTTTTTTTTTGGGGGGGGGGAATCAGAACTTTTGGCTGCAGCACCAGTTTGTTGGTAAATGACTGCCAGGCTTAACCCTTGTAACCTATACTTAACCTTACCTAAACTATTAAAAAGAATAAATAAAAAATAAGTAAATAAGTTTGTGGTCTGACCAATTAGTGAGGGAGGGGACATTGGGCTGTTTATTACACTAGCCTTACAACTTTGGGGTCTACAATAAACTCTGATTAGTTATTTCATTAAGTTGAATGTTTATAAATGCTTCAACCCCTAATTGTAATCTACAAAAGGGACAATTTTATGTATCATCATTTGGGATTTACATAAATTTATTGAACATTGTCTTATCCCTTTAGTTCCCTGCCAAACATTACATAATTCATGTTCACTTTCTCGGGAATATTACTTTTGAAAATAAATCTGTCTTTTTCCAGTCAAAAAATGGTTTTTCATTCACTTTAAAAAGATAAGGGGGGGATTTTCTCAGAACCATTTATCATTGAAAACTTGATTCTGCAGCTTTTTAAAAGCGAAGCTTTTGTACTTTTAGGATGTGTGTGTATGTGTGTACATTTAGGATGTGTGTGTGTGTGTGTGTGTGTGTGTGTGTATATTTAGGATGTGTGTGTGTGTGTACATTTAGGATGTGTGTACATTTAGGATGTGTGTGTACATTTAGGATGTGTGTGTGTGTGTGTACATTTAGGATGTGTGTTTGTGTGTACATTTAGGATGTGTGTGTGTGTGTGTGTGTGCATTTAGGATGTGTGTGTGTGTGTGTACATTTAGGATGTGTGTGTGTACATTAAGGATTTGTGTGTGTGTGTACATTAAGAATGTGTGTGTGTGTAAATTTAGGATGTGTGTGTGTGTGTGTACAATTAGGATGTGTGTGTGTGTACATTTAGGATGTGTGTGTGTGTGTGTGTGTGTACATTTAGGATGTGTGTGTGTGTACATTTAGGATGTGTGTGTATGTGTGTACATTTAGGATGTGTGTGTACATTTAGGATGTGTGTGTGTATGTGTGTACATTTATGATGTGTGTTTGTGTGTTCATTTAGGATGTGTGTGTGTGTGTGTGTACATTTAGGATGTGTGTGTGTGTGTGTACATTTAAGATGTGTGTGTGTACATTAAGGATGTGTGTGTGTGTGTGTACATTAAGAATGTGTGTGTGTGTAAATTTAGGATGTGTGTGTGTGTACATTTAGGATGTGTGTGTGTGTATTTAGGATGTGTGTGTGTGTACATTTAGGATGTGTGTGTGTACATTTAGGATGTGTGTGTGTGTGTGTGAACATTAAGGATGTGTGTGTGTGTACATTTAGGATGTGTGTGTGTGTACATTTAGGATGTGTGTGTGTGTACATTTAGGATGTGTGTGTGTGTACATTGAGGATGTGTGTGTGTGTACATTTAGGATGTGTGTGTGTGTACATTTAGGATGTGTGTGTGTGTACATTTAGGATGTGTGTGTGTGTACATTTAGGATGTGTGTGTGTGTACATTTAGGATGTGTGTGTGTGTACATTTAAGATGTATGTGTGTACATTAAGGATGTGTGTGTGTGTGTGTACATTAAGAATGTGTGTGTGTGTAAATTTAGGATGTGTGTGTGTGTACATTTAGGATGTGTGTGTGTGTATTTAGGATGTGTGTGTGTGTACATTTAGGATGTGTGTGTGTACATTTAGGATGTGTGTGTGTGTGTGTGTGTACATTAAGGATGTGTGTGTGTGTACATTTAGGATGTGTGTGTGTGTACATTTAGGATGTGTGTGTGTGTACATTTAGGATGTGTGTGTGTGTACATTTAGGATGTGTGTGTGTGTACATTTAGGATGTGTGTGTGTGTACATTTAGGATGTGTGTGTGTGTGTACATTTAGGATGTGTGTGTGTGTGTACATTTAGGATGTGTGTGTGTGTACATTTAGGATGTGTGTGTGTGTACATTTAGGATGTGTGTGTGTGTGTACATTTAGGATGTGTGTGTGTGTATATTTAGGATGTGTGTGTGTGTACATTTAGGATGTGTGTGTGTGTGTGTACAATTAGGATGTGTGTGTGTGTACATTTAGGATGTGTGTGTGTGTACATTTAGGATGTGTGTGTGTGTGTACATTTAGGAAGTGTGTGTGTGTACATTTAGGATGTGTGTGTGTGTACATTTAGGATGTGTGTGTGTGTACATTTAGGATGTGTGTGTGTGTGTACATTTAGGATGTGTGTGTGTGTACATTTAGAATGTGTATGTGTGTACATTTAGGATGTGTGTGTGTGTGTACAATTAGGATGTGTGTGTGTGTACATTTAGGATGTGTGTGTGTGTGTACATTTAGGATGTGTGTGTGTGTGTACATTTAGGATGTGTGTGTGTGTATATTAAGGATGTGTGTGTGTGTGTGCGTACGTAGCGTTTAGCATTAATTTGAAATCTAGGCATCATGGAAAGATACTTATAATTACGATGTACTATAAACAACCAACCCTTTGATAGCACGACCTTTGTCTGGAAGTCCTAACAATGCATGGTAATGAGTTGCAGCTGTTTAAGGACCAAGGTTTCCCTCTAGTCTAACTATTGATGTCGCCCTTCTGACATATCAGCAGTAAGTACAGTAGAGAAATGTTTTCATTTATATTTTCAATTTAGGAATATATAACTTTTCAATTATTTTATGTTTAGAATGGTAATTTCTATACCGATAAGACATGATATCATAGATATTGGAAACACTATAAAACTAATTTTTAATGGGTTTAATATTAAGTTACTCGTTAAATACAAAGTTATTTTTTTTTTATTTTTTTTATCCTTGTTTTTATTTCATAATTTAGTTCATACGTATATATGCTAAGGGGTGAGATTCAAATTGTTTCATAAGTAAAATATTTTAGATATTAGTTTGGTACCATTTATTTATAATAATTATCAGAATGCCCTTTACGTCCATTTCAAACATGTTGATTCTTAAAAAAATGTATGTGATAAAATTATCCAATCGATATTGTTTTTGGAATACTGATTCCTAGGACATCAAAGTACAATGTTATAAGCGAAGCCTCTCTATAAGCAAGTCCTAAAAATATAAGTATGTCCTTAAACATTATTCGTATTTCAGAAATTTTTCAACAAATTTACTTACAATTTTACAATATTCAGATTTTTTGGTTCCGACAGTATACAAGTGTTGGTGTAAGTTTGTCCTACCGTCTTAGAGATTCGCCTTTATGGATGATGTCATCCTTGTTTTATCTATTCCTTACCTCATCACTGCTAGTTCTATTAACCTCCCTAGATCTTGCCAGTTCTTGTCGCGTTCTGTTCAAAGCTTTCTTTAACTCACTGATCTCTCTCACCTGAAAAATGAGAAGTTTAATATTTTAAATCTAGGAAAATAGACTAAAACCATCCCTAGGCATTTATAAAGCTTCCCTGAAAAGTGCAACCTATTTGAACCAGCAATTTCCGAGATATTGATCATCGGACAAAAATAGTCTTACTACTTTTTATTATAAGGTGATTACCAACAAAGTGCGTATCGAGCACCATCCCTCCAAACACTGAAACCCCCTAATTAAAAATTTTTAAAAATGCAACAAAAAGTAACTAAAATTGCATACAATTATATAACTAAAGTATTTAAACTTGAAATTGAAATAATTTTCTCGTATTCATTAGAATCCGGTGGATAGGAACCGGTTCTCATCCATACGAAAAAACTATGTCTAGCATCGTATTATATCCAGCTTTCTACGAATATAAAAATATACAATCATAGAATTAAAACTAGTTTCTTAGCCCGTGCCTTTGGCACCTCGGGGCTAAAAAAAACTGGTTATAATCTTATAATTGTACATTCTATATCCGCGGAAAGCTGTTTATAATACGATGCGAGAAATATCTATTAAATCTTCTGAAATTATGATCCTAATTTGTTTACTTTCAACCAGGGAGGGAGGGGACATCGGACTGTAAACTACACTGGTGTCCAAAGTTTTATAAAGCCATTCTCTCATTCATTGGTTAAAAAACTTTGGGGATTTTTCTCAAATATTTGTCAGTACAAACTAGATTGCAGGTATCATTTTCGTGAGAGTTTCTTCGTAGAGAACATAAATTTGGAAAAATCGTAGAGAAAGTTCGTATTCATAATCCCAAAAAAGTGGGGTTATTTCAAGGGCGTCCAAGTTTTTTCATTTTGGGGGGTTAAAATTCCAAATTTTGTGGGGGGGCCTATGGCAACCCGAATTTATTTTTTTTTTTGGGGGGGGGGGGTAATCTTTACATTATATAGGCAAGGACGTCCAAGCTTTTTATCTTTTAGGGGGGTAAACATTTAAACTTCAAAATTTTGGTTTTTATTTATTCTCCTTATAATATCGTATTGGTATAACCTTTTTTATTATACCTCATACAATAATACTTCTTTTTGAGGTTAACAAACTTTAAAATTTTTTGGAGTTTAAAAGTTAAAGTTGGTCTTCTCCTGAATTTTAAAAAAGGTGGGGTCTGTTCCCTTTATCCCCCCTATGTAAACGCCCGTTTGGAGAGAAAGGAAGTAGTAGACAACAGGTGCAGATCATGGCGTTCATACATTTACCGTTAAATTAAAAAGAAAAATAATAATAAATTATTAATTAGCAATGTTTTTTCTACATATTTTCATTTATTATTCAAATAAATCTTGTGAAAATTATAATTATAATTTTTTGGACAAAACCAGTCTCCTCTAAACTGAGAGTCCAGTTATTTTTTCTTAGCTGTAATGTATAAACACCTAATGTCACACTATGTCGTTATGATATTAAGTCCTTCACACATTTCTGCAAATTAACAATATAGCAAATGTTTATGTATCCTAATATTGAAAACATAATATAAAAAGAAATGTATCTATTATATTCACATATTGAACAATTGACAATATGTAATGAATATTTTCTGCTAAAGTTTATTGCATTTCATCTTCTTTTGTTGTCTTCTTTTATATTTAATGGAGTCTAGTTTTCATAAACTAAATTATTTTTTGAGTTTTTGTATAGCACATTTATTTTGTTATAAGAATGAAACACCATAATAATAAATATGAGTGACCCTATCAACCCTTAAAATAGATTAGTAGATGTCAGTCTTATTGAATCAGATAATAATAATATAACATTAATTTAATTTGCTAAAATATATAAACACTAATATATAGATACAGGAAGGATGTAGAAACATAAGTTTATTACCCTATTTTCAAGAAGATTTAATCAAGGATACCAATGTAAAAGTTAACAAAATATATAATTTTTTACAAAAACACACACACACACACACACACACTTACATAATATTGTCTTAGGTTAGGCAAATTTAGAGTTATAGGAGTTTCACAGAGATAGTCCGTCCCCAAATTAGAATTAATGGTAAATGATGGGATATGTAGGTATGAGTTAAAGCACACAAACTTTTGGGTTTTTTTTATCTTTTCATTTAATCCAATTAAGTTGCACTTTAAAAAAGGTGTTGTATTAAATATTGTACCTGATAGTATTAATCCTTAAAAAATTTTATTATATGCAGCTGTTTGTAATTCTACCATACTCACAGAGTTCAGGGATAAGTAAATGTAAAAAAATATTTCTTAAAAATTAATTTCAAGCTTTTAACATAGAAATTTGTATAGTAAAGAAAATGTTGATTATGTTATTATTTGTTGTGATTATGTTAACATTTGTTGGCATATACTTGTTTAATGTACTCTGAGATACTTTTATCTATTTTAAGACTTTTGAAAATATATATATATAGATCTAACTTTAAAAAAACTTAAAATTACCTTTAAATAATATAGTTTAATTATTTATTTGGTTTTATAATTTTTTAAAGACAACATATACATTTAAAACAGGATGTATACAATTATAACAGTTACAAAAAAAAATACAATATTAATGTCAAAGTATGACATACAAATAGCGCCTGAAAAAAAAACAGAAACAAATATCAATTATAACCAGAAATAACATGATGATAATATTAAGGAATTACAAATATTATAACAAGAAAAAGAAAAATTTACAACCATAAAAAAACGAAAATTGTAATCTCTGTCGGAATTGTATTTAAGGACTTAACTTCCATAAAGTGAAATAACACATTAAAGAATGAAATATTAGTAAAGAAGGTGTCCTTCCTTTAAAATAATGTCGGATACAAAGAAGGTGTCTTAACTTCTTTGGAAATAAATAAACAATTCCAATATTAGATTAAAAAATATTGTGCAGAATAAATCATATCTTCTTTAGCCGTGTGTTGAATAATTGCTTTGTGGTCTATCTTCAGGAATAATCTTCTAGAGCTTGCGAATTTTAGTAGGGCGACACTACAAGGTTTTCCAAATATATAAAAATTGTATACCAAGAATAGCAATATAGGAAAACCATGTAATGTCCCCCCAAAATTATTTTAATCACAATGATAACAAACAATTACTAAACATAAAAAATTAACGTAAAAGAAGATCACAATTAAACATAGAATTGCCAAAAATAAGCCATATTTTTTGGAGGCCAGAACGACCTTATATTTAAATTTCATTTTGAAGTTGAAAAAAGTATGAAAAATTTTAATGCCCATAACAGACAACGACTTCATCTTATTTATTTTCATTTCCGTCGATTATAATAGAACGAAGACAATAGTAAAATATAGAGATACCTTTCAAAATAAGTTAATCCTAATATATTGTTAATATCAAACGTATTAGGTATTTACTTATCTTTTAAACATTCTACTATCTTAGCGAGAATATAGTCATTTACGGCCGGATAGTAATACTCATAGTAATCATTAAAAGTGGACTGTACATGAAAGAGCGGCACTTACACCAAGACTATTAAAGAGTTATTATTTAATTGTTTACTTAAGATAACAACTACGACGTGAAATTTAATTAATGCCTAAAACTTTTTTCCGCTGGATTAGAAACAGTTGCCATAAATGGTGAAAAAATCATACATCATATAGTATTACAGACAACTTTCCATGAATTATAGTTTAAAATCACAGAATCAACACCACATCAAACTAAACTATAAATAATCACATAATTCCTCACCATACCATCTACGGAAATAATACTATGCGATAATCAACCTTCATAGCATTTAAATGACAACGTTTGTCTATAATGAATATTAATAAAACTTAGTTAACTGCTTCTGGTAAGGTATAACACAAAGTCAACGTACTTGCTTCGACAGTATATATTCCAAAAAAAAACACAAATCCAACACATACTAACTTTAACTCTTCACACTTTCATAGCAAGAAAAGGTCGAGAAACATTTAATGATCATGTTCTGTAATAAAACAAGAAATAACACTTTTAGGTAACTAATTTCAATTCATGAACAGTCTTATTAATGAAAAGTCTAGTTAAATTGGTTATACGTGTGTATATTTATACCAAAAATATTGTTGTATATATCAACGTAAACTGTTTTTATTAAACTAGCGGCTGCGTACCTAATAACTAGTTATATTCGAAAGGATATGAAAGGGGAGAAAAATAGCTTAAAACATCCCAGGACCTATAAGAAGCTTCAATCTAAATTAGAACCATAGCGGTTCAGCGGTTAGTAAAATCCTTTGCTACAAACAAAAAAAAACTATTATTTTATATAATAGGATAGAAGATGTAGTACTACAAAAAAATAATATCTTTACGCCTCTACCAGAATCTTGGGATTTAAGGAATAAATCAAAATAAGACATGATACATAAGAAGCACGAAAATATTCTTTTTCTTCAGCTAAAATAGCAAACCACGTGGATATCAAAAGCTCAGTAAAATGCCGCAAATTTAGTAACCAATACCGTAGAAATGCAAATGAAAACTTTCATCAAATTCAAATTCATCTAATTAAAAAAACAAGATTGACTACATTTGTCAGATTTGTAGCACCACCCACGTGGAAAACACATTTTCAATTTACACAAAACTAAAGAAAACAGCTAAATCACTAGCACACTTTTTTAACGACTGCAATAAAAAATAGACATTCATTTTATATTTCAAATAAAAAAATAGGTTATCGAAGTTTACGTGGTAATAGATTTATTCTTTAATTAAAATTTAAATTTACTGTAGTAATTAATTTCAATATTTTTGATCAATTTGCGTATCATATTATTTGAACTATCATGAATAGATCACGACGAAAAAACTTTCGTACGAAATTTCTATACGTTCGAAAATCCCAGTGATCACCACAAACTAGTATTGTCCTTAGCTGGATCTTTAAATCGTTTAGTGGTGCGCTGAATCAGGGCGATCTAGTTCGGCGCACCTAGATATTATTAGATTTTAATCTTTAAATCAAAATGGAATGGGCGAATCAGCTCGCTCAGTGGCGCAGTACTGGCGCAGCAATGGCACATTGTTGAGTGCCATTGTCGCGCCAAACCAGGGTGAACTGGATCGCCCCGGTTTAGCGAGCCACTAAACGATTTAAAGATCCAGCTCTAATAATTTTATCTAAAAATGGGGTAATACCATGATCATGGTGTACATAGATTTATCCGCCATTATCTTATCCCCTCAGATCACTGCTTTCAATCCATCTTCAAATATGGAGGGTTCTATCAGATGCGTAAGTGAATAATTTCACAATGTTAATACACAAAATAACCCATAATTTAGGTTACAAATAGTGGTTGAATCGTTTGTACACTAAACATGATGACCAACTAATCAAAATTCAAAAACAGCCCCCAAAGTTGTTGTACCAACAAATAAACAAAACATTATTATAAAACTTTGGGGACTAGTGTAATAAACAACCCAATGTCCAAAAGGAGGGAGGAGACATTGCACTGTAAATCATACTGCCCCTTAAAGTTTATAAACCACAATCTTTCATTTGTTCGCTTAAAATCTTTGGGAACATTACTTAAATTGGGTTGCACAAACCATAAATGTCCAAACATATCCACCAATGATTTGAATTTAAAGAGGGGGTTAGAAAGAAATCTTATTTTGAAGGCGTAAAACAATTCATTTTCTTTTGGCTTATCCCTTAAGAGTCCTATGTTCTAGTTTTTATTATGCTTAAAAGAAATTTTAGATTCATGTTATATAATTATTAACAAACAAAAATAATATACAAATTATTTATTGAGTAAAAAAATTTGTTTAGAATAATTATTATAAATTATAAAGCAATTTAACATTTTTTTTTAGATTTTACTTTCCATAGTTGATTAATTTGGGGGGAAAAATAGGGTGAGGTTATTTTAATGTCTTATCCCTATATTCCATCATATTTTTATTAGATTCAAAAATGATGTACTTTTGAATAACCTTCAATAATCAAACCCTTTCCTCTAATGAGTTCTCCCTCCAATAATTTTCTCCCATCCCCCATTTTCCATTTATTTAAACCTTCCCTATTCTCTTAATATAGCAGCTACTCTTTAGTTTACTATTTCATCCATCTTTTTACATAGTTTATTGACTGGTTGATTTGGTAACTGTTTATTTGTGTTTTGAATAAGAGATCATGAATTACAAATATTTTATTATTCTATTGAATGCTAGTTATAAACTAGGCTTTATTTTTTAAAAATGTAGTGGGCATTTTATGAAAAAGGCGTTTTTTTTGAGATAGGCGTTTTTTGAGATGGGCGTTTTTTTGAAATAGGCGTTTTCTGAGATAGGCGTATTTTTAAGATAACCCCTATGGCTTTTATCCATCTATTAATTTTGCCAAATATAGCTGCTTTTTATAGTGCCTATGAAAAATAACGTCATACTGGCCTACCATTGGTCAATTAAAATGTATACTGGCCTGCCATTGGCATACATCATAAGTCATTTGCATCGAATGACGTCATTTTTATAGGAACTATAAACAGCTATCAAATATACGTTTCTGCGGAAGCGATAGAGCACCATATATTTATTCTAATTCATGTGGTTTGGTTCAAAAGAAGATATATCAAAATATGGTTTTAAAACTTGTGTAAAACAAATTTAAGTTTAAAAGCTGAAGATTTTAAATAGTGCAGCCACTCTTAAACTAATTTGTTAATCCGTTAAAAAAAAAGATTCCAATATGGCTTAGAAAACGATTAATATCCACTGGATTAGAACCGTTCTGATCCGTATATAAAATGCATGTATCGTATTGTATAATAGAATTAGACAGTTAATACCATTACTATTATTTTTTCTTTTAACGATTTGAATACACCATAAAATTAAGTTATAATTTTTGTGTTTTTTCAATGATTAGATTTTTATCATCTATTGAAACAGCAAAATCGAGAATAGTTATTTATTGCATCGTATTATAGACAGCTTTTCGTGTATAGTAAATTAAAAGACTACCAAGGTGGTATCAATATTATGACTTGTATCATATTATTCGTAGAACATTGTCTGTAATGCAATGCTATACATGATTTTTCAATAGCTTAGAACCAATTCTATAATCAATAAGTATTATTACTGCGCTACTATTGCAAGTAAAGAAATATCGTCCTTGTTTTTTTTGTTGTTAAACTATTTGTTTTAAAAGTGAGAAAGGTGAGTTTTGGCCCCTTGTACTTAACCCCAATCGATATATTATTACGTGGGATGTTGCGTCAGATTTTAACGTACTCTGATAAAGTGATGCTCGCAGCTGGCTAAACTAACGATAACCCCGATCCATCCTTTTTACCCCATCCCCTCCCCTTCTACTTGATGAACTAACTGACCAATATAAATAAGGTCTATATTAGCAAGCTAAATTGTCGACAAATTTTCCCCTGTCAATATTTCCACGAATATCTTATATCCATTTTAACCCCATACTTATGATAAATGCTTACATTTAATACCTATATTTGTGACAACTTTTGTTTTATAAATTCTTCCAATTTTTAACAACTACAAAAACCCCGCCCCTCTCGGAGAGCCTCGAACCCGCATCATACGGATAAGGTAACCGACATTCTATAAATGAGCTATGAC
This sequence comes from Acartia tonsa, assembly GCF_053477335.1. Taxonomy (NCBI): domain Eukaryota; kingdom Metazoa; phylum Arthropoda; class Copepoda; order Calanoida; family Acartiidae; genus Acartia; species Acartia tonsa. Next base: position 48,638,984 of record NC_137269.1, on the reverse strand, counting down.
GGAGACCAATTATCAGTGGTGAAAAAAGACAAGATAGACAAAAACATAACTCTTATAGTATAATTTAAAATTTTACTCTCTTTCATGTCTGTCATTGTAGCTCAGGGGTAGAGATGAGGTTCCAGTTCAGGTCAGATGGTTCAAATCTACCCTTAACACTAATTATCATTTTCACTCTCTGAGATAATAATTAATATTTAGTAAAAGTAAAAAAATATTTTTAAACATTTACCTTATACCAACAGTCACTTAAAATATCAAAAAGCTATTACATGCCAAAGTATATAAGATTAAAAAAATATTGTTTCAGTGGTGAGTCTTGAACCACCCACCTTGAAACTTTACATCTCAAACCTGACGCCTTAACCAAAAGAGCTAATTCAGCATGAGACAATTATTATTATTTTGTAGCCTTAGTTTACATGCCAAAGTAAAAAAGATTGAAAAAAATAATGTTTCAGTGGTGAGTCTTGAACCACCCACCTTGAAACTTGACATCTCAAACCTGACGTCTTAACCAAAAGAGCTAAATCAGCATAAGACAATTACTATAGTTTTACAGCCTTAGTAAACATTCCAAAGTAAATAAGATTGAAAGAAAAATAATGTTTCAGCTGTGAGTCTGGAACCATCCACCTTGAAACTTGACATCTCAAACCTGACGCCTTTACCAAAAGAGCTAAATCAGCATGAGACAATTACTATAGTTTTACAGCCTTAGTAAACATTCCAAAGTATATAAGATTGAAAGAAAAATAATGTTTCAGTGGTGAGTCTGGAACCATCCACCTTGAAACTTGACATCTCAAACCTGACGTCTTAACCAAAAGAGCTAAATCAGCATGAGACAATTACTATAGTTTTACAGCCTTAGTAAACATTCCAAAGAATATAAGATTGAAAGAAAAATAATGTTTCAGTGGTGAGTCTGGAACCATCCACCTTGAAACTTGACATCTCAAACCTGACGCCTTTACTAAAAGAGCTGAATTATCATGAGATAATTACTATTGTTTTACAGCCTTAGTTTACATGCAAAAGTAAATAAGATTGAAAAAAATAATGTTTCAGTGGTGAGTCTTGAACCACCCACCTTGAAACTTGACATCTTCAATCTGACACCTTAATCAAAAGAGCTAAATCAGTATGAGACAATTTTTATAGTTTTACAGTCTTAATTTACATGCCAAAGTAAATAAGATTGAAAAAAATAATGTTTCAGTGGTGAGTCTTGAACCACCCACCTTGAAACTTGACATCTTCAATCTGACACCTTGATCAAAAGAGCTGATTCAGCAAGAGACAATCACTATTGTTTTACAGCCTTAGTTTATGTACCAAAATAAATAAGATTTAAAAAAAATAATGTTTCAGTGGTGAGTCTTGAACCACCCACCTTGAAACTTGACATCTCAAACCTGACGTCTTAACCAAAAGAGCTAAATCCCATGAGACAATTACTAATGTTTTACAGCCTTATTTTACATGCCAAAGTATATAAAATTGAAAGAAAAATAATGTTTCAGAGGCGAGTCTTGAACCACCCACCTTGAAACTTGACATCTCAAACCTGACGCCTTAACCAAATGAGCCACATCAGCATTGAATAAAGATTGCAATTTTACAGTCTTACTTTACATGCTAAAGTATATAAAATTGAAAAATATTGTTTCAGAAAATATTGTTGACAGAGAGAGAGAGAGAGAGAAAGAGACAGAGAGGGGGAGAGAAAGAGAGACAGAGAAAAGTACATAGATTTCATGACAAAGGAAAGATAAAAAAAAATAACGCATCATTCTTTTTATAAAAACCCACCCCTGTGTATGTTACAACATGTTGTGATGAACACAACATGTTTTCAAAAACATATTCAATGTCGTCTTTTTCAAAAAAATCTAATGAGAGTGATTTGTGAAATAAAATGTATGAATTAAAATGTCAGTTTGTAAAGGTTATTAGATTAATTTTGAATTGGTTATTAAACTATGCCAATACAAGGTGGGTTTTTAGTAAAAGAATGCCACGAAAGGATTTTATAGAAATATAGAGTGTATTTTATATTGTAAATCCAAAAAAAGTAAATAAATCATTGAATAAACCTAGCCAATAGCGAGATAGTTATATCGAGCCAACTCTAGTATGTACATATATGTGAGTAGTAGAACCCGTTTTCAGCCATACTGAAAAATAATATATGGCATCGTATTACAGACAAATTTCTACTAATATAAAGATAGCAAAAATAATGAAATTAGTACCAAATTTGTTAGCTTGGGCCTTCATTTTAATTTTCTTCGGAAAGATGTATATAATACGATGCGATAAATAACTATTTCAAATCTAATGTTCAAAATCATAATTAGAAAATTAGAAAAAAATACATATTTTTTTTGTTAATATTTTTATCCTTTAATTTCTGATTATTTATCATAAGGTAATTTAGATAAATCTACAACATATCTACCAGGGAGGGAGGGGACATTGGGCTGTTAATTACTAGTTCCCAAAGTTTTGTAATAAAGTTTTCTTATTCGTTGGCAAAACAACTTTGGGGACTTTTAATGAATTTTATTTTTTGGTTCATTAAGCTGGGTGTCCAAATGTTTCAACCACTAATTGTAATTTAAGGAAAGGGTAATTTTGTGTATGAACATCATTTTATCGGCCATTGTCTTCTACCTTTAGATCCCATTTAGGTTGCTCCAGTCCTTATTTGTTGGTCAGTATTTTCCCCCAGAAGGAGGGGAGGGGATTGGGTAAAACGGATATCTTTATATATTAGCCAGCCTGAAGGACCATTTTATTAGAGTAGGTGAAAAATATGGAGCAACATCCAAGTAATTATATATCAATTTATTGCGTCAGATGGTATCTAAAAAAAATGGGGTGAAATTTTTTTTGTTTTCTATAGCATTACTTAAATCCCTGAATGTTAAGCAAGAAAACTATTTAAATGACCTCTCAATGATAAGCAATATTAACTTGAACAAGGAAGACAACATCCATAAAAGCGAAGCACTGAAACGGTAGAAAAACCTGACATTAACACTTGTATAGTGTCAGTAATATGGATAATCAGAATATAATGAAAATGTATAAGAGTCGAAGCAAAATTGTAAGTAAGTTTGTTGAACTGCTTGATACAGGATAATGTTTATGGACATACTTACATTTTTAGGACTTGATTATAGAGTTGCTTCGCTTATCATATTCTACTTTGTTGTGCAAGGAATCAATATACCAAAAATCAGATTAATCGTTTAATAAGAACACATAAAAGTTTGTTGTTAAAAAGGTTAAAAAATCAACATGTTTAAAATGGACGTACGGACATTCTAGTAATGATTATAGAGTTGCTACACTATCTAAATCGTACGTAACTACTACAGGAATCACCATGCAAAGTCCGGACGTACGGAAGGACGGACCGAACCTAATTATAGAAAAGCTTCGCTTTAAAAATCAATAATTCTGGACAATATGAATTATTAAATCAATAGATTCAAAAATAAATGTAATTCTTAAACTAAAACATAATAAATATGAAATATAAAATAAAGTGCGTTTTTCCTTCTAACTTTATGAACTTTACAATAAAACTTTTAAATTCGAAGCTTTTCTATATTATTAGAGTCTTCACATTCGAACGTTGGGTTACAGTACAGAAAATTATAAGTTACGTAAGTATTGGTTTGTTAAATAACATGCATATTAGGGGGTTTAAAAATCCATCAACTTTTTAATTACTGAAATTATCTTAAAAAATTTAGCGAGGAAGGAGACATTGAACTGTAAATTACACTGGTACCCAAAGTTTTTTTTAAAATGCCCTTTTGTTCGGTTCAAATTTGTAGTATCCAAACTTGTCAGCTAATAAGATGAAGTTAAATTGTTTGTCATCATTGGGAATTGACATTAAATTATACATTTTAATTTGGTTTAGTCTGTAAGGTTTTAATATGCAATTTCATTAAAAGCTGCCATAAAATGGAGAACTCAATCAGCTCAGTAGCTACAGACAGAAAACCTTACTACTTTATATTATAGGTTATTCCAATATTTTAAGGTTATGTGAAACCCTCTACTGGCCATGCGCATTCTAATGCGGCAAAATAGGTTCATTTACTAAAACATTTCAGTTAGGTCTATCAAAAAATTTTCCTTTCCTAAACAGACAATCAATAGTTACTTTTTTCTACCTTTTTAGCCCTTTTGTAATCTTTATTTGTAGACATACCATATTTATTTAACAAGGGTGACAACATCCATAATAGCAATGCTCTAAAATCAGAAGGAAGAACAGACGAATAATATCTTTAATAGAGTGTCAGAACTTAAAAAGCAGAACAAACAGTAAGTTTCAAAATTGCATAAATACAGTATACAGTAAAAACACATACTTTCATGTTTAGGATTTGATTATAGAGATGCTTCGCTTATAACATTGTACTTTGTTGTCCTAAGAGTCATTATTCCAAATGTCAGATGAATAGGAAAATCATATCATACAAAAATTGACGTACGAACTTTTGGTAACAATTTTAGAGTTGCTATGCTTTCTAAATGGTGCCTAATTTTTACTAAAAAATCAATCATACAAATTTTGAAATCAATGGGACAATTCTAACATTCTTGTATTACCAGGAAAAGAAATATATTCTCCCTCCCAACTCTTTTGATATTATATCAATATCAATATAAACAAATTATTTCTATGTATTTATTGGGTATTAAACATTTTCCTTATAATAAGGTAACAGGATGTCTATCTGTCTGTCTGTTTGTACCGAAGGATCTCGCTAACCGCTGAACCGATATTGTTCTATTTTACAATTTAGTATCTCAGAGGTCCTGGAAAGGTTTATAAAAAAAATAAAAATCACTGATTTCCGGATATTTTTGGTAAACAGCTAAAACCCCCCGAAAAAACATAGCGGCGAAAATTTTTTTTACATAGATTTTAACATAAATTGGAACGAAAACATTTTATGTGCCTTCTAGAGGCCTCTAGGGGCGTAGCCGCTGGGATTAATTACATAGTAAAAAACCAGGCAGCTAATTCTACATAAACACTTTATTCTTCTCTAAAAATCTTACATTAAAAGTTAGACAACTTCAATTAATTGTTCATTGTTGTATTCCTATATACATAAACTAGCGGCTACGCCCCTAGAGGCCTCTAGTGGCACTTAAATGATTTTGTTTGTTAAAGTCTCTAAGATAATTCTTTACGTATGATACCTCTTTATGTTACGTTTAAGTCTCCAGTATATTAAAAATTTTTCGATTTTTTTGTCATTTCTCTTGGGAGGGTGGTGGTACCCTCCCCGAAAATAGTTATAAACCTTCCCGGAACCCATGAGAATCTACCCTTTTAAGGAGAACCCGATCGGTTCAGCGGTTAGCGAGATCCTTCGGTACAGACACACAGACAAACAAACATCCTGTTACTTTAGTATAAGGATATAATTGTTTTCTTAATTAATATGCCCGGCTTAGATTTAGACCTTGATTTGTCCTAACTAGGAAAAGGGAGAAAGATACATGAAATAGAAACTTGATGAATTTTCGGGTATAGTCCCTAAGAGGGCGTTTGGTCGTATTTTCACAGTAGTTTTTTATAGGTTATTGTAGACTAGGTTAGGTTAAGTTAGGTGATTGCCCCCCATGATTAAATTATTGGCCCCGCAGAGTTAGAGCCCCCGTTGGTGCTAGAAATAGGAGAAAAGCTACAGTGAAAATACGACGAAACGCCCCTTAAGAGGCTATATCACGAAATGGACTATACCCGAATTTTTCACACGGAAATAGTTATTTATCGCATAGTATTATAGACAGCTTTCCGGGGAAAATAAAATAAAAATTTATTAAGATTAACAATAATTTTTTAAGCCCCCAGGAGCCCAAGCCCCGTCTAACAAAACGGGTAATATTTTCTGATTTTTATTCTAATATTGTCTGTAATACGATGCAATTCATGATTTTTAAGTATTCGACTGTAGACCGGTTCTAATACAGCGGATAAGTAATACTGGAAAAGACTTTTCTTTTTTTTTGTTTGTTTTTCATAATATTTGTTCATTAAGTCGTCGTGACTAAAATGATGAGATACTATGACGTGTAATTAACTCTGACAATATATAGGTCTTGAGTGTAGTTTCTGGGATATTATACATCATACTATCACAATTAGGTGTTAGATAACATAAGTTTGTGATTATGATGTTCTATTAGTGTGTTTAAATGATATCAGGAACTGCTGTTTTACTAATATATTTGTTTCATGGGATATAAATAACTTAATTTTCTTTTAATAATCTTTTAGATCACTGCGCTAGTAGCTTCGACCCTTTACTTTAGGGTACTTAAACACCCCCCCCCCTTTCTTTGAAATCTCTGAAGTAGTTTATAATTCACTAGCGGATACGCCCATAGAGGCCTCTAGTGGCACTTTAAACTTTTTTTTAAATTTATAATTTGAGAAATAATTTTTCTATGTTGCGTTCAAGTCTCCACGCAAAAGCAAGAATATTTTTAACCTTTTTTATATTTAGTGATTTCTCTTGTGAGGGTGATGGTACCCTCCCACAAAAGAGTTATAAACCTTCCCAGAACCTATGAGAAGCTACCATGCAAAGGAGAACCCGATCGGTTCAGCGGTTAGAGAGATCCTTCGGTACAAACAGACAGACAGACAAATAAACAGACAAATAGACAGATAGACATCCTGTTACTTTATTCTGCGTACTAAGTTTTTACAATCTACAAGTATTTAATGTTCGTTTGTTTTACTGTAGGATTTCAGAGCTTCGCTTTTAAGGATGTTGTCATTCTTGTTTACCAAAGAAATCTCATAACGTAAACGATGGAACACTGGCCTTGAACTCTTTATGGGTATAATCATTACAATCAAACTTTTAATATTTCTATCTAATTAAAATAAGGATGACAACATCCATAAAAGCGAAGCTCTAAAATGGTAGGACAAACGAAAATTAACATTTATAGAATATAGATAAGCTTTGCTTATAACATTATACTATGTTGTCCTAGGAATCAGTATTCAAGAAATAAGATGAATAGTATAGTTATATCACATGAGAAATTTTTGTCAACCACTGCTTGTAAACAAATTTTGCTGCTTATAATAAAGGATTGAAATATATGAGACTATATTTGTAGAAATAAAGTCACCGTCTACTTGAAATTCTGTTCTCTAGTTGTTTAGATTATTGGATTATTGGGTCTGTTTAACAGATCTTCTATGGGCGTAGGGACATTCTGGTAACGATTATAGAGTTGCCACGCATCACCAATTGTACCTACTGTTATAGGAATCATCATAAAAAGTATTGGTTTTCTTACAGACAACCCAAAATAAAAGAGTACAGTGTAGCTTCGCTACAAAACTTTATCCTTTTCTGTATATAACTGTCAGGGATCTAAAGGGATAAGACAATGGCCGTTAGATTGATGTACATCCCCTCTTTGTATATTACAATTAGGGGTTCAAACGTTTGTACACACAACTAAATGAACCAGCCAATCGAAATTCAATAATGTTTAGCTAACGAATAAGAAAACGTTATTGTAAAACTTTGGGGACTAGTGAAATAAACAGCCCATTGTCCCCTCCCTCCCTGGCTATATTTATATAATTTGTAGAGAAGGAAATAAAAGAAAATTTAACATTTCCTCTTACTCAACAATGGATATACAATATACGTGGATATTATGACAGGGGAAATATTGTCGTCAACTCAGGTTGTTAACATGGAACTCGTTTATTGGTCAGTCCATTCATCCAGCAGGTGGGGAGGGGATTGGGTAAAGGGTTAGATGTTTGGTATCTTTATAATAGCCAGCAGCCAGTTTTACTTTTTTAGAGAACATGAAAATCTGGTGTAACATCCAAGTAATAATAAATCCATTTAATGAACTATTTATTAACATGTTACATTTAGTTTATTAAAAGCAAAGCTTTTTGAAGATTAATGTGTCAGTGCGCCAAAAAAAATTTCTGTATATCCTATAATCCTTAAAATAAAGTAACAGGATGTCTGTTTGTACAGGAGGATCTCGCTAACCGCTGAACCGATCGTGTTCTCCTTAACAGGGTAATTTCTCATAGGTCCTAGGAAGGTTTATAATTATTTTAAGGGAGGGTACCACTACCCTCCCAAGAGAAAACATCCATAGAACAAAATTACCCCCCCCCCCATACCAAAAATAAAAAAAAATTTAAAAACTAAAGTAAGAATTGCGATCTCCTCCACAATTTGTTCTTACTTTTTAAAAATCTAAATTAAAAAAAAGTTTTGCGATTCAACTACCCCTCCTTAAGTGCCTCTAGATGTCTCTAGGGGCGTTGCCGCTAGTATTTTATCCTATTATATAAAGTAGTAAGCTTTTTTTGTCTGTAACAAAGGATCTCGCTAACCGCTGAACCGATATGGTTCTCCTTTACAGTGAAGCTTCTTATTGGTCCTTGGGTGGTTTTAGGCTATTTTATTTTTTTATAAGTAAGCCTGGGTATGGTTTTAGGCTATTTTTATGCCCTTCCATATCCCTTTGAATATAGAGCCCCTAAATGCCAGGGGCGCAGCCGCTAGTCCCTTATAATAAAGTAACAGGATGTTTGTGTGTTTGTATGTTTGTACCGAAGGATCTCGCTAACTGCTGAACCGATAGGGTTCTCCTTTACAGGGTAGCTTCTCATAGGTCCCGGGAAGGTTTATAACTATTTTCTTGGGGGGTGGGACACCCCCAACCCCCCCGAAAAATAAAAAATCCCCCCCCCCCAATTTTTTTTTTTTTTTAATTTGTTTAACTAAAAATTAAATGAGGGAGGGGGCACCCCCCCCCCCAAAAAAAAAAAAAATTTCTTTTAAAATCTAAAATAAGAAATTGAATTATTAAATTCGACTCTCTCCTCCTCAAGTGCCCCTAGAGGCCTCTAGGGGCGTAGCTGCTAGTATTATATAAAGTAGTAAGGTTATTTTGTCTGTAGCTTAAGATTTCGATAACTGCGGAACCGACTGAGCTCCCTATATTATAAAAGCTTTACATAGATCTTAAGATGGTTTAAGGCTTTTATATCTTGAAAATAATTCTTGTGGATTGTTTTATGCTATAAATTAATTAACATTTTTACATTTATAGCTCGATATATTAATTACATATTTAGTGATATATTTACAGTAACCACCATGATTACGAAATACCAATAAATTTCAAAAAAATATGTTGTGCTAAGCTTTTATGAATGTTGTCATCCTTATTTAGTATGATTTAGTTCTGTAATCATCTAGGAGACACTACATCCTATACAGATAATACTTATTATAAAGTAACAGGATGTTTGTTTGTTTGTGTTTCTATCTGTCTGTTTGTACCAAAGGATCTCGCTAACCACTATACTGATATGGTTCTCCATTACAAGTTAGCTTCTTAAAGGTCCATGTATAAGGTTTATAACTATTTTGGATGAGTTTGCTGCCACCCTCCCTGCCCACCTCTCAAATCTCAAAATCATATAAGTTATTTTTCTCGTCTGTAATTTCTTAAAAAAGATTATCTATTGATGTGAAAATAGCTAACTTTATAGCCCATAATCATTTTGATATCCCCCCATGTGCCCAAAGTTGTATAAACATAACCTTGGGTACTTTTATTGAATTTTCATTAAAAATAACACCAACCAAACATATCAACTAACAATTTCAATCTACATAGGGGATAATTTTGTTTGTTATGATTGGAAAAAATCGTTTTTGTTTGTACTTCTTGTCAAGTGTCTCCTACACAGGAAAATAAACATCAAATTACATGAATCTCTTACTATTATGTAACAGGGATCTAAAGGGATAAGACAATAGCCGATAAATTAATGTACATCCCCAATGATGATACAGAAAGTTACACCTTCTGTAGATTACAATTAGTGGTTTAAACTTTTGAACTCTCAACTTATAGAACCAACTAATTATAATTCAATAAAAGTCCCCAAAGTTGTTAATCCAACAAAGAAAAATTAGAGATATTATAAAACTTTGGGGACTAGTGTAATAAACAGCCCAGTGTCCCCTCCCTCCCTGATTATGTAAACTTAAACTACAAAATTAAGCTTATTATGAAACATGTAAAATTTGGAAATTCATAATTTTATCCAAGAAAGAAATAGCATTGAACTGTAATCAAATTGATTAACATTGTTTTTAAAGAATACGTTCTATTATTCATAGGGTTATATAATCAGAGGCGTGCACAACAATACACTAAGGGGAGGGGGGGGGGGAATTAAACCATCTTGGAGTAAAATAAGGGGAAGGCAGACCTTCCCAATTTCAATTTTAAAGGAGGGTTGACACCCATCCCACATCCCTCTACCGCATGCCACTGAATTAATGTCAAAACTTATAATTTTTATATTTAGAAAAGGGTAATTTTGTTAATAATATTTATGTCTAAGGTGGCATTCCTTAAATTCTACAAAAGGTTTTTTAAAAAAAAAAAGTTAATCAGTCCAGATTAGACAGACTAACAAAAGATAGACAGATAAAAAGACAGTTATGCAAAATATAAATGTTTTTTAAAATTAAATTTAAATTTTCTTTTGAACTTTTAACGTACAAACAAGTAAGATTCCGTGCAAAAGTGGCACGTTTAGGAATACATGTATAGTAACAATTAGTTATCTATCGCATCGTATTATAGACAGCTTCCCGCGGGCATTAAAATGGAAATGTTGAAGATTAAAACTCGCCGTGAGGGGGTTATCAATTCTATTTAATATGTGTGGAAAATTTATTGTAATACGATGCTGTACATGATTTTTCAGTATAGCTGAAAACCAGTTCTAATCCAGCGGATATTAATCGGTTTCGAAGCCATACTGGAGAAGATATTACAGCTATCGTGGCCAAAAGAGCAGCTTGACTCATATGAAATCTAAAGTGATATTGTTATGCTCTTTTATGATCGTTTAGCATTTTTGTTAAATTAAAATTCAAAGAAAAAGTAAATAATTAATTCTTTCTGAGTGTTAAAATGTTTTGAGTGTTAGCTTTTAAATAGTTATCCTTTGTTAAGTATGTAAGACTTTTTTTAAAATGCAAAGCTTTTCTATAATTAGTCGGTCCGTCCGTCCATACGTCCGGAACGGTTAGCTCTTTTCGTTGACTTAGACATGTTAGAATTGTCCTAATGATTGATATTTAACGATTTTAACAATTTTTTGTTTAGACTTATATAATGATATTCTGTTTTTTTTTCAGTCCTGACACTCTACAAGGGCTGATGTTCGTTAGTACTATTTACTGTTTTAGGGCTTCACTTTTATGGACGTTGCACACTTCTTTAAAATGTTTTATTGTACATCCATATAACAAAACCTTTTAAATAAAAACAAGGATGACAACATCCATACGTAGCGAAGCTTAAAATTATGAATGAATATCGGGGAAAATTTTACTATAGAGCAGTGTCATACAATAATCATTAAAATAGGGTAAAATAGGGTAATAACGAAACCTTTAAAATCCCGAAAAATTAAAAATCTAAGGAATCGATCTAGCACCGCAATTAATGGACAAATCTTAATGAAACTTGATGGAAATATCAAAATATGGGTATATTCACTCCTTGATAATTTAAGCCATCAATCCTGAATAGGAATTGAGAAAATCTTGAAAACCTAAAAATCTAAGAATCGATCTAGCACCCCAACCAACAAGGGTATCATAATAAAACTTGATGGAAATATGTAGAGTTTAAACTTATTCAATCCCTGAAAATTTCAGCAATTCATCTTGAACAAGAATTGAGAAAATTACAAAAACGTAAAAATCCAGGAATCAATCCAGCACCCCAATTAATAGACAGAAGGACAAAACAATGTATAGATTAGATGCGCATATGTTACAGTAATCTTCACTAAAAATTTCAGCTGTCTATCTCTAATAGGAGCCGAGAAAATCACGTTAACCCCATAGCTTTACTGACTGACTGAAGTACGGACTTCGCTACTAAAATGCAGTGATATAAATGGGTAAGACAATCGAAGATAAATTGATATACATCTCCTTTGATGATGAACATAATTTCCCTTTCAATAAATTAAAATTGTTGACGAGAAAGTTTAAAAACTACTAGTCTAAGACTAACTAAATAAAATTAAATAAAACTACCCAAAGTTTTTAAGCCAACGAATAAGATAAATTGATTTAAAAACTTTGGATACCAGTGTATTATATGGTGTTTTTTGTAATAAAGCTTACAATGTTTTATAAAATTTTGTTCCTAATTTCCAATTAAACCAAATCAATTAGATATGTACTTTTAAAGATATGAAGTAATCTTTGCCATTTTATTACAAATTTTATTTATTTATATCTGTTGAACAAAGGGCCTGGCATTGTAAAAGGACCTAAATATCCTTGTGCGTTATGTCTTTAAGCAAGAAAATGTGTTTTTGTATGTTTGTTTGTGTGTGTTTATAGTATCATGAACATGGACAGCTATTATCATATAATATAGAGTAGTAAGGTTTTTTTTTGTCTGAAGAGAAGGATCTAGCTAACCGCTGAACCAATATTAATTCTTAATTATTTTTAAGAGGGTAATGGGCAAAATATTTTGTTTTACTTCAAAAAAAACTTTAATTTCAATAAGGAGGGGTTGACTTTCAATCTTAAGTGCTACTAGAGGCTAAGGACGCATCCGGTTTAGGCGTTTAAACGGATTTCCCGAGGGCTGTAAGACTTTAAGGGTTGACAACCCTTGCATAAGAACGACCACCCTTCTAACAAATGAAATAGTTCGAAGCTAGTAAACAATAATGGATATAGGATATATTGATACTTTGTGGTAAATTTAGCTTGCTAACATAAAACTCATTTATTGGTTAGTTCGTTCATTCAGTAGGAGGGGAGGGTAAAGGTCGTAAAAGGGGAATATCGGTATTTTAAACAGCTGCGAACATCACTTTATCAGAGTACATGAAAATCTAGTGCAACATCCAAGTAGTAATGAGAGAGAGAGAGAGAAGGGGGGAAATGGGCTGTTTATTACACTAGTCTCCAAAGTATTATAATACTATTTTCTTATTCGTTGGCCTAACAACTTTAGGGACTTTAGTGAATTTTGATTAGTTGTTACATAAAGTTGCGTGTTTAACTGTTTCAACCACTAATTTTGATCACTAGAAGGCGTGGCGTATCATCATTGGGGATGTACATCAATTTATATAGATTTAAGTAATTTTAGATTAATATCACACGAACTTCACATGATTTAAAAAGATTAAAATGACTTAAAACATGTCTCCCCCACCGTAAAATTGTACATGTATGTGTAACAACTAAAAGAATAGATAAAATTATGGTTAGGGGCGAAATTGCGATATATGTAATATCCCCCGCCCGCTTGGCCCTACAAAAAAAAAACAAGGATAAATAACATTAAAAGTTGCGCAACAATGAATATTTTGCTAGCCACATTATCAACAAAGAGCTTTGATAGATAAATAACGTTATACAATACAAATGACCAATGAAAGGCCAATTCACAGACTAAATTACCAATGGCAGGCCAGTATATATTTTAATTGATCAATGGTAGGCCAGTATGACGTCATCTTTTATAGATACATATTAAAAAGCTTTCTTTGAGTGTACTAGACCCCGTTGAGAATTTTTAAATACGTTTGGCAGTCATTGCCAGTAAACCACTTAATTTGACATTTTTATGTTTGTATTAATTTAAAATTCTGATTTATTACGTCAGACAATAAAAAAGAAAAATATAGGTATTTTATTTTTCATGTTTGACTATTGACAGACGTACAATTATAATCTATATAGAAAGTAGCTTCGCTACTAAAAAATGATTTTACGACGCGCGTTCATTTCAAATGTTTCTGCACTCGAAATTTTTTGAAAATTTTATTCTGGATTTTTTAATATAATATATAAGAATATTTATAACCATTGTAGTTGAGCAATACCAAAAATTCTCTAATTATGTAAGAACAGTTTAGTGTAATACAGTAAAATTTAAAAGCGATATAGTGTTAAACAGTTAGGGAGTTGAATCCAGTTTTATAGAAGCAGAAATATAATCTATGATTATGGTTTTGACCCTCTAAAACTGTAATCTACCTTTCCACTTTCCCCTCTCTTGGTGAAGATATCTTCAACGCCGATACGATTTTTGAAATGTAAGATTCTACTTTCCCTTCTCTTGGTGAAGATATCTTCAACGCCGATACGATTTTTGAAATGTAAGATTCCACTTTCCCCTCTCTTGGTGAAGATATCTTCAACGCCGATACGATATTTGAAATTTAAGATTCCACGTTTGCCTCTCTTGGTGAAGATATCTTCAACAAGAGAGACAAAAGTGGAATCTTATATTTCAAAAATCGTATCGGCGTTGAAGATATCTTCACCAAGAGAGGGGAAAGTGGAAGGGTAGATTACAGTTTTAGAGGGTCCAAACCATAATCATAGATTATATTTCTGCTTCTATAAAAATGGATTCAACTCCCTAACTGTTAAAGATGCCTAATATAAGTATTGGAACAATTTTTTGTCAGTGATTATCTAAAAAGCCTAATTTAAAAAAAAATATTAAATGGTGTTTCCAGAGGTCATACTGGCCTACCATTGGTCAATTAAAATTTACACTGGCCAGACATTTTTAATTTAGTCTGTGTATTGTCCTATCATTGTTCATTTGTAATGTATGACGTGATTTTTTTATAGGCACTATTAAGAGCTTTGCGTTTTCACCCATATTGACACGATTTATCTATGATTTCAAAATCCTGGAATCAAAAACAAAAATTCTCGTGTGGGAAATTTTTGAAGTTTGTTATATAATTCTAGAAACCAGGGGAGATGGCGGTTTCCAGCATTTTTAAATTATCTATATTTACAGTACAGTCAGTAGAATAGATAGGGTAAGAATTCAATTGTGATTATATTATATTTAACGTCTCGGAACCAGTCTTAATTGGTTTTCATAGATTACTGTGCAAGGTTAAGGTCCTACTTTTCCCATTGTGGACATTTTCTCAGGGATCTAAAGGGATAAGACAATGGCCGACAAATTTATGTACATCCCCATTGATGATACACAAAATTACCCCTTCTGAAGATTATAACTAGGGGTTGAAACTTATGGACACACGACTAAAAGAACCAATCAATTAAAAATTAATTAAAGTCCCCAAAGTTATTCAACTAACGAATAAGAAACTTTACTATAAAACGTTGGGGACTAGTGTAATAAACAGCTAAATGTCCCCTTCCTCCCTGACAAATTCTACTTCCCTTTATTTCTCTGCACGCACCCCCACCGCTTTTCGTCTATAATTTGTGAAAAACAATGACTAATAAGAAAGGATATAGAAAATACGTGGATATTATGACAGAGGGGAAAAATTGTCGTCAATTTAGGTTGCTAACATGGAACTCATCTATTGGCCAGTTCGTTACTCCAGTAGGAGGGGAGGGAATGGAGTAATCTTTATTTTAGCTAGCTGCGAGTTTCATTTTATTAGAGAGCATGAAAATCTGGTGTAATATCCAAGTAATAATATATCCATTCTAATAAGAGTTTTGCATATAGGTGTCTGTTCTTACAAATTTTATTTTATACATTATGTAAATTTTTGAAACTATCCTATTTTATAAAGTACTATTTTTTTTGTTGTCTAAAGTTTAAGATTTTAATAACTACTAAACCAATTAGGTTCTACATTTTAGAGAGGCTTCACATTGGTCTTAGGGTGGTTTTAGGCTATTTTCACCCCTTTCTCTACCCCTAGAATGCAAAGACCCTAGATGCTAAGGGCGAAGCTGCTAGTTTTCGCTTTAATAAAAATACTTTATCTTGTTATAAACATTATATAAAAAGTGTAATTAAATAATCATTAAGCATATAACATAATACTCAATTTATAAACACAATATGTTGTCTTTAATTTCAGGGAGGGAGGGGACATTGGGCTGTTTGTTAAACTAGTCCCCAAAGGTCTTATTATAACGTTTTCTTGTTAGTTGGATTAAAAACTTTGGGGACTTTCATTGAATTTTAATTGGTTCGATCATTTAGTTAAGTGTCCAAACGTCCAAACGTGGTAAATTTGTGCATAATCATTGAGAACGAACAACAATTTATCGGCTATTGTCTTATCCCTTTAGATCCCTTTTATATTAGCGTATTCTTATTCGTTAGCTCAATAAATTTGGAGACTTTTCATTGGTATTAATGTGTAAACGTTTCAACCTTTAATAGTAATCTATGTGGTAAATTTGTGTATCATCATTGGGGATGTACATTGTACATTAATTTATCGGCCATTGTCATATGCCTTTAGATTCCAGCTTTAAATTGCGAATTATAATTAAATCTAGGTGCGTGCACAGAAATTGGCAAGATGGGGTCGAAAAAGTCCCCAGTAGTTTTATAATAGCGTATTCTTATTCGTTAGCACAAAAAACTTTTGGGACTTTTAATTAGTTGGTCCATTAAGTTAATATGTAAACGTTTTAACCACTTAAACTGTTTTTAACCTATTTTTAAAACGTATATAAAAAATATACTATGACACCAGTAGAATGATACTGGAGAGCCTAAATTTGAATTAAGTCCCCAATAAACTTTTTTTGGGGGATTTAAATATTAATTTTTACTGTTGCCGTGATCATTTTGACTGAAGCAAAAGGTCTTTTTTTTATTTGGGTAAAATTCGTAGCTTTTAGAGTGTTTTGCTTCATAAATATTGTATTCTGGTATAGAGTAAAATTAGGCCTTATGATTTTACTATAAAAATTCACTAAAAAGTTAATTCTTTATAATATATCAACGAATTAACATTAACATGTTTGTGTTCTCTCACTTATTTTAAAAACATAAAAAATGGTTGTAAAGGGTTAAATGACAACAAATGTTTATGCAATACAACAAATTTGTTTTTGTCACATATACAAATGTGTTATAAAATAAGATTATTCAAACTTATCTTTTAAAATAATTTTAAAAAGTATGTATCTTTTATGTGTATGGTTTTCATTATTTTCATTTTTATTAAATAAAAAATATTTAACTACATTGGAAATATGTCCCTTTGTGAAAACACTCTTTTTTTGAATTGTAAAGAATTATATAAAACAAGACTTTTTATTGGTTAGATTTCAGAATTATTTGTTTTATTGTAAATGTTAGATTTTTCAATGAAATTAATTGTTTTGGAAAAAAAAATTATTTCCAATGAACAGAGTAATGTTTTTTTTATTGTATCAATATAAAGTGAATTATATAAAAATGTTCTGTAAGCCACAATATTACCCGAAGTAAAAAAGAGCTTTTGCTTCGGTCAAAATGATTACAGCAACACTAAAAATTAATTTTTAAATCCCCCAAAAAAAGTTTATTGGGGACTTAATTCAAATTTGAGCTCTGCAGTCTGATTCTATAGGTGTCCTAGTATATTTTTGACACCCCATTCAAAAATAGGTTAAAAACAGTTTAAAGTAATCTACAGAAGTGGTAAGAAAGCAGAAAATAACCTAAAATGAAACCAAAATTTGTATAATATATGTATATATTATATGTAGAACTCATTCAGTTCGGTTCAGCGGACAGCAAGATCGTAGCGAAAAAAAAAAAAAATAATAAGATCTCATTAATTTCAACAAAGACAAGCCACTGAATAATTACTACCTGTTCTTCTCTCTCAACCCTTGGTCTGGGGAGTCCTGACCTTAATCCACGTTCTGATCTCTCCACCTGGCGACCCATTCCTGAAAAAATTCAAATATGAAAGTTGTTTTTAGGGATCTAAAGGGATAAAACAATAGCTAGTAAATCTATGTTCATCCCAAATGATGATAAACAAAAATTACCTTTTCTGAAGAAAACAATTAGTGGTTGAAACATTGATTGGTTGATTGGACACTTCATGAACCAACCAATCAAAATTTGAAATAGTCCCCAAAGTTGTTAAGCCAATGAATAAGAATAAGTTATTATAACACTTTCCCTACCTGATATACTATTATTGTACTAATTCCTGAAATAATTCATTGATTCAATACTACTATAGTACTAATTGCTAAATAGATTATTCAGGGAGGGATGGGACATTGTGCTATTTATTACACTAGTCACCAAAGTATTTTCATTACGTTTTCTTATTCGTTGGGGACTTTTTTAAAATTTTGATTGTTTGGTTCATCAAATTCATCCACGAATTATAATCTACAGAATGGGTATCTTGTGTATCTTCAATGGGAATGTACATCAATTTATCGGCCATTGTCTTATCCCTTTAGATCCCTGGTTGTTTTTATAAAGTACAAAAAAAACAAGGAAGAATAAATATTAAGTTTGTACACTATTAATAACAAACCAGGGAACCAGAAATAGGCAAATGTAAGAAAATTTAGTTGACCAAAGTGTTTGTTGTCTGACAGGGGCGTCCAACCTTTTTTTTTGGGGGGGGGGGTAAAATTTTTAAAATAAAAATTTTGGGGGTGCCATAGGCTCATTTTTTTTTTTTTTTTGGGGGGGGGGTAATCTTTATTTCATAGAGGCATTTTTTTTTTATTTGGGGGGGGGTAAAAATTGAAAATCCAAAATTCATTTTGAGGGGTAATCACCCCTTTACCCCCCCCCCCCATCTTTGGACGTCTATGTTAAGGGCTTAGACAAAGAACTTTATCTGTCATAACTGTTGTAGCGCGGGACAAAGTGTCTGAAAAATAAGCCATGTGACGTCTTAAAAATGAGAGGAGAAATAGGAAAGAAACCCCCCCCCCCCAAAAAAAAGATGGATAATCCCTCATTTTTATGACGTCACATGGCTGATTTTTGAGACACTTTGTCCCGCTACTAACTGTTTATTTGAATGATTTGCGCCTTTAAATGGACTAAGGCTTCCTAAAAGCTTTCTTTTATACACCTTACAAAGCAGCAGTAGAAACCGTTTTTAGGCATATTTGAGCCCATATTCAAACATCCTACTTATGAACGGACACGTTTACGCTTTTTTGCTACAGTCGTGAGTTATATATTCCAAATTAGTTATTTATCGCATCGTATTACAGACAGCTTTCCGCGGATATTAAAAAGGAAAAATTATAATATAAAAACCAGGTTTGTGTTCCCCGTGGGGCCGAAAACTGGTAAAAAATCGTGGAAAATTGTCTGCAATACGATGCAATACATGCTTTTTCAGTATGGCTGCGTACCGGTCCCAATCCAACGAATATTAATCGGTTTCGAAGCCATACTGGAAAATAAATACCTTGTATGGGTAATTTTTCCTTATTAAGCCTTGATTTAGATATAAGATAATTATTTAGGGTTGACGTTTATTAAACAAATTATATCATCTTTTATGCAATTTATTCTTCATATAAACAAGAATGACAACATACATTAGTATAGCAAAGCGCAAATATAAATTAGTTATTTAGCCCATCGTATTATAGACAGCTTTCCACGGATATTAAAATGAAAAATTATTATTACAATTTTGAATTTAATTTTAATAGTAGAAAATGTTCTGCAATACGATGCTATACATTATTTTTTCAGTATGGCTGATAACCGGTTCCAATCTAGAAGGAATTTATCTTTTTCGAAGCCCTATTGGAAAAGAAGTTATAGTTTGATTTTGAAATCTCCTTAAAAATTACAAACCCTTTCTTTAATGGAAGGATGCCTGCAACTGCTGAACAGATATGATTTTGCGTTACAATGTAGCTTCTCATAGGTCCTGGGAAAGGGGCGTAACCGCTAGTATATACATACACTAGCGGCTGTGTTTTTAGCATCTAGGGGCTCTATATTCGAAGGGCAGAAAAATAGCCTAAAACCATACCCAGACTTATTTAAAAATAATGAAATAGCCTAAAACCATCTCAGAGCCTATAAGAGGCTTCACTGTAATGAAGAACCATATCGGTTCAGCGGTTAGCGAGATCCTTCGCTACAGACAAAAAAGCTTATTTCTTAATATCATAGGATACAAATCTAAGCAACTATTGGACGCCATTGTCCTTAATTAACAAGTTCTTGCAATAATTGGATTGGGGACTTGGGTGCTAAAACTATCAGTATCCAAACTTTTTGATTTTGTTTGAAAACAGTAAAAGTGTCGAACTATGACGTCAGAAAAAATTAACAATTAACCAATAAGAAGCCAGTATTCACTGTTGTAAAATATATAGCGGCCTCTCATTGGTTAATTGTTATTTTTTTTTCTGACGTCATAGTTCGACACTTTTACTGTATTCATTTTGTTTCTCATAATTTGGTTGGTGAATAAATTTCTTGTCTTATCCATGAAAATCCCTGTATATGTTGTGTAATTTAAAAGTAGGTAAATGATAAAATATGCTTAAAAGTAAATAATAGTTATTTTTCGCATCGTATTATAGACAGCTTTCCGCGGATATTAAAATGAAAAAATTTAAGATTAAAACTAGTTTTGATAGGCCCGATGGTCCAAAGGCCCGGGCTAACAAAACTGGTATTAATTTTATGATTTTAATTTTAATATTCGTGGAAAATTACCTGTAATACGATGTTATACATGATTTTTCAATATAACTGAGAACCGGTTCTAGTCATGCGGATATTAATCGGTTTCGAAGCCATACTGGAAAAGAATAAACATATAGTGTGTGACAATAATAAAAACTGTAATAGTCAGGCCCGCATTTTGGCTCCATTGCCTATTAAAACAAGGATGACAACATCCATAAAAGCGAAGCACTGAAACGGTAGGACAAACGGACAATAACACTTATATAGTGTCAGAACTGAATAATCAGAATATAAACGTATAAGAGTCGAAGCAAAATTGTGAGTAAATTTGTTGAAAAACTTCTTTATACAGGATATTGTTTAAGGACATACTTAACCTTTGGCATCTCAGGGCTAAAAAAACTGGTTTTAATTATATAATTGTACATTCTATGTCCGCGGAAAGCCGTTTATAATACGATGCGAGAATTAACTATTAACTAATCAAAATTAATAGTAGTACGTTTTTTTCTTCAGTTTAGATGTTAACCAATTAACCGATTGAATTCTAGGGGAATTCACATGAGCCTTGGGAAGATTAAAGATTCAAGAATGTTCTTTTATTTTTTGATTTAAATCTTGGGATGGTTTTAGACTTCTTTTCTGCCCTTGTATACTCATACACATTAATGCAGAGCCTTAAATGCTAGCTAGGGGCGCATCCAGTTTTAACTATTTGTTTTAGATTAGGCAAAAAAATTGTACTTCATAATAAATATTAAAGAAACACAGAAAAAAATGGTAATACAAAAGTTTTTAAATTTAAACTTGAGACGCAACTCAGGAATGTACAATGTATTGACAAAGAGGGCGGGGACATTAAGCTGGTCCCCAAATTCTATAATTATGTTTTGTTATTTGCTGGCTCAACAACTTTGGGTACTTTTGTGGAATTTGATTGGTTTTGTCATTAAGTTGAGTGTCTCAACGTTTCAACCACATATTGTAAACTACAGGAGGAGTAATTTTGTGTATCATCATTGGAGTTGTACATCAATTTATCGGTCATTGTCTTATCCCTTTAGATACCTTTAGATCCCTGATGTATTCCTGTCATTAGTCCCAAAACTTCCATTAAAAGTCGCTGTTATAAAAGTGTAGAATAATATTTAATGTGCAGCGAGAGATATTTAGGATTAGGGTTAATCCAAACATCAATATCTCATGGTTGCGGGCCTGCAGGGATATACGGATATCCAGGGAGGGAGGGGACATGTGGATGTTTGTTACACTAGTCCCCAAAGTTGTATAACAACGTTTTCTTTATCGATGGCTTTACAGCTTTAGGGACTTTCATTGAACTGTGATTTAGTTGAGTGTCCACATGGTTCAACCACTAATTGTAATCTACAATCAGGGTAATTTTATTAGGTATTTACATCAATTTATCAGCCATTGTCTTATCCATATAGATTACTGGGGATATGGCAATGGTGGATAGATTATTTTCTACACTATAAATATATGGATTTATTATTACTTGGATCTTACACCAGATTATAATGTATAGTACTCAAGTAAAAACTTGTAGCTGGCTAAAATACTGGATGAACGAACTTACGATAATTTTCCTCTGACACAATATCCACATATATTGTATATCCAATCCATTACACTACTAAAACCATCTGGGGACCTATGTGAAGCTTCTATTATCCATAGAATAAAGAACTCAATCGGAAGTTATCTAAATTTTAAGATACAGGCTAAAAAACCTTACTACTTTTGTATAATTGGATTCAGTTCTTCTTTTACCATTTTCCTATATAAAAATATGTAAAGCTTGAAATTAATATGGATGGCAATATTATTTTATCTTCAACTCACCTATCCCTATCATTATGATGGCAGAGTTATTTATTATCATACATAGAAAAAGTCAGGATGAAAAATAGCATAAATATGCAGGGATGAGACAATTGGGAAATATGATAAACGAAATAGCCACTTCTATAGATTAAAAAAGAATTTTTTGTACTGCTTGTATTTAAATATTAGTATCAAAATTTAATAAAAATTCACAGATTTTTAAGCCAACAAATGAGAGAATGTGTTTATAAAACTTAAGCAGTGGTGAATACTTAAAAAAGATTAGGCTCACTGCTCGCCAAGTTATTTTTGTAAAAACAAGGATGACAACATCCATAAAAGCGAAGCACTGAAACGGTAGGACAAACAGACATTAAAACTTGTATAGTGTCAGAACTGAATAATCATAATATAAACGTATAAGAATCAAAGCAAAATTGTAAGTAAATTTGTTGAAAAACTGCTTGATTCAGGATAATGTTTATGGACATACTTACATTTTTAGGACTTGATTATAGAGTTGCTTCGCTTATTACATTATACTTTGTTGTCCCAGGAATCAATATACCAAAAATCAAATCAATCGGATGATTAGATCACATAAAAATTTGTTGTTAAAAAAGTAAAAAAATCAACTTCTTTAAAATGGACGTACGGACATTTTGGTGATGATTATAGAGTTGCTACGCTTTTTAAATCGTACCTAACTATTAAGAGAATCACCATGCAAAATTTGAAATCGATAGGACAATTCTAACATGCCTAAATTAACGAAAAAAGCTATCCGTTACGGACGTACGGACGGACGGACGGACGTACGGACGGACCGACCCTAATTATAGAAAAGCTTCGCTTTTAAAAACCTCCAATATCACATTAAAATCTACAAAAATTAAACAAAATCTTATGTTAATAACCCTTTTATGATTTTATTTAATTTTTGTAGATTTTTTATGCGATTTTAGAGGATTTTTCACAAAAATAATTTTGCGAGTAGCGAGCCTAATTTTTTTAAAGAATCCACATCAGTTTAATTTACAGTTTAATGTCCCCTCCCTCCCTGGGTGATATGTAAATATAGGTTAATAAAAAGCATTTCTTTGTTAAACACTGGCAAAACTTTTTCTAGTAAGACGATTAATATCCGCTGGATAAGAAACGTTTTTCAGCCATACTGAAAAATCTTCCACAATTTTCCACGAACATTCGTCACCTCAGATGCAATTATTATCTAAAGGGATAAGACAATGGCCGATAAATTGATGTACATCCCTAATGGTTATACACAAAAATTAACTCCCTCTGTTGATTACAATTAGTGTTTGAAACTTGGACCCAAATCAATCAAAATTCAATAAAAGTCCCCCAAAACTGTTGAGACAATGAATATGAAAGACTTTGGGTACTAGTGTAATAAACAGCCCAATACCCCCTCTTTCCCTGTAAAATACCTATGATTGTTTCTATATGATAATTTTTCTCTGTTATGTGATGTTTATAAAGAATTATGTATCTCTATAGTCTTAAATTTTCTTTTCCTAGGTTATTTACTTCGTAGAATAATCATTATTATACTGTACTGTAAGTTTGGTGCGATTTAGAAAGCGTAGCAACACTATAATCGTTACCAGAAAGTCTGTAAGTCCGTAGCGGGCCAAAGTGTCTCAAAAATCAGCCATGTGACGTCATAAAAATGAGTGATTATCCATCTCTTTTTAGGGGCTTTCTTTCCCACTTACCATCTCATCTCCCTCATTTTTATGACGTCACATGGCTGATTTTTGAGACACTTTGTCCCGCTACGTAAGTCCATTTAAAACAAGCTGATTTTGTAAGTATGTTCTTAAACAGTATCCTGTGTTTAAGTTATTCTTTATCACTTTTTTATATAATTTTTTTTTTAAATTGATATTCTACTTTTATGGACACTCTACAAGTCATTAAATGTTCGTTTGTCATATTGCCCCCCCCCCCCTTAAACATATAATTAAAATTTGACGGATACAGACTGCTTTTTCGTATAACTATAACTAGTAAGAAGCTTCTAAGAAAAGCACAACAGAAAACTTTGTGAACCAGAGTAATAAACAACTCAATGTCCCCTCTTTTAAAAACAAAAAAAAACGATGGAATTAATTATAAAACGTAAAGGTTTGGAATATAAACAAAAACAAATTATTTATTAAAATTTTCTATTAATACTTAATTCTATTTTTCTTTGCAATTTAAACAAAAAATTCTGCCAAAACAAAGAGTTGACTTTTTTTGCAGAGTTAAATATTCAAAATAAATTGCAATTTTTATGAAATGTTATAAATGTTGGTTAAGAACCTGGAAATATTTATAAAAACAAGGATGACAACATCCATGAGTAGCGAAGCACAAATTAATCATGGTATAGACAAACGGGCAAAGTGAGTTAAAAAATAAGGTTTGTCATTTAAAGTACGTCCTACTGACAGACGAACATAACAATGCATAAATTAGATGCGCATATGTCATAGGAATCTTTCTTTAATAGCAGCTGGGAAAACCATATGTTTCCCATAGCGTTATGGACTGACTGACGGACGGACAGACAAAGTGAGTTAAATATTTGGATTCCTTTAGAATTTAATCCATATCTATGTATTAAAGGACCAATATAAGTAAACTTATTGCTAACTCAATGAATTTATAACAAATATTCACTGATAGGTACTTAAATTCAGTTATTTAACTCATAAGAATCATATAATGCTAAAAGTAATAAGTACCTTTTTGAATAAAAAGAGATTTTTGATAACTGTAAGTCGACACTCTACATTTCTCTACATACACACAGACAGAAAGATATCCTGTTACTGTTATACAAAAATACTCATACAAAAGAAACAGTCTGTAGCTTACTATCTCGATAACCTCTGAACCTATTTGGCTCTCCTTTAAAGTGAAGCTTCTCATAGCTTCAAGAATTTAAAACTATTTTGGAGGAGGTTACCACCACCCTTACAAAAAAATGAAACTTGAAAAACACCTCCCTCCTAATTTTTCTACACTTTTTCTTCTTACAACTAAAATTAAAAATGTAGACTCTTTCTTTATTCAATTGTCCCTAGAGGCCTCTACCAATTTTTCTGATTAAATATCTATACATTATACAAATATTGAGCTAAACTATTTTTCCAAACAAGTTTTCAATTAAGAATTTTGTATAGAATTCCATTTTCTGCATGGCTAGGTTTCTATCAGTTTTATATAAGGATATCAAATGATATTTCTATTGGTATTGCTAATCTATAAATGAGAAATGTCCAAACGTCTGTCTGTCAAAAAAGATAGCTACAAAGTATACTTTTTATCAAATTTATGGCTACACCCATGGAGGAAGTGGACAATAGGCTGTTTATTACACTAGTCACCATAATTTTATAATAATGTTTTCTTACTTATTGGGGACTTAAGGGCCTATTATAGAATTTGTATTGGTTTTTTCATTAAGTTGAGTGTTCATGAGTGTTCAAAAAATTCAACCACTAATTGAAATCGGCAAAAGGGATTTTTTTGTGTATTATCATTGGGGATGTACATCAATTAAACGCCCGTTGTCTTATCCCTTTAGATCTAAGAGAATTAACCCAGTCTTCTGATTTAGGTTGTTAACATAGGCATAACTTAATGGTCAGTTCGTTCATCCAGTTAAAAGGGAGATATTTTGGTAAAGGTGCTAGATGGGGGAAATCGTTATTTTAGCCAGATGCAAGTTTTGCTTTATAAGAGTACATGATAATCTGGTGTAAGATCCAAGAAATAATAAATCCATTGAAAAGACAGTGTGGAAAGTACATACACAACACAACATACTTATTTATCGCAACAGCTTTCCGGGGATATAAAAATAAAAAAAAATAAAGATTAAGAATAGTTTGGTTAGCCCAGAATGACCAAAAACCAACACTGATATTAATTTAAAAAAATTTATTTTAATATTCGTAGAAAATTGTCTGTATGCTAGGCATACATGATATTTAATTAATATCTGATTAAATTCATTTGAATTTAACAAACCCAGACTGACAGATGTATGAATGCAATACCTCTAGTATAAGAGTAGCTCCGCTGCAAACAAAACAGATCGTTTTTATACTCCTAAGGGAAAAAATGAATGCATGATATAGCATTTTGTTTATTTTCAATTTTGTTAGGAAACCCGTACCATAGTGACATCAGCGATGATTTTTTATGTCACGTGGTTTAATTCAACGTTTTCGTATGTCAAGAGAAATGGTCTGAAGGAGAAATAAGGTAGCTCCCCAAAAAATGTTTAACCTTTATTCCTATAACTTAGAAATACTATTGTATTATTTAGAATCAAATATAGTAAGTGCAAAGTTAAAGAAAATTAACCCCTTTTCTGTTGTCTATATTGTTTTTATAACTATTTACAAGGATGACAACATCCATAAAAGCGAAGCTTATCAAATCAATGATCCTTACATACTGAAATACAGGATGCTAATATGTACAATCGTAATATTATTACTTGGAAGTTGCACAAGATTTTCATTTACTCCCCTCCTATTGGAAAAAACGAACTGACCAATAAATGATGTCCATATTAGCAACATAAATTTTCTCTTGTCAATATGTCCAAGTATTTCATATCCATATAATGGACATACTAACATTTTAAGACTTAATTAAAGAGATGCTTCACTTATCACATTATGCCTAATAATCCTAGGAATCCTTATACCAAAAGTCAATGAAATGATGGGATGACTATATCATATAAGATACTAGCGGCTTCGCCCCTAGCCTGTAGGGGCTTTGCCCCAAGAGATTTTATCAAACTAATTTTTCGTGTTTTTTTTGGGGGGGGAGTATTTTTTATTTTTTTGGGGGGTTAGGGGTGTCCCACCGCCCAAGAAAATAGTTATAAACCTTCCTGGGACCTATGAGAAGCTACCCTCTTAAGGAGAACCCGTTCAATTCAGCGGTTAGCGAGATCCTTCGCTACAAACAAACAGACAGACAAACAAACAAACATCGTTATACTTTGTATTATAGATTGCTTTTGATAAACCTTAAAAACAATATTATTTAAAACAAACAAACGGACATTCTGGAAATTGTGACGGGAATAATCATTAATTTTAAAAGTAATATGACTATTCTAACATGATTAAATAAAAGATCAAGCTATCCGTTATGGACGGACTGACTCTAATTATAAGAGAGCGTTACTTCTAATAATGGTTTAATAACGATAGGATTGCTGATAAATAAGAATAATAATTATAGTTAACTCAGAGAGGGAGGGGACATTGGGTTGTTTATCACGTTAGTCCCCAAAGTTTTATAATTATTCTTTAGATTAACAACTTTGGGGAGTTTTTTTGAATTCTGGTTAGTTTGCTATTTAAGTTGAGTGTACAAAATTCAACCACTAATTGTAGTCTACAAAAGGGTTATTTTTTAATAGTTATTGGAGATGTACATCAACTTATTGGTTATTGTCTAATCCCTTTAGATCCCTTGTGGAAATGTTTACACTGATGACTGAAAATATAAGATAACGAGAAAATCAATGGCTATAAGTAGCAGAGCAATATAATTTTGTCTTATTCTTGAACGAAAATAACAGGATGTCTTTCTGTCTGTGGGTTTAGCGAAAGATTACTGCTTAACCGATATGGTTCGCCTTTAAACTAAAGCTTCTTATGGGCCCAAGGAAGGTTTAAAACTATTTGAAGGAAAGGTACATACACCCTCCTTATAAAAATCGTACATAGAAAAAAAAATACAAAAATTATTATTTCACTTTTAATTTAAAACTAAAATGGAGGGTCAACTTTATTAATTTTTTTTTAAAAGTACCTCAGCTTTTTTTTCTGTTTAAAAATAAGATTTAGAAGCTTATGTGTGTGCTTATATTTTTGTGAATGCGAATTATAGGAAAGATATTGGTATTGTTTTTGAATGAAGTATTCTATAATGACAGAAAAGTTGACGGAAAAAAAATACTTTTGGCATCATTTAAGAACAGAATATAAAGTAAAAAAAAAAGTTTTTTTTATATTTTAGTTTTATTTTATATTGATTTTTTACCCTGAGAGGTTGAAATCTAAACTATTTTCTAAAACGAATTCGTTGAATGGATATTAAAGCTTAAGATTGCGATTGTATATCAATTTCAGATCTATTGCTATTTATTGATAATGTTTTTTAAAACCAGGGATCTAAAGGGATAAGAAAATGGACGATAAATTGATGTAAATCTCTAATACTGATACACAAAACTACCCTTTCTGTAGATTATAATTAGTGGTTGAAACATTTGGACTCTATGTTCAATGTCCCAAAAGTTCTTAAGTCAACGAATAAGAAAACAATACTATAAAACTTTGGGGACTTGTGTAATGACCAGCCCAATGTCCCCTCCCTCCCTGGGTGATTAAAACTCAGTTATGTCCTTAAAAATTTGAATGGCTATTAACACTAGTCTCCAAAGTTTTGTAATCACGTTTTCTTATTCGTTGGCTCAACAACTTTCAGGACTTTTATTGTTGGTTCATTTAGTTCAGCGTCTAGCGTTTCAACCACTAATAATAAACTAGAATAAGGGTAATTTTATGAATCATCATTGGGGATGAATCCCATTTTATCGGCCAGTGTCTTATCCCTTTAGATCCCTGCTGATGTATCCTTATTGTTTACACAAAGACAATGTAACCAAACACATATGTTGCTCCTATACACAGATTAAGAGGTCGATAAGTTGAGGGGAAAAAACGTCGTTGTATAGACAGCTTTCCGCGGATATTAAAATAAAGAAACTAAATATTAGAACCAGTTTTTTAGTCCCGAATTGGCATTAATATTATGATTTTCATTTCAGTATTCGTGGAAAATTGTCTGTAATACGATGCTTTACATGATTATTCAGTATGGCTGAAAACCACTTCTTTTCCAAAGGTTTCGATGACAAATATTTGATTAAAAGGTTGTTTTAAATCCATAAATAAAGAAATAGTCTACTGGTATTGCATTATGGCAAATTAGGACAGACATACATATGGACTAACCCTAGTTTAGATTAAAATTTTATTAAAATACCTAAAATTAGAATTTTAAATTTTTACAAATTTATCCATCCCCAAATTTCTGAAACTTTTCTCATGTTTGACTATGAAGGTTGAAAACAAGAAAAAACAGGGAAAAACTCTAAAGGGATAAGACAATGGTCTAAAATTTGATGTAGATCCCCAATGATGAGACACAAAATTACCCCTTCTGTAAATTACAATTTGTGGTTGAAACGTTTGCACACTCAATTCGATGAACCAACCAATTAAAATTCAATAAAAGTTCCAAATAAAATGGGTTGATAAAAAGCAAGCCTTCCCAATTTTAATTTCATATAAATAGGAGGGTTGACAACCCCGTACGATTATGTAACCAACCTTTTTATTGCAACAACCTTCTCTTGAAGTCCTTATTTACAATACATGGTCATGAGTCGCGTTTATTTTGAAATTAAACCAATGACACCATCTGACATAGCAGCAGAAGGTGCAATTTTTAACGAGCGACTTTACACTACAATTACCTGTTATTAAGGGAGTTGAAAGGGTTGTAGATAAATTCAACTTTTCCTCCCTGATATAAAACAGTAAGGTGCCAATTTCCCAACAAAATCAAGAAAAAAAACTTAATTTTTGTACTTTAACAATGAAATGCACACTGGTCTGAAAACGCAGTTTTGGGTCAACAATTGCAATGGATATAGAAGACGTGGATATATTGACATTGGAAAAATGTCATCAATTTGGGTTGTTAATATAGACCTCATTTATTGGTTAGTTCGTTTATCCAGTAGGCGAAGAGGGAATGGGGTAAAGGGGGTAGATAGGGCGATTGTTATTTTAGCCCGCTTCGTGTTTCACTTTTTTGGAAAATATGAGTAAATCTGGTGTAAGATTCATGTTAATATTTCAATTAATCTGATGGTATAATGGGTAAACATTATGAAGACACACCTAACGTATAATTAAAAATTTAATTAAGAGTAAAAGCGAGGATTTATTACAAGTAACTATCTGTCTGTCTATATGTTTGTCTGTCTGTATATCTGTATGTCTGTCTGTTTGTCTGTTTGTCTGGTTGTCTGGTTGTCTGTTTGTCTGTTTGTCTGTCTGTCTGTCTGTCTGTCTGTCTGTTTGTCTGTCTGTCTGTCTGTCTGTCTGTCTTTCTGTCTGTCTGTCTGTCTGTCAGTATGTCAGTATGCCAGTCAATCTGTATGTCTGTCTGTTCTTCTGCAGTATCTTCCTATATTTCAACCGTATTCTTTCTTTAATGAGCACGTAACACAACTAATGGATGTTGCCATCCTTGTTATAACATTTACATTCACTCACAGGAATCAAAAGGAATAAGACAATGGCCAATAAATTGATGTACATCCCCAATAATGATACACAAAATTCCCCTTTGGCAGATTACAGTAAGTGGTTGAAACATTTGGACATTCAACTTTATGAACCAAATTTAATAATATTCACTAAAGTTGTTGAACCAACGAATAAGAAAATGTTATAATAAAACTTTGGGGACTAGTGTAATAAACAGCCCAATGTCCCCCCCCCCCTCCTGGTTGTTAACAAAGATGCAAATGGTTGAACATCTTTATTGTGTACGAACAGATGTTTCGCGCTAAATTTAATGATGAAGACTTTAAAAATTATGGTTGCACAGATATTTCAATAATTTGTACACCATTTTAGAATTTTAAAATTTCACAAATTCTTATCTTCTAAAATACAAAGTAGCTTGATCTCTGTCCGTTTGAAGCTTAAGATCTCAGTAACCGCTAAACCGATTGGGCTCTACTCTTCAGGGAATATACCTACTGGTCCTGTGATGGTTTTAAGCTATTTTCCTGGGGATGGGTCACCCCCAACCCTCCAAAAACTAAAAAAAAACACCACTCCTAAAATTTTTTATTTTTATTTTTGTAAACAAAAACCAGTAATTGGGGTGGGGGAACCCCACTGCAACATGGGGCGAAGCCCCCATTAATTAATTAATTAATTAAAGGGTTTTAGACCATTCTTTATCTTCTCTATTTTTAGTCCTTCATGTAAATGACCCCTAGATGCTAGTGGCACAGCCGCTAGTAATAATACAAGGTACACATAACGTAGCAAGCTTTGGTGGTGACGGGTTCGAATCCAAGCTGAAAAGAAACATAGTTTCTATCCTGCCACTATGTCAGGCATTTGACATTAGATTAATATTAAGCAGAATGCCTTGGCCAAAAACTAAGTTCATTATTTCGATAAGAAATTTCTAACAATTTATGAGAACCAAAAAATGATTTTGGTTTTATAATTTTCATGACAAAATATGGTAAATCCTTTACAAAGGGGCAATACATATAGACAAATGTAGACTGATATTATATAAAATTACATGAAAGATGAGATAGAGAGGACATTGGGCTGTTTATTATACCAGTCCCCAAAGTTTTATATTAACGAATTCTTATTTCTTGGTTTAACAACACTAGGGACTTTTGTTGAATTTTGATTGGTTGGTTCATTAAATTGAGTGTCCAAATGTTTTAACCTCTAAATTGTAGTCTACACAAGAGGTATTTTTGTGTATATCATTCATCGACCTTATTCCTGGCAGAGTTAACATCATTATTTTTTAGTAAAGTGTTATCGTAGCAACTAAAAATCTGAGTCTAAATATAGACAACACCTAATAACTATAAATCCATCAAAACATCCATAAGAAAAAAGAAGATCACAGAAAAACTTTTTAACAATGATGACACCAAAGCAACACAGATATTCAGTGGTCTTATAAAGAGGGAGAGGAAAAAAGGTAAAGAAACTGTTTTCCAGTATAGCTTCGAAACCGAATAATATCCGCTGGATTAGAAGCGGTTCTCAGCCAAACTGAAAATCATGCATACCATGTTTTTATACTTGAGTATGGCCTCGAAACCGATTAATATACGATGGTTTTGAAGTTGTTCTAACCCACAATGAAAAATCATGTATAGTATCGAACAGACAATTTTCCACAAATATTAAAATAAAAAGCATGTATTTATTGATAGCCCGTCGGGATTAACAAGACTGGTTTTAATCTTATGATTTTGCATTTTAATATCCGCGGAAAGCTGCCTATGTTACGATATGACATTATTGAGACAGAATGTCTTTATAACCCGCCCTAAAATGGTGCGAAATTTATATCTGAGGAATGGATGTGTAGAATATACATGGATATTATGACATGGAAAAAATTGTGGTCAATTTAGGTTGCTAATATGTTTATTTGTTAGTGTGAATGGGAGGGGTTGGGGTAAAGAAGGTGGAAGGTTGATCGTTATTTTAGCCAGCTGCGGGCATCACTTTATTAGAGTACATGACAATCTGGTGCAACATCCAAGTAATAATATATCCATTATAGGAGGTAAAAGTTAATAGCTTAACAATATCAGAGTACACCCTATTTTATGTTTTCATATTAACCACCAGGGATAAGACAATGGCCGTATAATTGATGTACCTCCCCAATGATGATTGACAAAATTACCTCTTCTATAGATTATAATTAGTGGTTGAAACGTTTGAACACTCAACTTAATGAACTAACAAATCAAAATTCAATATATGTCCCCAAAGTTGTTTAAAAAATGCTATTATCAAGCTTTGGTGACTAGTGTAATAAACAGCCCAATGTCCCCCCCCCCCTCTTTGCTTTCTCCCAGTCTTTACAAGCAACCAAAGGCAGAATTTTAACAATAATATGGATACAAAATATTTTTGTTTATTTTTTGGCATTAACCAAGGGAGGGAGGGGACAATGAGCTGTTTAATATACTAGTCTCCAAAGTTTTATTATATTGTTTTCTTATTCCTTTGCTAATAATTTTGATTGGTTCATTAGTTAAGTTCAGTGTTCAAACGTTTAAACCACTAAAATTGTAATTGTGAATAAGGATTATTTTGTGTATCATCATTAGGAATATACTTCAATTAATCGGCCATTGTCTTATCCCTTTAGATCCCCCCACTGAACTTCAATAAATAATCTTTAAATTAAAGTCTTTTGTTTTATTTTCGCATAAAAAGTTTGCAATTTGGATTTTTGAATTTCTTTTTGGAGTAATCATATTAAATTACTTTTGCAATGTATAATAAATAGAAAACAAGCATAAGCCTATTCATAGTTAGTTCAAATATAAGTTTAAAAATCATATTTAAAATATTATTTTAGAAACATAGTCATAACTTTCAACTGCTTCGATACTAAATAAGTAAAAAAACAGTGTTTAAATTATGTTTAAATACAAGTTGGGCAGTTAAAATATATAATCTCGCTATTTAAAATAATCTAAGCTTCCTATTTTTTACTTAATCAATAAGTAATTATAAATCAATTAATTAATTAACTTTAAGAAATTGCGGACTTTAATTAAATATTGATTATAAACCAACAGTGTCCTTACTTTTCAACCAATAATTTTAATCTACAGAGGAGATTATTTTATTTATCATTAATGGTATGCAATGTACTTAAATGTAATATAATTTATCGTCCATTGTCCATTGATTATTACTTAAAGAAGAGCTAAAAAATCAACTTATAAATTGATTTCGATAGTTGCTCTATCCATAAAAGCGAAGCACTGAAACGGTAGGACAAACGGACACTAACACTTGTATAGTGTCAGAACTGAATAATCATAATATAAATTTATAAGAATTAAAGCAAAATTGGAAGTAAATTTGTTGAAAAACTGCTTGATTCAGGATATTGTTTATGGACATATTTACATTTTTAGGACTTGATTATAGAGTTGCTTCGCTTATTACATTATACTTTGTTGTCCCAGGAATCAATATACCAAAAATCAGATCAAACGGATATTTAGATCACATAAAAATTTGTTGTTAAAAAAGTAAAAAATCAACATGTTTAAAATGGACGTACGGACATTTGGTGATGATTATAGAGTTGCTATGCTTTCTAAATCGTACCTAACTACTAAAGGAATCACCATGCAAAATTTAAAATCGATAGGACAATTCTATCATGCCTAAATTAACGAAAAAAGCTATCCGTTACGGACGGACGGACCGACCCTAATTAAAGAAAAGCGTCGCTTTTAAAAACTGTAGAATAAAGCGTCAAAAAACAACATACTGATATTATTTTCTAAGTTACGGACTCTCATTTGAAGCAAAGAGAGAGAAGACATTGGTTAAATTATTTCACTTGTCCCAAAAGTTTTATAATAAAGTTTTCGTATTCGCAAGCAAAACAACTTTGGGGACTTATATTAAAACGTCTCTAAACGTTTCAACTTATAGTTGAAGTCTACAGTAGGTGTAATTTTGTGTATTAGCATTAGAGATGTATATCAATTAATCGGGCATTGTCTTATACCTTTAGATCCCTGCATTTGAAAAAAGGTAAACTGTTTTCACCCTCCATACTAAAAATAAGGATGATAACATCAATAAAAACGAAGCTCTAAAATTGGAAGGAAGGACAAACGAACAATAACTCTTGTATAGTGTCAGAACATTAACATTCAACAAAATTGTATATAAATTTGTAGCAAAATTAAGTAAATACAGGATACAGTTAAATACTTTCAATTTAAGGATTTGGTTATAGGATGCCTTACTTATACCATTGTATACGGACGAACGGACCTATCCTAATTATAGAAAAGCGTTACTTTTAAAAATTAAGGTAATGTAATCCAAATTGTAATGCATACATAAACAATTCATGAATGGCACTTCTTTTTTTAGATTTTCTATGGGATGCAGGGATGATACATTGAAAGAAAAATAATATTCAATTTGACAAAAAAAACTACTTTTCCAGCTAAATGAAATACTTTTTTTATAACTAGCGGCTACGCTCCTAGAGGCCTCTAGGGGCACTTGAGGAGGAGAGAGTCGAATTTAATAATTAAATTTCTTATTTTAGATTTTTAAAAGAAAAAGTAAAAAAAATTTTTTTTTTTGGGGGGGGGGCCCCACCTCATTTTTAATTTTAGTTAAAAAAATATTTTTTTTGGGGGGGGGTTTCATTTTTTGGGGGTTGGGGGTGTCCCACCCCCCAAGAAAATAGTTATAAACCTTCCCGGGACCTATGAGAAGCTACCCTGTTAGAGAACCCGATCGGTTCAGCGGTTAGCGAGATCCTTTGGTACAGACACACAGACAAACATCCTGTTACTTTAGTATAAGGATATACTTTCGATTTATTTTCTTTGGTAAATTAATCTCCATGTGTTTTAACACTGAATTTATAAGATAAAACTGCCAACAATATTATATTGTTTAACATGTAATATTTATTAATCGCATCGTATTATGGACAGTTTTTCGTGAATAATACAATGAGAAATTAAAATATTAAAACCAGTTTTGTGAGGTCCGGGCTAACAAAATCGTATTTTTTTACATTTTTAGTTTGTTATTCGTGGAAAATTGTTTGTTATTCGATGCTATACATGAATTTTCAGTAGGGCAGAGAACCGGTTCTAATATACAAACGGTTTCAAAGCCATACTGTAACTTATATATTAAAATGTACCAACTATTTAGCTGTATCCAAAATTTTCAACCAATAATTGTAAACTACAATTTGAATATAAGTATATCTAAGGTGGTTGAGTGGGGAGGGGGGGGCAAATTTTATCTACCATAGTCCTTTCCCTGTATCCCTGAATATCTTAACTTTTTTATTATGGAATACAAACAAAATTATGGAGCGAAGCCCAAAATGTATGATTAAAATCCAAAATAGTCAGTCCGTCTATAGCATCCCTTTTTTAATTTGCATTATTGATGAATATACAAATATTTTAATAGTTTATACAATTTGTAAAAGTAAAAAATAAAGTTATAATACAATTACTATAAATTAATATACATCACCAATTATGATAAGCATAATTATCTGTTGAAAAGTTAAGACACTACTGCAGTGGATATTAAAAAACTTTTGGGCTCACTGCCCCACTAAAATTAGTGAGACTGGCTAAATTTTTTTGTTAAATATACTCCAAAATCGCATTAAAAATCTACAACAAATTTTTTTTTAAATCTTATATTAATAACCCTGTTTATATGATTGTATTTAATTTTTTATGCGATTTTTGAGGATTTTTCACAAAATTTTTTGGCGAGCATCAATAATTTTTTAAGAATCCAACTTTGATTTGTAATGCCCAATTAAGATTTAATAATAGATATTTCTCGCATCGTATTATTAACGGCTTTCCGCGGATATAGAATGATTGTACATTTTTATATTCGTAGAAAGCTGGATATAATACGATGCTAGACATAGTTTTTTCGTATGGATGAGAACCGGTTCCTATCCACCTGATTTGAATGAATACGAGAAAAGGTTTTAAGCCAACGTATGAGAGAATATGTTCACAAAACTTTGGATACCAGTATTTACATTCTAACTCCAATGTACCCTCCCTCCCTAAGTTCTACAAATATCATAGCTCTTTTATTATCAATTCAATGCGTGTCAGCCGCCTGTAAGCCTCATAGAAAACAACCTTTAACAATTTTAAAAATCAGTTGTAAGTCTAAACCTTAACTAACAAGGATGACAACATCCATAAAAGCGAATCACTGAAACGATAGGACAAACGGACATTAACACTTATATATTGTCAGAACTAAATAAACAGAATATAAATATATAAGAGTCGAAGCAAAATTCTAAGTAAATTTGGTTAAAAAAATGCTTTATACAGGATAATGTTTATGGACATACCTACATTTTTAGGACTTGATTATAGAGTTGCTTCGCTTATAACATTATACTTTGTTCTCCCAGGAATTAATATACCAAAAATCAGATCAATCGGATGATTTGATCACATAGAAATTTGTTGTTAAAAAAGTTAAAAAATCAACATGTTTAAAACGGACGTACGGACATTTTGGTAATGATTATAGAGTTGCTACGCTTTCTAAATCGTACCTAACTATTAAAGGAATCACCATGCAAAATTTGAAATCGATAGGACAATCCTAACATGCCTAAATTAACGAAAAAAGCTATCCGTTACGGACGTACGGACGGACCGACCCTAATTATAGAAAAGCTTCGCTTTTAAAAATGGCAGTGTGTTAGAAAAAAAATTCCAAGCATAAAAAATAAGTTTAATTTTGAGTTTTTTTTTTAACAGCAAGGCCTTTATTTTTTTAAATATAGCTGACTAATAGGTACAATTTATTGTGTATTAAGTAAGAGCATTCTTTAAGTCTGCATAATACAATTATAATTAAATCCTTTTTATGTTTAGGAGTATAAAATATAATAATCAATGAGTAGCTTCGCTTAAGAATATTACTCTTTTGTTCAACCTATCTGGAAAATAAAAGATGTTAATGGTAAAACTCAAGAGTGAGAAAGACACAGAGAGAGAGAGAGAGAGAACTAAGAAAAATGGATTTACCCCAATTTAAATGATCAGGTATTGGTGTGGTAATACGACAACCAGACGGACAGGCAGTTTACAGAATTGCTACGCTGTGACTTATCATAACAAACCCTCTGCACTAATCTTATTATATCACCATTTATCTCATGACCGATGTTGACCCCGCTATCCAGCGGTCAAACTGGCCTGCCTAAATGTGGGGAGGGGCTCAAACACGCAGCTATCACGCGCCCCTCACGCGATTATACAACCGGGAGGCGCTGCCTCCCCTTTTACCACAGCTGCCCCCACAGCCTGTCTACCGCCGGGAGCTAAGCCCTTGCGTCCCACACCCCCTTCAAACCTAACCATTGTTATAATCTGTTGTATATATATAGTAAACATTCATTGTAAATATTATTCAGTTAAATATATAATTTCTGTATGACTAAATCCTGCTAGTTTGTTTTGGTAGAATAATTCAAGGCTAAGGCTCGTTGGACTCGAACTCGCAACCCTGTGAGCTGAAACGTTTGGCTTACCACATCTTGGTGTCAGCGTGTTTCAATCGAGCCTTACAGAAATTAGCCTATTCTACCTTTGATTGGACCCTTTGGCAAGTAAGGGGACAATCAGCCGCCAACTGAGAAGCCAACTGACCCATGAGACGGCCTTTTTAGGTCGAATTTCCATCATTTTGAACGCAATATGTGGGCCTTTGGCCTACGGCAAGCAGATTTAGCCTGCTAAAAGCGCCAGTTAAGACGCTTTTTCCGTACTGTGTAGGAGTAGCGCTAGGTGCGCAGCCACGGTAATCGGATAATTTAGCTCAAACGGCTACAGAACTGAGTCTAAATTGGCAAGTGTAGCTGGGACAAGCCCCAGGACACCCAGGCCAAACCTACGAGACAGACAGCTAGGTGCTGGTCTCCCTGAGAAGGCAATGTGTGGCTGCGAAGCTTCAGCACACAAGTAAGGCCTACCACTGCGACGGATAGCAGAATTTGAGCCACAGGCACGGCAGGACGGGACATTCCCTGCCGCTGCCTTCCAGGATTCGAACCCGAGGCGCTGTAGGACGGGCCATTCCCTGCCGCCATCTTTCGGGATTCGAACCAGCGGCGCTGCAGGACGGAACATTCCCTGCCGCCGTCACCCCTCTGAACCTTGCAGGACGGACATTCCCTGCTGCCAGTGCTTCCAGAATCACACCTAGAGCTCCTAGTGATAACAACACATAAGTGTGTATAAATGTCAACCAAGTGATAAAAAGAAATATAAAATTGTTGACCCAGTGATAATTGATAAGCTCTAGTGATTCGAAGCTACAGTCTAAGCCACCATGGTAAGCGATACCACCATAGCTGCGGTTCGGCCACCACCGAAGTTTCTGCCAACCCCAGCTGAACGGGAGGCCCCCTTGTCTCAAGGGCAGGACCTCCACTTCCCCTGCCATATCAGGGTGAGGTTTCCCACTCCTGACCCTGCCCAGCACGTACAGGTTGACGCCATGGTCGATTCTGGCAACCGTGTACCAGGGTCTGCTGTAATTTCTGAACACCTCATGCACGCAATGGGCGTGCAACGCATGTTGATTCCAGACAACACCCAAATCCTGACTGCTAACGAGGAAGGCCAGCCCCTCCAGGTAATAGGAAAATTGAAAGAATTATATATGGCAGTCTCACACACCCTTATACTCCATCTGTACCACGTGACTGTGGTACGGAATCTCTCACACCCTCTGAACCTAGGAGGGTATTTTCTCAAGGAGTTCGGAACTAGGCTCTGTTTCGACATGCAACCCCCCTGCTTGTGGGTGCGTGGGGAGTTCATCCCACTCCGTGGCGTCCCCATCGACCGGGAGACAGCCGAGAGAGAGTTGAGTTACGAGGGGCCTCTGCCAGGCCCACTGCCAGAGCAGCCGCGTGTGGTCGAGAAAGGCATGCACTGGGTGGACACTGCACTCAACGCCCATAGGGGGACCAACCTGCTAGCCATGGGGTTGCCCCCAGTGCCCAAGGTGCCGCTGGAGAACCTGCCAACGACGTTTCCTGAGATTGCCAGCCCTCCAGAACCGATCTTCTCCGCCGACACCTTCATCAACGGCCAGCCGTGTCCACCTGGCCCCCTCTACCTGGGGCCCCCAGTCATTCAGCCAGCCGAGTCCGAG
Organism: Acartia tonsa; assembly: GCF_053477335.1. Taxonomy (NCBI): domain Eukaryota; kingdom Metazoa; phylum Arthropoda; class Copepoda; order Calanoida; family Acartiidae; genus Acartia; species Acartia tonsa. The sequence continues at coordinate 48,598,929 of NC_137269.1, read as the reverse complement.
TCCAGACCCGTCAAGTCGCGGTCTGATGCACCCGGAGCCACACTCAACTCCCAGGAATCAGCCTCTCCTGGCGCCGTGCCCGTCAAGTCGTGGCCGGCCGCCCCCGGAGCCACGCATGGCTCCGCTGCCTCAGCCTCTCCTAGCGCCGAGCCCGTCAAGTCGCGGCCGGACGCCCACGGAACCCAGGCTGGTCCCAGGGCCCCAGCCTCTCCCAGCGCCGAGCCCGTCAAATCGTGGCCGGACGCCCTCGGAGCCACACCTGGCTCCGACACGCTAGCCCCTCCCGAGGCCGAGCCCGTCAAGTCGCGGCCGGTGGGTCCCGGAGCCGAAGCTGACCCCGCGCCAGCCACGTATAGGCTGAGCGCTGTCACTCCCACTGATGGCCAACCACCCCAACTCCGCACGGCCAAGCGGGTGGTCTTGCCTGGCCGCGGCATCATGGCTGTCCCTGTTGAATTAGTGGGGCACCGTACTAAGGATGCCATCCAACTAGCTGCCCCAGAACAGAGGTTTGGGGAGGATCTTGTCATCCCAGAAGGCCTGTATGCCCACAGGCCTGGCTCCGGCAGCGTGTTCCGAGTGCTGGTGGTCAATGAAGGGGAGACGCCCCTCCTGCTGGACGCTGGCCTCCCCGTGGCTGGGGAGCTGGTCAAGCCTGACATTTTAGAGGTTTCTGATAAGCCTCCCCCTCGTATCCACTCGTTTCAAGAGCCTGTTGAGCCCCCAGACATGCAGGAGCTGTGGGAGGCCCTTGAGATGGAGGAGAACGAGTTCCTGCGAAAGGACCCCCTGCTCAAGAAGGAGGTCTGGACCATGTTATCAGAGTACAGGGACGTCTTCTCCAACTCTACCCCCGGCTGCACTGACGTAGTAGAGCTGCGCCTCAAGCCAGGGACCCAGCCGATCCGCCAGAGATTTAGGGATCTGAACCCGCGGCAGGAGGCTGAGCTGGAGAAGCAACTGGACACCTGGCTACAAGAGGGAGTCATAGAGCCTTCAGACTCCGCCTGGAGTAGCCCCCTGGTGCCCATCAAGAAGAAGGACGGGAGCACCCGCTGGGCCGTCGACTACAGAGCCCTCAACAAGTGCCTGGAACTGGACAGCTACCCCTTGCCCAGGATCCAGCAGCTGGTAGAACGAGCGAGCGGACACCGCATCTATAGTGCCTTAGACGCGGTGGCAGCGTACTACACCATCCGTGTGTCCGAGGACAGCCGGCCCTGCACCGCCTTCACCACCCCCAGAGGCTTGTACCAATGGAAAAGGATGCCCTTTGGCCTTGCTACAGCACCGTCTGTCTACTCCAGATTTATTGCAGGGGTCCTAAACCCATTAGGTACGGCCAACCTCCAGTCATATCTTGACGACGTCCTGACCTTTCACCAGGATACCTGGGCCCACCTGGCGAGGCTCTGGGAAGTCTTGGAAGCCCACCGCAGGGGAGGAATCCGCCTCAAGCCAGCCAAGACCAAGCTGTTTCGAGCCAAGGTGGATTATCTGGGCCACACCCTCAGCCGTGAGGGGATAGCCATGCAAGAGGATTATGTTGACCGTATCCTGGACTGGCCGGCCCCCAGCACCCCCAAGGAATTGCTGGCGCTCCTGGGGTTCTTTGGATACTACCACGTGTTCATCCCAGAGTATGCCGACCTCACCTACGAGATGAATCGGCAGAAAACGGCCAAGACCCTGGCCTGGACGCCTGAGATGGAAGCCCAGCTGCTACAGCTCAAGGACAAGTTCCGCCAAGCCCCCATCCGAGCGCCGCCTAGGTTTGACTTGCCAGCGGTGTTCCAGCTCACCACAGATTTCAGCAGCCCCGCCATCTCTGCCATCTTGAGTCAATGCCAGGACGGCAAGGAGAGGCTGATTGCCGCCGTGGGGCGCAAGACAACCGACCCCGAGACTCGCTACCCGTCCTGGAAGGGAGAGATGGCCGCCATTATGTATTGAATTCGGAAATTTCACGGCATCTTGTCCTACCGCAGCTTCCAGATCAACACTGATTCCTCAGCCTTGCTACAGATGAAGTCGCTGAACACATCCACAGGGATGGTGGCTCGCTGGCAGGAGGAGCTAGCGGCCCTAGATTTCACTGTCTGCCACCGTCCTGGCACCCAGAACACCAACGCCGACGCCCTCAGCCGCCGGGAGGACGACAACATGCCGACAGCTACCGCTGAAGAATTAGCAGAGCAAGCTGAGTACATCCACACCCTCTGCCAGCTAGGGGAGTCCGCAGCTGGCCGGCCCCCTGCCGCACGACTGGACCCGGCTAGAGTGTTAGAAGCCCAGACACAGGACCCCCTCCTGCTCCGTGTCCGCCAGTGGGTGGCTGATGGCAGAGCCCCAACTAAGGCTGAGCTGCGCGGCAAGGAACGAGACAAGCAGCAGTACGCCAGCCGCTTCACAGCCCTGGGACTTGACGAGCATGGCTGCCTCACCACCACTGACCAGACCCTGACAGGGGAAAGAACAAGATACCTGCTGCCTTCGGCCCTCCAGCAGGACGCGTTCTTTTTAGCCCATGGGACCCCCATGGCCGGGCACTTTGGAATGGACGCTACTATTGCCCGCGTCGCCATGCATTTCTGGTGGCCCAACCTGTCCCGTGACGTCCGCCTGATGGTTCAGACTTGTCCTGAGTGTGTCCAGAAGGTTATCAAGGAAAGGTTGAAGCTAGGAATACATGTGCCCTCCCGCCAGGGGTATCCACAGCAAGTCCTGTTTATTGACCTGGTGGGGCCGCTGCCAGAGACCCCAGCTGGAAACCGCTATATCCTCACCTGTCAAGATGGGTTCAGCCGGTTTGTCAGCCTCTACGCCATCCCCAACAAGCGCACCCTCACGGTGGCTGAAGCCCTGCTGCACCGCCACCTGGCCACGTTCGGATGCCCCCTGAAGATCCACTTCGACAACGGGATGGAGTTCACCGGCCAGGTATTCAAGGAGCTGGCCTCCAAGCTTGAGATTGGCCTGACACATCCACCGCCCTACAACCCGCAGTCCAACCGAGTGGAGAGGTTCCATCGGACGCTCAACACAGGCATGCGTCTGTTCCTAGACAGAGACGACAACAACTTGGAGCCACACTTGCCTGCCATTGCCTTCGCCTACAACACCAAGGCCTGCAGATCCACCGGCGTGACCCCGTTCCTGGCCTACTTTGGGAGAGAGGCCAAACTTCCGGTGGACATGGTGCTCCGGCTGCCAGACACAGAGTATGCCTCGGTTCCAGCCAACGTCCAAGCTCTCCTGCAACGCTACCATGCAGTGTACGACGCCATCCAGCAGCGAGAGGAGGGAGCCATCCGGAGGAGCGCGGCAGCCTACGAAGGCACGGCCAAGTACGAGGTTGGAGACTTGGTCTGGTACCTGGCCCCCCGCCTGGTGCCAGGGAAGGCAGCCAAGATTACCAAGAGATGGACTGGCCCCTGGAAGGTAGTGCGGCAAGCTACAGACGTCCATTATGTCATCAAACCTGCCTCTGGCGACCTGGACGGCGACGAGGATGCCACCGAGCTGCCGGTCGGAGCTGCGGCGCCGCCAGCTAGTGACCCAGGACAGTTCCCAGTGTACCAGCCAGCCGCAGCCGCCCCACAGCCTAGCGGCCAGGATCGTGACCCGATAGAAGAGAACCTGCAGCATCAACCCAACGAACCACCGCCGCCGCCGCCAGCTCCAGAGCCACCCAGAGATGCCATCTGGAACCCTGATACTGACATGGAGAACCTGCTGGCCAGCAGCGAGCCTGCAGGAGGAGAAGCGGCCACTGCGATGGAAGAGGCGGCCCCAGAGGACGAAGCTGAAGCAATGTGCCCCCTGCTGATGACAGCCATCCCCATCCGAGTAGGAGCTAGGAGGCCCAGCAACCTGGACCAAGCAGGCGCCCCCATGGAATTTTATGCGCCTTCCTCCATCGTTATTCCCCCCTTGGGAGCCTCCAGAGTTAGCCTAGGCCTCCGTGTCCAGTTACCCGCCGAGACAGAGTTAGTTCTGCAGACGAGGCAAAACTTCCAACGACGGGGCTTGGCCGTCGCTAACCCACGGCTGGAAGCCAACCGGGAGTTGACAATGCTGATATCCAACCACAGCCAGACAGAGCAGCGAGTGTCCCGCGGAGCCTGTATAGCCAGAGCTGTCCTCCACCGAGCTGTGCCCCAGGAAGAGCCTGTCCTGCGCAGACATAGGACTCGAACTCCCAATCTGTGAGCTGAAACGTTCGGCTTACCACATTGGTACGAAATTACAATAACAAAAATTAGAAATTGATTGTTTTGCCTTTTTGGTAGCAAAACTCAGTTGTTTTTAGAAATAAAGGAAAATTTATAGAACATTAAAAAATTAAATTAGTATATTTGTAAAAAAAACTAGATTCAAGAAAAATTTACCCAAATGTGAGGCGAAGGCCCTAGAGGCTAGAGGGAAAATGAAAAGTTTAAGAAAAATGTAGCATTATTATGATTTCAGATGCTACAAAGTCAAGAATTAGCAAAAAAAATATTTTGATCTTCAATCAATAAAAAAATGCATTTTAGGTGAAACATTGTAACAGTATACTTTATTTTCTTGGTTAAAGCTACGAGAGGGAGAGTACAATAGAAGATAAATAATTCTTCATAAAATTCCTGAAAAGTGTCAAAATTTTTAGATTGCTGAGGGGAGGGGATGGTTATCGGTGCAGGGGTTAGCGCTAACCCTCACAAAAGACACACACACATCCTGTTACTTCTATAATAAGAATCATGTGAGGCTGGTTAAAATGATGAAATCTACACAAATTATACATAATCTTTTTGAACTAAAACCAGTGATGTCTGCAGTGAGGGATAGGACAATGGCCGTTAAATTGATGTAGATCCCCAATGTCAATAAATTAAATTACTCCTTCTGTAGATTACAATTAGTGGTTAAAACGTTTAGACACTCAACTTTAAAAAAACATCAAACGTCCCCAAAGTTGTTAAAGTTGGGGACTAGTGTAATGGAATGCATGTCCCCCTCCTTGGGTATTATACACCTCTCAAATTACATTTTCTTCTTTTTCGAGATGTAAATCGGTGGATATCATAGAAATCTACTTTTTTATGATAAAATTGAAATCAAGTCTGATTGCAAAAGGTAAAAATAATCTTGCCATGGATCTTAAGGGAAAAGACAATTTACGATAATTTGATTACACCCCAAATTAAGTAATATATCCCTTCTGTAGATTAAAATTTTTGGTTAGAAAGCTTTGATACTACTATAGTTTGTTTCAATCAAATACAATCACAGTCCCCAAAGTTAATATGAGAACTTTGGATGCCAGCACGTCCGCCTGGAGGTCAGTCATATAAAAAATCATACAGAAATCATTTTTGACAGTACCGGTAAAAATTTATATTTTTATTGTAAAATACTTCATTTTTCTCTTTTGATTACTATTAATTATAACTGTTCTTGTAATTTTAGTACAGTATAATTTTTGAAATAAAAAAGTAAAGTTCTTGTTTTTCTATCCATAAAAATCGTAATGGAACTTTTTGTTTACCTTACATATATTTATACTCAAAGGTTTAGTTTATAGTGAGGGCAATAACAGAGTTTTGTTTACCTCACATATATTTATACTCAAAGGTTTAGTTTATAGTGAGGGCAATGACAGGGTTATGTTTAACTCACAAATATTTATACTTAAAGGTTTAGTTCATAGTAGGGGCAATAACAGAGTTTTGCTTATTTTACATATGTCTATACTCAAAGGTTTAGTTTATAGTGATGGCAATGACAGAGTTTTGCTTATTTAACATATGTTTATACTCAAAGGTTTAATTTTTATAGTGAGGGCAATAACAGAGTTTTGTTTACCTCACATATATTTATAATCAAAGGTTTAGTTTATAGTGAGGGCAATAACAGAGTTTTGTTTATTCCACATATATTTTACTCAAAGATTAGTTTATAGTGAGGGCAATAACAGGGTTTTGTTTACCACACATATATATTCATACTGAAAGGTTTGGTTTATAGTGAGAGCAATAACATATTTTAGTTTACCCCACTTATGTTTATACTCAAATGTTTAGTTCATAGTGAGGGCAATAACAGAGTTTTGGTTACCCCATATATATTTACACTAAAAGGTTTAGTTTATAGTGAGGGCAATAACATAATCTTGTTTACTTCACATATATATATACTCAACGGTTTAGTTTATAGCGAGGGCAATAACAGAGTTTTGTACACCTCAGATACATTTATACTCAACGGTTTACTTTATAGCGAGGGCAATTACATAATTTTGGTTACCACATATTTATTTATAATCAAAGGTTTAGTTTATAGTAAGGGCAAAGGCAGACTTTTGCTTATTTTACATATGTCTATACTCAAAGTTTTAGTTTATAGTGAGGGCAATTATAGAGTTTTGTTTACTCCACATAAATTTATACTCAAAGGTTTAGTTCATAGTGAGGGTAATGACAGAGTTTTGCTTATATTACATATGTTTATACTCAAAGTTTTAGTTTATAGTGAGGGCAATTATAGAGTTTTGTTTACTCCACATAAATTTATACTCAAAGGTTTGTTTATAGTGAGGGCAATAGCAAAGTTTTGCTTATCTCAGTTATATATTATTTATACTCAAAGGTTTAGTTTATAGTGAGGGCAATGACAAAGTTTTGTTTACCTCAGATATATTTATACTCAAAGGTTTATTTTATAGTGAGGGCAATAACAGCATCTTGTTCACTCAACATATATTTATACTTAAAGATTTAGTTCATAGTGAGGGCAATAGCAGCGTTTTGTTTTTCTCATTTATATATTATCTATACTCAAAGGTTTAGTTTATAGTGAGGGCAATATTAGAGTTTTGTTTACCTCAGATATATTTATACTCAAAGGTCTAGTTCATAGTGAGGGCAATATCAGAGTTATGGTTTTCGCTCACATCATAATATATAAATATACATAGTTATTTTGTTGCCCCAACTCTTTCAGGCAAGGAAAATAAATTTAGTTTCATGTTTCAGTGAGCTTTTTTCTCAATTAAGCCATTTTGGGTTTGAAATAAATTATCTTTAGGTGTTCAATAGTTTTTAAAAGCGAAGCTTTTCTATAATTAGGGTCAGTCTGTCCGTACGTCCATCCGAGATAGATTTTAATCGTTAATTAAGGCATGTTAAAATTTTCCAATCAATTTCAATCTTTGCATGATGATTCCTCTAGTAGTTAGGTACGATTTAGAAAGCGTAGCAACTCTATAATCATTACGTCCATTTGAAACATGTTGATTTTTCTAATTTTTTAACAACAAATTTTTATGTGATCTAAATATCCATTTGGTCTGATTTTTGGTATATTGCTTTCTGGAACAATATTATAAGCAAAGCAACTCTATAATCAAGAATGTAAGTATGTCCATAAACATTATTCTATATCAAGCAGTTTTTCAACAAATTTACTTATACTTTTGATTTGACTATTATACTTTTATATTCTGATTATTCAGTTCAGACACTATAAAAGTGTTAATGTCCGTTTGTCCTACCATTTCAGTGATTCGCTTTTATGGATGTTGTCATCCTTGTTATTATATAATTAATGCAAATGAGATGTCAACATGTCTGTTTTTCTTCATTACATTAAGCTAGATTTTTGTAAATTAGAAAAAATTGCTAATTTGATTGATTGATTGATAGGGACAGTGTTTCAAAATGGATTCATACCCTCTTGCCCTTGTCCAAAATCAAGAGGGAAGAAGAAGGGTTGTTTTGAGAGTTTATTTTTAATTAAGGTCAGGTTAGGTAAGGTTAAAGTGGATGCAGGGTAGCAAGGATATGTCACCGTAGGTATAGGACCCACAGAGTTTTGCGGAAACAAAAAAATATATATTCTCTTATATTTGATTTTTTTCTCGAATATAAAAATGTACACTTATAAGATAAAAACCAGAGGTGGGTTCTTTAAAAAAATTTGCCCCACTAATCGCTTAGTGGAGCAAAATCACATTACAAAACTGCAAATATTAAACAAAATCATAGAAGGGTTATGAACAAAAGATGTTATTTAATTTTTGTAGATTTTTTATGTGATTTTTTGTGATAAACAGTTTTTTTTTAAGAATCCACCTCAGTAGAAAACTGAGGTGGTATAATACAATGCTATACATAATTTTTCAGTATAGCCACCTGGTTCCAATCCACTGGATATTAAGCGATATTGAAGCAACATATTTACCTAACGAATTGATAGTAGTACCAGAGTTGCCAACTAACAGAGCAACACTTGACATTATTTATCAACTGACATTGTTTTTATTTTTCTCACAGTTGTCACCTCTGTTTTACATTTTTTTGTGGATCTACCAATCTGAAATAAAAATTATTAAAAGGTTAATAAGATATTTCTCATATTCATTCGAATCCGGCGGATAGGAACCGGTTCTCAACCATACCAAAAACTATGTCTAGCATCGTATTATATCCAGCTTTCTACGAGTATAAAAATTTACAATCATAAGATTAAAACCAGCTTTTTTAGCCCGTGTCTTCGGCACCTCGGAATAAAAAAAACTGGTTTCAATCTTATAATTGTACATTCTATATCCACGGAAAGCTGTTTATAATACGATGCGAGAAATAACTATTATATCATGGATAAAAGATAAGCCGATAATGTACATTCCAATGATAAAAAAAAACAAATTTACTCCTTTTATAGTTTACAATTAGTAGCTGAAACGTTTAGACACTCAACCGAAGACGAACAAAGTCTCTCAATGACGTCATAAAAATGAGGGATGAGGAGAGGAGGAGTGGGAAGGAAAACCACTAAAAAAGAGATGGTTAATCCCTCGTTTTTATTTCGTAACATGCTGATTTTTTTGAGATACTTTCTTCGTCTTCCACTCAACCTAATGAACCAACCAATCAAAATTCAATAAAAGTCCCCAAAGTTAAGTTTAAGTTTAAACAAACGAATAAGAAAACGTTGTTATATAACTTTGGGGACTCTAGGGGCAACCCAAACTGATTTGAATGTTCTTTTTTTCAAGGAAAGCTGTCTATAATACGATGCTATAAATAACTATTAATGTATACAGGAATTACCAATATCTTTAGTTGTAGAGCATCTTTGCTTCTGATGATAGGAACAAGTTATTTCCATGTTCCACGATAAATATGTAAAATGTAAGTATATAAGATAAAATGCGTAAATATATACTGCATAAATGGGATCAACGAATATGTATATTTCGTTAAAATTATTATTTAAATTTTTTGTAACTAATTCGACCACTAAGTTTATAATTGGGAAGAATAAACAGAATATAAAATCGAAACAAAATTGTTTATTTGTTGCAAAACTGCTTAAATACAGTATATGTACAGTTTAAGGATTACATTTTTAGGACTTGATTATAGAGATGCTTCGCTTAGAACATTGCACCTTGCTGTAATAGATATCAGTACTTTAAAAATCAGATAAATAGTCTAATTATATTATATAAAAAATTGTTGTCAAAAGGTTAAAAAATCAACATGTTTTAAATGGACGTACGGACATTCTGGTAACAATTACATATACGCTTCCTGAATTATACCTAACTATTACAGGAATCATCATGCAAAGTTTGAAATGTATAGGACATTTCTAACATATCTAAACTAACGAAAAGAGTTCCGGAAGGACTAACCCAATTTTTAGAAAATTTCGCTTTTAATAATCTTCTGGGTGTCCTATCACTAAAGCCATAAGAGTTCAGCAGTTAGTGAGATCTTTCAGTACAGACAAATCAAATATATTTTCCCTATTATTTGAGAGTCATTACTTATTCCTTAAACCTAAATCGCCTAAAATGCGAGGCATAGTTGTTATACAGTTTTCGTGTCCTAATAAGCCATCTTAATAGTTCCATGTTGAAAATTTAAGGATTTGTACTTTCTGTACTCACAAAAAGTGCTTATTGAATGATAATAGAATACGTGAATTTATTGATAATTTAAGTTGCTAATATAGATCTCATTTGTTGGTCAGTTTGTTCCTCCAGTAGTTGGTAAGGGGATGGGATATTGTTATTTTAGCCAGCTAGAGGAAACACTTTATAAGAGTACATCTAACATTCAAGTAATTATACAGTGTGTTTTTTTTTATGAGAACTTTTTTGAAAGCAATTTTACCCCACTTATAGTTATCAGAATTTAATGATTAATGGCTTATTTTCTTCGTTTTTTAAGGGAAATTAAGAAACAACAAAAAAAATTACAGTTTTTGTTGAAAAAGTACAGTAAAGTTGAAAATTAAAAACTTAGGTGTCAACATATAAAAATGGTTTTAGCGCATTTTTCTTAAAAAAATGGATTTTCTGTAGTCGACTTTGGGGGGCCAGTACTCCCTCCCTGGTTGAGATATGACCTTCAAACTTTGATATGTTCTAGTACATGTCCCTAATAGTATCTGTATACATTTAGCTCTATATCTCAACTTTGAAGTGTTGAGCAGCCATTCTTGCAAAAGGTTGATTATTTGAGCATAAGAAAAATGCGCTAAAACTATTTTTATATGTTGACACCTAAGTTTTTAATTTTCAACTTTACTGTACTTTTTCAACAAAAACTAATTTTTTTGTTGTTTCATAATTTCCCTTAAAAAACGAAGAAAATAAGCCAATGATCATTAAATTCTGATAACTATAAGTGGGGTAAAATTGCTTTCAAAAAAGTTCTCATAAAAAAAACACACTGTATATCGATTTTTGCGTCATTTTTAACCGGGGTCGATAAAACAGGGATTAATTATTTGATATTTTTATAATGAGTATTTTACCCTTTTTATAATTGAGTGTTAGCGATATTACAAAAAATACAAATCCCTATCATTTTCACATAAAATGATAAATTAATGCAATCCCCAATGATGATACACAAAACTTCCCTTTCTGTTGATTACAATCAGTGGTTGTAAAATATGGACACTCAACTTAATGAAGCAACTGATCAAATCGAAAAAAGGCCCCAAAATTGTTCAGCTTACGAATAAGAAAACGTTGGGAACTAGTGTAATTCCCTGATTTTCAAAATTTGTTTTGTAAAGTGTTGCTTTAGTACAAAAAAATACAAATCCCTAAAATTTTTACATTCCTACAGCCATCTGAATATTTATAATGGTAAACTCGTGACCTAGGGGTTATCAGGATAAAAGATAGGTAATTCTAAACAAAAAAAATTCTAGGCTCTAACTTTTCAACCATTCAAATTGTTATATTTATCGCAATAATTGTTCTTTTAAATTAAAATGTTAAATGCACACAAGATTTAATTTATTTAATGTGTCGATAATCACTTTTAGTATTACTTTTAGATGATTAAAAAAAGGTGATATAGCTATTGTCGAATTCATACTAATAGCCGCTAGATTTAATCGATTGAGTGATACATTTTAGGGAAGCTTCTTAGGATATTTTTGGAAGGGTTTTGGCTATTTTTCTTCTTATCCCCCCCTCTTGGGATACCCTAGAAAATAGGGGCGAAGCTTAAAGTCAACACTTAAAGAGTCAAAATATAACGCTAGTCTAATAAACACATAATAACATGTCAAGATAATAACAAAAGCTTAATATAAAAATAACATGTTTTAATCACTTTTTTTGTAATGCAAATCCCTTCAATTTTAGATATAAAATGCGTTCTAAAGATTTGTCTAAAATGTCAAGTTTAAATGCTCTATAAAATCAAAGAAACGCCATGGAATAATCAACAGCATCTAATTTCTACAGCGAAGCTTTTCTATTAGGGTCGATGATTAATATGCAAAATTTTATAAGTAAAGCATCAAGTCAAGATATAAGTCTGTCATGAAAATTCATCCTGAGCTGGATCTTTAAATCATTTAATGCGCTGAATCGGGGCGATCCAGTTCGGCGCACCTAGATATTATTAGATTTCAATCTTTAAATCAAAATGTAATGGGCGAATCAGCGCGCCCAGTGGCGCGGTACTGGCGCGGCAATGGCACTCAACAAGTGACATTGCCGCGCCAAACCGGGGTGAACTGGATCGCCCCGATTCAGCGCACCACAGTGCTGAAAATAGCTGAAAATATTTTATTGTGCTTCTCTTTTTGGATGTCGCCATCCTTGTAAAAAAGAGAACTAGGGAACATTCTTATAATAAAGTAACAAGATGTCTATTTGTCTGTGTGTTTGTACCGAAGGATCTCGCTAACCGCTGAACTGATCGGGTTCTCCATAACAGGTTAGCTTCTCATAGGGAAGGTTTATAACTATTTTGGAGGAGGGTACCACCACCCTTCCAAAAGAAATAAAAAAAATACGTGGAGAGACTTGAACGCAACATAGATAGGTAACGTATTATTTTTTTAAACCAAACATTTAAGTGCCACTAGAGGCCTCTAGAGGCGCGCGTACCCGTTATTTATTAAAGCATTACTTACCATTATTTCATATACCTTTCTTTAAACAACTATTGCAGAAACTCAACCATTTTATTGCATGATATTTGTCTAGAAGTCCTATTTGTGCATTATAGATAATGGATAGCGCCTATTTTAAGGAAAGTCATAAGCAAAGTATATATAGTCGTTTTAAGTCAACCAACATATCAACCCCCCTTCCCCACCCCTCAAAAATCCAAATATTGAAAAAGATTTTATTTTTTATTAAAATAAGAAAATTCTGCTTTCTAGAATGTTTTTTTTTATATGTTGCAGCTCTTGACTGTAAAGGTTAATATTTCATACATTTTTAATGAATTTTAATTTTGCTGATATTTAAATGTAGCATGATTAATTGCAAACAGGCTGGCTGGCAGCTCAGTAATTTCCAGCAGTGCAGCTACTCTATAACTAAACTTTAGTCGTACGTCCATTCTTAACCTTAACCGATTGGCCTTTCTACCTTAAACGAACGCTCCTAACTTTATGTTTGTTGGCTTATTTTAAAGAGAAAAAAATTAAATGTACTTTATTTATTTACTAGCGACTACGCCCTCTAGAAGCCTCTAGGGGCACTTAAGGTAGGAGATGGAAAAGTCGACTCCATCCCATTTTATATTTGATTTTCAAAAGAGTAAAAAAATATTTTTTTGGGGTGAAGGGAGGTCAAGACACCCTCCCAAAAATTAGTTTAAAACCTTCCCAGGACCTATAAGAAGCTTCACTGTACAGGAGAACAATATCGGTTCAGCGGTTAGCGAGACCCTTCGGGACAGACAAAAATCGCTTACTAATTTATATAATAGGATTAAATAATGTATTTTTTGGACGAAGAACAATCTGTACCACATCAGCACCACTTTTGATTCATGTGACGTAATATAAATGAGGGATTTTCCATCTCTTTTTTATGGGTTTTCTTTCCCACTTCTCCTCGATCTCATCTCCCTCATTTTATGACGTAACAGAAATCAAAAGTGGTGTAAAGGTGGTATACATTTTAGGCTTCGTTTATTGATACAATTTTTCTCAAATATTATAATTTCAAATTAATTCTTATTATACTGTATTTTACTTATGTCGTCAAAAAAGTAATTTGTTTGTTAATGTTGTGTTGCTAATGGATAATATTGAACTTGTTGTTTCTTTCTTTAATGCAAAATATTCAAATCCAAATTTTGGTATTATTACACAATTCTTTAAAGACTTTAATTTAAAACAAAGTTTTCTAGTATGGCTTCGAAACCGATTAGTATCTGCTGAATTAGAACCGGTTGTTAGCCATAAGGAAAAATCATGTATAGCATCGTTTAACAGACAATTATCCACAGATTAAAATCATATAATTAATACCAGTTTTGTTAGACTGGGACTTCAGACCCTCAGGGCTAACAAAACTGATTTTAATCTTATAATTTTTAAAAGCGAAGCTTTTCTATAATTAGGGTCGGTCCGTACGTCCGTCCGTACGTCCGTCCGTCCGTCCGAGATAGATAGCTTTTATTCGTTAATTTAGGCATGTTGGAATTGTCCTATCGATTTCAAACTTTGCATGGTGATTCCTGTAGTAGTTAGGTACGATTTAGAAAGCGTAGCAACTCTATAATCATTACCAGAATGTCCGTACGTCCATTTTAAACATGTTGATTTTTCTAATTTTTTAACAACAAATTTTTATGTGATCAAATCATCCGTTTGATCTGATTTTTGGTATATTGATTCCTGGGACAACAAACAACAATTTTATAAGCGAAGCAACTGTAAAATCAAGTCCTAATAATGTATGTAGGTCCATAAACATTATCCTGTATAAAGCAGTTTTGCAAAAAAATTTACTTACACTTTTGCTTCGACTCTTATACTTTTATATTCAGACACTATACAAGTGTTAATGTCCGTTTGTCCTTCCGTTTCAGTGCTTCGCTTTTATGGATGTTGTCATCCTTGTTAATTTTAATATCAACGGAAAGCTGTCTATGATACGATGCGATATACAACTATTATATACTTGTTTTTTTAATTGTCTTTTTAATTATCTTTCTCGCAATTATATATAATTTTTCTTAATTTACCAGATTACTTCATATGTTCTCATATATTATTTCGCAGCCGGCTGTAAAAAACACTTTCAAAGCCGAAAAAAGATAAAAATATATGTTGACAGCTCTAGACCCCTTTTTACTAAAAATAAACTCCCAAAACCCTTTTTTCTTTCAAAATTAACCCCAACCTAAAAAAACTCAGAATATATGTAATTTGGCTTCAAGTTATTTATCAATTTAATACTTGAGATAAATATTTTAATACGGAAAAAAATCACTAAACTTTCCAAATCGAAAATCAACTTAGATAGATAGATAGATAGATAGATAGATAGATAGATAGATAGATAGATAGATAGATAGATAGATAGATAGATAGATAGATAGATAGATAGATAGATAGATAGATAGATAGATAGATAGATAGATAGATAGATAGATAGATAGATAGATAGATAGATAGATAGATAGATAGATAGATAGATAGATAGATAGATAGATAGATAGATAGATAGATATATAGATAGATAGATAGATAGATAGATAGATAGATAGATAGATAGATAGATAGATAGATAGATAGATAGATAGATAGATAGATAGATAGATAGATAGATAGATAGATAGATAGATAGATAGATAGATAGATAGATAGATAGATAGATAGATAGATAGATAGATAGATAGATAGATAGATAGATAGATAGATAGATAGATAGATAGATAGATAGATAGATAGATAGATAGATAGATAGATAGATAGATAGATAGATAGATAGATAGATAGATAGATAGATAGATAGATAGATAGATAGATAGATAGATAGATAGATAGATAGATAGATAGATAGATAGATAGATAGATAGATAGATAGATAGATAGATAGATAGATAGATAGATAGATAGATAGATAGATAGATAGATAGATAGATAGATAGATAGATAGATAGATAGATAGATAGATAGATAGATAGATAGATAGATAGATAGATAGATAGATAGATAGATAGATAGATAGATAGATAGATAGATAGATAGATAGATAGATAGATAGATAGATAGATAGATAGATAGATAGATAGATAGATAGATAGATAGATAGATAGATAGATAGATAGATAGATAGATAGATAGGTAGATAGAAAGATAGATAGATAGATAGGTAGATAGATAGATAGATAGATAGATAGATAGATAGATAGATATAGATTTAGATAACACAAAGTTTGCTAGATTAATGCAATTGAATAACGTATATAGATTTAGTTTGTATGGCTACTATTTAAATAAAACCCAACACAGTAGAGTTGGTGTGCTAAATTTCCTAAAATGGGTTTTTGAATATTTTTACTGATGAGTAGATATTTCAGGGATGGAAAGGACATTGGAATGTAAACTTTGCTGGTACTTAAAGCTTTCAAACTACTTTATCTTATTTGTAAAAAACTAAAAAACTTTGGGCACTTTTATTGAATTTTTATTTGTTGGTTTCAAACTTTTCAACAAATGATGTAGAGATGGGGTAATTTAATTTACCGTTATTGAGCATGATGTTTATCAATTCATCCTCCAATATCTCATCCCTTAAGGTCCAAGAAATGTTAAAAACTTATTTATAACCCTCCGTCCCCTTTCAACTTTTAAGTACTGTGTGTGCGAATTGGGCGTTTGTCCATATGTATGTATGGAGACCGCTCTTCTATGAGTACTACTAAAACCTAATTTTAATGCAATACACATAGACATTCTCATCGTCGGTTCGCTTAATTAGAATGCTTAACCCTCTATTCCCACAAGTATAATACGAATTTGGTTGAGCTGGTGGAAGCTCAACAAAAGACCCACGCGAAGTATTATGTTGCTTTAACCTAAGAATAAATGGTTGGTTTTGATATTCGATTAGAATCATATAAGTATATTAAGTATTAAGGAAGGAAAATGTTTTTATAAAGTGTATTTATATCACAAGTGCATAAGTTAAGTATGGAAATATTTACAGGATAAGTGTTAAAATTATAAGTAGAGTAGGACAGAAATGTGCCCTAAGTCCCAAGCAGTGAATTGTGCTAAGTGTTAGAGTTCTAACATAAGGCCTGAGCTCAATTCATGCTAAGTACTAAGGGGCCTAAATTTAAACTACAATGCATGCCAAACAACTAAGTCATTACCTTTTTAAAGCCAGAAAGAGAAGTTGATGGTAGGAGAGTTAGTAAATAACTGAATAAATTCAAGAGGTACATGCTATAACATTAGCTCTGGACCAGGATTTTAGTGTTTGTCTGTGCAATTAAATATCTGTGTGTTAATATGTGACGTAAATCAGGCATAGTTGTAGGCATACATATATGTACTGGTTGTTTATATGATTACATTAACTATAAACATAATATCTTTAATAAACATATACTATTAGCAAATCACATACAGATTACCATGAATAGGCTTTCGTTACCCATATATGGTGTCATATAGGTAGAAGCAGGCCTATGAATGCATAAATTGATACAAATAATGCCTTGGGCCTAGCTAAAGTAATTGTGTCTTGCCCCTGAGTGCTACTAGTTAATTGCAGGGCACGTGTCAATCAAAGGTTCATAATATGATCTATATAGTGTTGATTTTATATCAAGCATAGATAGATAGTTGTGGATGCGAAGCATTTCTGTAAAAGTCTCATATGTACGTTCAAAGAATTTGAAAATTGAGGATCGCATCTCCAATGGGGGTAAGTTGTTAAAAAAGAAAAAAGAGAAAAAGAAAAAATTTAGTAGTCCCAGTATATAGGCATATATAATAAACTATAAATGTATTCCAAGCTAAGTTAAATACGCTTTCCATTAAGAAAGTATGATTTGCGTATCTTCATAGCTGGGTATACAAGATGATAAACCTCCCAAATAGAATACATTCTTTTCTTGAGGGGTTTAGTTTTATCTAACTTTGTCACATCAATAAATGTTTTTGTGTTGGTAGTTCTGGATAGTTCAGCTTCTTCTGATGATGAACTAGGTGGTGAAGTGCTCTCGTTCGAAGTGTAGGTTGAGGTTGGGGGTGAGGTAGATATGTAGCCAAGGGCGTCCACTTGTGCTACCTCGTTTCCATTCTCGTCCAAGGTGATTGAGTGATTTTCCAGGTCATAGTAGAGTTGGTTGAGGTCATCGGTAGAGAGGGACAGTGTGCTGCTGGAGCTGGTGTTACTATCGGTCTCCACTCTACTATCTTCTCTGGTAGTCAGGGCTGTATTTAACAAGAAATTCCTGATGGTGATGGACAGGTTCTCTGAGAATCCATCGTACTCAGGTGTGGTGATGATGTTGTTGTTCTCGTCTATTGTGTCAAGGTGTTGACAGGAACACAACCGCAATCCGTCCAAGGTAGGGTGGTGGTAGGGCTCCAATACTCCATGATCATCTAGGTTATCTCCAGGCTGGTCCATGGTAGATCCTAAAAAGAGTTAGTGCGCGTGCTCCAACCGGTTCCTTGGGGTATCCTGGCTATGGTAATCTAAACAAAAGAAGTTTTAATAATCTTTTATTAATCCTTTTATCCCTGGGATATTCTAGAAATTCTTTCGTTACAGATAGACCTATAATGGATTGGTTAGTTATCTCTATTTCTGTTAAATATAACTGTTTCCTGAATATAAACAATATTATATATAAAAATGTATAAGTACAATTAGTATTTACATATCGTATTATTTTCTTCGGTTACATTACTCGTATATATGTAAAAATATAAGATTTTACTAACAAAAGTTGGTAACCCTTTGTTTGTATATTTTGTATATGTACATATGGTTTATACCATTGTTGGTATTAGCTGTATTTATGTTATTTTTAACATGAATAAATTTTAATCATTTTAAAGACTAATATCTTACATTACGTCGCTATCAAGTGTACCTTTTAAACTTAATATCTATAAAATATATCGTTCGACGTCCGTAATTAAATTTTACGTAACAATAAGTTGTCAACCCTTTGTTTATGTTTGGGCTGTCAAAAGTGATAGGGGTTGGCTTTGAGCGAGGTTATAAAAAGCTGGCGGCCCAGTAATTATGCTCATTTATATAATAATTGTCCTTGCGAGCGGAGCTTGCGTTCGAGTGTTTAATTTTACCGCTAAATTCCAAGAGAATTTATATAAAAGTGATAAAATATAGTAACCCGTTTGTTTTATATGAATGTTTTTATGTTATAGATTGTTGATGTGCCCATTATTGCATTCGTTAGCCATTATTTAAGACCTAAGAATCTTATTTTTCTTCGTCGATAAGACCTTTATCACTGTATTTTAAACGAAAGTGGGTTTGAAGCAGTATGGGTACATCTTCAATATATGACAATTTTGTTCTATATAATATTTGTAGTTTTGATAGGACATATCTGAGTCAGCAAGTAAATTGACGTACCTTGTTTTGTTTACGTTTTCCGTCTGCAAAAGTTAAATTCGTTCATCGTAAACAAAACTTATAATGACACAGATATATTCCATCATTCTACTCGTTTTAACTTTTGATTATAGGGTTCCCTTTGTATAATCAAACTTATTTGAGTCCTGATTCAAATCTTCTAAAACAATTTTACTATAGGTTTAAAAATAAGATTTTCTTTTTACGTAATTCAATTATAATGACGTTAATTGATAGATTATTTACGTTAGGAATAACTCAACCATATTATATAAAAAATGGTCGCTTACAAAAATTATATTTAGCTAGCTTTATCTAAAGTGTTTTAAAACATCATTGAAGATATTCAGATTTAGCTAGTACATAAGTTTTAACTGCTTGATACATCATAATGAATATGTTTTTGATAGCTCAGCGATAGCTATTTTTAAGCGTTGAATCATGTAAAACTAATTACATATTCTTTAACTTAATTGAGTCTAATAAAACAAAGTTTTAATGTTTAAATAGCTTAACGATAGCTATTTTTAAGCGTTGAATCATGTAAGATTAATTACATATTCTTTAACTTAATTGAATCTAATAAAATAAAGTTTTTAATGTTTGAATAGCTTAACGATAGCTATTTTCAAGCATTGAATCATGTAAAATTAATTACATATTCTTTAATTTAAAGAATTTTACTTTTAGATGATAAATCAAAGTTTTAATGGTTAGGAGGTTCAACCATAGTTGCTTAAAATACAAAAGAATTATTCGTGTGTACAGTCTTTTTCATAAAATTAACTTTGCTATATTGCCTTTCAGAATCACTAGTCCTCTTATTTTAAATTTACATTCGCTCATAATGTATGTGCCTGACAGCCTGGACGCGCATCAGAATATTAAGGAAAGATTCGAGGAATCAATGAGGGCGGCTGCGGCCACTCTCGCCAATTCCTCGTTTCTTGAAAATTCCTTAGACGACTCGAGTTCAGTGTACAGCGACCAGTCTGGGATGCCAAGCCTTGCTGATGTCGATGACTATGGGGGCACAAGTACTGTAGAGTCCGAAAGGGCTCAAGGGGAGATGTTCGGCAACGAGCATCTCTCACTGATGCTTAGTAGAACGATACAAATCATCTGGTCTCTCCTCAATTCGGTGATGCAGAACTCCTGCGGTGACATTGGTGACGATGTTGCCGGAGGTGATTCTGGGTCTGCCGAGTTGGGGAGAGACCAGAAGACGAGTCTGGACACCTTCAACATGGATGGCTTAATTAACATGTTGTTGGGGTTTGGCTTGTTTTCATGTGCTCTTATAGTGGTCTTCTTCGGCGCTGTAGGGCTTGAGACTCTCACACGTGTTGACAACACCTCAGACAGGTCGCTGGCTCGCTGGATAAGAGATGTATGTACGCGCCTCCGAAACATAGGCGTCAGGACCATTGAGCTTCTCCACTGCAGTAACAGGACTAACAGGACTAGAGCTGGGGCTATGTCGCCAACTGCGGAGCCGTCGGGCACCATGTATGAAGCCGCGTCCTCTGAGATTGATGATATTCTGTCGGATACACAGGTGAGTTTTCTTCTGTTGTATATTTCTTTTTTTGTTTTGTATAATTTTTTTTTTTTTTTTTCTAGCCACCCGGTTTGTATAATTAAGCATCATGTTGGTGTATGGTTGTTCTGTCCTATTCTCACTTCCTCAACGTTGACTTTCGGCTCTTCCATATATATCGCTCACCGTTTGTCATCGTTTTATGTCGCCAGAGAAATCTGCTCGGTTACCGCAATTAAGTTGAGATACCAGTTAACATTTACTAAAATCTTAAGTAGCAACCTAATATTATTTCCCTCTGGGAAAGTTAAGAGTTTGCTCGTGCCGTACGTTTCTCATTGGGGTTTAAATGTTAGATCAAGACTTTAATGTTTTCCTTTTGTTTTAGGCTCCCTCTGCTAGTCCATCGACTCCAGCAGAAGTGAGGTCCAGAATTGGCCTGTTTGCCGTACACTGTTTGTCTGCCCCTGAGGATCGGATTACTGGAAGAAGTGTGCCTGTGGGCTTGGAAACCTCGACGGGAAGTCCTGGCTTCCGTCCGTTGATTGTGGATCAAACAGAGCGTTTACATGTAAGTGTCCATGCTTTAGTTTTCTATTAATTTTCAGAAAGAGGCTGTATATTTGTACACGTATCTAGAGGTATTTGCAACTAAAATTCTTTTATTGGTAGAATATTAATCTTAAAATGTATGGTTGCATAAGCATTTTTGAAACGATCTAAGATTTTAATTCTAGTATAAAGTGGGTTGACTTGCTACCTAATCATATAGCTTTACAGGATTTTAGGCATTCTCATTTCCTGATTTTCCTAGACTCATTGTTGGTATTGCGATTAAACTAATAAGATCTATTATATTTTAGGCGACCAACTCCATCCCCCTGGCACAATTTTACACCAATATGGGGAGGTGTAATCGAGTCAGCTCTGAGAGGACAGCTGAGGTATCCAGCGACAGCTCTTCCTTGAGCTCTATTATGTGCTTAAGTCGCATTGAATCTCCTTCTGCAGCTGATTTGTCTGTGGTAAGTTTGATAAGCTCTTATAATATTTCTTCGTTGCAAAAATTACGTAACTTAGACTAGGCTATTTAGCTCAGCTAGCTATGCTTTTAGACAATAACTTTACTTTAACTATGGTGTAATTTCTTCCTAATAGTTAATAGCAATATTTTAGATAAAGTATTAGTAAAATTGACTCATAATCAGATATGGATTAACGTTGATAAATTTTCTTGTGAACATTTTATTAATATGGTTGTCTAATAACGTCCCTTTTCTTAATTTTAGGATGCGGCCAGTTTAGTTCCACTGGTTGACGATATCGAGGACCCCGATCTTCCGCCGATTCGATTTAATGCGGTGACTGATGAAATCGAGTATCCCACTCCACTGCGGGTCCTCAGTTTAGAACGTTTGCGCCGCTCCATGCGTACTCCAACGCCTGCTATCTTGGAAGAGATAACATCAGCGGAGAGTAGCTTCAACTCAGCTACGCATTCCTCAGATAACAACAGGACAGAAGATTCCGGCGTCGAGGGAGTCCCTCGACGTCGGGGTCCCATGTTCCCTAACGCACGCCGTGAAGTGGCGCTGTTAGCTTGGTTGAAACTATGACATACAAATTTTAAGACAATGACCAGTTTTAGACAACATGTGACTAAATTTACAGATTTTCTATTCTTATGTAACTAGTCAAAATAGTAATCACTATGAATTAAAGACTTTTGTTATTAGACATTATGACTCTTTATACTGTACAAAACCAAACATTAATTTACACTTCTGCCATTATATTATGTACATATATGTTTAGTCTGTAAGGATATTTAGTATGTAAGGAAATGATTATAAGGTTGTATTTTCTTTATGCCCATAATTTTTAAAACTTCATTCAATTCTTAATTACTGTCTTCGTAAATGAACTAATCCTTTTTCTTTCTCAATAGTATATTAACAACTGTAATTGCAGCCTTATATCGCAGTATATTCATTCTTGTTAGCTTGTAAGGGTCATGTATATATAGATATTTAATCGAACTCGCAACTCAGTACCTTTTCTCTAAATTTCATTTATATCCATCCCTGTGCATTAATCGTGAATTTTAATTGTGCTGTGATATAGAGAGGACTTGTAAATAGCATATATATATTTTTTTTTTTGTAAAACAATATCTAAGTAGACCGAAAGACTGACGTTTAGACAAAATCATTTACATACGCTTATTCAAGTATTTTTAAGAAAACTCATGTAAAGGCTGTTTGTAACTCAAGTAATTAAAGTAATATCATTGATTGGATGGTCTCATTAAGGAAGTTTTATTTAATTAGTAAGGCTTAGAATAAAAGGTTTTCCCCTTTTTAAATTTCAATACAATAGTCATAAAGTTTAAAGTCTCAAGGTAAAATGTTCTTATGTCCCTTTGGATTTAAAACTAAGTCTTAATTCCAACAAGTAGAGCTAAAAAAATTTTTTTTTTTTTTGTGCTCACGTTGGCTTGTTGTTAGGCTATGCACTTTTTATATGAACAAATTCAACATTTAGCGTTTGATTAATCGTATTAGCAATCTCGAAGTTTTATTATGTGTCAATGTACAGCTTATGTCCAAATTATATTAACTAAGATGTTAAATTGTCAGAAAACTTCTTACTATCATAATGTTTTCCCAATACTGTAAAAATAAAAATTTATGTTCTGTTTTCAAAATTGATTTAAATTTTAGTTTTCACCAAAGAAAAATATTTGTCAAAATTTTTATACCATTCTAAAGATTATTTACTTTTGTTTAAATAAATATAGCAATTTTAAGTAGCGTATACACTGTTATTTACTGATTTAGTATTTATTGTGTACAACTCCCGTTTACGTAGCTACTCTATAAGTATTATTGTCTGTTCCTTAATTTAGTTAGACACATAATTAAAGTTTATTTTTGCAAGGTGCTTAATTTAGCTTACATTCACTTGGTTTATGATAACTTGTATAAATAACAACATTTCTTGTTATGTTCTTTTTGATATCTCTACT
Organism: Acartia tonsa; assembly: GCF_053477335.1. Taxonomy (NCBI): domain Eukaryota; kingdom Metazoa; phylum Arthropoda; class Copepoda; order Calanoida; family Acartiidae; genus Acartia; species Acartia tonsa. Next base: position 48,575,463 of record NC_137269.1, on the reverse strand, counting down.
ATGATTTATGCGATTAATTTCCTATCGTTTTCAATAATTACATAGAGATATATGAGAATATAAATATTTTACATCAATACACATATGTACAAGAGGTTTTATCATATGCAAAACTTTTATATCGTTAGGATACGTCCGTACGTCTTTGTTTAGAACTCAGATTATAAGAATCAGTTGTAATCTAGTTTACTCTTCGTGGATAGTGGGGAGAGTACAATGACCAGAAATAAGAAGGACTGTGTCTCTCAGATTCTCTATTTGGCGTGCTACTGCCCGTAATTCGTCTGTTATAGTCTGTCGGTTTCTATACTCTTGCTGTCTATACCGTATAACCAAACGGTTGTATGCGTCTCTATAAGTGTTTCTAAGTATACGACAGTGCAAGTATCGTACAATACGACTAGGTTGGCTGATTCCACAACTAATTTTAAACGCTAACATTTCTTTAATCATCGTAAGCAAGTTATAACAATATTCTACTAGGTTTGCGAAGGTCTCATGTAGAACCCGTTGTGATCTAGGCATAGGCTTTCGGAATCTAGTTTGCATTTTATAACTTTTGTAAACTATTCTGTTAAGACTTACGTGTTATGTGATAACTGTAGTACTTCACAAGGTTGGTGATTTCCTCACTTGTGGATATGTTATAGTAAACTGACTCAATTTCAGGGTAAAATTTAAGTTATCGTTATTGTTTACTACTACTAAAATTCTGAGTGGGCGTTTCCTGTCCGAAGTTATAATTAAAGTTTTTGACATATTTTTTTTGTATGTAGAGTGGTTATAGTTTCTAATAACTAATCAACTCATCATAATTCAAGGCGTATATATATAGGTTGCCTATTAGTACTGCTATGTTTGTACACTTTGTACAATTTGTATTAAATGTTTTAAATAGTTTTTGTGTATATTTTAGGGTGCGTATTTAACATTTGTAATATTCGCATTTATGTACAATCTGTATCAATTGTTTGACTCTGTTTGCCTATACAGATTCAAAACTCTCTATATGCAAAAATTTGTTTTATGTAAGTGTTTTTGAAGGGATCGACTCTTTAGTCGACGTATATTGCATATAGTTGGTCTCCCCGTTGAAGAGAAAAGATGTATATTTTACCACTGAATATATAACCTTGAGTGGGAAAATTTACATGAATATGATAACTTAGTTATCAGATTAAAATAACATATTATCATATTGTTCACAAGTTTACAGGGTAAATGGAAATGTAAATTATGGTTGTGAACTTGTGCCATTCCGAAATCTGACATGTCTATCATTTATTTTCCTAAGTCGTCGACCTCCGGTAATAAATACGGAATCGAGTGTCATGTCCTCGTCGTCACTTGAGTCCTCTATGTCCGAATCAGAATCTAATGGTTTCTTATTTTGTGACGCTTCTTTTCGTGTTTCTAAGGGTGAGTGTGCGCGTATTCCTGGTTGTGGATCTTTTGAATTAACCGGAAATATAAGCGGAAGTGTGTCATTTTTAACTAATGTGGCTATCTCTTGATTTGTGAGTTTATTATAAGGCTTTGTGATAATATCCCTTATTTCCTCTGGGAGAGTGTCAAAATGTTCGTCAATTGGTTTGAACTTTTTGATTTCGTTGAAAGAGTATTTAAATATTTCAGTCTTCTTGTCAGAAATTCTTTCAAGCGTGCAACTGTTAGGGCTTACATCTAAAACTCTATAGGGTGAAATATGATAGATAGGTCTAAGATTGGGGTTAACACCAGGTGTAATAGTGTTATTTCTAACCAAGACAAGATCTCCTATATCAAATTGTTTGTGTATGCGGGTTTTGTTAATATACTTTAGTCTTGCCTCCCTTCCCTTTTCAATAGCTTTTGCTGAAATGTCCAAGTTTTCTTGTATACCGTCTGAGAGGTCTTGCACATAAGCTTCTGTGCGTGCTATTTCAGGGTGATATTCATCCGGTTTTATTGCTCCAAAGAACAATTTAGACAGGGAGCTACGTGTCCCGAATAATAATTCCATGGGTGAGAATCCAGTTTTTGGTATTTTAGTGCAATTATATTGTCGGACTATTAACGGTAGTAGATATACCCATGAGGTTTTTGAGTCTTGCGCCAAGATTTTAATGATTGGCCATTTTATTACTTTGTTGCTAGCTTCCACCAATCCTTTAGAGGGTGAAAAGTACGCAGTAGAATACAAAACTCGGATGCCAATAGAAGCAAAGAATATTAAATTTTGCTTATCTAAGAATGATTTTGCATTGTCGCACAATATTTGTCTGGGGGAGAAATTAGGATAGAAATAAAACATGAATTTGTTTATAAATTCACGGGATGTGAGTGATTTCATGGGATATGCAAGAATCATTCCTGTTAGTTGGCAGACTATAGTGAGGATATGGTTATAACTACGATATGGTGGCAAGGATTGTATATAGTCAATACTTACACATTCAAAAGGTCTTGAAATTGTACTATAAGTTCCTACTTGTTCTAGTTTTGTAGATGAATTTTGAAGTTGACAATTTAAACAAGATCTAGTGTAATTTCTAACATATTTCTTAAGGTTAGGGTGGAAGAAATTTTGCATATTCAAAAGCATTTTAATTTCTCCACTATGTACTAACAAAAGATGAGTATAGCATACTAATACTGGTAATAGTTTGGTTGGGAGATAAACCTTTAAATCTCCTTTTACTTTTGTGAACAAAATCGTGTCCTTAAGTTCGTAGTTCTGTCTTTTATAAGTGTAGGTATTTGATTTAGAGGTTAGACAACGTGTGTAAATATCAGAGTATTCCTCTTTTTGGTTTGCAATTATATTTTCTATACTAATCTTTTCTTTTAGGATTTCCAAAGGTCTTAGTACTTTGCCTATAACTCTATGTTCTGCGGCAAGTGAATTTATGGTGATTTTGGGTTTTTGTTGCTTTGGCTGTGGGGGTTGTTCATCATAACCCAAATAGTCGGGGTTATCCATAATGAACTGTGTCCATTCCTCAATAGTCCAAACTTTATATTGGGGTAAGTTATCTTCAAACCCAGATTTAACAAACTTAGGTAGGGCTACCTTTTTAATGCTTGGTAAAGTAGCCTTATATGCCCTTGTTAAGAAATCTGCCAAATTGTCTTCTCCTCTTAAGAAAGACATTGTTAGCTTCGGTATTAGAGTCAACAGAGTGGTATTCCATCTCTTCAATTTATTAACGGCTGTTAATGCTTTAGGATTAAAGAGATAATAAGCACACTTTGCGTCTGTTAACAAAGTACATTCACAGCTTGGACCTATTAGAGTTCTAAACGAGTTTGCTGCATAAATAATTCCTAGGATTTCAATGTCTATGATATGTAATCTTGACTCAGCAACGGTAATTTTCTTTGAGGTGTATGCGATAATTTCGAACATAGACGCTAAAGATTTTAAATTAAAGCTATTGGTTGATGAAACCATTGCGGGTCTTACTATGTGTTGCTCTTTGTGTCCATATAGTAAAAATACAAAAGGGGGTTTTGTTTTGTCTGAACAGTGTTGAGTGACAGGTTTGACACCCTCTATATTTGTGATAACTATCACAGGACGGTACATAGCTACACTAAGAGCTTCAAATATGAGTTGTTGCGGATCTAGATATACATATCCATGCTCTAGTTTGCGAATAAATTCTAAAAATTTATCCCTATCATTATTAAATACAAATTGAATATACTTTTGTCTCAACATCGTAGAACGTATAATTTTTGATGCTCTTTGCAGGATAGTGGTCAAAGGTGTTTGAACTTTATTTAGTTCTAGAAGCAATTGTAAAGATATCCCGAGACTATTGTGTACAGTGTCTTCAGGATAGCCCAAAGTTTTACTAGCCAAATATTCAAACTCAGGTGGTCCATCTTCGGACATACGCTTCGCATAATCCTTAATGCTTTCACCTTCATTCTGCAAAGGTAGGGGTAAAATTGGTAACCTATTATCATAAATAACATGGTGTACAGGGTCATCGAAATTTAGCCCAGGGGGTAGGGTTTTAGCCTGTAATTCTGGTGTCACTATTTGCGCTAAGACTGCCGAATATGAGCCAGTTGAGGTGCCGGCTGCGTCTGATAAGATAATCTTAGGTGCAGATAAGTTAACTAATTTGCTAAAAATTGGTCCTGAAGCTAAAGCTTTCTTAATGTCTTCGAATGCTTGTCTTTGTTCTGGAGTTGGGACAAAAGTTTTACCTATTCTAGTAGAAGTAAGTGAAGTTAGAATATGTGTAGGAGCCATAATATCAAATCTTAAATGTTTATGCATACTTTGTAGTACTCCCATAAAAGATCTCATTATAGTAATATCAGTAGGCATGGGAATATTTAGAAGTTTTTGTACTCGCCGTTGATCTACACAGCAATAATTATGTGAAATGAAGAACCCAAAGAAATTTACCCTACTTTTAAAAAGTTGTGATTTCTTTAAACTAATCTTTCCTTTATGCGTGTGTATTCTCCCCATAACTTTCTTCAAAATCTTAAAATGTATATTCAATGATTCTGATCTAGTTTTAGCTAGTTCAGTTGAGACAATGAAATCATCGTAAATGTGTTGGACTTCTGGGATAGGTGAGTATACCATCTTGGCTAAATCACCTTCCATTACAACATTACCACTATCATCATAAACCAATTCCCAGTGTAATATCTTTTCCATAAAGCGTGATAGACTTTCAGGTGAAGTCTTAATGCCGGTTGGTAAGGATGCATGTCTAAAAGCTCCTAAGGGGGTTGCAAACAATGTTAGGTCTCTGCAAGAAGGTTCTAGCGTTATACTATGAAAGGCGTTAGCCATGTCACTACTACTGTGCACAAATTTGTCCCTTAGAGACTGAATCAAATTTTCTGCTGTGGGTAGCAGTGCAGGTTCAGATTGCAGACATGGATTCAATTGTTGAAAATTTACAATTAAACGAGGACAGCTCCCCTGATCCGACTTTGGAATCAGATATGCTGGGCTTGCATAGTTGTTATAGGAATCCCCATCCAAATTAGCTCTTTCAATGGTGCCGTTCTTTAACAAAAACTCTAAGATAGATTGCATTTGCATTTTCTCTACGGGTGATAAATAATATAATTTCTTATGCTGGGGTAAAGTTTGACCAGGTTTTAGTCTAATTGTATAATTGCCTAGATATTTACTCATGTTACCTCTGTCAGTAGAATGTGTAGATATGATATCAGGGTAAGATTTTAGGAATATGTCTTCTATATAATGTCTTACCTCTGGTGGATAGTCTGACAGCACCACAAGATCCTCTGGTTTAACAAACTGATCCTTAGGCACACTGTAGCCAGTAGGTTCTGTTACATAGTCCATGAGGTTATCAGATTCAGCTATATGTTTTAAGCCAAGTTCAATAACGTCATCACTATTCTCAAAGAGTTTATTCTTTTCAGGATCTGGTGTAGTTAGAATTTCATCAATATTAGAACGGTAGTCAGATAAGGCTACTCCTGGTACTGGAGTGTCATTGTTTATAGCTGTAGGATTCGGTATATATCCATCAGCTAAAGGAAAAGATCGTTCTACCAGATTGATGGCGCTGTATTTTGGTAGCTATAAGAGTTGAACTGAATGGTTTCTGGTGTCTAGTGAGATCTGATTGATGGCTGGAGCCGTATCTTTTTCTGCGTGTCGCTCCAGGGCTTGTACAATCTCATCTAGCTCAGTTGTCACAGATACATTGTGTAGGAATGATTGCGTAAAATCAAAGTCTGTGGTGATCTCCTTGACTACAAATTGGTTGCTTGGTTCCAAGTATCCGGTGATAACAGTGTTAGTGATTGCATGTTCAGTGACATTTGTTATCATTGCTCTTCCACTAAGTTGTCCTCGGTTGTTGACAGTCAGTTGCGTTTGTCCAGGTTGAATTTTAATTCCTCCATTTCTATCATTTGCAATGTGGTCATCGCTGAGAATGACTTTTGTTCCAGGAGCTAAGTTGAAGAAATGGTTGATGTTCATTTCTATAGTCTGAGTTTCATTAGGGTCAATTTTGTCTATTGTCCCTGTGCAGAGTTGTAACTCATAATCAGAACAGAACAGGCTATCTAGTACTCTCCCAGGATGGAACATAGAGTATAGATATGGTGCCGGCGGGTGGTTATCCGCAACGAAAGTCAACCCTAATTGGAGATCTCTAATGCCGTTCATTCCAATGATCATAGGTGTGACATTCTTGTGTTCCTCAGGTACAATCATAAATGGTACTGGTCTATAGATGCCTGAGAATTGTGTGAGACGAATCATGAGAGTTATCTCTCCAGCTACTGGGATTTTGTGTCCAGAATAGCTGACAAGAACCATGTCACTCTTTTCCAGATGGTTCTTAACCTCATTTTGTTGTACTCCAAATAACATACCAAAATAGCTGGTTGACATGATATTTCTGTCTGCTGCTGAGTCAAACAAAGCTGTCATGTATACATCGTAGTTTCCATTTGACATACAGCCAGAACAGTTCAGGTACATTTTCCTATTTTCATCCATGATAGCTGCAGAACTATCGACCGCTAAAATCTTGGGGTCGTTTGGATCCATTCGAACGGTGATAGCGTTAACTCTACCTGTTCTGCCACGCTCCTTGGATTGTCCATTGGCTTTGGCCTCAACCCATTCTTCATATGCCTGTCTAAACACACCACCAGGTCTTACTTTACCACTATGGTACAGTTCCATCATTGCTGGTCGTCCAGGGCATAGGTGTTGCGCGTGGTATAGGTCTTTGCCATACTTCTTGTGACAGCTTGGGCAGTATCCGGATGTTAGTGCTGTTTGATATTGTCGTCCTTGGTCATCACACAGTAGTCTGCATCCATCGGATATTTTGTGGGAGTTTTGACCACATGCACCGCAGTAGCGCTTATTGGATGTACCATAGGAGATATGATAATCTTGTTTGGTGTTCTTTTGTGGTTGCCTATCTCTATTATCCCTGTTTTCTCTGTTGTAGGTTTTAGGATAGGCTGGTTTAGCAGTTACTTCTCTAACTGTTGGCCTTTTATAATAGCTTGACGTAGCTGCAACTTTAGCAGGTTGTTTGTCTCTGTTCATTCTTGTATCCCTGTCATGTGAATAGTTGGTGTTGTTCGTCTTTTTATGAAGCGATAAGTCTCCATTGTAACTGGCTGATACACCATTCTGCTGTAGGTCCAGATCTAGGTCTTCAGTTCTAGGATACATGGAAGCGGTCAACTCATGATATGTAGGGGATCTTCCAAGATCATGTGTGAGATTGTGATAGTTTTCGGATGCTATATTGCGGCTATTTGTTGGTAAGCTACGTTTAAGTGCCTCCACTGCAGTTATGTTGAATACATTCTGTCTTTCCTTCTTGTCTGTATAATGAACAGCGGCTCTGCTGGCAAGATTCTGAATTGTACTGACAAGCTTAGGGAATGACATGGCTTTTGTTCCCTTAAAGGCTATCAGCTTAGCTTGAGCTTCCTGTGGGCTGATGAGTATATCATACTGTAGCAGTAAGCTATTGTAGACACTTTCAATGGATAGTCCAAGATTGAAACTCTGCTGGATAGTAGTATATGCTTCGCCAGTTGTGGTTCTAAGCATAAAGGTTTCAAATTCTGATCTTGAGAGGTTACATAACTCCTGAGCAGTGTTCATCTCTGATAGGTAATCAGTAATGTAGGGTGGTTTACCATCTCCTTTGAAGCAATGCTTGAGAGGGAAGGTTCCATTGGCTAACTTAAGCTTTTGATCGTTGCTTAGGGTGCTCTTACTTGCATAGCTGCTTGGTGGTTTAATTCCAGTTTGGTTGGTGAAGTTACTGAAGTGTCGTTGAGTGCGTTTGTCATTCTCCACTTGTACAATACGCTGGGCTTCTAACTCAACTTCACGTCTTTGTTCCTCTTTGTATTCCCTCATACTCTGTGTGTAGTTGGTACAGAAGTTCCTCATCATTTCTGAGTCCACACGTAGGTTGGGGTTACAAAGTCTTATTGTATCCAGGAATTGTGGGAACAGGAAATTTCCCAGAGGATCTGCTAGTGTTGCTCTAACATATCGGTCTCTGATCAGTGCGTCTGGTGAGTCCTCTCGCATGGGTATGGATCTTACAGATTCCCTGTCTGGTTCTGGCGTCTGGGTTCTCTCACCATTCTGTTCTGGTTCCTCCTGGTTGGGCATTGGTTCCTCTCTTCGTGTATCATCTCCTGCAGAAGCTGCATCAGCTGACGGAGTTCTTCTTCCAGGCGTCGTCGAGCGTCCTCGACGTGGAGTATTCGCCTTTTCAGCGTTGTCATCTTTCTTACTTTTATTAAATAATGGCATTACAGCTAGCTTAAAGCTTTTAAACTTTCTATGAGTTCTTTAAAGAAGCTTATGAGATGTTGTACTATTTTAGGATTTAAATAGCAGAGGTACAAGAAGAAAACGACTAATGCGCTTAACGTTAAAACAATCAGGAATTGTTTACAATAACAAATTTTTCTTTTAAAATTGTTAAATATAGATGAGTATGTATTGTCTACTTCACCTACAGTTGTTTCTACGTCGTGAATGCTTGCGTGTGAGCTTGGAATCTTATTCTGGAGTGTGCGCTAATGCACTCTTATCCTTAATTAAGCTCAACTGTAGAAACACTTTTACTTAGATTTATTCTATATTTGCTTACAAAGCTAATGTGGGTTAGTTAGCTATACAAATTAGCTATAAGGTTAGATAGAATGTTAAAGTTTGCAGCGAAGTTAATTTGGGTATGCTAATATACTATCACAAATTAACTGTTATTTGCTTAGGCGTCGACTTTTCCTAGCAAATGTTATTGTTGAGAAAAACAGCAATTTATAATCCTTGTTGAATTCTTACTTCACTCTAAGGATATGTAGCTTACAATCTGCTTATTCCTGTAAGGCTTTATGAATATAACTTACTAAGGTTCACTCCCAAAGGATCGTCTATATTCTAATAGTATTGCAACTGTTTTGCCTGAATATCAAAGATCTCGCACCGAATACTTATAGTTGTATTAGGGTATGCCTACCAATCCTACTAAGTATTATTCGCGAATTATTACGGGGCTTCACTTGTGATTTCAATCCTTATAATTATATTATTGAGACTCAATTTAGATTATCCTATATATATGAATATAATCAGTCTGTTTTCAAGGTTATTATAGACCGGATGTGCTCTACTTAATTAGTGAGAACACAATATTCTATGTGTCTTACTGAAGTGTGATATCCTACGCAAGGTGATCAATCTATACGCTGGAAGTTGTCAATCAAACTCTTTAAAGTAGACTACAAGGTTGGTGTTATTGCTTGGTCAAATATTATTGAAAATCAAATTAGCTGAATTAGTGCACTTTTTTTTCTAAAAAGGTAACAATTTTAGATTATAAAGACTATGAACTATATGTACACACTTTATTTTACTTGGTTATAGATTTTATACTAATAATCCTAAGTAAAATTAAATTTTCTCAATGGTATAAAAGAAAATATTCTTTCTTTGTTTTAATCCGGATGTTTTATAAAGACAGTAGAGTACTTCCAATATTACTTGCTACTTCTTTTAGAGACGTCCCAAGACTCCCAAGATAGGCTGCTGCAACCTTTTGCTGCGTTTGGTTACTAGAACTTTGTCTCTTATAAGTGTGCTTTTAAATTACATATAGGGCTTAGGTTGTTGACTATACTTTTAAATCACTAATATTCACTATCACTAATGATTGATGGTTTATAACTCTACTCAAGTTGTCTGTTGAATTCTGGCGGCACATGAAATAGAAATTTTAGCATTAGCAAAGCAAGTAAAAATTTAGTTTTCATGTCCTACTTATTGTTGAGTGAACTGTTTATTGTATCTATGTATGTGTTTGTAAGGAACATACAAACAAAAGATTTTCTAAGTTAAGATTGAATTAAAAACTTTCTAAGTCAAAATAAAATAGAATCACTCTAAGTCCAAAGTTGGAAAATTTTGACTAAGTCCAAAAAGTTTCTAATGAAAATATTCTAAGTACAAAATCAATAAATTTTGGCCCAGGAAAAAAATCAAAAATTATCTTAAGTACAAAAAGTTAGCAAATTTTGACTAAGTCAAAAAGATTTTTTTTTGAAATTATACCAAGTACAAAACTAGTGAATTTTGACTAAGTCCAAAAATCTTTCAATGAAATTATGCTAAGTACAAAAATAGTGAAATTTTCTTGAGACAAAAGAAATAGAATTACTCTAAGTCCAGACGTGGAATATTTTGTCCGAGATGAAATTTCCTAACAGTTCATTCACAAAGCTACTTTAGAGATTGCCTATAAGTCAAAAGAAATAGAATCACTCTAAGTCCACTATTGGAATATTTTGACTAAATGCAAATCTCGCTAAGTTAAGGATTTTAAAATTATAAAGTATTAGAGTGTTAGAATTATCCTTCACCAAAAGAAGTAGAATCTCTCTAAGTCCATAATCGGAATATTTTGGCTAAGACAAAAATACTCTAAGACAAAATTTTCTTTTAAGTGTGGAAAATGAAATTTGTTAATCTAGTTGGAAAAAATCGTAATTATTACAAGTCCGAACTTTGGTAAATTTCCAACCAAGTTCCCAATTTCATAAAAATTGCTATAAGTCCAGAAATTCGAGATTCTCTCTGTAACAAAAGAAATAGAAACGGTGCTAAGTCCAAAAGTGGAATATTTTGCTCAGAGTCTCAGGAAGTCTCTGATTGCATACAGCAATTTGTCTACACTTATATCATTCCAACCGATCGATGTTGAGAATATCTTTGAGACTTTGAAATATTTTGTTTAACTCAAAATTTTAGAGGCAATAGTTTTATTTTGATACATCCGCGTATAAATCAGAATTGCATTAAGAAGTATAAGTCCTAGGCATGTATAAGTAAGTGCAAATCTCAGAAAATCGGTTCTAACGGCACCAAAGTATTAGTACAGTTTAACTTGTGTATAAATGCTACAAGTTTGTAATAATCTTTTGGCCCTTTACTACGACTCAAGAGTACTAACTGCTTTCGGCATATTGTTTCAGAAACATGGCTCCAAAGACAATATGTATCCCAACTAACAGCGTTTCCCGTGTTCTATAGGATTTGCTCCTAAGTTTTCATTTAATAAGGCAGTTCAAAATGGTCCTTTACAAATAGTATTTTGATAGCTTATAAATGAAAAGTTACTCCATGCTTGATTCTTAATAAGTTCTGGTTTAAGTATCAAAGATTCAAGTATTTCAACACTTAGAGAATTTTCGAATAAGTAAAAATCATACTAAGTCCGAAGATTTATATATATACTCCGCCACCTAGCACAACTCCTAAATTTCAAAATTCTGACTAAGTCCAGAAATCAAAATTTTGCACATAGCTCAATCATAGATTATTCCAACCCAAGCGTTTTACTAAAGAGAGGCGGACATGGAGGTGCCGGTGTGCTGGTATTCTCTAGGGCCTCTAGAGTGTCAACCAGTGCGAGTGTCCTTATAGGGCGGCGACCAATGGCCACAAATATGCTAGCATTCTCTAGGGCCTCTAGAGTGTCGGCTAGTGCAACTGCTCGTACACGAGGCTCTCAATTGCATTTGTGTCGTGCCTTTCAGTCCCTATCTCTTCAAACGCCTCATAGTCCTAACCTTGCTCTCAAATAGTATCACAGGTTTTGGTAAATCCGATTTTGCCATAGCTACAATTATTCGATTTTGGTAAAAATACCTGCCTTAGGCGGTTTGGGTACGGTAAGGAAAAAAAGAAGAAAAAAAAATTTATGAAGTAAAATTTTTCTAAGATACAACCGGTAAGTTGCACCATTGTGTGTGCGAATTGGGCGTTTGTCCATATGTATGTATGGAGACCGCTCTTCTATGAGTACTACTAAAACCTAATTTTAATGCAATACACATAGACATTCTCATCGTCGGTTCGCTTAATTAGAATGCTTAACCCTCTATTCCCACAAGTATAATACGAATTTGGTTGAGCTGGTGGAAGCTCAACAAAAGACCCACGCGAAGTATTATGTTGCTTTAACCTAAGAATAAATGGTTGGTTTTGATATTCGATTAGAATCATATAAGTATATTAAGTATTAAGGAAGGAAAATGTTTTTATAAAGTGTATTTATATCACAAGTGCATAAGTTAAGTATGGAAATATTTACAGGATAAGTGTTAAAATTATAAGTAGAGTAGGACAGAAATGTGCCCTAAGTCCCAAGCAGTGAATTGTGCTAAGTGTTAGAGTTCTAACATAAGGCCTGAGCTCAATTCATGCTAAGTACTAAGGGGCCTAAATTTAAACTACAATGCATGCCAAACAACTAAGTCATTACCTTTTTAAAGCCAGAAAGAGAAGTTGATGGTAGGAGAGTTAGTAAATAACTGAATAAATTCAAGAGGTACATGCTATAACATTAGCTCTGGACCAGGATTTTAGTGTTTGTCTGTGCAATTAAATATCTGTGTGTTAATATGTGACGTAAATCAGGCATAGTTGTAGGCATACATATATGTACTGGTTGTTTATATGATTACATTAACTATAAACATAATATCTTTAATAAACATATACTATTAGCAAATCACATACAGATTACCATGAATAGGCTTTCGTTACCCATATATGGTGTCATATAGGTAGAAGCAGGCCTATGAATGCATAAATTGATACAAATAATGCCTTGGGCCTAGCTAAAGTAATTGTGTCTTGCCCCTGAGTGCTACTAGTTAATTGCAGGGCACGTGTCAATCAAAGGTTCATAATATGATCTATATAGTGTTGATTTTATATCAAGCATAGATAGATAGTTGTGGATGCGAAGCATTTCTGTAAAAGTCTCATATGTACGTTCAAAGAATTTGAAAATTGAGGATCGCATCTCCAGTACTCCCTTTTTAAAAGCGAAGCTTTTCTATAGTTAGGGTTTTTCCATCCATACGTCCGACCGTTTATTTAGGCATGTTAGAATTGTCCTATCGATTTCAAACTATCATGGTGATTACTGTAGTAGTTCGGTACGATTTAGAAAGCGTAGCAATTCTATAATTGTTACCAGAATGTCCGTACGTTCATTTTAAACATGTTGATTTTTAACTTTTTTAAGAACAAATTTTTATCAGATAATATTATCCGATTTATCTGATTTTTTGGAATATTGATTACTAGGACAACAAAAAACAATGTTATAAGCGAAGCAACTCTAAAAACGTAAGTATGTCCTTAAACATTATCCTATTTTTAAGCAGTTTTCAACAAATTTACTTACAATTTTGATTCGACACTTATGTTCGTTTGCCTTACTGTTTCAGAGCTTCGCTTTTATGGATATTGTCATCCTTGTTACAATTGATTTTTAACAAAAAAGCGAAGCCTTACTATAATAAGGGTCAGTCCGTCCGTCGTCCGAACTCCGTCTGTAACGGATAGCTTTTTTTTTTGCTAATTTAGGCATTGTCTTATCGATTTATAAAGCATAGCTTCTCTATAATCGTTACCAGAATATCTGATTTTTAACTTTTTGAACAATTAATTGAACAAAGTAATTTTATGTGTCCGACATGTATGTATGTCCTTAAACATTATCCTGTATTTCAGCAGTATTTTAACAAATTTACTTACAATTTTGATTTGTCTTTTATACATCTATGATCTGATTATTCAGTTTGACACTCTACAAATTTCAATGTTCGTTTGTCCAACCGTTTCAGAGCTTCACTTTTATGGATATTGTCATCCTTGTTTTTACAGAAAAAGAACTTTCAATTTTAGCCAAGTAGGTGGGAGATATCTGACACCTTTTTTCCAACAAATGTTCCCTTGTTAGATTAAGTTATTAATTATATTATTTTTACCACATATTTTCATTTTTCTGGAAAATTTTTAAATCTGAAATGGCTAGATTTAAAAAAAAAGTGTTAAAAGATAAACATACAGATAGATAGAAAGATGGATAGACTTTTGTGATGGGAGGGGGGAATGTCTTGACCTCATAAACCTCTGAATAAGTTTCTGTGACCTATATAAAGTCACTCTGAAAAATAAAGGAATATTATTCATAAAAAGATATATTGGGTTGGAGGTAGGAAGGGAGTGGATTGGGTCATGGGGGTGGAAAGGGGGTAAATGTTATTCTAGCTCGCTGCAAGTTTTATTTTATTAGAGAACATGAAAATCTGATGTAAAAACCAAGTAATAATATGTCCATAGTAAGGTCGGCACTGGGCAGTTTCAATTTCAAATGTTTCAAAATTTTAAAGCAGTATGTTAATATGAAGTATATACAAAAAAAATGCTTTTTTTATTGAACTTAAAAGAATCATATACGGTCATTACTGCATGCACAAGAATTAGTTTTATTAGTAGTTTTACTTAACCTAATACCAAATCATATGGGTCCTAACCATTATCAAAAATAAATTTCTTGAGATGAAATGACAATACGTTAAATTAAATTTTAGCAAGCCCATATATATCTTTAAATAACTTTATCTTCTATCGATTGCGTCCCCAGCACCTATATGCTCTGCATTGAAAAGGGTACAAAAATGGCCAAAAACTATCCAAATACTTAAAATAAAGTTCTGGGACCAATGTGAAGCTTCCCTGAAATAAAGAACTCACTCGGTTCAGTAGTTACCATAATTTTGAGCTACACAACCAAAAACCTGCTACTAATAGGATGTAAACATTACTTTTTAAAAGCAAAGCTTTTCTATAATTAGGGTCGGTCCGTCCGTACGTCCGTAACAGAGAGTTGGCTCTTTTCGTTAATTTAAACAGGTTAGAATTGTCCTATCGATTCAAAACTTTGCATGATGATTCCTGTAGTAGTTAGGTACAATTTAGAAAGCGTAGCAACTCTATAATCAATACCAGAATGTCCGTACTTCCATTTGAAACATGTCGATTTTTAACTTTTTTGACAACAAATTTTTGTATGTTAAAATTATCCGATTCTTCTGATTTTTTAAAAACTGATTCCTATTACAACAAGGTACAATGATATATAAGCAAAGCATCTCTATAAACAAGTCCCAAAAATGTAAGTATGTCCTTAAACAGTATTATCTATTAATGCAGTTTTGCAACAAATTTACTAACAATATTGTTTGTACTGATGCATTATTATTCTGCTAATTCAGTTCTGACAATCTACAAGTGTGAATGTTCGTTTGTCCTTCCATTTCAGAGCTTTGCTTTTATGGATGTTGTCATCCTTGTTTTATTCAATAATATTAAAATTATTATTTGTTCCTCTCTTTAATAATTTAATTGGGGAAAAACAAAATGAAATTAATGATTTATCATAGCTATTATTAGTATTCTATTATTTTTATTAGATGAAAATGTTGTTTATATATAATTTATTTCGAGTTAAACATGAAACAAACTATGAATTTATGTATTTTTAAATTTTTATAATAGATAAATTACGAATTAAGGAATATAAACCATGTACATTTAAAGTATGAGATATTAATTTTTTGTTTTCATAGAAACTCAAGAAAATCATTTAGGAAATCGGAATTTAGACCCATCACAGCTAGTTTAAGCCAGGTACAGGTTTACCTGAGCATACCAAAGAAACTAACTAGCAGGGGTGTTCTAGGAAGGTTTTGTGAGTTTATAACCACTCTTACTTAAATCGTAGCTGTAGCTACCCTACTATGATTTTTTTCAAAATACATTTTTTTTGGCTGCTGGGTTTCAATTTTTCTTTCTACAAGAATTATGAAATGAATTGTTTGTTTCAGCAAGCTAGTTAACACAGTTTAAAGAGCAAATCTAACTGTTAACTGGATATTTCAATCATATAATCCAATCCATCAATGAAAAACAATAAAAAAATCATATTCTTTTACTAATTATAAAATTTTAAAGTAGATACTTTCAAAGTTATATAATCTATATTTTGGCTAATAAACCGACTGCGGCGGCTGGCATCTGCCAAGTACAGTTGCAGCCGCTGAAATTTATATTTTGATATTTCTAATATAAAATTTACATAAAGATAAACATTTTCTGCAAAAATATTTTTCTTCTAGCTTCGAAAATAAGAAAATTACAGCCGTTTTAAATTTTTAAGTAAAAAAGGACCTAAAAACAAAAATTCATTAACAGGGGACTTCTGCTGAAAAATTTTAGCCCTCTAGCTCTAATAGGAACTGAGATAATAGGGAACTGAGAACGCCCCCCTCCCCCACGACCGATTAAGGTGGGGCAAGGGGCCCGACTGTTAAGGGTTAATAAACAAAATATAACATTTTAAGCATAAACACAATTGTGTTTAAATTCATTGTAAGATTGTCTAAATACACGATATACTTATATTATTAGGACTTGATGCTTTGCTTCTAAAATAATTACTTATTTGTTACAGATTTAAATCATCATGCCAAGCTTTAAATAGACAGAAAAATCCCAATTATAAATTAATGATAAGAGCCATCCGTTATTGACATTCATATGTTTGGACGAATGGACGAACAGTCCCTAATTATAGAAAAGATTTACTTTTAACCATTCTAAAACTTTTTTTTAACGGTATACAGGAGGGGGGGGGGGAGTTAATAAACAGAATATAACATTTAATATATATGCTCTTTACCAGAAAGGAGGCAAAAAAAATTGCATTTATCCTAACCTATAATATAGGATAAGATAGGGGTATTAAGAGATATAAGTTTTCCGGAATTTTAATGTAGGGAGTAGATTTGAAATCTGCATCAAATTTTAAGGATTTTTTATAAAATTCGTTTTTTGTAAAATTCTTTATCTAAAAGCGAAAATACATTTTAAGTTAATTAATTTTGACCAATAGGATAGGTGGATTTTAAACTACCTGCGCTCTAATTGGTTGAATGATGTACGACATCCAATCAGAGCGCAGATTTTTTAAATCCACCAATCACAGATGCCAAAATTAATTAACTTAATTTGTATTTCCGCTTTTAGATAAAGAATTATACAAAAAACGAATTTTATAAAAAATCCTTAAAATTTGATGCAGGTTTCAAATCTACTCCCTACATTACAATTCCAGAAAACTTATATCTCTTAAGGGGTATAAGTTTATGGTACAAGGATAGTATTGCTTAGTACACCTCTTTCAGTACATGTCAGTACTTGTAGAGGTTTTACTATATATTTTAATTAGGGTTGGGCGGGATAGTTTTTTGGCCGGATACCGGATATCCGGCCGATTTCAAATGCCGGATATCCGGTATCCGGCCGACGCCGGATAACCGGCCAAATTACTGGTGTCTTATTATATAAAACTGGCGGTTACGCCCTTAGTGGCCTCTAGGGGCGCTTGAGGGCGGAGGGGAGTTGAATTTTGGGGGGGCTGACTTATTTTTATATTTAGTTGAAAAATTAAATAAAAATATTTTTTTTTTGGGGGGGGGTATTTTTTTTTAGGGGCAATTTCTCTTGGGAGAGTGGTGGTACCCTCACCCAAAATAGTTATAAACCTTCCCAGGGCCTATGAGAAGTTACCCTGTAAAGGAGAACCCGATCGGTTCAGCGGTTAGCGAGATCCTTCAGTACAGACAGACAGACAAACTTATAGACATCCTATTACTTTATTATAAGGATTCAGGTTAAAACTTAAGATTTATGTAACTATTAAATGATCTTTCTTCTAAGCAATTAATCTAATAAACTATTACTACCCTCAATCTGTAATATTAACCCCTGTTGGAGGATGGGCGGGGAGGTGTCATTGAACGCATGCCCCCCCCCTGTGCATTTTCTCTGTATAAAAGGTAGAGGGCTATAACTAAATAACTTTCGAAATATGGATATGACACATAACTGAGAGTTGGATTTTTTTGAATACCTCCTTTCTGGCGGGCACAGGATGCCAGCAAACCTGGCAAGGTCATTCAGGTAAAAAGTAAAAACATTTTTTTTTACTTAAACAAAGCATTTCATGTTATCAAATACTTAAATATTCTAAAGTCGTACATCCTCATAAGAAATATAGGTGTTGAAGTTGATTTCAGGTTCCAGGTATAGTCCTGCAAGTCCTGAAACTACAGGTCTCCAGAAATCTTTAAACGGTTCCTGTGACAGCAATTTTTGACTTAGACACTACAAATTTTAAATTTAGGCTTTTTATATGTCTTCATGACATGTTACAATTTCATAAAATCCGTTGCTGTTTACCTGCCGACCACCAGTTTGAGGCTGGCAGCTGCCAAGAACTGCTGCCCGCGTTAAAATTTATGTTTTGAGATTTCTAATATAAAATTTACATAAAGATAAACATATTCAAAAAAAATTGTTCTTATAGCTTCAATAGCAAGAAAATTACAGCCATTTATAAGAAAAAAAGCAGAAATATTTGTTGTAAAATATAAAATATTATATTGCCGGATATCCGGCCGGATAGTTTCAATATCCGGTATCCGGCCGGATATTGAAAATGGGTTTATATGAAAACAAATGATATTTTATCATTGGCAGCAAATACTACCTTTAATTTTTTTATTCAACAAGGATGACAACATTCATAAAAGCGAAAATCTGATTCGAAAGAGTGAGTCAAACGAACATTAACACATGTCAGAACACGTGTCAGAACTAATTAATCAGAATATAAAAGTACAAAAGTCCAGAAAAAAATTAAGTAAATTTGTTAAAAACTGTTTAAATACAGAGAAATGTTTAATGGCTTACTTACATTTTTAGGACTTAATTATAGATATGCATCGCTTATAACATTGTACGTTGTTGTCCTAGGAATCAGTATTACAAAAATCAGATCAATTGGATAATAATATCACATACAAACTTGTTGTTAAAAAAGTTAAAAATCAACATGTTAAAAATGGACGTACGGACATTCTGGTATTGATTATAGAGTTGATGTGCTTTCTACATTTTACCTAACTACTACAGGAATTACCATGCAAAGTGTGAAATCTTTAGATGCAGCTGTTTAACAGCTGAAAACATCTAAAATTACAAAATATCTAGTTATGGAAACTGAATAGAAATTACCCTAATAAATAGCCATTATATTGCTGTACAGTTTCTATAACATAATATTCTATAATAATTTAAACATCAATGTCCCATTACAGGTTTTCAAATATATAAATCATTATATATAATTGTTTTTTTTCTATGCATATTTAAGTTTTTGACCATGGAAAGAAAACAAAGTCATTCCTTAATTAGGACAGAAGTAACCTTCCTATAATGGACATAAGTAGCCTTCCTAGAGTGAGAATTTGTTAGATTAAGGGCATAACTTGCCTACCTTAACAAAGATATTTTAAGATGGAGGACATAAGTAGCCTCCCTACTATTCACAAAACCTAGCTTTTCTGTCCTTTACTTTGCAAAATCTAACAAATTTATCTTTTCTGTCTTTCACATTGCAAAATCTTGCAAACATTAGTTTTTCTGTCCTTCACATAGCAAAATCTCACAAATCATAGCTTGTTGGTTCATCACATAGCAAAATCTCACTAAACATAGCTTTTCTGTCCTTTACATAGCAAATTCTTCCAAAACTTAGCTTTTCTGTCCTTCACAAAGCAAAATCTTATAAAATATAGCTTTTTAGTCCTTCACATAGCAAATTCTTGCATATTCAAGTTTTTGGATCATGGAAAGAAAATAAAGTCATTCCTTAATTAGGACAGAAGTAACCTTCCTATGAAGGACATAAGTAACCTTCCTAGAGTGAGAATTTGTCAGATGAAGGGCATAACTTGCCTACCTTAACAAAGATATTTTAAGATGGAGGACATTCAACTCACAAAACCTAGCTTTTCTGTCCTTTACTTTGCAAAATCTAACAAAATATAGCTTTTCTGTCTTTCACATTGCAAAATCTTACAAACATTAGCTTTTCTGTCCTTCACATAGCAAAATCTCACAAATCATAGCTTTTTGGTCCTTCACATAGCAAAATCTCACAAAACATAGCTTTTCTGTCCTTCAAATAGCAAATTCCTCCAAAACCTAGCTATTCTGTCCGTAATATGGATCTTGGACAAAGTAGCTTCAGACAAAGTAGCTTCAGACAAAGTAGCTTCGGACAAAGTAGCTTCGGACAAAATAGATTCAGGAAAAAGTAGCTTCAGGACAAAGTAGCCTCCTAAGGAAAGTAGCCTCCACTGTTAATTAAGGTCATGTAAAAACAATATTAAAAATTGTAAAAATCTATAAACCACTTTTTGCAAAATCCTCGAAATTCTAAACCACCTATGTATTATCAGTTAATGATATTTTTCTTAAACAAATGTTCTGAGGCTAACATAGGTTAGGTTAGGTTAGGATATAGGCTAGGGAGCCGAGCGCCCACGGCTAGGCAGGCCAGGGGGCCGAGCACTGCGGCCATATTGGAGACTATTTTTCTTAGGAAGCTACTTTTCTTAAGTAAATGTCCTGAAGCTACTTTGTCCTGAAGCTACTTTGTCTGAAGCTACTTTGTCTGAAGCTACTTTGTCCAAGATACCATAATATAGCAAATTCTTGCAAAAGATAGCTTTTCTGTCCTTAAAACCTTGCAAAACATGGCTTTTTAGTCCTTCACATAGCAAATTCTTGCAAAACTAAGCTTTTCTGTCCTTAATATTGCATATTTCTTGCAAAACTTAGCTTTTCTGTCCTTTTTATAGCAAAAACTCACAAAACATTGCTTTTTGGTCCTTCACATAGCAAATTCTTGCAAAACAAAGCTTTTCTGTCCTTCACATAGCAAAATATCACAAAATGTAGCTTTTCTGTGTTTCACATAGCAAATTCTTGCAAAACTTAGCTTTTCTGTCCTTAATACAGCAAAATCTTGCAAAACTCAGCTTTTTTGTCCTTAAAATAGCAAAATCTCACAAAACATAGCTTTTTGGTCCTTCACATAGCAAATTCTTACAAAACATAGCTTTTTGGTCCTTCACATAGCAAATTATTACAAAACATAGCTTTTCTTTCATTCACAAAAGCTTTGCTTTGCAAGAATTTGCTATGTGAAAGGCCAAAAAGCTATGTTTTGTGAGGTTTTGCTATGTGAAGGACAGAAAAGCTAAGTTTTGCAAGAATTTGCTATATTAAGGAAAGAAAAGCTAAGTTACGCAAGAATTTCCTATATTAGGTTTTGCAATAATTTGCTATATTAAGGATAGAAAAGCTAAGTTTTGTAAGATTTTGCTAGATTAAGGACAGAAAAGCTATTTTTTGTGAGATTTTATTATATTAAGGACAGAATAGCTTTGGTTTGCAAGAATTTGCTATGTGAAGGACAACAAAGCTATGTTTTGAAAAAATTTGCTATGTGAATGACCAAAAAGCTATGTTTTGTGAGATTTTGCTATTTTAAGGACAGAAAAGCTATGTTTTGCACGAATTTGCAAGGAATAAATGCTTTAACTGCTTAAAGACTGCCACAAGTAGACCCAATATTCCAAATTCTAAGCCTTCAGCTTCAATAACAAAAAAGTTCTAGGCATTTCAAAATTACATTTGCTTAACCCTTACAGCTCGGGCCCCAATTCCCACCTTAATAGATTTGGGGGGGGCTCCAAGAGCCCCCCCCCTCTATCTCGGCTCCTGTTACAGATAAAGACGTAAAATTTTTTTCTGGTGGTTCATGTGTATTTTTAGAGAAAATTACTTTTTCTAGTCATAGCAGCCAGGCCGCTCCTTAGCCGCTTTTTTGCGGCCAGCCGCTAAATTTTAAAACAGCTGTAGAGCGGCCAATTTTGCAGCTAGGATGACCAAATTTTAGGACGAACTTTTATTTTTCATAACAAAAAAATTACTTTTTCTGATCATCGCCAAAAAACGGCAAAAAACGGAAACCGCCATTTTCGGCGGTTACGGCGGTAAAACGGCGGTTGGCGGCGCCGATTAATATTTTTATCTGTTTGATGTTGCTCAAGGATTTACCAAAAAAATTTATAGGACTCTAGCTGTAATAGAAGCCATGATATTCATGATATATGTCTGTAGTAAAAGCCGGACAAAAATCGGTCATAAAGTCGGTCAGGGAGCGGTCAAACGGTCATAACACATTTTTTCTCAGAAGGTCATTGATATCTAAGTATTCACCAAAAAAATTTTAGGTTTCTCCTTATACACAAAAGTCATAATGTAGAAATTAAGATTTTTTTAGAATTTTTTTTTTAATTTTGGTGCTACCCAACCGACTTTGACCGGACACCACGACCGACACAGACCAGATATCCTAATAAAATCAACTCTTGCCGACGTATAATTACTAAACTTAAAAAGTCATGAAGTCACAGCACTCCATCTTACCTACAAAAAAAATGAGATTGAAAAAACTAGAGGGGGGGGCTCTTGGAGCCCCCCCCCCCCCCCCCGATCTGTAAGGGTTAAATAGAAATTACAGTATTAAAATATATTGCCTAGACACAAAATTATAACCTTATCTTTATCAGCAACTTAGAATGCCAGTAACTGATTTTTTTTACAATAAAAACATAGCGGAAACAAATAAAACTAAATACAAGCTCACCTGTGATTGGTTGTTGAGCTGATTCAGCCTTCTGATTGGCTGGAAATACTACAGTACTTACGGTACAATGTAAATTAAACTTGATTTATTTTAATGATTTTTACTATAAATATGGGTATTTTTATTGTAAAAATATAATTCGTTACTGGCAACCTAAATTTATGATGAAAATATGCTTATAATTTTGTTTCTTGGCTACGTAGTTTAATTTTATTAATAAATTACTGGCATTCTAAGTTGCTGATAAAGATAAGGCTATAATTTTGTGTCTAGGCAATATATTTTAATACTGTAATTTCTATTTAAGCAAATGTCATTTTTAAATACCTAAAACTTTTTGTTATTAAAGCTGAAGGCTTTGGGGTATTGGATCTTCTTGTGGCAGTCTTTCAGCAGTTAGATCGGTATATTTCTTGCAGGGTTCCTTTAAGTTAGATTTTGTTAGATGAAGGACAAAAGTAGTCTTTCTTAGACCAATTTCCAGTGACTTCTGTCCTATTAGGAATGACTTTGTTTTCTTTTCATGATTCAAGTTTTTTTAAAAAATCATTTCTTTTGAATGACCTTGTTTTTTTTGCTTTATCTCGCTAAATTACACAAATTTGAGACAAGCTTATTATTTTCTAATAAAGTTGCTCTAGACACTTGTGATTTTTTGGATTTTAATATCAAGAACATGTCCCAAGTGCCAGGAGAAAATATTGAAGAAATTTTTAGAAAAAAGTTTTTTATGATTTGATGAGGAATCGCGAATAAAATATTCGGCAGTTCGACTGCGTTTTTTTCCTCATATATCCGTGTAATCCTTATACTAAAGTAACAGGATGTTTGTCTGTCTGTGTGTCTGTCTGTGTGTCTGTACCGAAGGATCTCGCTAACCGCTGACCCGATCGGGTTCTCCTTAACAGGGTAGATTCTCATATGTCCTGGGAAGGTTTTTAACTATTTTGGGGAGGGTACTACCACCCTCCCAAACCCAAAAGAAATGACAAAAAAAATGAAAATTTTCTTAAAATCTGGGAGACTTCAACGTAACATTAAGAGGACGGACGGACGTACGGACGGACCGACCCTAATTATAGAAAAGCTTCGCTTTTAACAATTTTACTTTGTTGGTAACTATTCTTAAATTAGATTAGAGTAACATTGTGACTGTGCGTATGAGTTTGTCTTTCTGCCTGTGTGTACCAAGAATCTCGCTAACCATTGGACCATTAGTTCTCTTTCACATTGTTGCTTTTATAGGTCTTTTCTGAATGGAACCACAACCCTCCAAAGAGAATGGGGGGGGGGGGGGGTAAAGGAGTGTTTACGCTCAAAATTATCCATAATTTCAAAACTTCTATTTTTATAGTTTGTTTAATTGTAGCATATCTAGGCTATAACTCACTTGAAGTTAGATCTTAATCTTTTAAAAATATATTTAGTCTTAGATAATTAGATAATAAACAAAGGTATGTGGAAATAGTTGTATCTGCAGCAAAAGTTTTTAGTAGCTGCGCTTCTTTAATAAGAAACTAAATCTCTAGATGTAGGGAAGACTGTACTGAGTATGTATGGCCACTATTTGAATAAAGCTGAAATAAAGTAGAGTTGCTGCGCTACTTTTCCTCAAAAAAAAGTATCCTATTTTTGGATGATAAGAAAAATGTTTAAGTTAACCCATTAGTGCCGAACCGGGCATCAAAACCCGGTTCCGAAAAATGGAAAAAAAACCGGTTTCCGGCTTCATAATTGCATCATTCTCAGAATGAATCCCCCCTCTACTGCCCTGACTTTCATTTCCCCCTGGAGCAGGCAGTTTAGCTTACTTCCGTTTGCTGGTATAGCTATCCAAAATTTGAAAATCATGAAAATTCAAAATACCTCTCTAACTTTTT
This sequence comes from Acartia tonsa, assembly GCF_053477335.1. Taxonomy (NCBI): domain Eukaryota; kingdom Metazoa; phylum Arthropoda; class Copepoda; order Calanoida; family Acartiidae; genus Acartia; species Acartia tonsa. Next base: position 48,551,105 of record NC_137269.1, on the reverse strand, counting down.
TGTTTTTATAGTAAAGTCGCTGATTTTTTTTGTGAAATCTAATGTTTATTGACAAGTACATCTATTTGTGAATTCGTTTTATTCAAATTATAATTTTTTATATGATTTTTTTATCGTTTTTTTACGCCCTATTATGACCCGGTTCGGCTTGGCCATAAATACCCGAAAATTTTAAAACCCGGCTCGGTTTCGGTTTTTATTACCCGGTTTTAACTTTTCAACCAATAAAAATAACAGTTTACGTCATTAGTAAGGGTTTGAGCCACCCTAATAACCCTAGTAATCTCTATAGGTGTCACCCAATAGTTTTATGCTCGTTTTCTGATATGTAACACCCAAATTTTATATGTTCTTTTTTTGTAGTGTGTGTCTTTTAAAACTTCAAGCAACGGGTTTTTTTACCCGAAAACGGCGGCACCTATAGCCGAAACACTAAATTTGAAATAAATCGCTTCGTATTATACTTGTAGCTCTTTAGATTACATGAGGTTGTGTAGTTTTCAATTACGGATCGTATCAAAGTTCTAAAAAGTGTTCATCTCACTTTTGGCGTTCAAAAATTACATTTTTCGATTTTTGGTCAAAATAACCGGGTTTATACAGGTCAACCGGGTTTTAAAACTGGGGGAAAGCACCAAAAACGGGTGTTAATGCCTGGTTGGTATTTATGGCCAAGCCGAACCGGGTTTTTTTGCAACTTTCCTGTGCACGCCACTAGAGCAAAACAAAAAAATACGAATTCCGTTTTGACCATTATAAAGCTTCCCTGAAACTTACAGCTCGATCGGCCCATAAAAGTGGCGCTCGGCACTAATGGGTTAAGCTCAAATAGAAATAAAAATTTAACAAATATAGAACAATTTTAGCTGGAAAATAAAGATAAATAAATGATTTTAAAATTAGATGTTTTATAAATACAAATTATACAGTAATACAACTTTATATTATAATAATTAAATGTGATTTTTTTGTATGTATACTATAACATGCAATGGTTTAATGCTTTTTTTAAACACAATCTCTCAAAAGTACAGGTTCTATTGATTCTATTGGTTCTATGACCCATTAGATAAGTTTTTTTGTTTGAAGCAAAATATCTTGGAAATGGGATATCAAACTTTATAATCCATTTTTCTAACGTAACACAAATTTTATAGCTAAAACATACAGATACTATATTACTTTTTACTTTATTTTTAGAATATAGTTTTTGGAAATGTCCTTTGGCCCCATGTATTGATATTTCAGGGATGATGTGGACGATAGGCTACATTTTCACTGGTACCCAAAGCTTTCTAACTACGTTATTTGTTTATTGATTCAAAACTTTGGGTATTTTTATTGATTTTTTATATGATTGTATCAAACTTTTTAACAATTTATTTTAATGTGCAGAAGGGGTAATTTAGTTTATCATTATTGGATATGTTGTTTGTCAATGTTGAGTATTATTTTATTCTCCCTATCCCTTTTTTCACACGTTTCATTTTTTGTTTTAGTTTCAAATAATTCAGTAAAAAAGGAAAAAAATACAAGAGAAAGATTTTGGTATTTTTATGAAGAAAGGTATAAATTATATTTTATTTCATAAATCTTTAATTTAGACCAGAACAGGTTTAAGACTATTTTACCCAGAAATATAGATACATACTTCTTCTTTTCAAATGTTAATTTTTAAAAATTTAACTAATTGTAATAAAAATGTTGTTACTAAGTATTGGATATTTATTCCTGGTCACTTTACTGTTAACTTCATCCATGAATATATTTTAGCCCCACGGGGAGTGTGTGAAATGTTTGTATGACCTTTTATCCCACGTAAATTAATTAAAGCATAATACTCATTTTTTTGTATTTATTTAAATTTTGATTTTTATTTATTTTGAAAAGTTTTTCATATATGAAAAATAGTTAAAGATATGTTTTTAGAAGTGATAGGGAAACATTTACTTTAGTATAATACATTTACTTTCTTAAGCATATAATTGTTGAATTAAAAATACATTTGTATCATTGCCATGCATAGTTAAGCCTTTCAGACAAAGGTCTAATGGAGTAGGAAGGCAGTAATCAAAACCACCCAATGACATCATTAAGATTCCTTGAAAATAATATTTGATAGAAATATTTATAGATATTTCTATCATTATAAGAAACACTTTTGTGTAAGAATATTTTTTATTGGGTAACAGGAAACATTGGACGATTAAACTTGACACTTGTTGTGTGTATTTAAAACTTTAAAACAGTGTGGTTGACAAAACAGCACAAACGTACACAACTTTTTGCTTCACTCCTATTATTTCACATACCCACTTTAGCAATTATTTCTTTATGTGTTAGCACTTAGCCTTTCCATGTTCTGTCTATAACACAAGAAACCAAAATATTTTTTTTTTTTTAATGTACCCTTTTTATTACTTTACAACAGCAAGAAGTTTTGTAGTTATGAAGGGACACTTGACACAAAATATTTGAGTTTAACACAACAATTTGTTTAATATCTTACTTTCAATTTCTTATTAACTTATTAAACTTATATTGGTTCAGCAGTTATCAAGATCTTATGCTACACACTAACAGACATATGTTACTTTCTTAAAAAGATTTAGCATTTTACAATTATCCCGGGGGCTGTGAGAGATAGAAAAATAGAAATATAGATACATAGAAAGACAGATAGATAGTCCGTTTGATGGATAAATAGATAGTTAGTAAGCTAGCTAGATAGATAGATAGATAGATAGTCCGTTAGATAGATAGATAGATAGTCTGTTAGATAAATAGATAGATAGTCCGTTAGATAGATAGATAGATAGTCCGTTAGATAGATAGATAGTTCGTTAGATAGATAGATAGTCCGTTAGATAGATAGATAGTTCGTTAGATAGATAGATAGTCCGTTAGGTAGATAGATAGTCCGTTAGATAGATAGATAGATATATAGATAGTCCGTTAGATAGATAGATATATAGATAGAAAATTTTGGTGAAATCAGTCCATAAACAAGGAATTTGAGTTTAGTGGTTCAGAGAGTCATTCTAGGTAAACTACGACATCAGATTTGTAATCTCCAATTAATATCCAGGTGAAAGGAAAAAAATTGGTTGAAATTGGTAAATTAACAAGAAAGTTGGATTTAATGGTTTAAATAGTCATTTAAGGTAAAGTACGATATAAAATTTTGAATCTCCAATGAAATTGAATATCCAGGTGAAAGAAAAAAAATTGGTTGAAATTGGTCAATAAACAAGAAAGTTAGGTTTAATGGTTCAAAGATTCATTTTAGGTAAACTCCAACTAAACTAGAAGCGATCATGACAAGTTTAGTGATTTTTTAACTTAATAATTTAAAAAATTTATTTTTATTGATTTTCCCTTATTTAAAAAAAATTTCATTTTCTCGAAATCCGAGAATGGTAATTAATCAAAGGAATTTATTGAAAAAATATATGTGAAAAAATCACTAAAATTTCAAAAAATCTTGAAGCCGGCTGCAATTTTATATATGGAGTTTTACTATATAAATACTAAGAAATTTTACTTAATAGCATATATTCTCTCTTTTTCGAAGCCACTTTTTTTCACAGCCGGCTTCAAAGTAATATATGTTTTAATGTACAATATAAGTTAAGGCATTTTTCGGATCTACTGCAGTTCATGGTAAAATATTGCTGGTAACGAATATTGCCAAAAATCTATGAATTTTAAAGGCTGCTAGCTGCCAAACGGCTGAACGTACAGATCATGCCCGCACACTGTTTTAAGCAGCATAAGAAGGCCTACAAATAATCTGGAATAGCCATAAATCAATAAAGCATAATTATCTCCCTGTGCATCATTAGATCTTGGATATTCCAGATTATTTGTAGGCCTTCTTAAACCGCTTACAATGGTGTGCGGGTATGATCTGTACGTTCAGCCGTTTGGCATCTAGCAGCCTTTAAAAATTTTGGCAATTTTCGTTACCAGCAATATTTTACCGTAAACTGCAGTAAATTTCATTTTTCTATTATGCTAAAGAAGTGTTTGATCTAAGGGAAACTTTATTATAAATACGGGGGAATAAAAAAACACCTAATCGAGGTTACTCCATTAAAGTCGAGCATAGAACCCCCCCCCCCCCTCCCCCATTGACAATTTAGAAATAAATTGAGATAGGGGGAGGGATTATTTTTTTCCGTGTGCGATATTCACCCTAAAAATATTTAAAAATTAGAATCTTAAATGCAATTATATAAAAAAACATTTTGAAGAAACTTTCGAGTTATGCAAAAAATCATTCAAAGGTTAGAAAATCTTATCCTTCTAATCTTTTAAACCAAGGCTCGGCAGCTCAAGCAGCTTTAATGATAAACAAATTATTTTTAAAGTAGCACAGTTGATTTTTATTTCACTGTTTACACCGGTGTCCTGGATAGGAAACAGGTTTTTTTTGACATACGTCTCACAAGACCTATGTAGTCATGACCGGGAGACAATGACGGTTCAGTACATGACTTTCGTTAAATCACAGCTGATCATTTTTGTGGTTTTTTTGAAAATTACTTTTATACCCAAATTTTCATAGTTTTTCCTTCAAAAATCACAATTTTCTCACATTTGCAGCTTAGTTAACTTAAATTTACACAAGAAAAGTATAATAAATACAGCTGAACTAAGGACTGTGTTATCATTAATAACAAAATCTTTAAGAATCTTGAATAATCTAAGATTTGTAGTCTAGAAATGAAATAAGAGTTATTTGAAGTAAATATTTGAATTGATGTCTAAACAACTCTTGTAATTAACTTTTAAAAAAATATTTCATGTCCCTATTGCATGCCTCATGACATATTATATTTTTAAAACAAGTTTCCTTGAAATATTAACAAGTTATCCTGCTCAATATTGGTTCCTGGCTGATTTGATGTCTCAACATCAAAACAATATCTGCTTGGAGTATAACATATATATCCACAACCACAGTTGCCATGTTTAAAGTCCTATATTACCATATATACCAGGCTGCAATTGAATATACAACCAGTCCTTGGTTCAAAAAAGCTTAGTAGCAGGTTAATATTTTTAACAAGTGGGGTTATCACTTGTAAGTGTTTGACATGAACTTGGAATCCGTGGAAAGACCAGTCTATAGCTGGTCTTGATTGAGTCTCTGCCTTTTGTACACACTGCTTGTCTTTACTACTGATTAAATGTCATAGTGAGAACCATGGAAGGTTTTACATAGGTGAACCTACAGAATGATTATAGATACATATTGGATTCTAAGCTGGATGAATAATTTGCAAGATAGTGTATTCAAGATAGTGTAAGAGCAGCTAACTGACAGGAAAGCACTTGGCTCATAGCTTGAAGAAAATAATAGTAGCTTATTACTAGAGTGAATGTGAATGCTGGTTACATGATCATAACTGGATTTTATTCAAGTGTGATTTCCAATTGCGACTTTAAAATCCAATTTGAAAACAAACACAGGCAAGTTTTTTGTCCTAAGCAGATCAATACTTCCCTTCCTAAAAGCTACCAGTAGTAAAGGGACCTAGGAAGGTGTTGAACAGGAAGACCAAAATGTAGGATTAGCAAAGCAAAAATAAAGGGCAGTTTGTCTATCAAGTGGTGTTAAATTTGGAATCATAGACCCACCTGACTTTCAATCAGCAGAGTAGGCGGAAACCATGGTGTATTTCTGAGTAATAGAGAATGAGAGGATATGAGCTCCTAGCTAGATGCATGGCAGTCTTGGCTTTCATTCATGGAAAGATCTCTCATGACAGTAGTTGGTTCATAGGAAACCAAAGGAAGTAAAAAGTAAGAATACTTGAAAGTTTATTCTGAATCTTGAGGTTATCCCTTTACATGGCAAAAGTCAAGCCACAAGTTCAATAGCAAACAAGTGCCATAAAGAAAGAGTCAAAAGTGTGTGAAATTGTTCATTAACAAACAAGGTCAGAATTCTAAACTGACTTCCATCAAGATTTATAGGCTGGGTGAAACATGTCAGCCGGCTAGAATAGAGGTCTGGCTATACCAGGGTGGAGAGAGGTACCCTGTTTAGTGGAAAGTATTATGAGGCATACTTGTTAAAGTTGAAGGACAGGGACGGTAACTTTAACATCTTTAAACAAGAAGTTTAACATGTGGATTGATAGGAGATAATGTTTTAGTGAAAGAAATTTGAGGGCAATAACTTTATGTTGTGGAGTCAAAGGCAAAGTCAGATAGATTTAATCATGTTAAAGCAGTTCTGACGTGCAAAATTATTGTTGAACATTAATTCAAAATAATTAACTCTTACTCAATTTCTAGACTACAAATCTTATTCCATTTATTCTGAAAGATCTTGTTATAGATGATAGCACAATCTTCAGTACAGCTGTTACTTATTATACTTTTCTTGCGTAAATTTAGGCTAACTAAGCAGCAAATGTGAGAAAATTGAGATTTTTTTTGGAAAAACTATGAAATTTTGGATAAAAAAGTAATTTTCAAAAAAACCCACAAAAATGATCAGCTGTGATTTAACGAAAGTCATGTACTGAACTGTCATTGTCTCCCGGTCATGACTACATAGGTCTTGTGAGACGTATGTCAAAAGAAACCTGTTTTCTATCCAGGACACCGGTGTTTATCTGTCCGTGTGGTGGAAAATGGATTTTTAAATCTAAGTTTGTCTGTATAAGTAAGGGGTAACCTAGTTTTTTAATCAGTTGCTAGACTGTAGAACATATAGTAATATTATTTTAAAATGTAAAATCTATTTCATATTACTTTCGAGCAAATTTAGAGCGATCTCAGAGATTTACAAGACAAATGAAAGCTTCGTTTATATAAAATGGGGAATAGTTATTTCTCGCATCGTATTATAAACAGCTTTCCGCGGATATAGAATGTACAAGTATAAGATTAAAACCAGTTTTTTTATCCCCGAGGTGCCGAAGGCACGGGCTTAAAAACTGGTTTAAATCTTATGATTGTACATTTTTATATTTGTAGAAAGCTGGATATAATACGATGCTAGACATAGTTTTTTCATATGGATGAGAACCGGTTCCTATCCACCCGATTCGAATGAATACGAGAAAAATCCTTCCCAATATATCAATTTTAGGATTTTGTATAAATTTAGTATAATATCAATAAAGTTTGATGAAAAATGCAAAAAAAAGAAAAAATAGGTATGGAGAAATTGAGGGAACAGTTAGGTACACGAATGAATTATTGTTAATTAGGGGAGTAAGTGTACTAATATTTAGATTTAAATCTTAAAGAAAAAATACATAAACATATTTAAATAGACTTCTTTTAAACTACAAATCTCTATCAGCAAATGTTAATGATATTAATTCCTGCCACTGAAAAAAAACGAATACTACATATATTAATAGTAAAGGTGCGAATTAATTTAAATCATTGAATTGTTTGGTTGTTCTATAAAAGTTTATTGTTTAAATATTTTTTTTGTTTGTTTGTGCTAGTACAGTAATATATCGTCAACGGTTAAGACAAAAATTTAAAAGTAAGATTTGTCAATGGATATTTTTCAGTTTATTTATGGTTAGGTTTAGGTCAAACCCGTATGAATTATCTCTACCCCCCAACAAAACACAACATTATTTAGATACAGTACCTATCCTAATACACTAACGTTGGTTCGCGTATCTTACTGGTGAACATTGAACAATACACTCAACATTCCACAAATTTTGATTAAAACTCACAAGGATGAAAACTTCCATAACATAAACAAGGACGATAATATCCAATACTTGCGGGTTTCTTTGACAAAATTAAGATTCTCAATAAAGACTTTTTAATTTCTTTTGACTTTTGGCAATATAACATGCAAAACATTTTTTTTATAACATACACAGATCTTTAAAAACTGTTTATTTTATTAGTGAAAAATTTATGCTGTAGTAATAATGAACGGTTGTGATGGTTTGATAATACACAAAATTACCCCTTCTTTAATTTACAACTAGTGGTTTAAACGTTTAGGCACTCAACTTAATGAACTAACGAATCAAAATTAAATTACAAGTTATTGAGGAAATGAATAAAAAAATGTAATAATAAAACTTTGGGGACAAGTGTAATAAACAGCCCAATGTCCCCGTTCTCTCTGTTTATGCTGTTGTAATAGTCAGCGGTTGTGATATTGTGAAATACTCATGTATCCTATTATATAAAGTAGTAAGCGTTTTTTGTCTGTCCCGAAGGATCTCGCTAACAGCTGAACCGATATTGTTCTCCTGTACAGTGAAGCTTCTTATAGGTCCTGGGAAGGTTTTAAACTATTTTTGGAGAGGGTGTCTTCACCCCCCTCCCCCAAAAAAATATTTTTAAATTCCTTTGAAACTTAAATTTAAAATTGGATGAGGTCGACTTTTCCCCCTCCTACAAGTGCCCCTATAGGCTTCTAGGGGGCGTAGCCGCTAGTGTATACATAACATACTTGAAGGGTGGTATTGTGAACAATATAATAACCCAGGGACTGAAGGGAAATTGGGCTGTTTATTACACTAGTCCCCAAAGTTTTATAATGACATTTTCTTGTTAGTTAGCTTAACAATGTTGGGATTTTTTGTATTTCAACCACTAATTGTAATCTACAAAAGGAAATTTTGTTTATCATCATTGGGGATGTACTTCAATTTATCGGCCATTGGTTTATCCCTTTAGATGCCTGAAAACAACCCTTGCTCCTTATGGCACTGTAAATTTTTTTTAATTAAAAAATACATTCAGCATGTATAGATATGCAATACACGTACGTATTCCTAGTAGCCTAGCTTCACTATAACTAGTTTATGTCAGTAGTAACTTAACCGTCATAGAGAGAGGTGAAACGAGATTGTAGCTCCGTGAGGGCGCGATGCCGAATTTTTTCCGGCTAGCATGGCATTATTAGCTCAATAGATAATTCACATGAGCTAAATAAAGTGCTACCCTTGTTCTAAATTGAATGCAGATATTGTCATCAGATCATCAGATTTTAGAAGTAACCTCTCATATCATGAGAAGGCAGTGAAAAAATTCGTGCTTTACTTTAGAATATAAGAAAAGTATACATATGTGTATGTTTTTTTTATTGTCTACACCTGTTCCAGTTTTACCCAGCAACCCTCCTCCCCCTCCCCCCTACTCTCGACCAAGTCACTATGCCCACACTCATCCACCAACCATCCACTATCCATCTACCCCCAAAATTCTCCAACCCTCAACAACCCAATGTAAATTGACCGCTGTGCGAAATATGACCTGACCTTTAGCTTTCAGACAATTAATTTCATCAGCTGAACAAGATCTGGGGCAAAGGGGAAGAAAATGGAAATACTCTTCCCCTTACATTTACTACTCCAATGGTGTTTTCCAAGCCTACCCCTTTGGCTAATTATAATATGAAGAAAGGGGGAGGGGATAATTTATTTTATCCTTTGAGCCATGGTGTCACTGGCTACTCTTGCTTCTTTCTACTCTGAACTGGGCGTTGTAATAAAGCAGCAGATATTTGTTGACACTGTATAAAATGTAAATTTTCCCAGCCATAGCAAGTATTTGGACATCTGTGGATTTGTCTGCAAAGTTATTCTGAGAAAGTACTTCATACTACAGAAAAAGAATTCTGATTTGTGTGCTGAAGCTACATTATTATAATTTAAGCATATTTTCCCATAGAGTAGTACTATGGATGCCTATAGAGTAGTACTATAGATGCCTATGGAGTAGTACCATGGATGATGTCTGGTCAATGGAGCAGTACCATAGCTGGATGAAACAATTTTACAACAACCTGATGCTTCCTGTGGAGTAGTACCAAGAAGGAAGACAATATTATGTTGTTTATGGAGTAGTACCATAAATTCTTCTTATTAGATGAATCATAAATAGGTTAAACATGATAATAATAACATTAATTTTATCAAAATGTAGCTATTAGAACAAAAACATTATTTTATTTTGTATTGTGCATGTACAATTTTAGATATTTATGTATGGTATTTTCCTCAAGATGAAATATATCATTTAAAACACAACTAGTTTATGTCTGTATGTCCGTTCATTTCCACAATAAAGTAAGTTAGGTATTACTACTGTATATTCCTTTTTAATTATTGGTTTTAAATATTGAAAAGAAAAATTGAACAAAATTAAATTACTAGCTATTAGAAATAAAACCTCGTCAAAATCTACTAAGCTAATATTGCTTGATTCACTTCTACAAGAGACAAAATAAATTGATAATGATTGCTAAAATTAAAATATATGTCTTAGAATGGTATTTTTTAAATAGATTTACAAACATACTAACTTTAAAATATAAATTAAATGTCATAATCAGTGATTGATTGACAAAACTTGACTGAAGCTGAAATTTTTAATAATACTTTGTTGTATTTAAAATACTAGCGGTTGCACACTTAGCATATAGGGCAAATAAATAACATAAAACCATCTGAAGATTTTGATGACAAAAACAACATATCAATGACCTTTATAAAGCTTCTCTATAATGTAAGACTCAATCAGTTCATTAATTACCGGAATCTTAAGCTACAGACAAAAAAATCTTACTACTTTAAATAATAGGATATATATTGTTAACTAGTTATTGCTGCGAAACTTAAGGACATAGTCGTTCTTGTTGCATTAAAGTTAAATTTTAAGTACCCATTTTTAAAGCAGTTTTTACTGGATTCAATTATTGATTTTTTGTTAAAAAGTTCACTTTATTTCATTATTTACAATATCACATTACAAATTTGTTTTTAAAAAAGTGTGTATGTAAAAATGAGCGTATTTTCACTGCGTCAGACCGCGCGTATGAACGCTCGCATGTATGTATACGCGAGTTAAGCACTAAGCCACGACTGATCGTAAATTTTGTATGAATTTCTCCACCCCACCCCCCTCCATCCCCCTCTTAGTCCCATCTTTTTTCAGCCACCCCCTGTCGTCCTTTTAAAAACATGATTTACACACTATGTAGTATCTAAAACCACCCTCCCCTACCCCCATCTTTATCTATTTAACCCCTGCAAATCGGGGGTGGGGGGAACCAAGGGTTGGCTTATAAGGGTATTAAAATGTATGTATATGTGTATGTAAGTTTTAGCCCCCCCCATGACACATACAAGATATCTATATTATCAAACATATAACAAGCTACATGCATATCATTTAAAGCGCAGCTTCTCTATAAATTGTCATTACGTCACAATCTAAACGAAACTTAATAGGGAATTAAATAAACTCTCAACCAAAAAGTGGTTCAATGTTTTGTAAATTTTACATTTTATATTCTGCAAAAATATCATATTTTTAAGTGGTATAACCTATTAACATAATCAACCTTGTAAAATGTAAATGTTATATTTATATATTTTATGTTTTATAAGATGTTAGAGCTAAGAAAATTTACGTAAAACTTAGTTAAGTTGTCTTTGCAGTAGAAGAAAAAATACGTTAGTCTGTCAATAGGCAATTCAGTTGTAAAAGGAAATAAGTTTAGGCTACAAATATAATAAAAAAAAAAAAAAAAAAAATATGCATTTATATTATTTAGGTAATTATATTTAAAAAATCTATATAAATTGTATAAATAAAAGTATGTTTTAATTCGTTTAAAATTCATTTTTTTATTTAGATACTTTTGTAGGCACATTTGCCCTACTTATAATTCCTTGTTGTTAACCACACTTATTCGGCTAAATATTGTATTATCAAAAGTTGACGGAATTGAAAGCACACCATGAAGGGATGAATGGATATATTATTATTTGGATCTTACAACAGATTTTCATATTATCTAATAAAGTGAAACTTGCAGCAGGCTAAAATAACAATCCTTCTTTTTCCCCATCCTCTCCCCTCCTACTGTATGAACGAACTGACCAATAAACGATTATTTCCATGTCATAATATCCACGTATATTGTACATCCATTGAGGGAGGATACTTTCTGTAGTTATGGACAAGCAAAATAAGCGCAAGGGTGTTATATTTGACTTCAAGAGAAACTCGTTTTTCATTTTTTAATATGGTTTACTTAATAGATATTTAACCTAGCTATTCTATACTGGGATTAGGGGGGGGGGGGCGCATTGGGCTGTTTATTACACTAGTCTTCAAAGTTTTACAATAACATTTTCTTATGCGTCGTCGGCTTAACAACTTGGTGGACTTATATCTAATTAGTGTTCAAATGTTTCATCCACTAAATGTTATCTACAAAAGGGGTACTTTTGTGTATCTTAAGGATCTGTAATATTAATTAATTATCACAAAAATTTAAATAGAAAGTTTCCCTTCAAATAGACAGTACCATAAATTACAAAATTTACAATTGTCTTTTGAATCATCTACAAACAAAATACACACATATATTATTTTTGTTGGATTAGCAGGTAATGTTCTTAAATCACCCCCTTTACTGACTTCAAATCAAATAACAAGGGCAAGTAAGTATCAAAAGCGAAGCAATAACATACTAAAAATAAAATATGGTAATAGTTATTTATTAAACCGTATTATAGACAGCTTTCCGCGAATATTAAAATGAAAAATTAAAAGATGAAAACAAGTTTTGTTAGTCTCGTGGGGCCGAAGGTCTGGACTAACAAAACTGATATTAATTTTTAGATTTTTATTTTAATATTCGTGGAAAATTATCTGTAATACGATGCTATATACATGATTTTTAGTATGGCTGAGAATTTAGTTCTTAGTCCCCGTAAGCTAATCGGTTTTAAATCCATACTAGAATTGTGTATTGTCTTTGGTAATGCAGGTTTTACTAGGAATCTAAAGGGATAAGACAATGGCTGATAAATAGATGTACAATTAGTGGTTGAAACGTTTTGACAATCAACTAAATGAAATGTCCCTTCCCTCCTTTTACTATTTTTACTATATTTATAAGGTAGCTGTGCTATTGACACTTATCAAGCATTTGTCAAACTTGCATTGTGTTTTAAAAAAAATATTTCGTGCTTATTAACGTAATTGTCCTTGTTTCACAAATTGTAATCTACAGAAGGGGTAATTTTGTATATCATTGGTGATGTACATCAACTTATCGGTCATTGTCTTATCGCTTTATAAGTTGTGTGTCCAAACGTTTCACATAAATTGTAATCTACAGAAGGGGTAATTTTGTGTATTATCATTGGGGATGTACATCAATTTATCGGCCATTGTCTTATCCTTTTAGATCCCTGGATACAAGTACACTAAAAGGTTTTGCAACTTATTGCCTTTGGAGTTTATTTTAAAAAACACGCCACTAATTTCAAACTTCCTGTATTTTTTTAAAGAGACAGAGACTGAAATTCGGGAGGGAGGTGTCCACACCACCTCGATCGACTCTCCCCCCCCCCCTTAGGGATCTAAAGATTTATGACAATGGACAATAAAATGATGTCCATCCCAAAGGGTAATAAACAAAATTACCCCTTCAAGAGATTTCTTTAAAAGTTTGGACACTTCGAGTTTGGAACCAACCAATCAAAATTCAACAATGGAACCCAACTAATAAGATAACGCAGTTTAAAAACTTTGGGTACCAAAGTAATTTATTGTCAATTGTCCCCTCCCTTCGTGTATTTTAACATTAATTAAGGTGAAAATAAATTAAAGCTTTCCCAAAAACTCACATCCATTATATACATATTTAAAAATTTTAATATACGTTCCTATTCCTTAAAAAAACCTTTTTATATTTTTTTCCCAATTGATATTCAGTAATTACGCAATCCTATTCAATCATAAATGAATCAACAAACAGAAATGAATTGATAAAGAATAAAGGGATCTGAAGGAATAAGACAATGGCCAATAAATTGATATAAATCCTCAAAGTTGATAAAAAAAATTACTTCTGTTGTAGATTAAAATTAGTGGTTGAAACGTTTGGACAATCAACCTAATAAAGCAACCAATTACATTAACTAAAGTCTCCAAAGTTGTTAAGCCAACGAATAAGAAAACGTTATCATAAAACTTTGTGTCCTCTCCCTCTGCAAAGAATATCTTTGCTAATTATAGTTTTATAAATTATATTTAAAATTAGAATTCAACTGTAGAATTAAGTCAGATAAATTCGCAGTTTTTCTAATAATTTAATATTTATTTATCGCATCCTATTAAAGACAGCGGATATAAAATAAAAATTGTCTTAATAACGATGCTATACATGATTTTTCTATGCATGTTACTACAGATTAGCTCCGCTACAATGAATGATATTAATTAGTTTTTGGGGTAGATTATTCTTGTTTAAAACTTTATTTTTATGTTTATTTTTAGTTGGTGGGTAAAAGTTTTAATCTTGAGCTAGGAGCAGGGGCGTCCAAGCTTTTTTTTTTGGGGGGGGTAAAAAATTTTAGGGGGGGGGGTAATTCGTGTTTGGGGGGGGTAAAATGGCGCGCGAAGCGCGCCGAAATTTTTTTTTACCCCCCCCAAAATTCTTACCCCGGGGGTAAAATTTGATTGGGGGGGGTAATTACCCCCCCTAAAGTCTGTTGGGGGGGGTAAATACTCCCCCCAAATCTGTTGGGGGGGGGTAATTACCCCCCCCAAACTAATTTACCCCGGGGGTAAAATTTTTGGGGGGGGTAATTAAATTATGTAAAAAAAGCACCTACCTAATCTATTAATTTAATAAGTACTATCTTATAACATAAAGTAGTAAGTAAGGTTTATTTGACTATAGCTTCAGATTTCATTACTTTTAATACTGAGTTCTCCTTTTTAGGAAAGCTTCACATAGATCCCATGATGGTTCCACACTATTATAGGTCAATCCTTTGAGTGGTTTTAGGCTATTTTTCTCCTCCCTTTTTACCCATTAGAAAACACGAGTTCTTAGATGCTAAGGGCGCCACTACTATTCAAATATATAGTAGTATCTCATTCTTTAGAACATAAAAATACAATAATTAACTCACTAACCAATGAACCAATATGATTATACTTTAAAGTGAAGCGTCTTATAGGTCCTGGTAAGTTTTATAACTAGTTTTGAGACACCCTGACATCCTCCCAAAAGAAATCGCCTATAGAAATTCTTTTTCATTATTTAATGAAATATTTAATTTAGTTAGGTATCTATTTTATGGAATCTTCAGTGCTTTACAATTACATCATAGATCCCCGGGATGGTTTTAGCCCTTATAAAGGCCCAAGCAAATAAAACATGATCAAACTATTAAATTTTTTGTTATCATGGTTAAGAACTGTTTTAACTGGTTGGACAGTAAAATTTTTTTTTTAAGAACATTCAATTTGGGTGGGGTAAATACCCCCCCCAAAATCGTTGGGGGTGCCTACGGCACCCCCAAGGTAGGGGTAATTTTTTTTTGGGGGGGGTATTGTTCACAAAATTTTGGGGGTGCCTACGGCACCCCCAAAATCGTTTGGGGGTGCCAAATGGCCCATTACCCCCCCCCTTGGACGCCTATGGCTAGGAGTGGTCGCCTTGATAAGGGTTTTACAAAATCATCAAAACTTTTCCAGTATGGCTTTAAAACCGACTAATATCCGCTGGATTATAACCGGTTCTAAGTAATACTAGAAATCATTTATGGTATTGTAGACAATTTTCCAAGAATAACAAAATAAAAATCATAATATTAATACCAGTTTTGTAAGCCTAGGCCTTCGGCCCCTCTTGACTAACAAAACGTGAATTAAACTTATCCGCGGAAAGCTGTTTATTATGCGTTACAAAAAATATTTTTTACTACTTTTTACGCAGCTTATCTATAGGTCATTTGATTTTCTGCCCAGGGTTCTAAAGGGATATGACGATGGCCAATAAATTGATATACATTTCCAATGATTACATAAAATTACCCATTCTGTAGATTACAATTAGTGGTTGAAACGTTTGGACACCCAACTAAGAAAATCAACCAATTGAGATTCAATAAAAGTCAACAAGGTTTTTAAGTCAACGAATAAGAAAACGTTATTATAATACTTTGGGGACTATTTTAATAGTCAGCCAAATGGATAGTGGACAAAATAATGCAACGTCTCGCGGTCGTAGCGGTCATGCGTCATATAGAAGGGTTACGCAAATTTCAGATCTCAGTTTTCACCGTTTGATTTACTATTTTTCTTCATAAGATAAAAGCGATGCTTGCAAGATTATTTATTTCGCTATAATATAAAGATAATTTTTATTCAAATCGCGAAATCTGGGATCTGAAATTTGCGTCACCCTTCTAAACTGAAAGTGGGGAAGAGAATAAGGGATGGGGTAGAACCGGTTATCATAATGTTTTATTTTCTCGACTTTAAACTAAACTCTATCAGCCAAATGTCCACGATCTCATGGGTTTTACAGAAAAACCATGCACTACTCGTATTCTATACCAAACCGGCTCTTGTGAAAGAGAAATATATCCTAGAAATATCACTCCCCCTTTTAAAAAAAATTAATTATTCTTTAAAGTAAAACACAAAAATATGAAAGAAAATATAATTTCGTTTTCCCTTTCATACGATTTCCATTTGACCCTGTATGTGATAAAACTGTACATATATTAAGCTTTAATAGATATGTTCTTGAGTCGTTCATTTATAGTAGAATTGCTGTAGAAACTTACAAGGACTACAGATTTTACAAAAGTACCTTGTCGAGCCCTTGTTTTCAATTTTATTGAAAATAACCCTCTTGGTTTTGAATATTAGTTTGTTTGATTATTACTTTAGATAGGTCAGGTTAGGTAATATTGAGTTCTGTGAAGCCCAACAGGATTAGAGCATAACCCAAGGGTTAGTGCAACAAACAACCCCCTCCCCCTTATTTTTTTTTTTTTTTCAAAATTATTGTAGGTACATAAAAGGTAAGGAAAGAAAATGGGCGAAAAGGAGCTGGTAAAATTAATTGGGAAATATTCATATTCAATCAAATTATCGTTACAGACCGAACAGATCTATAGTATAGATGTATATACAGACAACTACCTCCCTTCCTTTATCAAAGACCTCTTTCGTCTGGTTCTAAATTACTTTATGCTACTTGGCTGTGTTAAGCGACACCATTAGTTAATTTTCAATGACCCAATAGAAAGGTTGCACAATGCAGTTGCGATGGGGAGATACAATTATTTAACTCTAATACAGACAATCAATCAATCAATGCGTTGTTACACTACCTTACTAGACCTTAGGAACGGCTTAATGTCCAGAGAGGGAGGGGACATTGGGCTGTTTATTATACTAGTCTCCAAAATCTTATAATACCCCTTTTCTATTTGTTGCCTTAACAACTTGGGGACATTTTTTGAATTTTGATTGGTTGGTTCATTCATTTAATTGTCCAAATTGTTTCAACCACTTATTGTAATCTACAGAAGAGGTAATTCATTGGGGATGAACATGAATTTATCTACCATTGTCTTATCCCTCTGTCTCCCTGGCTAATGTCTGTGAATGGTATACCCTGCGGGCTTGAGGCTTGTAATAATACAATGTGAAATATTTCGAAACTATATTATAACATTTTTTCCGTCTTTTACGCGATTTTTGGGAAAATGGGAAAAGTATAAAGATTATCTACAATCCAAAGTAGAACGTTGTCTGTCTGTCTGTCTGTATGTTTGTTTTTACCGAAGGATCTCGCTAACCGCTGAACCGATCAGGATCTCCTTAACAGGGTAGCTTCTCATAGGTCATGGGAAAGTTTATAACTTTTTATGAGGAAGGGTACCACCACCCTTCCAAGAGAAATCGCCCCTAGAAAAATATCCCGCCCCCCCCCTCAAAAAAAAGGTTTTTTGTCTGTAGCTTAAGATTTCTATAACTACTGAATTGATTGAGTAATAAGTTTGATGAAAGCTTCTTATAGGTTCTTCGATGGTTTTAGACAATATAATTTTTATATCAAAGTTTGGTTTTAGGCTATTTTCCTTACTCTTTCCAATACAGAGCTCCTAGATGGTAGAAGCGCAGCCGCCAGTACTTGATTATTTTACAAGCAAAGCTTTTTTATAACTAAAGGGTATTCGTAAATCTTCATGTCTCATATACTGTTCTATTTAATAGCAATACAGTTAATTCTACTTTTTTTCAATCAAAAATATTCTTCCTATAGAATTAGGGACGTCCAAGCTATTTATTTCGATGGGGATAAAACGAGGGATTTCAAGGGTTTGAGGGGGATTAAACACCCCTTTATCCCCACAGTTAAACTTTATCTCAGACCATTTTAAATTTTCTTTTATTTCTGGTACGTGGCTCAATTTGCCCCAGGATATAGTCAGTTTTACAAGCGTAGCAACTCTATACATTATGAACTTATTGTTTCTATATACTCAGGGATCAAAAGAGATAAGACAATGGCCGATAAATAATGTAAATCCCCTTCTGTACAATTAGTGGTTGAAACGTTTGGCCACTCAAACAATCAAAATTCAAAGAAAGTCCCTAAAGTTGGCAAGCTAACAAACAAGAATACGTTATTATAAAACGTTGGGGACTAGAGTAGTACAAAGCCAAATGTACCCTACCTCCCAGGTATAAGCTTATGATGCGTAACTTAAAATTTCTTTCACACCCTTTTTAAAAAATAACAGGATTTTTTTCTCTATTTATGTCTGTCTCTCTATACCTTAATATTGCTAACAGCTGAACTGATATGGTTCTTCTTTGCAATGTAGTTTCTCATATATCCTGAGAAGATTCATAACTAGAAGTAGTAAGAGTTTTTATCTAAAGATTAAGATTTCAATAACTACTGAACTGAATAAGTTCCTTCGTTTGGACTTTGGAGATGCTCCAGATAGTTATTGGTTTTAAGCTAGTTTATTGTAAGATTTAAGCCTTGGGATGGTTAGGCTATAATTATATTACTTGCCCCTTTAAATTCAGAACCCTTAGATGTTAGAGGCGTATGAAAAACCGCCTAAAAATGTGCTTAAACCCCTGCGGGAACTTGTCCTAAAAAGTTTATTTTAAGCCTTGCTCATTCTATCCTAACCTGAAATAGGATCCAAGATCCTAGTAATAGTGTCTAACTTTTTATCTTTGTGACGTAACAAAAATCGAAGGATGAGAGGGGAGGTGGGAAAGGAAACCCCTAAAAAAGAGATGGATTTTTGTTACGTCACAAAGATTAAAAGTTAGACACTATTACTAGGTTCGGATCCAATTTTCAAAAAAATACAAAATATCTATGTTTATTGACCCTTTTAAATTATACTAGTAGCTGCTCTCCTAGCCTCTAGAGGATCTTCATTCATATGGAAAAAAGCCTAAAAAATTCATAAATCCCAGAACTTAAATGAAGCTTTCCTAAAAAGGAGATTTGAATCTGTTCAGTGATATTAAATCTTAAGTAATAAACTAAAAAAAAATAACTTTACAAAGTGTCTTAAAATCAGCCATGTGACGTCATAAGATTGAGGAAGATGAGAGGAGAAGTGGGAAAGAAACCCCCTAAGAAAGAGAAGGATAATCATTTTTATGACTTAATATAGTTGAGAAACTTTGTAAATTTACAAAAAATCCTTATTACTTTATAGTATTTTCAGTTGTTGCGCTACGTAGGGACATAAATATCCTTGTTACAAATTTGACGATTGTCACTTGGTTAATCGCACGGATCTAAAGGGATAAGACAATGGCCGATAACAATTGATGTACATCCCCAATGAAGATATACAAAATTACCCATTTTGTTGTTACAATTAGTGGTTGAAATGTTTGGCCACTAAACTTAATAAATCAAAATTAAATTAGAGTCAACAAAGTTGTTAAGCCAACGAATAATAAAACATTATTATAAAACTTTGAGAACCAGTGTAATAAACAACCCAATGTCCCCTCCCTCCCTGTGGATAATCGCAAGGAACAGGGCACCAAGGTTTTCTTTTATATAAAATTTATGATTTATCGTCATTTTTAAAAGCGAAGCTTTTCTATAATTAGGGTCGGTCCGTACGTCCGTCACACACGGATAGCTTTTTTCGGTAATTTAGGCATGGTAGAATTGTCCTATCGATTTCAAACTTTGCATGGTGATTCCTTTAGTAGTTAGGTACGATTTAGAAAGCGTAACAACTCTATAATCATTACAAGAATGTCCGTACGTCCATTTTAAATATGTTGATTTTTTTTACTTTTTTAACAACAAATTTTTATATGATCTAATCATCCGATTGATCTGATTTTTGGTATGTTGATTCCTGGGACAACAAAGTATAATGTTATAAGCCAAGCAACTCTATAATTAAATCCTAAAAATTTAAGTATGTCCATAAACATTATCCTGTATCAAGCAGTTTTTCAACAAATAAACTTACAATTTTGCTTCGACTCTTATACATTTATATTCTGATACTATATAAGTGTTAATGTCCGTTTGTCTTACCGTTTCAGTGCTTCGCTTTTATACATGTTGTCATCCTTGTTGTGTTTGAACTTAATTTAGTGAATCGCATATTTTTTCCTAGTTAATGGGTTAAACTTCATTTATATAGCATATATTTGAAATAAATTCGATTTTCTACCACGTAGTTTTTAAAATATCAAGGCTTGAAAATTGTCTTTTTGTGATATATGCAATTTAAAAAGACAATTTTCAAGTCTAGATATTTTAAAAACTACGTGGTAGAAAATTGATATTCTTTCAAATATATGCCATATGAATGTAGTTTAACCATTTAACCAGGATAAAATATGCGGTAAACTAAATTAAGTTCAAATGCATTTCGTGAAACTACCCCTTTAGTTATTGTAATAACAAGCTTAAATCATTTTTATCGCTAAATATCATCCTATATACAAAGTAGCAAGTTTTTTTTTGTCTGTAGTTTAAGATTTCGATAACTACTGAACCGATTAAGTTTTTTACTTCTATGGCTTTAGGCTATCTTATTAATAGATCTTGGTCTTCATGTGGTTTTAGGCTATTTTTTAAAAACTTTCACAAACCTCCGACTATAGAGATCATAGATGATGGAAATAAATCAACAAATAGACTAATTTTACGAGGATCTTTTAAGGGAAGCATTGTTCTGGTTTTAGTCCAAGGATGTATATTAAAACTTTCCATAAAATGTGAATAAATTTGGTTCTTTAGACATACTAATATTTTAAATTTTATCAAACTATTACAGGAATCCTTATGTTTGAAATCGATAGAACAATTCTAACATGTCTAAATTAACGCTCAGAGCTATCCGTTACAGACTGACCTACCCCAATTATGTATATAAATCGTTGCATTAAGTAACTGAATTAGGATGACAACATCCATAAAAGCGAAGCTCGGAAATGGAGATACAAACGAACATTAACACTTGTAGAGTGTCAGAACTAAATAAGCAGAATATTAATGCATAAGTCTTAAGAAAATTGTGAGTAAATTTGTTGAAAAAAATGCATAAATACAGAATAATGCTTAAGGAAAAACTTTTATTTTTAGTACTTGATTATAGTCGCTGATAATATTGTATCTTGTTGTAATAGGACTCAGTTTTCCAAAAATCAGATGAATCAATTAATTTTAACATATAAAATGTATTTATCTAAAAGTAAAAAAATCTGCATGTTTTAAATGGACGTACGGACATTCTGGTTTATATTATAAAGTTGCTGCGCTTTCTAAGTCGTACCTAACTCTTATAGGAATCAGCTTGCAAAGTTTAAAATCGATAGGACAATTCTAACCTGTTTAAATTTACGAAAAGAGCTAACCGTTACAGACGGACGGACGTACGGAAGTATAGAAAAGCTTCGCCTTTAAAAATATTGTAGTAAATTTACCGTTGTATATGTTGTATGTTCTAAAAGCAATGCTTTCCTATACTAAGAGACATTACGGCACTTTATTAGATGAAGCTAAAAATTATAAAGAAGGTGTCTTAACTTTTTTTTATTATTTAGAATAGCTAATCGGTGTTTTTAGTAAGTAATAGGTGTAAAATGGTCCATAGAATTTAAATATGCAATCGTTTTTTTTTGTAGACCTCTTATTTTTGAAGTAATGTAAGTTTTAAAAAAAGTTAGGTCAATTTTAAGGTACTAAAACGCAACAAAAAAAGAAGAAAATTGCCATAATGAACAAAGATAGTAAGATCTTTAATTTGACACCTTACTTTTTGCATTCTGTTGAGTAATTATTGAAGAAATATATTTTGTTAAACCCCGGTGAATCAAATCATGATATGTACAATGGATGTAGAATATACGTGGATACTATGACAGGGGAAAAATTATCGTAAATTTAGCTTGCTAACATGGAATTTGTTTATTGGTCAGTTCGTTCATCCAATACGAGGGGAGGGGTTAAAGGGGGGTGGAAGGGGGGAATCGTTATTTTAGCCCAATAATAAGTTTCACTTAATAATAATTTATCCATATTGTAACCCGTAAGCCGTTATAACGTAAACAGATCTATAGTATAGATGTATATACAGACAACTACCTCCCTTCCTTTTGCAAAGACCTTTTTCGTATGCTTCTAAATTATTTTCTGTTACTTGGCTTTGTTAAGATAAGCGACACCATTGGTTGATTTATAATGACCCAATAGAAAGGTTGCACAAGGCGGTTGGGATGGCGAGATGCAGTTATTTAATTCTTTCTCCCTCTAGTGTTTTACTCTAATATAACGTCAGTATGTCCTTTAAAATCCTGTACTTCTCCTTTAATAAGCTGCGCTTTGGATGGATGTTGTCAATGGTCATTCTTGTTAAAATATTCATGAATATTTGTTTAATGTTTGACAAAGTTTTTGAATTAATTAGCTAATCAATAATTTCAAATACGCGGACTGTCTAACGCATAGGATCTCGGAAACGGCTAATTACTTTTTTATACAGATTATAAAAAAAAACAGACCTTATTAACAACGAATAACTAAACAAAAATCTAAACACTTTTCAACATAATAATCTTATGTCCTTAATATTTTTATAAATATCTTATTTGTTATTTATGGTATCGTATTATAGACAGCTTTTTGCGGATATTAAAATAAAACATTAAAATTAAAACCTTCGGCCCCGTCGGGGTAACAAAACTGGCATTTATTTTAAAATTTGTGGAAAATTGCCAATATGATGCTATACATGATTTTTTAGTATGACTAAGAGCCGGTTTTAATCCAGCGGATATTAATCGGTTTCGGAGCCATAACTTAACCAATTTTATAATAAAACATTGAACTAATTACGTTGTCATCTCACTAAAACAACATTAAATGATAAAATAATCACTAATTACACTAAAAATCACTATATAATTATGAAATTTTGCTTAAATTTGCTATACAGAGAGGTAGTAACTATATGACTATATGAATTAAAACCAAATACCTCTCGACTCCGACGACGGCTAATATAAGGAAATATCGATTTTTAGAAAGCTCGCACACGAACTACAAAATATTTCATTCTCGTATTTCTTACTATTATATACCCGGGGATCTAAAGGGATAGGACAATGGCCGATAAACTGACGTACTTCCCCAATGATGATACGCAAAATTACACCTACTGTATATTACAATTAGTGGTTGAAACATTTAGACACTCGTATTTCTTACTATTATATACCCGGGGATCTAAAGGGATAAGACAATGGCCGATAAATTGACGTACTTCCCCAATGATGATACGCACAATTACACCTACTGTATATTACAATTAGTGGTTGAAACATTTGGACACTCAACTTAATGAACCAACCAATCAAAATTTAATAAAAGTCCTCATTTGTGGAGCAAACGTTATTATAAAACTTTGGGGACTAGTACAATAAACAGCCCAATGTCCACTCCCTCCCTCCTGCTATATACTATAAACAACATACAGACGAGCATACGAGGGACATTTAAGAGGGAATTTATTTTAAGGAGCGTAGCTGCTCTATAACTAGGGTTCGTACGTACGTCCATATTTTAATAATATACTCCATTATTCTCTTGTTTCTTTACTGATTTTGATATCTACACATATCAATTAAAATTAAATAATATAACAAAAAAAACAGAAATATTGATAATACCTACAAAAATTAATACACTTTAAAATATTAATAATATTCGAATAAATTTCATATTTCAACTTCAAAAATCTTCCTATAATAAATGAAAATGCATATTTTTCTATAGTTATAAACAATTTAATTGTACAAAATTCTTATTTAACTATTTTAATGTTTTAAAACCATGTATTACATAGAGTAAAAAAAAATAAAATCAATAAAAAGTTAGACATGAAGTCCGAAAACTTGAACATAACTATCCTTGTTAATATAATCATATGGTTGTAGCAATGGATATAGAATAGGTGGATATATTGACAGGGGAAATTTGTCGACAATTTAGGTTGCTAATATGGGCCTTATTAAATGGTCAGTTCGTTCATACAGTAGAAGAGAGGGAAAATAAAGGTTATCATTATTTTAGCCAACTGCAAGTATAACTTTATTAAAGAACATGAAAATCTGATGCAACATCCAAGTAATAATATATCGATTATTATATCTATAATTTTATTTGTATTACATAATTATATTTATTTGCAGTAAGGGAAAGAGCAACTGCGATAGAATTAATCTTCATCCTACATTAAAACCAAAACCGTAATTTTACACATACATAGAAAGATTAATTTATCGAAGTATTTAGAGATTTTGTACTAGTCTGTTTATTATGCTGGTACCCAAAAGCCAAAAGCTTGGGTACTCATATTTTGTTTGTATAGTGTTGTATAAATCAATACAAATTTTGGGTCCCTATCGTGGCAACGCCCCATAAGGGAGGATTTGTCGTATTTTTAAATGGCTTTTAATAAGTTAGATTAGGTTAGGTTAGGTTAGAGCCCCCCGCAGGAGCTAGAAATAGGAGAAAAGCTAATGTGAAAATACAAAGAATCGCCTCTTAAGGGGCTTTGCCTCTAAAGGGGCTATACCCCAAATTTTAATATACATATATTTATATATCTCCAGTGTCTTATCCCTAGAATCCCCTGGGTTTACATAAAAGAAAGGGACATTTTTGACACATTTATTTATCTATAATACAAAGTAGCTTGATGTCTGTCCGTCCGTCCGTCTGAAGCTTAAGATCTAGGTAACCACTGAACCGATCGGATTCTACTCTTGAGGGTATATAACTATTGGTCCTGTGGTGGTTTTAAGCTATTTTCGGGGGGGGGGGGGTGGAACACCCCTAACCCCACCAAAAACAAAAAAAATCCTCCCCTTATTTTTTATTTTGCTCTGATACAGGCTGCCAAAAATATTTTTTATTCCAGCATTTATTTTGAATGAAAGAATAGCAACATTCTCTCACTAAAAACAATAAATATTAATTTTTTTATCACCTCTTGGGGCAAAGCCCCTAGATGCTAGGGGCGAAGCCGCTAGTCTATAATACAAAGTAAAATGATGTCTGTCCGTCTGAAGCTTAACCCTTAACGGTCGGGGGGGGGGGGGCGTTGAACGCCCCCCCATCCGGTTTTTTCTATCTCATTTTCTGTGTGTGAAAGATAAAGATCCCAAACTGCTTGACTTTTTAAGTATGGGTATGACACACAACTGAGAGTTGGAATTTTTTGAATATCTCCATCCTGGCGGGCACAGGATGCCAGCAAACCTGGCAGGGTCATCCAGGTAAAGAGCAAAAATATTTTTTTGACTAAAACAAAGCATTTTATCATACCAAAAAAACTAAAAAATCCTCTAGTAGTACATCCTTATATGAAATACAGGTGTTCAAGTCACTTTCAGGTTCCAGGTATGATCCTGCAGGTCCTGATCCTCCAGGTCTCCAGAAATCTTTAAAAGGCTCCTGTTGCCGCAATTTTTGACTTAGAGACTTCAAATTTTAAACTTAAGCTTTTCTTACATGTCTAAATAACGTATTAAAATTTCATGAAAATCCGCCGCCGTTTTCCCGCCGACCGCCGACTGCGGCGGCTGGCAGCTGCCAAGTACAGCTGCGGCCGCTGAAATTTATATTTTGATATTTCTAATGTAAAATTTACATAAAAATAAACATTTTCTAGGAAAATTTTTTTTTTCTAGCTTCAAAATTAAGAAAATTACAGCCGTTTGAAATTTTTAAATAAAAAAAGACCTAAAAACAAAGGTTGTTAAATAAAAGGGTGAAGGAAGCGAAAATTGACTTAGACTTATAAAAGGTCGGAAATTCATTATCAAACAGGGGACTTGCACAAAAAATTTAGCCCTCTAGCTCTAATAGGAACTGAGATAATTAGGGGGGGCGTTGAACGCCCCCCCCCCCCGACCGATTAAGGTGCGGCAAGGGGCCCGACTGTAAAGGGTTAAGATCTCGGTAACCACTAAACCGATTGGATTCTACTCTTCAGGGTATATACCTACTGGTCCTGTGGTGGTTTTAAGCTATTTTCTTGGGGGAGTGGGACACCCCCAACCCCCCCAAAAACAAAACCCCCACCCCCATTTTTTTCTTTTTTGTTGTTGAAGATTTCCTTTGTCCTTTTATGAATTTCGCCTTCATTTTTTTTATCATCTCTCAAGGCAAAGCCCCTAGAGGCTAGGGGCAAAGCCGCTAGTTAGATTTTATAACAGTAACAGGATTTGTGTCTGTCTGTCTGTGTGGTTGTGCACTGAAGGATCATGCTAACAGATGAACTAATATGGTTCTCCTTTACAGTGTAGCTTCGCATATGTCTTGGGGAGGCTTATAGTTATTTTTGACAAGAGTACCACCTATCTACCAAGTAAAATTTTTTTCCTCTAAAACTAAAAGTGGTAGCAAAGCAATTCAAATTCAATAAAATTTAAATCCTTATTTAAATAGTACATTTAGTACCTAAATTAATTGAATAAATATATATTTTATTATATTAAGTAGTAAGTTTTTTTTTGTCTGAAGATTAATGTTTTGATAATTACATAACTGATTTTGTTCTCTCTTTTAAGTAAGCTTCACATAGGGTCCAGGATAGTTTTAGGCTATTATATTTTTAAATTTAAGCCCTAGGTTTTAAAATTTAAGCTCTAGGTTGGTTTTAGAATACTTTTAGTTTTTGACCCCTTCTTACACTTTTAAAGAGAGATTCCCTAGATGCTAGGGGTGCAGCCGCTAGTAAATTGGGCGTTTTAAACCATACAATAAAATTTATTTCAGCAGCTATACTAAGACAAATAGACAGACAGACAACGTATAAGAAAATAATGATTAAATCTAAGTTGTTTTTCTCAGGGAACTAAAGGATAAGACAATGGTCGATAAATTGATGTATATCCCTAATGATGATACACAAAATTACCCCTTCTGTATAATATGATTACTGGTTGAAACATTTGAACACTCAACTTTAAAATCCAACCAATAAAAATCAAGTAAAGTCCCAAAAGTTGTTGGGCCAACGAATAATAAAACTTTGGGGACTAGTGTAATAAACAGCCCAATGTCTCCTCCCTCCCTGTATATTTATATTATTTATTTGTGAAGATAAAAAAAAGTATTCCCAAGTTCCAACTACAAGTGAAATTAACATATAAATAGGACTGTCCTACCTTTATATGACCTCCCATCGTTTCCGCTGATATAAAAATTTTTGTTGTTTGTTGAAATTATTTATTCGTTTTACATAAAAAAATCATACAGAATATAATAAGTAAAATACGAAATAAAAAAAAGTGATGAATTAGATATGTGTTAGTAGGTTATGGGTTAGCAGTTATAGATATAAAATATTAAAAGACAATGGACGATAAATTTATGTTCATCCCCAAAATTCTACTTTTGTCTACCGGTTAAAGTGTTAGTGGTTGAAACGTTTGAACACTCAACTTAATAAATCAACCAATGAAAAACAATGCTGGGTAAATTCCTCCTACAACTCTTTTTTTCACTTTTGAAAATTTGAGTACCCCCCCCCCCCCCCCGACAACAAAATAATATTTTCCATAAAATATTATGATGTGTGACAGGAAAGAGAGGAGGGGAGGGAAGCCGCTGTGGCAACCAGTTAGCTAACACTCAGGTTAGTACTACAAGCCTCACGCGACTAATAGTTACACTGTCTTTACAGTCTATTTATATAAAAAAAATCTGCAAAGCTTTCAAAATACTCGTGTGTGATTGGTCAAAAATGAAACACTCTGATTGGTTGGAAGTGGAACTCTTTGATTTGGACTTTCTTCAATTCTGTTGGGAGATGGAGCGCGAGAGAAGGAGGAGCCGCAAGCAAGAGAAGGGGGCGCGAGAGAGTTAAAAGCACATATAAATATTCGTACATGTAGCAAAATTAGGTCAGTTTACTACGAAATTAGAATCAGGACAAGACGCCATGGGGATTGGGTTGGGGGGGAGCGCGAGAGAGTACAAAGCCAGAGAGCCAGAGAGCAATTTAAATATTAAATTTTCACATTTAAAAACTTAGTGTCTTATAACATTTGCGCCGAAATGTTTACCAAGATTAGCGCCGGGAATCCCAACCATGATGCAAACAGTATTAAATTTAAATGAATATCTCAATTGTTTACCAACACTTCCGCCGTCAAGTTTACCAAGAAGAGCGCCGGCAAGCCCAACCATGATGCCATCCTGTTTAGGACAAAAACATTATCAAGTTTGAGATCTTATGTAATCTTTTTAAACTTAGTACTATAACCTAACCTAACCTAACCTAAAATAGTTTTTTGAAATTTATAAAATTAGAGTACCCTTGACAACTAACATCTGTGGCCGCAGCGCTCGGCTCCCTAGCCTATAACCTAACCTAACCTAACCTAAAATAGTTTTTTGAAATTTATAAAATTAGAGTACCCTTGACAACTAACATCTGTGGCCGCAGCGCTAGGCTCCCTAGCCTATAGCCTAACCTAACCTAACCTAAAATAGTTTTTTGAAATTTATAAAATTAGATTACCCTCACCAACGAACATCTGTGGCCGCAGCGCTCGGCTCCCTAGACTATAAGCTAACCTAACCTAAAATATTTTTTGGAAATTTTGAAAATTAGATTACCCCTCTCATCAAAAGTGCGCAAAAATTTAAACATTTCCCCCCCCCCCCCCTTATTTTAGAATAATATTTTAGAATAATAATCTCATTGATGGTTATTGGGGCTCTAAACAGAGCCATTAGTAATTGTTAAAACAATATCATTAAATTATAAAAAAGGCGCATCGTGGGTACTGGTTCCCACTCATAGCTGCCATCTTCATTTTCTTGGCAAGCCTCTTTCTTTCTTTGTATCTTCTTTTCTGCCCTCTCATATCTCCCTTGCCCTTAGCTCCTCCTCCAACACCCTTGTCTCCATGTTGACCACCCTGAACGCCATTACTTCCGCTACATGTCGCCATTTTGCCCACTGACAAAATACTAATGAATAATATGCTATCAACCTAAATATTTATACTGTTTCAATTTTCTGCCTCCCCCTTTACACGCAAACCCCCCTACCTATGCCTAGATGAATATGCTCTATCTAAATGCGATTTGATTGAGGCAAAGGAGGAAAAACTTAAATTGACTTGCGGAACTTTTCCTCCGTCGTTCTATCCAGACCGTTGTCGGGGGGGGGGGGGGGGGGTGGGGGTACTCAAATTTACAAAATTGAAAAAAAAATTCTAAGAGGATAATGCCCAATGCTGTAAAATCTTTTAAAAATCCATGTTTTATTGGCAGCACTGACAGTGGCGACAGCTACGGCTACGACTACAGCCACAGCTACACATTTAAAGATCCAGATCAGGATTTCTATTTTGATGGGGGTAAAATCTGCATTTTTGAAGATCTGAGGGTGTTAATTAATCTAATGTATTTTTTTTCAATTTTGAGGGAGGTAAATGTGGGCTTTTAAAGTTTGTGGGGGATAATCGCCCCTTTTACCCCAACCCTTGGACGTCTATGGAACCCAATTTCTTTGTCAAATATTAAGATTAGATTTTTATCTTTTTGCATATATTTATTGTTTTTGGCATATTCTTTAATTCATGGTTATTATGCTTTTTACGGAAGTAATAGAACACACCGTTTGCAATAGATTTATTACCAAGGATTGTCAATCACATACAATTATCTGTCCAACTAAACATTACTTCAAGCAGATTTTTGAATTTTGAATTATTATTCTCATAAGTATATGAGTCATTCAATACGACGAATCAAAATAATTTCTTCAAGCTAATCTTTATCCAAAGAAATTAAGAGTTACCTTATTATATACTAGCGGCTACGCCCCTAGAGGCCTCTAGGGGTACTTGAGGAGGAGAGAGTCAAATTTAATAATTCAATTTCTTATATTAGATTTTAAAAGAAAAAGTTTAAAAAAATTTAGGGGGGGGGGGTGTTTTTTTTGTGGGGGGTGCGTGCCCCCCCCTGATTTTTAATTTTAGTTAAAAAAAATGTTTATTTTTTTTTTGGGGGGGGGATTTTCATTTTTGGGGGGGTTGGGGTTGTCCCACCCTCCAAGAAAATAGTTAAAACCTTCCCGGGACTTATGAAAAGCTACCCTGTTAAGGAGAACCCGATCGGTTCAGCGGTTTGCGAGATCCTTCGGTACAAACATACAAACACACAGACAAACACACAAACATCCTGTTACTTTATTATAAGGATATATAAATAAAATAAAATAAATACTGCCCTTGCGTACCAAAATGTGTACACGATTTAATCGATAAAGTGGTCAGATTGTTCCTTCACTGTGTTAATGTTCCTATTTCTGGATTTGGGATCTAGACTTTACATATTCATTCCTTTTATTTATTAAGTATATTTGCGATTACTTTTATTTAATGAAATCTTCCAATTTTTAACATTTACAAAACGGCCTGCTTTATTGCATCAAGATCAATGACAGATCTATATAGGAAATAAACGTCTATAAATGAGCTAGAGTCTTTCAATGGTAAAGTGTTTAAAACTCATAGTGCTCCAATAATCCTCATTAAACTCTCATTGACCAAAGCGATAAGACCTTTATTCTATTTGTTTATGGAATGAATTAAGTTTTTCACTTCATGTAGATATTTGAATTACATTGAAGTATTTAATCCTTTTTTCATAAATAAAAAATATACGTTCATAATAGAGTAAATATAAGAAAACTGTATTTTAAAAGAATTCGATTGTGGCGACACTTTCTTTGTGTTAAAATATTAAAACTAAAATTTTAATCATATTAACCCTTTGGTGATGGTAATGTGAAAAAAATATAATTGTAAAAATCTTTTTAAAATCATTTAAATTAATAAATATTTACTTTTTTCTTTTAGATAGTAATAGCGCGGAGGAAAATTGATTTATTGAGAAATAGATAAATAGATATGTACTTATGGAAAACTAGCCAATAGCGATAAAGTTATATTGAGCCAACTCTAGTATATCATACACTCAACTTAATAAAGTAAGTTCTTTGTTGTTAGGTTGTTAATTAAGCTAACAAATAAAAAAACGTTCTTATAAATATGAAACTTTGGGGACTAGTGTAATAAACAGCTCAACGTACCCTTACCCCCTGCATACACTACAAAAGAGAGTGAGAGAAACATGTTTGATAAATTTTAACCATGTTATGTTTGTGTCAAATTGATCTGTAGAATAAAGATAAACAAGGATGACAACATCCATAAAAGCGAAGCACTGAAACGGTAGGACAAACGGACGTTAACACTTGTATAGTTTCAGAACTGAAATATCCTTATATAAATGTATGAGAGTCAATGCAAAATTGTGAGTAAATTTGTTGAAAAACTGCTTGATACAGGATAATGTTTATGGACATACTTAAATTTTTAGGACTTGATTATAGAGTTGCTTCGTTTATTACATTATACTTTGTTGTCCCAGGAATCAATATACCAAAGATCAGATCAATCGGATAATTAGATCACATAAAAATTTGATGTTAAAAAAGTAAAAAAAATCATCATGTTTAAAATGGACGTACGGACATTTTGGTAATGATTATAGAGTTGCTACGCTTTCTAAATCGTACCTAACTGCTAAATTTGAAATCGATAGGACAATTCTAACATGCCTAAATTAACGAAAAAAGCTATCCGTTACGGACGGACGGACTAAGAGCCCCCCCCCCTCTAGTTTTTTCAATCTCATTTTTTTTGTGGGTAAGATGGAGAGCTGAAACTTAGTTTAGTAATTATACGTCGCCAAGAGTTGATTTCATTAAAATATCTGGTCTGTGTCGGTCGTGGTGTCCGGTCAAAGTCGGTTGGGTAGCAAAAAAAATTAGAAAAAATTCTAAATAAATCTTAATTTCTACATTATGACTTTTGTGTATAAGGTAGTAACCTAAAATTTTTTTGGTGAATACTTAGATATCAATGACCTTCTGAGAAAAGTGGAGTTATGACCGTTTGACCGCTCCCTGACCGACTTTATGACCGATTTTTGTCCGGCTTTTACTACAGACATATATCATGAATATCGTGGCGATGATCAGAAAAAGTAATTTTTTTGTTATGAAAAATAAAAATTCGTCCTAAAATTTGGTCATCCTAGCTGCAAAATTGGCCGCTCTACAGCTATTTTAAAATTTAGCGGCTGGCCGCTAAAAAGCGGCTAAGGAGCGGTCTGATCGCTATGACTAGAAAAAGTAATTTTCTCTAAAAATACACACGAACCACCAGAAAAAAATTTTACGTCTTTATCTAATTAGGGTCGGTCCGTTCGTACGTCCGTCCGTTTGTCCGGAACGGATAGCTTTAGGCAATGTTTTAGGCTTTGCATTGTGATTCCTGTAGTAGTTAGGTACGATTTAGAAAGTATGTCCATAAACATTATCCTGTATCTAGCAGTTTTTCAACAAATTTACTTACAATTTTGCTTCGACTCGACTCTTATATACTATATTCTGATTATCCAGTTCGGATACTATACAAGTGTTAATGTCCGTTTGTCCTACCGTTACAGTGCTTCGCTTTTATAGATGTTGTCATCTTTGTTTCATTTTAATAATATGAATAATCTGTAATATTTGATAATAGATCCCAAAATCTTATTATCCTTTTTATTAGCAAGTAGCCTTGACACTTTTATAACAAGGGAGACAACATCCATAAAAGCCAAGCTTTAAAATCAGAAGAAAGGCAAAACGAAAAATACTCTTGTACTGTGTCATAACTTGAATTTGCATGTCTAAACTAAATTTTCTATAAATTTGTTGCAAAATTCCTTAAATAAAGGATACTGTATAAGAACATATTTTAATTTTTAGGATATAATAATAGAAAGGCTTCGCTTATAATATGATGCAAAAGTTGTAAAAAAAATCTAAATCAGCATGTTATAGATGGACGTACGAACTTTCTATTTACGATTACAGAATTGCTACGCTTCCTAAATAACACATAACTGTTACAAAAATAATCAAGCAAAGTTTGAAATTGATAGGTCAATTCTAACACATCTAAATTAACGAAAAATGCAGATATTTTTCGTGATATAATTAAAGAGATGTCACGCATCTAAAAGTCCGTATTAACCTTTTACTCTCATCCCATGAAATTATTATTTTAATATAGGACAGGGAGGGTTATTCAGCGATTTTAATCAATTGAAATCATGTAAATTAGATGTCAGCTGGAAAGGAAGACTATGT
This sequence comes from Acartia tonsa, assembly GCF_053477335.1. Lineage (NCBI taxonomy): Eukaryota > Metazoa > Arthropoda > Copepoda > Calanoida > Acartiidae > Acartia > Acartia tonsa. The sequence goes on along the minus strand of NC_137269.1, from coordinate 48,517,518 downwards.
ATAAATTATTATTCTCCAATCTTTTCCTCTAATAGTTTGAATTTAAAAATGGATATAGAATATACGTGGATTTTCATGACATGGGAAAAAGTGTCGTTGCTAACACTTATTGGTCAGTTCGTTCATCCAGTAGTAGGAATGAAGGGGATAGGGTAAAGCGGATGGATTACTTTAGCCAGCTACAAGTTTCACTTTGTTAAAGAACATGATAATTCGGTGTAAGATCCAAGTAATAATAAATCCATCTTTATAGACGTTATTAGATTTATAATAAATTAAGAGTAAGAGGGCATTTTAAAAAGTGAAGCTTTTTATAATTAGGGTCGGTCCTTCTGTCAGTCCGTCCGTCCGTCCGTAATGGTTAGCTCTTTTTGTTAATTTAGGCATGTTAGAATTGTCCTATCGATTTCAAACTTTGCATGATGATTCCTGTGGTAGTTAGGTATGATTTAGAAAGCGAAACAACTCTTTAATCGTTACCAGAATGTCCGTACGTCCATTTTAAACATGTTGATCTTTTACTTTTTTTACAGCAAAATTTTGTATGATATTGTGGTAAGACGGCAGTATACGGACAAGCCTTTCATAGAGTTGCTATGCAGCGGCTTATCAAATTACAACCCAGCGCTAATCCTATTATCACCATTTCACCCTGCCCCTCCGGGGCCTTGCCAAGACCTCACAAGCAGCGGTCAGATTGGACATCTCTGATAGTGGGAGGGGCGCGGCCCCTCTACAACCCCAAGCCCCAGTCAACTGTCTTACCGGGAGATGTCTGCCTTCCCCCTTACTGAAGCTTACTCCACAAATATCTACCGCAACAGGGCTCCACCCTCATCTCCCCACACCCCCTTCTACCTAACCTATGTTATCATCTAATTTTGTATATATAGTAATAATCCTATTGTAAATGTATTCAGTTTAAAATATATCTTTGTAGTAGTAACTACTGCTAGTTCTTTATTGATAGAATCTTTAAGGCTAGGGGCTCGTTTGACTCGAACTCGCGACTGTAAGTTGAAACGCTTCAACTTACCACAATATAATTATCCGATTGATCTGATTTTTGAAAAAAAAGTTACATGATTTTAGTTGATTGAAATTATTGAATATTTGTCCCCGGTGGTTCCTCATTTTAATATCCACCAAAATTACTCTTTTACCATAACTTTTCAGACGAAAGGTATAATCCCTTATTTTGTAAATATGACTCCCCCCACCCCAATATCATCTCTTTATTTCCTATTTTTTTGGGGTGCTAACAAATATATCTACTTCACAAGAAGGTATGGGACATTGTTTATTACATTAGTCCCCAATATAATAACGTTTTATTTAAGATTTGTGAACTTATTTTTTTATGAGTTGTGCCTGTTTACTGGTCATGACACCGCATGCACCTAATCTTAACACTAATTGTTTCGGTACAACGGCATTTGGCTGGCCGTTTACCAGATCTTTATGTACAAACGTACGAAACCTGCTACTTCCCACAAGAATCAAAACCAGCATAATTACTAATACAATTTATTGTATGAAAACGGTCATGCTGAAATAGAAAATAACAAAATTAATAATCAAATATTAAAATGTTAAATACATTATAAAATAAATCTTGTAAAAGAAAATAAATCTTTTTCTTATTTGGAACAATCGTCTATTCCTTATAAAAGGTTGCGTGACTTTGAAATTATATTTCAAAATGTATAAAGAAGGCTAGGGTTATTTTTTGCTTAAAATTAATCAAAATTGAATGCGAGTTTGAAATTCATAAATAAAATCATCATAGACTACTATTAAAATATTCTGGTACAAAAATAAATTAATTACTTGGTCTAATTTTAGTTAAAATGAAAAGATTAATTTGCCGTCTTAAAAAAAATCACTCCACTCTATTATAAATGCTTAAAGAAAGAATTCTTACCGAGTTCATTGATCTTGTCAAGCCAGGAAGCACTCAAAGGTATTTTTCAGTACGGATAACACCACAATTTTGACTATACATGGTTTTTTTATCCCACAGATATTCCGCACATTTTGAAAGAAAGATTAAAGATGGCCACGCTAGCTTTGTTTTGGTTTAAGCGCAAGCGTTGTTTTGATTGCCGCGTTCAATTATGAACTTTATTTAAACTTGGGCGCTTTCCAAACTGCCATTAATGATACACAGGTCTCCTTAACAAAACCTTAGATTAAAAAAAATCTCAAAAGAAACGGACAACAGGGCCTTCAAATAGGGTACAGTGGTGGTCAGAATCCGTTGGAGATTAAATCATAGCTGCTCCTTCTTGCTAGATATTGCAATTTGAAGTTTAGTGGTAAAAATTACAAGAATTCCAAGGATATATTCATAAGTAAACACCTTAATTCATCAAATAAAAAGGGTGAGTTTAACATTTGAGGAGTTTATATGTCTCTGCATATGTAAGCTACACAGTCCCTCCCCATTTAAAAAATTTTAATACTTTAAAGAAATTATTTAATGAAAAAGGTACATTGTCAAGTTTACAACTTTAAGCTAGAGGCTGTTACCCTGTAAGCAGTAGAGAATACCCCAGTTCAAGTTTACATATAGCTAAAATTAATTTTTAAAATACTCTCCCCCCCCCCCTCCTTCAACCCCCCCTTGCTACCAATAAATTTTATAGGGAAGGGGTTGGGCAAAGTATACTTATTTCTCGCATCATATTGTAAACAGCTTTTGGCAGATATAGAATGTACAATTATAAGATTGAAACCATTTGTTTAGCCCCTAAGTGCCGAAGGCACAGGCTAAAGAAACTAGTTTTAATCTTATGATTGTACATTTTTATATTCGTAGAAAGCTGGATATAATACTAGACATAGTTTTTTTGATGAGAATCGGTTTCTATCCACTGGATTTGAATGAATACAAGAAATAGTATTATGTTTTACTCAAAACAATTTGAAGTATTGTGAGAAAAAATTATATGTAAGATTCTTAGGCCCAAAGCTTCTGGAAATATTGTTGACTAACCCCCCCCCCCCCCCCTCCTAATGAAATCTAATTGGAAGGGGGTTAAGATCCAGAAGAGTTATTTAGCTTTAGTACTTTAACTTTAGTAGGCATCAAAATCTCTTACAAATATTGCTGCAACCAACCCCTCCCCCCTTCTTAGACCACAAATTATTAGGAGGGGGGCAGTGGATGTGGAAAAAAAACCTTGTGTTACTTTGAAATCACTGAATTATATTAAGCAAACTTTGGATTTAAGCTTTTTTAGGATATTAGTTACTTTTACAAATATTGCTGAATTCCCCCCCCCCCCTCTATCTGTTGGAAATAGTGGCAAGTGGCATAGGTAAATAATATTTCATATTATTCAGAAACCTGTGGAGATATTCAGGGTTAATATTTTATCTCATGTAGGCCCATATTTACTTTTATAAATATCTAGTATTACAACTACAACCCCTCAATCTAGTACAATTATTTTGCTGTATAATCTCCTCTAATCTATTGGACTAATAAAAGAAATATTGTCAACCCATTGCTCCATCCCCAAACATTGAATAGGTAATTCATATTAAGGCTAAGCAATTTGGAAATCTAAAAGCTTTATTCCAAAGTTTGCTCCTTATTCCTATAGTGGTTCCTGAGTAAAACACAGGTGGTGAGGTTGTATGGAGGGTAGCTTGAGAGGGAGGGGGAGGGCAAGCAATATCTTAATACTTTTTTATGGGGGTGGAGGAAATTGAGCAGCAAGCAATATAATTTTTCTGGATGGGGTTGGTTGAGGTTGGGGAAAGGTCAGCAATATTTGTTCAAGTATGAAGTAATTATGGACCTACTAAAGTTTAAATCTAAAAGCCCTCTATATCTTGAGTAATCTCAAAGTAAATCACAAGGGTATTGCTATACTCCCTTCTATTACCTAATTTGAGGGAGGAGGGGGGGGGGGAGATTGTAAAGAAATAGGGAGGGAAAGGGGGCTTGGAGGGAGGTTTCAGCAAAATTTATAAAAGTTACTTTTGACCTACCAAAGCATATCTAAAAGGTTTGCTTTGCTGCTATTGTTCTAGTGGTTTCTTAGTAGCACACCATAGTAGTACCCTTTCAACTGCAATGCCCCCCCCTTCCCTCTTTCTCTCTTCACAAAATGTTATGTTTTTGATTTATGAGGGGAGGGGAATAGGTCAGCAATATATGTAAAAGTGCTTTGAGCCCAAAACAATACAAATCCAAAAGCTTATATATCTTTAATAGTTTCTTAAAACACATTGGAATGATCTTCTACCACCACCCCCCCCCCTTATTATGTCAGGACAAGGGGAAGAGAAGAAGGTCAACAAAATTTCTACAAAATTTTGCCTAAAAACCTTATAGAAAAATTTTTCCTACTATACTTCCATTATTTTTTTAGAAACACATAATAGTATTACTATGCTCCCTCCACCCTAAAGTTTGTAGGTTGTGAGAGTATTGGGGGGAGGGGGGCAGAATTACTAAAAGTAACTTGGGCCATATGTAAACTTGAACTGATGTTTTTTCTACTGGTTCCAGGCCCAGGGTAACAGCCTTTAGGATTATGTTGTAAATTGTGCAAACCTCTTATAGTACCTTATTTATTACACATTGAAGTTAAAAACATCACTTATAGTAGTAAAAATTGTTCTAAATGTGGATATAGTGTTTAGTTTACATATGAAGGGATATATAAACTCCTCAAATGTTAAACTCACCCTTTTTATTTGATGAATTAAGGTGTTCACTTATGCATATATCCTTGGAATTCTTGTAATTTTAGGCATTTTTACCACAAAACTTCAAATTGCAATATCTGGCAAGAAGGAGCAGCTAAGATTTAATCTCCAACGGATTCTGACCACCACTGTACCCTATTTGAAGGCCCTGTTGTCCGTTTCTTTGGAGATTTTTTAAATCTAAGGTTTTGCTAAGGAGACCTGTGGATAAGGAAAAACAAAAAGGATAAAGGTTCGAGTTCACAAACGCATCACACTATTATACTTCCAATACACTAATAGACAAGGTATCTGTTTCTATTTTTTCAAAAGACTTAAAATATGTTCGATTGTGTTATTAATGAGAGTAACTATGTACAGTCATTATGGTCCTATAGGACTTTCTATAGACTAATTAAAGAGCAGTCACTAAGAAATCACATGGTACGTAAAGGAGGGGTTATTTACATTCCTTCAATCGCAGTATTTTAGGTTTTGTCGACGGGGGTAAAACTTATTTGATAATCACTTTATGTGCAAATAATTTCCTTTTTATATAAAAATGATTTTCACAAATTTCTGCTCATCGGGGTAATGATGTGCCACTTTTTGGGAGGGGGGATTTTTTTATCCCTTAGAACCAAGGGGATGCGGAATGATCGTTTTAGCCGTTTACGAGATGTTAGCTAGCATACAGACAGACAAACATCCTGTTACTTTATTAGTATACTAGCGGCTGCGCCCCTAGCATATAGGGGAACTTTATTTGAAAAGATATGAAAGGCAGAAAAATAGCCTAAAACCAAACCCAGACTTATTTGTAAAAATAAAATAGGCTGAAACCATCTCAGGATCTATAAGAAGCTACCCTGCAAAGGAAAACCCGATTGGTTCAGCGGTTAGCGAGATTCTTCGGTACTGACAAACAGACACACAGACACTAACAAACAAACAGACATCCAGTTACTTTATTAGTATATAGGATAAGTTATGTTTATGATATAAATTTGATTTGAAGGGAAATTATGCTTTTCACTAACTATTTTAAACTTTTTAAAAGGTTTCAACATTATTTGAAAATGTTAGATGCTGAAAGGAAAGTTGATATAGTGAAATGTTCAGAGAGAGACAGAGGACACTGGGCTGTTTATTACGCTGGTCCCCAAAGTTTCAGAATAGCGTTTTCTTATTTGTTGGCTTAACAACTTTTGGGTTTTGATTGGTTTATCAACAAGATGTTCTTACGTTTAAACCACTTATTTAATTCAACAGAAGGGGTAACTTTGTGTATCATATTTGGGGATATACATCAATTTTTTGGCCATTGTCTTATCTCTATTGTTCCCTGAAAGTTCCTACAGAAAAATATTGAGGGAAAGTTCACTCAATGCAAAATAAAACAAGGACGGCAACATCAAAGAAAGCGAAGCTCTAAAATAATTCTGAAGGAATAATAAACGAACAATAACTATTGTAGAGTGTCAGAACTTAAAAATTAATTAATTAATTTATTAATTAATTAGTGCCAAATTGCGTAAATATCAAATACAGTAAAAAAGACATACTTTATTTTTAAGGATTTCATTATACAGATGCCTCGTTTATAATATTATACCTTTTTGTCCTAAGAATCTGTCAGATAAATAGGATAATTATATCACATAAAAAGATGTTGCCAAAAAAATTTAAATTCAGCTTTTCTTAAAAGACTGACTTTCTGGAACGATTAAAGAGTTGTAAATGGTACTTAACTAAAGTTTTAAATCAGTAGGACCATTCTATCAAATTAACAAAAAGAGCTACCCGTTACGAACGGACATACCCTAATTGTATAACAGCTTCGCTTTAAACGAGGACAATTTTGCCTATAAGAAGCGCAGCACCAGCAGTATATAATAAAAGAAACTGAATGACAGCAAATAGAGAAAATATATTCAGTAGATGAAATGGTAATAATTTATTATCATAGATATACAAATTTACTTGAATATTTAGGTTTTAAAAACCATTCATTTTCGTTTCATTTGATTCAGAAATGAAGCTCCAAATATCCCCTTTGACTATAATAAGCTTATTTAGAGTTATTTTGTCAAAATTATCAGGGTTCGGAAGCCGCGCTATCAGCCGCGCGGCTGCGGCTGCGGCTGAATCCTAATTTGCGGCTGCGGCTGACGTGGCTGAGGCTTATAGTTATGGAAGTGGCTGAGGCTGAGAGTGGCTGAGGCTTAGTGCGGCTGAGAGTGGCTGCGGCTGAATGCGGCTGAGGCTTAATAAGAATTGGGGTGGCTGAGGCTTACAGTGGCTGAATTGGAATTTTGTGGCTGAGGCTTCGAGCGGCTGAGGCTTACAGTGGCTGAGGGTGGCTGAGGCTTACAGTGGCTGAAGGATTTGTGGCTGAGGCTGCGGCTTACTGAAAGCCGCGCGGCTCATAGCGGCTGGGGCTTACAGTGGCTGATTGGAAAATTAAGCCGCGCGGCTAAGTGAGGCTGAGGCTGAGAGTGGCTGATAACATAATTAAGCCTCGCGGCTGATTCTGAGGCTGCGGCTTACTGAAAGCCGTGCGGCTGAGGCTGTGGCTGAATTAAATTCAGCCGCGCAGCTGAATGCGGCTGCGGCTGAATACAATATTAAGCCTTGCGGCTGATCTTATGGCTGATTATAAAATTGCAGCTGAGGCTTCGGCTAAATTAAATTTTTTAAATGCATTCTAGGACATTTTTTGGAGAGTTGAGGGTGGTTAGGGGTTGTGAGAATAGGAGTGGAGGGAAGAGGGGGGAGGACAGCAGGATTTTTTCAAATGTTTGATTCAGAATTAGTACCCAAATTTTATACTGGTACCCAAAGTTTTATACTGGTACCCAAATTTTAATCTGGTACCCAAAGTTTTATTCTAGTACCCAAAGTTTTATACTGGTACCCAAAATTATATACTAGTACTCAAATTTTATTCTGGTACCCAAAGTTTTATTCTAGTAACCAAAGTTTTATACTGGTACTCAAAGTTTTATACTGGTACCCAAAGTTTCAGTCTGGTACCCAAAGTTTTATAATGGTACCCAAAGTTTTAGACTAGTACTCAAATTTTATTCTGGTACCCAAAGTTTTATACTGGTACCAAATGTTTTATACTAGAACCCAAAGTTTTATACTGGTACCCAAATTTTACTGATAACCAAAGTTTTATACTGGTACACAAAGTTTTATACTGGTACCCAAAGTTTTATACTGGTACCCAAAATTTTATACTGGTACCCAAAGTTTTATTCTGGTACCCAAAGTTTTATACTGGTACCCAAAGTTTTATACTGGTACCCAAAATTTTATACTGTTACCCAAAGTTTTATTCTGGTACCCAAAGTTTTATACTGGTACCCAAAGTTTTATACTGGTACCCAAAATTATATACTAGTACTCAAATTTTATTCTGGTATCCAAAGTTTTATTCTAGTACCCAAAGTTTTATACTAGTACTCAAAGTTTTATACTGGTACCCAAAGTTTTAGTCTGGTACCCAAAGTTTTTATACAGGTACCCAAAGTTTTAGACTAGTACTCAAATTTTATTCTGGTACCCAAAGTTTTATTCTGATACCAAAAGTTTTATACTAGAACCCAAAGTTTTATACTGGTACCCAAAGTTTTATACTGGTACCCAAAGTTTTATACTGGTACTAAAAATTTATACTGGTACCCAAAGTTTTTTATTGGTACCCAAAGTTTTATACTAGAACCCAAAGTTTAATACTGGTACCCAAAGTTTTATACTGGTACCCAAAGTTTTAAACTGGTACCCAAAGTTTTATACTGGTACTAAAAATTTATACTGGTACCCAAAGTTTTTTACTGGTACCCAAAGTTTTATACAGGTACCCAAATTTTATACTGGTACCCAAAGTTTTATACTGGTACCCAAAGTCTTATACAGGTACCCAAATTTTTATACTGGTACCCAAATTTTATACTGGTACCCAAAGTTTTATACTGGTACCCAAAGTTTTATACTGGTACCCAAAGTTTTATACTGGTACCCAAAATTTTATTTTAATACCTAAAATTTTGTTCTGGTACCCAAAGTTTTATACTGGTACCCAAAATTTTATACTAATAGCCAAAAATTTATTCTGGTACCCAAAGTTTTATACTGGTACCCAAAGTTTCATACTGGTACCCAAAGTTTTATACTAATAGACAAAAATTTATTTTGATACCCAAAGTTTTATACTGGTACCCAAAGTTTTCAACATCTTTAGTTATGATGCAGTACAAAGCCTATCAACTCCCAGACGACGAGCCGATGCGCTACATGTTGAGCCACGGTCGAGGGTTTCTATGACATTAACTCAAGGTCCAACAACCCTGGATAACTAAGGGGAATTATATCTTTCCTTTGCGCCTGTTTATGAGCCGAGGAACTTTTCATGTTGCACACCTAGCACCTAGGAACCATTTAATGTCTTCAGTTATAACGCAGTGTCTGGGCGAGATTCGAACCTATTACATCCCTGATAACAAGCAGATGCGCTACTTGTTGAACCTTGGGGAACCAATTCTTTCCTTTTCTGTATTAGTTTAAGTGACATCTATCCAACAACCAACTTTTTTTTTATTGAACTACCTGCCTGAAAGTTTTATGGTAATGAGTTACGCCTGTTTATGAGCCAAGGAAATCCTCCTACTCCAACTTTACATGTTGCACACCTGCCATAGCAGCAGTAGGAATCATTTAATGTCTTCAGTTATAACGCAGTGTCTGGCCGAGATTCGAACCTATTACCTCCCTGATGACAAGCAGATGCGCTTCTTGTTGAACCTTGGATAATTAAGGGGAACCAATTTTTTCCAATTTAAGTGACATCTATCCAGCAACCAACTACCTGCCAGAAAGTCCTATGGTAATGAGTTACGCCTGTTTACGAGCCAAGGAAATCCTCATACTCTAACTTAACATGTTGCATACCTGGCATAGCTGCAGTAGGAACAATTTAACGTCTTCAGTTTTCACGCAGTGTCTGGCCAAGATTCGAACCTATTACCTCCATGATGACAATCAGATGCGCTACATGTTGAGCCATGGTACGCAGGTTACATTTGTCTTAAAAATAATCGTCTTTAAAATGCTTATCATATGTACACTTGCAATAAATGTATTTTTCATAAAAACTTACCTCTTATGAAAAATGTTTTTTTTACAAAAGTGCTTTTTATTACAATTATTCATACAATAGGTACTGGAAAAAGAAGAACTGAATTAAAATAATTTTGGGGGGGTAGGGTGATTTTTATTGGGTGGGGAGGGCCGGGGCGAGTAAATCCCATTTTTAATTTTGGGGTGGAGTTTAATTTTTTTCTAAGGCAATTTTTTTCTGGTAGTGTGATGGTACCCTCCCCCAAAATAGTTGTAAACCTTCCCAGTACCTATAAGAAACTACCCTAAATAGGAGCACCATATCGGTTTAGTAGTTAGCGAGATCCTGTAGTACAAACAGATAGACAGACAAACAAACAGACAGACAAACAAACAGACAGACAAACAAACAGACATCATAATACTTAATGATCTAAAAATAAGACAAATTTTCAATTTGAAATATTGGAGCTCTGATAGCTTTTTGGTATGGTAACAGCTTTGAACCATCTATCATCCGAGTTCGAATCCCAGAAGAAAAAAAAATTTGGGGGGATGAAGGGTGACTTTTATTAATTTTTTATGGGAAAATAGGGGGGAGTTTGGTTGAGCACCCACCAGTTTTAATTTTAGTTTTTTAAAAAATTCAAAAACTTGGAAAAGGCAATTTAAAAAGTTTTCATTAGTTCAGTAGTTATCGAATTCTTAATCTACAGACAAAATAACTCTCCATACTTTATACAAGGTTTTAGAAATAATCATATGTAATTCTTGGTGGAATTGAACACAAAACCTTTCTTACACATGATGGTGCACTAACCCCTAGAAAATAGGTGTAAAGCAATTTTATATTAAAATTTAGTTAATAATATTACAAATAAAGTAAGTTTACCTAGAACAAATCTCCTCTAATCTTTTTTTACACATTATATCCACCCTCCTTTTATAATTTTTTTTTAACTTGAGAGGAAAATAACCAAATATAAATGAGAGGAAACAAAAATTATTGTCCATTGTCCATAGCAGAATAAAAACTTTAATCACATTCAATTCTTGGTGGAATTGAACCAAGAACCTTTCCAACACACGACTGCCACACTAACCCCTAGACCAAAGGTGACAGAAATTTTGAAGAAAAATTTAGGTCTAAATATCACAATTATAATAAATTATTGGGTGCTAAATTTCATAGGTATAACTCTTATGTACATACTTTTAAAACCTGTTTTAATATTTAATGAGTTAATGGTTAAAGGATACTAGTGGCTGCGCCCCTAAAACCTCTAGGAATACTTAAGGGAAGCAAAAATAATTTATTTTGAGGGTCATCTTTTTTTGGGAGGGAAAAGATACATTTCCCAAAAAAAATTATAAACCTTCCCTGGATCAATAAGAAGCTTCATATTACCACTTTATATAATAGAATATGTGGATATATTAAAAAAAGAAAATTTGTTAATAAAATTATGGACCTCATTTATTGGCCAGTTCATTTATATATCCCATAAGAGGGGAGAGATGGATTAAAGGGGGTGTATGAAGGTTATTGTTATTTTAGCCAGCTGAGATTATTTCTTTATCAGAGTACATGAAAATATGGACAACATCAATGTAATAATATATCGATTCATGTATTGCTTATAAATTCAGAAATTGTATAACATAAGATAAAGAAACATTTTTTTTTTATAATAATTGTGTGGTAATACGGCAGCAGACGGACGGGTATTTTACAGAGTTGCTACGCAGTGGCTTATCAAGTCAAGCCTTCTGCACTAATCCTATTATATCACCATTCACCTCATGACCGCAGATGACCCCGTCGGCAGCAGTCAGATTGGACTGGCTAAATAGGGGAGGGGCACGGACACTTAGCAACCCCGCGCCCCTCAGGCAACTATTCAACCGGGAGATGGTGCCTTCCCTTTTACTACAGCTTACCCCACAGATGTCTACCGCCGCGGGCTACGCCCTTGTCTCCCACACCCCCTTCAAACCTAACTTATTGTTATAATCTATTTTGTATATATATAGTAACCACCCATTGTAAATGTATTCAGTTTAAATATAATTTCTGTATGAGTAAATCCTGCTAGTTTGTTTTGGTAGAATACTTCAAGGCTAGGGGCTCGTTGGATTCGAACTCGCAACTGGTGAGCTGAAACGCTTCGGCTTACCACAATTGCAGTTTCAAAAATAAAATCAATTTTAGTAAGCATCTTTGTAAAATAAACAAAATCGGATGATATATGATAATCATTTAACTATTTCAATCTATCAAGTACATAAAGATTATGTAGATTTTTTTGCATATTATAAAGGACAATTTATTGCATTTTACAGACCTTTTTTTAACCAACTTTAAAAAGTAAAATACATCGCTGTTTAAATTTTTTTTGTTAGAAAACATATTAGGATAATTTGTGTTCAAAATAAACACACACACACACCCTCCCCCCTCCCCAAATCTTAAATACATTTAAAATTGAAGAAATATCTAAGTAGGAGAAGCTTAATTATATAGAACAAGTATTGCGTACCTAAACGGAAAAATAATAGAGAAGCTACTCACAAGGACTCTGGCAGGAAATTGACAACTTATTCATACGTACTGTACTAAATCAATCTTTACGTGGACTAATTTAACCAAATTAGGGTTTTTTTAGGTTTTTTATAATTCATACAACCCCCTTAAGTTATTCATTACAATAGAATACAATTTTAAAATTTATTTACTGTGTAAATATGCATAAATATGACGTTTTTACTGACAATTAGGTTGATTTTTACTCAAAGCATTTTTCTTGTAGACAATAAAATGATTATAACTTTCGTTCTATTTAAGATAAATTGATGAAATAAAAAGTATTTTCAATTTTATTATGCTGAGAAGTCACTTATTGGTTTTAAGAAATAATAAACCCCTTTGAGTTGGGGAGGGGGGGGGGGCGTTGAGTATCGAAATAATGAAACTAATGTAAATTTCTTTTTATGGTGGGTTTTAATGATTCATATAGCAGCCAAACTGTTTTTAGGCAATACCCCTTTTTCTGTCTGTCCCTCTGTCTGTCTGTTTTTTTGTTTGTCTGTCACTCCACTTGTCAGTCTATCTGTCTAACTGCCTCTTTTTCGGATTTCAATGAATCATCTAGCATAGCCTAATTCTAATTTGTTAATGCCTCAAAAACTGTCTGTCTGTCCGTCTGTCTGTCTATCCCTCCATCTGTCTGATCATTCACAGGTTCTCTATTGGATTTTATTTAATGAATTGTCTATTATGGTCAAACTGTAATTTGATCATTCTTCTTGCCTGTCTGTCTGTCTCGTCTATCTGCTGAGTTTCTACCATTGGTCTAACAGACTGATTTACTTAATTAACCCCTTACGGTCGGGCCCCTTACCGCACCTTAATCAGTCGGGGGGGGGGGGGCGTCCCCCCCCCCCCTATTATCTCAGTTCCTATTAGAGCTAGTAAGCTAAAAATTTAAGGTTAACCCCCCCCCCTCCGGTTTTTTCTATCTCATTTTCTGTGTGTAAAAGATAAAGAGCCCAAACTGCGTGGCTTTTTAAGTATGGATATGACACATATTTGAGAGTTAGAATTTTTTGAATATCTCCATCTTGGCGAGCACAGAATGACAGCAAACCTGGCAGGGTCATCCAGGTAAAGAGCAAAAATATTTTTTGACTAAACCAATGCATTTTATCTTACCAAAATACTAAAATATCCTATAGTAGTACATCCTCATATAAAATGTGTTCAAGTCAATTTCAGGTTCCAGATATGAACCTGCAGATCCTGATCCTCCAGGTCTCCAGAAATCTTTAAAAGGCTCCTCTGGCCGCAATTTTTGACTTAGAGACATAAAAGGGGGACATAACTGAAGCTTTTTTGATGCTGGGGGGGGGGGGGGGGTTTCTCTGGAACCACTTGATGAACCGCTCAAATTTTTTGGACTTAAGCTTTTAGGGGTATGAACATATTATTGTTTCAAAGTCAACCCCCCTACCCCCACCCCAAGCCCCCCGGGGCTCAAAACCCACCTAAAAATGAACCTAACCTTAATTTTCTCAGAAACCATTTGACCAATAGGGATGATTTTTTAAACTTAAGCTTTTATGCTTATAAACTAACTTCTAGTTTAAAAGTCACCCCCCTGCAACCAACCCCTAGCCCTCCGGGGCTTTAAAAAATCCTATAAATGAACCTAACCTTATTTTTCTCAGACACCATTTGACCAATAGGGATGATTTCTTAAACTTAAGCTTTTATGATTATAAACTAACTCCTAGATTATAAGTCACCCCCTTGAAAATAAAGGTTAGGTTCATTTTTATGGGTTTTTTTTGATCCCCGGAGGACTAGGGGTTAGCAGCAGGGGGGTGACTTCTATACCAAAAGCTAGTTTATAACGATAAAGGCTTAAGTTTAAGAATTCATCTCTATTGGTCAAATGGTTTCTGAGAAAATTAAGGTTAGGTTCAATTTTAGGGTTTTTTTGAGCCCCGGAGGGCTAGGAGTAGGCGGCAGGGGGGTGACTTCTAAACTAGAAGTTAGTTTATAACCATAAAAGCTTAAGTTTAAGAAATCATCCCTATTGGTCAAATGGTTTCTGAGAAAATTAAGGTTATGTTCATTTTTAGGGGGGTTTTGAGCCCCAGGGTGCTAGGGGATGGGGGTAGGGGGTTGACTTTGAAACCATAAGATGTTCATACCCCTAAAAGCTTAAGTCCAAAAAAATTGCATGGTTCATCAAGTGGTTCCGGAGAACCCCCCCCCCCCCCCCAGCATCAAAAAAGCTTCAGTTACGTCCCCCTTTTAAACGTAAGCTTTTCTTATATGTCAACATAACATATCTAAATTTCATAGAGATCCGCAGCCGTTTTCCCTGCTGACCGCCTGCTGCGGCCGCTGAAATTTATATTTGATATTTCTAATATAAAATTTACTTAAAGATAAACATTTTCTGTAAAAAAAATTGTTCTTCTAGCTTCAAAAATAAGAAAATTACAGCCGTTTAAAATTTTTAAGTAAAAAAGGTTGGTAAATAAAAAGGTGAACTAAGCAAAAATTGACTTTGACTTATAAAAGGTCGGAAATTTATTATCAAACAGGGGACTTGCACAAAAAAGATTTAGCTCTCTAGGTCTAATAGGAACTGAGATAATAGGGGGGGAGCGTTGAACGCCCACCCCATCACCAACCGATTAAGGTGCGGCAAGGGGCCCGACTGTTAAGGGTTAATAATACATATTTAATAATTCATATTAAAATGGATAATACTGTAAAAATGGTTGAATGCTTGTTTCAATAGAAAATTAGATTTAACTAATAATAATGTTGAATCTTGAACCTGGAGATAAACAAATAACCTTGTGTTGCAATAAAAAATAAAAAAAATTATCCAATTTACTTATGAAAAAAAGTGTAATACTGTATCTATAATCTTTTTGTACATAAATGATAATAATATCAGGTTATATTCCATTAATTTATAACCACCTAAATTTTTTGACTTTTACAACTTTTAACAGCTCCCTTTAACCAAAATCAAGGATAGTTTATTTAAGTATGTCACCAAAACTTCATTACATAAGTAATACATTTTTACAAACTTTAAAAAGAGGATTGGGAAATATCTCCCTCCCCAACATTAACTTTAATCACTATTGTAAACAATATTAAAAGTTATAAATATATATCAATCAAGATCTTTAGAGGTATTAACTGTGGTTTAATTACATATGTATGAGAGCTCCTTCTTGTGTCAATCACTTTTATTTACTGATTAAAATTTGTACAGTACAGTTGTACAGAATATTGCAAGATTTTTTTTAGTTAAGTCTGGAAATTAATGATTAATTTATCTAAAAATAGATAGCATAGAATTATCTTAATCAGTGGCTTAATTTTATACACCCGCCTTAAACACCTCCCCCCCCCCCCCCCACTCTTTATTTTAAGGGGTGTAAATTTATTTCCTTTACACCCCCTTGGAATTTATAGAGGGGTGTATCTGAGGGTGTAGGCTCTTGTCAAGAGGGTGGACATGGGTGGACACCTAGGGAGATGTATCCATCCACCTTAATTTTACAAGGGTGGTGTAAACAACCCCTACACCAACCTTTTGCACGCCTTTGATCTTAACTATACTTTTAGTGTACATAAAGTTGTAAATTCAGTAACTATTCTACAAAAATTACCTTCCTAAATTGATATATGATTTTCAGGGTAATCTCCGGTGGACTAAACATTAAAATTTTATGGAAAAAAAGATATCTTTGGAACATGCATGACTTGAAATTATCCCCCCTTTGTACTCAATACGCATTTTTTATTCTAAGTGCGTCAATTTTGCGTTTAAAGATACCCTTAGTTTAAGCATTAATTTCTCCAAAAAATGATGAAAAAAGATAAATTTTTTTTTGATAAAATGATAAAAGTATATGTAAAATGAAATAACCAGCAAAAAAAATTACAAAATTACGTTAAATAGAACGAAAATTAGAGCGTTTTGTATGCCTTATAAAATGCGTATTTCTCATGAAAATTGTAATGATTTAGTGTGTTGAGTAAAATATTTACAAACTTCCCGCTTTTATAAGAAGCTAGAGTCCTTGTGTACTATATAACTTGAGTATCACAAAAATTGATTGCCCCCTGTGAGGTTTGAACTCACGGTCCCTAGTTTACAAGACGAGTGCTCTACCATTGAGCTAAATAGGCCACTTGTACAAGAAACAAGGATGACAACATCCATAAGTAGCGAAGCACAAACAATTAAATAAGAATTTAGATATTAGTTGTCAAAAGCATGTATATTAGGAAAAACTCACGAAACCTTTTCAACATTTGTTTTTAATTTGACTAACAGACTAACGGTCAAAGTAAATTACATACTGGATGCTCAAAATAACGGGAAATTTAATTTTGATATTTTTAACTACAAAATTTTTTTAAAAAACGGACCATAAACACCAAAGATATGAGGAAAAATGTGAAAAATATAAAAATAGCCAAAAACCTGCAAAAAGGCAGTCTGACCGCCATTGATGTTTTCTTGAAACAACAGGAAATTTAATTTTGATTTCTATAACTGAAAAACTTTGGAAATCGGGCCGTAAATACCAAAGTTATGGAGAAAAATGTGAAAAATACAAAAATAGTCTAAAACCTGCTTAAAGGCAGTCTGACCGTCATAATTGTTTTCTTGAAACGACAGGAAATTTTATTTTGATACTATAACTGAAAAATTTTTGGAAATCGGACCATAAACACAAAAGATATGGAGAAAAATGTGAAAAATAAAAAAATAGCCTAAAACCTGCTAACTAAACTGCTATTGATGTTTTATAGTTAATTGTGCTCTTTAATAATGGGAATGTTGACAAAAAATTTCAGCCTTTTATCTTTTATAGGAGCCGAGAAAATCATGTTTCCCCCAAACTAAGACGGACATACGAACATACGGACAGACGGACAGACGGACATTTCAAATTATAGAGTAGCCTCGCTACTAAAAAAATTTAAGATAATACAAATTCATAGTGAATATTAAGTAAATTCTGAAAAATTTGTATCTTTTAAAAACAATAAAATTAGGCAAACGTCAGTAGGGCAGTTACCCTATAAATAGTATTCAATAATATTCATAAGTATCAACGTTCAAAAACGTATTGCTCCTGGTGAAATTCCAAATTATAACCCAGGCATAACAGTGTAGAAGAACCGTGCGCTAACTGATTGCGCCACTGGAGCTCTTACATTACAGGTTCAAACTTTTTGTAGTTGTTCGAGATGGTAGTTTCTATGTTGTAATTTAAAAAAAAACTTAAGATAAAATTTTTATAAAAGAATATAAAAAAATTTAAAAGTATAACATTTAAAAAAAATACATTTAAAAAAATTATTTTTGGGCGATGGAAATGTCTGACCCCCACCCCAAAATTAGCTCAAAACCATCCAATGACGTTATATATATTTTCTGAGAAGGACAACATTGTCAGTTCAGTGGTTGCTGAGATCTTAAGCTTCAGACAGACAAAATTAAATGAAAATTAAGCCCCGCGGCTGAATTGACGGCTGAGGCTTGTACTAATTTAGCACCTGCGGCTGCGGCAGGGGCTTACAATATCTCAGCCGCGCGGCTGTGTCAAAGCTGCGGCTGAATTTAAAAAATTAAGCTGCGGCTGAGGCTGCGGCTTACAAATATCAAGCCGCGCGGCTGCGGCTGCGGCATAATCATAACTTTGCAGCTGCGGCTGAGGCTTTCTTGAAGCCGCGCGGCTGAGTGTGGCTGCGGCTTCAAATCATTAACAGCCGCGCGGCTGAGTGTGGCTGAGGCTTCCCCAACTATAAGCCGCGCGGCTGATTGCGGCTGAGGCTTAGAGGGGCGTTGGCTGAATGAGGCTTAGTGCGGCTGAGGCTTAATGTGGCTGAATTGGAGTTTTGTGGCTGAGGCTTACAGTGGCTGAGGCTCACAGTGGCTGAATGCGGCTGAGGCTTACAGTGGCTTATGTTTTCTTTAAGCCGCGCGACTGCGACTAAGGCTGAGGCTTATTGGGTGGCTGAGGAAGCAGCGCGGCTGATTTTGAGGCTTCTCGTAAGCCGCGCGGCTGATGGTGGCTGAGGCTGAGGCTGCGGCTGCAGCTTCCGAACCCTGAAAATTATTTACTGCATAATTTGTCTTTCTTTATAAAAAATTTTATTATATAAAATTCCCCAGGCCAATGAAGGTAAATTCCTGTTAAGGTTAAGTGGGTTAATTCTTTCACAAAAAAATTGTATGGTACTCTCTGTAAAGATACATATTTAAAATTCGCATTTTATCTGTTTTTCAGAAAATATTTTAAATAAACTTTATTAAACAGTGCATTTTTCATCCTTGTTTTTGGCTCATCTTCTTGCAACCAATCATAATCTCTGATCCTCTCTCGCCCTTTCAAAATCCTTGTAAAGCGGGTTCTAAAGATGTAGAATTTTAATAATATAACAGTATAATTTTTGTCCAAACTATACTATGACAGCAATTTTAATAGAAGAGGAACAGTGTTTCTTTTAAACAAGGGTTAAACAACCGTTTAGACAATGATCCTGCAAGTTTGGGTTTTTTTTGTCTATTTTTTTATAGGGGTTTTCAGTTTTCAGTTGGGCTTTTGCTCTATGACTAGGATATACAGGGATCTAAAGGGATAAGACAATGGCCAATAAACTAATGTACATCCCCAATGATAATACATAAAACTACCTTTTCTGTAGATTACAATTTGTTGTCAAAATGCTTGAACACTAAACTTAATGAAACAACCAAACAAAAATCACTATGAGTCTCCAAAGTGGTAAAGACAAGGAATAAGAAAACGTTATTATAAACGTTAGGGACTAGTGTAATAAACAGCCCATTGTACCCTCCCTCCCGGGAAGTTCTGCGGTGGCCGAACCTTTTGATAATGATTCTTCTTGATAATCTCTGTAAGGATTATGTGTATGAAAGAATATTGGTTTAAAAGTTTGGACACTCAACTTAATGAATCAATCAAATTTCACTAAAAGTTCCCAAAGTTGATAAGCAACGAATTATAAAACTTAGGGGACTAGTGTGATAAACAGCCCGTTGTCCCCTCCGTCCCGTGGAGTTCTGCGGTGGCCGAACCTTTTGATAATGATTCTTCTTGATAATCTGTGTAGGGATTATGTGTATGAAAAGGGATATTTGAAAATGTTCAAACTTAAAGCTGCTGTAATCAGGGAGTAAGGGAGGGGACAATGGATCGAATATTCAATTTTTAAGGAGTCTCAGACTTTGGGGACTGGCTTAAAGGGAACGTGCACAAATACAGCGGATTCTTACTGATTTTGGGGACTTGCGCATCAATGCCCCGCTAACTAGCTGAGCTAGTTTTGAATATGCAGACAGAAAAGTTTGTTATTTATCGCTGGTTTTAACAAATATTTTTTCCCAAGAAAATGTCTTTTCATGTATAGAAACTCTACTGTGATATTTATGTATTAAATAATCTAAGAACCGCTTGAGTTTAGGGGTCAGTTATAAATATATCAGAAGGGTTGAGGTAGTTCTAAACAAGATTTTTCCAGTGATTAATTACAGAATGTTTACTACATTGTGATGTGTTGATAATTTAGTTTTCAAGAAAATGATTTTTTTCTTAGAACTAATTTTGTTCTAAATTAGGTTACCATGATCCCTTTACAATTTTGGTAAAATTTTCTTGATAAATCTGGTTTTCATTGCTTTTTAGCGAACCCTCTTAAATTGAATTAATTGCCCATTGTCCCCTCCCTTACTCCCTGGCTGTAATACAGGATTAGGTTATAGATGCAGGAAGGGAGGGGACATTGGGCTGTTATGACACTATAGTCCCCAAAGTTTTCTGATAAATTGGGTCAATTTTGATCGGTTGCTTCATTTAGTTAAGTATCCAAACGTTTCAACCATTAATTGTAATCTATAGAAGGAGTAGTTCTGTGTATCATCGTTGGGGATGCACATCAATTTAGTGGCTATTGTCTTATCCCTTTAGATCCCTGGGATTGGGGTAAGAATGGGGGGGATAAAGGGGGGTAATAAATCTAACAATTTTATATATGAGTTTGTTATTTTATAAATCAGGAATGTCCGTATGTCTGTCTTTCAATTCTAGTTCAGTTTAACTTAGTGAACAACACATACACACAATTGTGAGATACCATTTCAAGTCAGAGAGAGAAGGAGCAATGGGCTGTTTATTACACTAGTCCCTAAAGTCCTATAATAACGTTTTCTGAACAACTTTAGAATCTTTTAGTGAATTTTGATTGTTTAGTTCATAAAGTTAAGTGTTCAAATTTAATCCACAGAGGGTAATTATGTGTATCATCATTGTTGATGTACTGTACATTGAACATCAATTTATCGGCCATTATGCCTTTTAATCCCTGAATTCAATGGATATAATGTTGACTTTAATATATTGAATAATTAGCTCTGTCTTCTATAAATTAGCAATATTCTCTAAATTATAAATAAATGGATATAGAATATGAATATACTAGCGGCTGCGCCCCTAGCATCTAGGGGAATTAAATACAAAAAGGGATATAGAAGGGCAGAAAATAGCCTAAAAACCATCACAGGACTTATAAGAAGCTTCACTGTAAAGGAGAACCATATCGGTTCAGCAATTAGTGATATCCTTCGTTACAGACAAAAAATGCTTTATACTTTATATAATAGGATATTGACAAGAAAAATTTGTGGTCAGTTTAGGTTGCCAATATGAGCCTCACTTATTGATCAGTCTGTTCATAAGTAAAAGGAAAGGGGATAGGGTAAATGGGGTAAACAGGGAGTATTATTATTTTAGCCAGCTTTGAGTATCACTATGTTAGAGTACATGAAAATCTGATGCAAAATCCAAGTAATTATATTTCAAAAAGTTTTTGATTCATATTTGACTCTTTGGAAAAATATAGTTTTTTTTTATCCCCACTAAAATTAATTTTCTAACTACGCCTTGAACATAACTCATAATACATGATATATTTATTTAGGTAGGTATATACTATATATTATATCATACATTCACATTTATAGTATTTACAAGGATGACAACATTCATAAAAGTGTAGGAAAAACGAACATTAACTCTTGAAGAGTGTTAGAAGGACATTCTTTATTTTAAGGATTTGATTATAACATACAAAATTTGTTGTCAAAAAAGTTTAAATTTTGAATGTTTAAATTGGACGTAAGGACTTTCTGGTAACGATTATAGAGTGGCTACGCTTCCTAAATCGTACATAACTGTTATAAAATCACCATGCAAAGTTTGAAATCGATAAAGGAATTCTAACATATCTAAATTAACAAATTGAGCTAATTATAAATAAGCTTTGCCTTTTAAAATATCAGAGTTTAAAATAAATGTAACATCTATATAGCACTTCATTTTAGAATTTAAAGTTTTTTTTTACAAATTCTGTTAGATTAATTTTAGAATTGTTTTAGAATTAATAATTTTCTTAATACTTTTACACATTTATACAAAGAATCAAGATATGTAGAGGTGGCTAAACTTTTTCAAGGAAAAGACGACATTTGTTATTTTCTTAATCTCTACTATGAACACAAACTAAAGTTTAAATCAGATTAAGGAAAATATTTCAGTTTCACAATAAAAGTCAAAACTTTTAACAGAAATATGTTATGGTTCTGTGATTTTCTATTAATTTTATTAAAGACTAGAGGACCCTAAGGTCACTAAAGGTGGGGGGGGGTCAAAGTAAAAATTAATTGTTGGTGGGAATTTTATTAGGGGCGATTTCTTTTGGGAGTGTGAAGCTACCCTTCCCCAAAATAGTTATAAACCATCCCTGGACCAAAAGAAGCTTCACTGCAAAGTAGAACCATATAGGTTAACTGGTTAGTCAGATGCTAAAACCAAAAAACTTTATATGATAGGTTATCTATAATAATATACCCCAAACGCTCTCAAAAACAAAAAAATCCTGCCCCATTTTTTTAGGAAGTTAATTATTTAAAAGAAGTGGTTGTAGATCCAGAGGTAACTAATTTAAAAATTTGTTTTTAATTATCTCTTGGTGCAAAGCCTCCAGAGGCTAGGGGCGAAGCCGCTAGTATAATATAAAGGAAAAGCAACAAATAATGTTAAATACTTAATTATCGACTGGGGGCAAGAATAATATAAGTTGTTTAATGCAATAGTACTTGTATACAAGTCTGGAATATTCAATAGACAAAAAACAAAGGGACAAGCTATAATCATATTTTTGTAATTTACCTGGAGTCTAACTAAACCTCTATTTTTTGGAGGGGTAAAATATCTTTTTTTTGGGGGGTGGGGAGGAACTTGGTACAAACCAACTACATATTTGTTTTGCGGTAAACCCTCCCCGAACCTTTTACCTATGGTACCACAGAAATTTAAAAATTTATGTCGACTTTATGGCATATAATAAAAGTTATAATGACTGACATAAATTCTACAAATAGAAATAGAAGAGTAGAAGAATATTCTGAACCCTTTTTTCGTCAAATCTAAGAGAGAACATTCCTAGCAGACAAAAGTATTGTTTACTTTCGACTCAAGCTGATGTGGATTCTTAAAAAATGATAGACTCGCTATTCGATAGTGAGGCAAAATTATTTTTGTGAAAAATCATCCAAAAGCACATTAAAAATCTACAAAAATTAAACAAAATCATATGTTAATAACCCTCTTAAGATTTTATTTCATTTTTGTAAATTTTTTTATTCGATTTTGGAGGATTTTTCACAAAAATAATTTTGCCTCACCAGCGAGTTGCCAGCCTAACTTTTTTTTTAAGAATCCAACTTTGTTTCAAGCTTTCAAATTGTAAACGAAATTTTTGGGCAATTAATTCTGATTCCGCAAAGCTTTCTACTAAGAAAATATACTGTTAACAGCTGACTTTTATGTATGTATGAAATGAAAAAAAACATGCCTTCGTAGGAAAATGTGTACATAATTTCAACCAATGAGATCCAATGTAAATTCCGATGCGATTCTCCTATTGGCTCAATCAGACATTCCCTCTCTTTCTTAGTACCTTTATTATTCTACATAATCTAATAAAATTATGACTTATACACATAGTAAAAATAACACAGTTTTTGGATGGTTAAATCAAATAAATCCTTCCATATGTTTTAACTCTAATGGTTTAGTAGCTGCCTTACCCATATGATATATTAGTTGTTCACAGGGATGTAAAGGGATAAGACAATGGCCAATACATCTCCAATGTTGATATACAAAATTACCTTATCTGTAGATTATATACTATGAATTATTGGTAGAAACGATGGAAACTCAACTTAAGAAACCAAACAAATAAAATTCAACCAATGTTCCCAAATTAACTAAGCCAACGATTAAGAAAACGTTATTATAAAACTTTTTGGTACTAGTGAAATAAACACCGTAATGGTCCCTGCCACCCTGGGCGGTTCATATGGGTCTAGGTATACATTTTTCAGGTATAACCCCCGCCCAATTTTGATAAAATCCGCAGCCTTTTTTTTACCACATCAGATGTTTAGGTTTTAGATATCATCAACCCACGGCATTAGCGTAAATAATAGCATGCCTGCTTGCTGTCGGGGAGGTGTCGTGTTCGAGTTTATTCCACACTGCGTCATACTAGAGACGTTAAAACGGTACCTACTGCTGTTATGTCTTGTACATAACACTATTAGTGAAAGTTTGGGTAATGCCTCGGCCCATAAACAGGTGCAAGGTCGTGAAATTAAAGAGTTGGTTATCTGCATTAACATCTTATATTGGGCGTTAGAGTATGACATCCCATTACAACCCTTTAAAATTTGCCTCATTGCATGTTAATTGCATTTCAAAAGTGGTACTGCTACGCACTTATAGACATTATTGTCCTTGTTTAAAATTTTACCTAGACATTACTTTTTTCACTTCAGACTTTGTATCTAATAATATTTACTTTATTAAAAACTTTTAATTCTTTAATCTATTTCTTTATGTAAGAACTTTTCTTTTCAACAGCGAAAATCATCATACAGTTTTGAAACAATTAGACGATTCTAACATGGCTGTATTAAAAATAAATATATCAAACGAGCTGTCTAAAAGGGGATATTTAGAAAATCTTTGCCTTTTACATTTGGTATGGAATAATAGTTATTTCTCGCATCGTATTATAAACAGCTTTCCGCGGATATAGAATGTACAATTATAAGATTAAAACCAGTTTTTTAGCCCCGAGGTGCCAAAGGCTAAAAAACTGGTTTTAATCTTATGATTGTACTTTTTTATATTCGTAGAAAGCTGGATATAATACGATGCTAGACATAGTTTTTTCGTATGGATGAGAACCGGTTCCTATCCACCGGATTCGAATGAATACGAGAAAACAATTTATAATTTATTATTACATCGCCCAACCTCTCTAAAAAAAAAAAAAATGTCTAACATACTGATTACTATTAGAGAAAATAATAGCAAGGACAGAAACATATATGTATATATGCAGTTTTCTAAAAGCCATTTTTTTGTATTATTGATATTAACTCACAAAAGTATTTAGATTTTCAGTTTATTTTGCATTACAATTAGGATATGCTAAATATGCTGTTTAATATATAAGTTTAAATATAATGTTTCGTTTATAATATCTAAGGTAGAAAGGCCTCCCTTTTCCTTTTTTAATCCCCTTCATCTATTACACTAGTCCCCAAAATTTTATATTAACGTTTTCCTATCTGTTGGCTCAACAACTTTGGGGACTTTTATTGATCTTTAGTTGGTTGATTAATTTAGTTGAGTGTCCAACTGTTTCATTCACTAATTGTAATCTACAGAAGGGGTAATTTTGTGTATCATCATTGGGAATATACATCAATCTATAGGCCATTGTCTTATCCCTTTAGGTCTGTGTAGAAACCTGTACATTGAGTGTAGAAAGGATAATAAATAACCAACGAAAACAGGGATCTAAAGGGATAAGCCAATGGCCGATAAATTAAAGAACATTCCCAATGATGATACACAAAATTACTCCTTTTGTAGATTACAAATAGTGGTTGAAACGTTTTAGACACTCAATTTAATAAACCAATCAATAAAAATCCATTAAAAGTCCCCAAAGTTGTTAAGCAAATGCACAAGAAGAGGTTATTATAAAACTTTGGGGACTAAAGTGTAATAAAACGGCCTATTATTCTTATGGTAAAAGGATAGAACAATGGGCAAAAAATCTGGCTGCAAAAGCCACTAACAGTCGCCAAACAATTGCTTTGCTAATGTCAAGAAATCATAATTTCATTTAGAATAAATCAATACTTTCTAAGTTTGTATTATAGACAGCTGTCCGCGGATAGTAACATTGAATGAAATGTATCAGAACTGGTTCTAATCCAGCGGATATCAGCTAGTTTCGAAGCCGCACTTGAAGAAATATTTATTATTATGATAATATCTGCCCCCTAGGGTCTACAAGCTTGAAGTAGGAAAGTTTTTTAGTAAGGAAAGAAAACGAAGTAGCAGATTTTGTCGTATTTTCACAATAGCATTTGATTATTTTATTAGTTTTTTTTAGGTTAGGTAAGGCAAAAGTTAAAAACTGCCATGAAGGGTTAGGGGCTAGAAATATGAGAAAAGCTGCTGTGAAAACACGACAAAACCCATAAAACCTACTTCGTTTTCTTTCCATAATCAAAAAGTTTTAATGTAAAGCTATATGATTTTCAACCAAATATTAGGCTTTTCTTGAGATTGTTAATCATATTTATTATACTAGCAGCTTCGCCCCTTACATCTAAGGGATCTCTATACGAAGAAGAAAAAGAGCTCAAAACCACCACAATACCTAAAAATAGCCTAAAACCAGCAGTCTTTTATGAATAATGTAGAAATTCTGTATGTTTGTATGTTTTTCTGTCTGATTGTACCAGTGATCTTAAGGGATAAGACAATTAACGATAAATTGATATGCAATAAAAATCCCAAATTTAGCAGTGTAATTTACAATTCAATGTCCCCTCCATTAGAAAAATATACTATTCCCTAAATCCAATATAGAAAAGTAAAATGAAAAATATATATACAATAATAATAAAGTATACTATTACTTATAACTATTGCAATTTTTATATTTGTTACTTTTTCACGGTTAGACAAAACTAAAGGCCAAATCTCTTAGGTTAAAATCTCTTTTAACCCTTACAGATCGGGGGAGGGTCATTTTGACCCCCCCCCCCTCTAGTTTTTTCAATGTCATTTTTTTGTAGGTAAGATAGAGAGTTGTGACTTCATGACTTTTTAATTTTAGTAATTATACGTCGGCAAGAGTTGATCTTAAAAGGATATCTGGTCTGTGTCGGTCGTGGCGTCCGGTCAAAGTCGGTTAGGTGGCACCAAACTTAGAAAAAATTCTAAATAAATCTTAATTTCTTCCTTATGACTTTTGTGTCTAAGATAGAGACATAATTTTTTTTTGTGAATACTGGGATATCAATGCACACCTGAGAATAGTGGTGTTATGACATTTTGACCGTTTAACCGCTTCCTGGCCGATTTTATGACCGATTTTATGTCCTACTCTTAATATGGACTTATATCATATCGTGGCTTCTCTTACAGCTAGAGACCTAAAAAATTTTGTGGTACATCCTTGAGCAATAATAAACTTCCGTGAGTAGAAAGGTCATGATCATTTGACCACTCCTTGACCGATTTTTGACCGATTTTTTTATTTCCTACCTGTAATTTTGCCGTTTATAAGCTGCCAGCCGCCGAATATCAAAACAGATATAGACCAACCAAATTTTTTATGTAGTCTTTTATTGTGATCAGAAACAGAAAAAATATTAATTGGCGCCGCCAACCGCTGTTTTACCGCCGTTACCGCCGAAAATGGCGGTTTCCGTTATTTGCCGTTTTTCGGCGATGGTCAGAACAGGTAATTTTTTTGTTATAAAAAAATAAAAGTTCCGCCTAAAATTTGGTGATTCTAGCTTTAAAATTGGCCGCTCTACAGCTGTTTTAATATTTAGCGGCTGGCTGCTAAAAAGCTGCTAAGGAGCGGTCTGACCGCTATGACTAGAAAAAGTAATTTTCTCTAATTATGCACATGAACCACCAGAAAAAAATGTTATGTCTCTAACTGTAACAGGAGCCGAGATATTAAGGTGGGAATTGTGGCCCGATCTGTGAGGGTTAAAGTTATAAACCAATATAAAGAGAAAGGACATTGGGCTGTTTATTACACTAGTCCCTAAAGTTTTATAATACTGTTTTCCTATTCGTTGGCTTAACTACTTTGGGGACTTGGTTTGTTTAATAATTGAGTGTTCAAACTTTTTAACAATTTTGTGTATCATCATTGGAAATGTGCACCAATTTATCGACCATTGTCTTATCCCTTTAGATCCCTATGTCTATTGTCTATGTCTAGCGTAACTTGTTTCTTTGAAGTAATTTTATTGGCTTTAAAAAAGTTTTTTCAAGCGTGATAATGACCTAAAAGCAAATATAAATTTCTGAGACTTCAAAAAAGCAAATGATCTTGAGAGATAAGACAATGAATCATAAAAATAATTAATTTCTTTAATATATTTAATTAAAATTACCCCTTCTGCAGATTATAATTAATGGTAGATAAGTTTGAAAACTGCTTATTTGTACCAACCAATCTCCTAAGTTTTTAAGCCAATAATTGAGAGAATGTTTTTTTTAAAAATCTTTTTATAGTCCAGAGTTCCCTACCTCCCTGAGAATAGTAGACTATTTTTATAGTCCAGATTTCCTTACCTCCCTGAGAATAGTAGACTATTTTTATAGTCCAGAGTTCCCTACCTCCCTGAGAATAGTAGACTATTTTTATAGTCCAGAGTTCCCTACCTCCCTGAGAATAGTAGACTATTTTTAAAAGCGAAGCTTTTCTATAATTAGGGTAGGTCCGTCCGTCCGTACGTAACGGATAGCTATTTTCGTTAATGTAGGCATGTTAGAATTGTCCTATCGATTTCAACCTTTGCATGGTGATTCCTTTAGAAGTTAGGTACGATTAGGAAAGCTTAGCAACTCTATAATCATTACCAGAATGTCCGTACGTTTATTTTAAATATGTTGATTTTTTTACTTTTTTAACAACAAATTTTTATTTGATCTAATCATCCGATTGATCTGATTTTTGGTATATTGATTCCTGGGACAACAAAGTATAATGTTATAAGCGAAGTCCTAAAAATGTAAGTATGTACATAAAAATTATCCTATATCAAGCAGTTTTTCAAAAAAAATACTTATAATTTTGCTTCGTCTCTTATACATTTATATTCTGACTATTCAGTTCTGACACAGTACAAGTGTAAATGTCCGTTTTTCCTACCGTTTCAGTGCTTCGCTTTTATGGATGTTGTCATCCTTGTTTAAGATACAGACATGATGTGTCAGAAAATTAATCTTATCCGATATCTATGTACATATAATAGTTAAATTGATATATTATTACTTAGATGTCGCACTCTGATAAAGTTATGCTTGCAGTTGGCTAAAATAACGATACCTCACTTTACCCCATCCCCTCCCCCTCCTAATGGATATCAAATTCACCAATAAATGAGGTCTACACTAGCAAGCTAAATTGTCAATATATCCATACATATCTTTTATCTATTACTAGTTTCGAATAACATCAGAGATGGGTTTTTGAAAGATGAATGATTTTTGATTCACGAAATTTAAACAGAGTATACAATTATTTATTAATTATTTCGCTTTTGTTGGTACGGCCTTCGTAGAAGAAAAACAAATTATCTTCAATCCATTTTTGCTGCATATTAATTAATGCATCCTTTTAGAGCTGTATTAGACATTATACAAATGGCTAAAATAATAATCTTAAAATTTTGAATTCTTAAGTTGTATACAAAGTTGAAATTCTATCGTATTCGTTCAATCAATCAATGTCGAAAAAACGCGGCATTTATCTTTCAAAAACCCATCTCTGAGCTCAAAAGCATCAATACTTACTGGCAATAAATATAAGTAAAACCAGGTTTCTATATGGATAAGATACTGGCCGACATATATCTCAGGGACCTAAAGGGATAAGCCGATAGATTAATGTACAACCCCAATGACGATACACAATATTACCACTTCTGTAAATTACAATCAGGGGTTGAAACTTTTGGACACTCAACTTAATAAACCAACCAATTAAAAGTCCCAACGATAGTTATGCAAACAAATAAGAAAAAGGCTTTTGGGGCTAGTGTAATAAAC
Source organism: Acartia tonsa (assembly GCF_053477335.1). Classification (NCBI taxonomy): domain Eukaryota; kingdom Metazoa; phylum Arthropoda; class Copepoda; order Calanoida; family Acartiidae; genus Acartia; species Acartia tonsa. Next base: position 48,487,887 of record NC_137269.1, on the reverse strand, counting down.
ATCCCAATGTCCCCATCCTACCTGTTTTTTTACATTGAGATACTATATCTTTTTAAAAGCGAAGCTTTTCTATAATTAGGGTCGGTCTGTCCGTAACGGCTAGCTTTTTTTCTCTCGCTAATTCAGGCATGTTAGAATTGTCCTATCGATTTCAAACTTTGCATGGTGATTCCTTTAGAAGTTAGGTACGATTTAGAAAGCGTAGCAACTCTAAAATCATTACCAGAATGTCCGTACGTCCATTTTAAACATGTCGTTTTTTTTTTACTTTTTAAACAATAAATTTTTATTTGATCTAATCATCCGATTGATCTGATTTTTAGTATATCGATTCCTGGGACAACAAAGTATTATGTTATAAGCAAAGCAACTCTATAATCAAGTCTTAAAAATATAAGTATGTCCATAAACATTATCCTGTATCAAGGAGTTTTTCAAGAAATTTACTTACAATTTTGCTTCGATTCTTCTACATTTGTATTCTGATTATTCAGTTCTGAAAGTATACAAGTGTTAATGTCCGTTTGTCCTACCGTTTCAGTGCTTCGCTTTTATGGATGTTGTCATCCTGGTTTATCCATAGAAGTTGCCTTCATAAAACAAGAATGGCAACGTAACGTGGCAACAAGCTTAATATCAGAGACGAAACATTACAGACATCACCAATTGCACGTTTGAAATCTACAGGACTATTCTCCTTGTCTAAATTAATAACAAGAGCTCACCAGTACAGATATACTGACAGACCGGCCCTGATTGTAAAAAGCTTTTGCTGTTAAAAAAAATGTTTTATTGATATTCTTATTGCGTGCACTTTTTTTTGATTAATATAATTATTCTTTTTTTATTTTTCCTTGTTTTCATTGAAAAAGTAATCCTTATGATTATTTTATTTCCTACTGAATGTTTTAACTAGCGGCTACGCCCCCAGAGGCCTCTAGGGGCTCTTGAGGAGGGTGGTTTACAACTTTTTTTTTTGGGGGGGGGAGTACTTTTTTTCTGTGGGCGATTTTGGGAGGATGGTGGAACCCTCTTCAAAAATAGTTAAAAAATGTTCCAGGAGAACGCGAATGGTTCAGCGGTGAACGAGATCCTTCGGTACAGACAGACACACAGACAAATAAACAAACATCCTTTTACTTTATTATAAGGATTACTATTTTTTGCCATGAATATATCATAAAGAACAGACCAACAGACCAAGTAAGATATATATTAGAATCAGGGAGGAAGGGAGGGGACATTGGGCTGTTTATTACACTAGTCACCAAAGTTTTATGATTGCGTTTTCTTATTTATTGGATAACAACTTTGGGGGCTTTTAATGAATTTTGATTGGTTGATTCATTTAGTCCAAATATTTCAACCACTAATTGTAATCAGCAGAAGGGGTAATTTTGTATATCAATTTATGTTGCTAATATAGTCCCCAGATATTAGTGAATACGTTTCTCTATGGTCAGGGTAAGGGATTGGGTAAAGTCATATAGGAAGGATAGGGTAAAAAGTTATATCAACCAGCTGCGAGAAATATTCTCAGCTATCCTTTACGGACAGACAGAACCTAATTATAGAAAAGTTTCGCTTTTAAAAAAGATTAAGAAAATATAAGACTATCCAACATAAAAATGCTTTGAAAAGTCCTATTCTTAAAGGAATCTAAACTATACAGAAATTTATCTTTTATACTTTCCGAGATATTTATACTTTTTTATTAAATGACTCATTTATATTGGATGTAATGCTTTAATGGATATAAAAACCGTGAATATTGTGACGGAGTAATTTTGTCGTCAATTTAGGTTGCTAATGTAGTCCCCATATATTGGTCAATACGTTCCTCCATGGTCAGGGCAAGGGATGGGGTAAAGTCATAAAGGAAGGATGGGGTATAAAGTTATATCAACCAGCTGCGAGAAATATTTTATCAGGGTATGTGAAAATCTCTTACAATATCCACGTGTTCTTTATCCATTAATTCTTATTTTGAATCATTCAAGGACAAAGGGGCCATAAAACTGTAAATTACACTGGTACCCAAAAATTTCATAATCACAAAGTTCCAAACTGTGGTGTTCAAACATTTCACAAAAGGGGGTAATTTCCTTTCCTCAATTTTAGGATGTATACCATTTGTTTTATCCCCGAAGATCCCTGAAATCATACCAAGATCATTATTTTTGTAATAAATTATATTTGAAAAGGAATTCCTTCTAAAGTGACGTCACTTTTACATTTTTATCATTTACATATTTTCTTTTATATGTTTTTAGACAAACAAGAACAATTTTGTTTTTAAATAGCGCAGTAATTATAAAAAAAATAATCATTGAAAGTTAAACTCTCGTTGAAACAATATTCATAAGTAGTAAAGCTCAAAAAAATCATAGATGCTGATACGGTCAAGGAGATTTAAAGAGCGTTTGTTAAAATCAAGAATATAAAAATCACACAAACCTTTCTCACATATTTCCATGTTTTTTAATATTTAAATTTTGTAGCATGTCTGACAGACTGATGGACAAATTACATTCTGGTTGCTTATTGGTTTATGGAATCTTCTACAAAAACTTCAGCTTTTTATCTTAAATAGCAGATAAGAAAATAACATATCTCCATAAGCGTTGCGAAATAACTAACTAACGGACGTACACATTATAGCAAAAACATGCTTCATACGAACAAATTAAAGAAAAGCTTTGCTTTATACCAAGGATGACAACATCCATAAAGCAAGGCTCTGAAACGCCATGACACACAAACATTACTTCTTGTAGAGTGTCAAAACCTAATAAACAAAATATAAATATACAAGTTTTGACTAAATTATACGTAAATTTGTTGCAAAACTTCTTAAATGCAGAACACTGTTGAAGGACATACTGACATTTGAGGACTTGATTATTTAGATGCTTCGCTCATAATATTGTACCTTATTGTAATAGGAATCTGTACTCCAAAAATCAGATAACATAAAAAACTGTTGTTAAAGAAGTTAAAAAGCAACTTGTTTAAAATGGATGCACGGATATTCTGGTAATGCTTGTAGAGTTGCTACGCTTTCAAACTACTATAGGAATCATCATGAAAAGTTTGACATCGATAAGACAATTCTAACATGCCTAAATAAACGAAAAAAGCTATCCGTTACGTACGGACATACGGACCGACCTTAATCATAGAAAAGTTTTGCTTTATAAAAAGTATCAAGAATACCCTATGAAATATAATCTTTTTTGCCCTTGAAACGTTTAATATGTTTAAAATTAATATTTATGAATAGTTGTACTCTTTAGAAGCTGTTCAGATCAGGGATCTAAAGGGATAAGACAATGGCCAATAAATTGATACACAAAATTACCCCTTCTATAGATTAAATTTATTGGTTGAAACGTTTGAACACTCAACTTCCCAAAAGTTGTTAGGTCAACGAATAAGAAAACGTTATTATAAAACTTTGGGGACTAGTGTAATAAAAAGCCCATTGTCCTCTCTCTCTGTGTGTTTAGTTATGTATTTTTTATCGCAGATATTGGCTTCGCCTCTATCTACAGCATGACCCTCGAAAAAGTATTTTTAAGCATCTGCAGCCCTTATTTCTCAATGAATTATTATAAAATGCATATGTCCTTGTTCTCTATAGTATTCCACGTAAGTAGATAAAAAAAATTTTTTTTTACCTCCATTAACACCGGAGATTTTTAGTGCTAAAGTTTTGAAAAAGTGACTGAGGAAAAAGTAACTTTTAACATGATACGACTTTTATAGCAAAATTAAGCTAGAAATCCTTTTATTTTTGTTACTAGCAGAAACTTTATACAAAATTGAAATAAAAAATTTAGTTTTTGAGTAAAAAGCATTTTTTTACACATATTTTTTGAGTCTTTTTAGTTTAATGATATTTTGAAAAACTTACTTATTAGGCAAAATTGTTTAAGATTAAAAAACCAAATAAATCTCTATGAATATAGCAGGAAAATTGTTTTTGTTTCACAATCCTAACTTTAATAACAAAAAAGTTATAAAGAAAATAAAAATAAAACATAATGATTTTTTAGTCTAAAAAGCTTAATTTACCCCTTATTAAATAATTGAGATGTCAGAAAAGTAGGCGGAGCAACTGTCATAATTAATCCTTTTCTATAAATAAGGGTTAATAAATAACCTAAAATTTGCAAATAATCAATTTATTCAGTAGTATTTTTTGCCATTAAAAATTTATATTTTTTGGTGGAATAAAAAAGAAATATTTAGTTAACTTGTTTTTCTTTGTGTCTCATTATTCAATTGCCAGAAAAACATAATATAACCATCCAAAAAATAAGAGAAACAAAAAAAAATTCTTTTTCTCAGTCACTTTTTCAAAACTTTAGCTCTAAAAATCTCCGGTGTTAATGGAGGTAAAAAAAAAAATTTTATATTTGCTTACGTGGAATACTATGGAGAACAAGGACATATGCATTTTTTAATAATTCATTGAGAAATAAGGGCTGCAGATGCTTAAAAATACTTTTTCGAGGGTCATGCTGTACTACTTGCAATAAATTATAAAATATTGCATCGTATTACAGATTGTTAGCCCGAGGGCCGGCCGAAGGCCCGTCCTGACAAAACTGGTATTAATTTTATGATTTTATTTTAATATTCGTGGAATATTGTCTGTCAATCGATGATAAACGAGCACCGCTTCTATTCTACCGGATATCAATTATTTTCACGCCACACTGGAAATTTTCAAAAGCAAAGCTTTTCTATAATTAGGGTCGGTCCGTCCGGCCGTACGTCCGTCGGTAACGAAGTGTCCTATCGATTTCAAATTTTGCATGGTGATTCCTTTAGTAGTTAGGTACAATTTAGAAAGCATAGCAACTCTATAATCATTACCAAAATGTCCGTAGGTCAATTTTAAACATGTTTATTTTTTTATTTTTTTAACAACAAATTTTTATGTTAATAATCATCCGATTGGTCTGATTTTTTTATATTGATTCCTGGGACAATAAGGTATAATGCTATAAGCGAAGCAACTCTATAATCAATCCCTAAAATGTAAGTATGCCCATAAACATTGTCCTGTATACAGCAGCTTTTCAACAAATTTACTTACAATTTTGCTTCGACTCTTATATATTTATATTCTGATTATTCAGATTATATGTTAAGTGTTAATGTACGTTTGTCCTACCGTTTCAGTGCTTCGTTTTTATGGATGTTGTCATCCTTGTTTATAAATATTTAGAAATTATTAAAACAAGCATATTCAAATGAATATTCTAATAATTAAAAACGGATGAATCGCAGAATCTAAATGATTTTCGGCTATTTATTAATATCTAGCGGCAAACAATGACTGTGTCTACCAATTCCTGCTCTAGCATTGACCCTTTTTTTTCTTCATATCCCGTGAAAAATGATAATTTTGACCTTCATAGAAAAAAATTATTCTTAAACTGCATAATAAATGTTTTTTCATCTCTAGTAAGGATTTTGCATTGATTTTAATAGGATAGATCTAATTTTTAGAATTATAATAAAAACAAGGATGACAACATCCATATAAGCGAAGCACTGAAACGGTAGGACAAACGGACATTAACACTTGTATAGTGTCAGAACTGAATAATCATAATATAAATGTATAAGGGTCAAAGCAAAATTGTAAGTAAATTTGTTGAAAAACTGCTTGATTCAGGATAATGTTTATGGGCATACTTACATTTTAGGACTTGATTATAGAGTTGCTTTGCTTATTACATTGTACTTTGTTGTCCCAGGAATCAATATACCAAAAATCAGATCAATCGGATGATTAGATCACATAAAAATTTGTTGTTAAAAAAGTAAAAAATCAACATGTTTAAAATGGATGTACGGACATTTTAGTGATAATTATAAAGTTGCTACGCTTTCTAAATCGTACCTAACTATTAAAGGAATCACCATGCAAAATTTGAAATCGAAAGGACAATTCTAACATGCCTAAGTTAACAAAAAAGCTATCCGTTACGGACGGACGTACGGACGGACGTACGAACGGACCGACCCTAATTATAGAAAAGCTTCGCTTTTAAAAAGCGAATGGGGGATGGTAGCAACGTAGTAACTAACAATAAGAAAGTCCGTACGTCCGTTTAAAACTTGCTAATTGTTAGCTTTTTTATCCTATTCATATGATGCAGTATTTCTTTAAACAGAATTATTCATTTTGCAAAAAGTTTGTTAACAATTTTTTACTACGAATTGCCATCTGAAATTAGATATATAGCCTCTTAGAGGCTAAGGGCGAAGCCATTGGTACTGGTATAGTAAGTAGATTTTTTTCCATGTCTGCATTTAAAATTGCACTAAATTAATAGAGTTCTCTATATTAGGGAAGTTTATCATAGGGCCCGAGACGGTTTTAGGCTATTTCATTTTTAATTTAAGTCTTTGGGTGGTGTAAGCATATTTTGATCATGGAAAGTAGTAGTTTTCGTCGTTTCTTTTTCACATTAGTTTTTCTCCTAATTCTAGCTCCTGCGAGAGGCTTTAACCCTGCGGTTACCTAACCTAACAATCGTTTTCTTTTATGGTCCGAATATTTTTTGACATTTTTCGACAATCTAGAATCTAGGGTCGCAGCTGCTAGTATGTATGCCCAGGCATCTAAGGGATCTAAAGGGATTAGAAAATGGGCGATGAATTTATGTACATTCCCCATGGAGGTACACTAAATTATCCTTTTTGTAGATAATAATTAGTGGTTGAAACGTTTTGACACTCAAATGAATAAACCAACCAATGCAAATACAATAAAATCCCCCAAAGTTGTAAAGCCAACAAATAGGAAAACGTTAATATAAAACTTTGGGGACTATTGTGATAAACATATCAATGTACTATCCCTTCTTAATGTATGCCACTCTATCGTATACAGTACTCAATTGATATCCTTCTTTACTATTTAATATTTATGATAATATTTTTACATGATATTCAATATTTTTGTACTTTTTCTCATTGCACGGTTTTTGATAAATTAAATCTTTCATAGCATTCTTGGACTTTGTTACAGAGAGAGGGGACAATGGGCTGTTTATTACACTTGTACTCAAAGTTTTATGATAGCTTTTTCTTATTCGTTAGCTTAACAAATTTTGGGACTTTATCTTTCTAGCCATTATAATACTTATACTAAAGTAATAGGATGTTTGTCTGTTTGTTTGTCTGTGTGTCTGTAGCGACATAGGTCCCGTGAAGGTTTATAACTATTTTCTTGGGGGGTTGGACACCCCAACTCCCCCCCCCAAAAAAAAAAATGATGTGGGGGGGAAAAAATTTTCCACCCCCCAAAATATTTTTTTACTTTTTCTTTTAAAATCTAAAATAAGAAATTGGGTTATCAAATTTGACTCCCCCCTCCTCAAGTGCCCCTAGTGGCCTCTAGGGGCGTAGCCGCTAGTTATAATAAAACAAAATTCAAATAAGCTGACAAAGATGCCAACATAAAGATTAAACTTTAAATCGGACAGTCTGACAAACGAACATAAAGACATAAAATAGGGATCTAAAGTGATAAGACAAAGAACGCTAAATTAATGTACAACCCTATTGATGATACACAAAAGTACCCCTTTTGTAGATTAAAATTGGTGGTTGAATTGTTTGAACACTTATCTTAATGACTAGACTAATCAAAATTCACTACAGTCCCAAAAGTTGTCAACCAAAAAAATAATTGATTGTTATTTATACGTAAGAAGATAATTTTATGAATGAAGCTTAATAACTCCAGGTAAATTTTTGTTTACAATTATATTTACATAACGTTATTTTTAAGATTAATATTACAGCACAAAAAAGGCTAATTTATGCTGTAAATTTTCTGTCACACTAAAGTATAGATATATTATAAGAAACAGCTGGGGGTCTATTGGGAATTAATGCAATTTATTACAATAATCAACACCTTAGTAAGAAACCAGGAAGGGAAGGGATATCAGGCTATTACACTAGTCCCCAAAGTTTTAAATTAGCGTTTTCTTGTTCGTTGGCTTAACAACTTTGAGGACTTTTATTGAATTTTGAATAGTTGGTTTATTAGCCACTAATTTTAATTTACACAAGATGTAATTTTGTGTATCATCATCAGATATATACATCAATTTATCAGCCATTGTCTTATCCTTTTAGATCTCTAATAAGAAACAGTCTAAAATAAACACAACTGCAACGCACTGAAAAAGTAAAACAAAAAGTAGCGCAACAATAAAAAGAATATTAACAATTAGAATTTTAAAGGTTTAGTAAGATGAGACTATTATGTTGATTAAAATTATTTATGGAAAAGTTTGGTCTCTATTAATATTTAAAACTAGAGTTGGCTCAATATAACTATATCGCTATTGGCTAGTTTTCTATAAGTACATATCTATTTATCTATTTCTCAATAAATCAATTTTCCTCCCCCGCCATTACTATCTAAAAGAAAGACGTAAATATTTATTAATTTAAATGATTTTAAAAAGATTTTTTCAATTATATTTTTTTTCACATTACCATCACCAAAGGGTTAATATGATTAAAATTTTAGTTTTAATATTTTAACACAAAGGATGTGTTGCCACAATCAAATTCTTTTAAAATACAGTTTTCTTAATTTACTCTATTATGAACGTATATTTTTTATTTATGAAATAAGGATTAAATACTTCAATGTAATTCAAATATCTACATGAAGTGAAAAACTTAATTCATTCCATAAACAAATAGGATAAAGGTCTTATTGCTTTGGTCAATGAGAGTTTAATGATGATTATTGGAGCACTATGAGTTTTAAACACTTTACCATTGGAAGACTCGAGCTCATTTATAGACGTTTATTTCCTATATAGATCTGTCATGGATCTTGATGCAATAAAGCAGGCTGTTTTGTAAATGTTAAAAATTGGAAGATTTCATTAAATAAAAGTAATCGCAAATATACTTTGTAAATAAACCCCTCATGTCTTTTAGGCTGATAAAAATTTTCAGAATTAATTAATTGCTAAATTTTTAAAAACGAAGCTTTCTTATGACTATGGTCTGTACGTCTGTTTATCATGTATATTAAAATTGTCATATTGATTTCAAACTTTGGATGATGATTCCTGTAATAATTAGGTATATTTTAGAAAACGCAGAAACTCTATTATCATTACCAGAAAGTCCGTACGTCCATTGAAAACATGCTGATTCTTGACAACATGTTTTGTATGACATAGTTATCCTATTTATCTGATTTTTGTGACAAAAATTCCTAGGACAACAAGAAACAAAGCATCTCTATAAACAAGTCATAAATGTAAGCATTTTCTTAAACAGAACTATTTATACTTTTAAATTAATATTATGATAATGATTCTCCAGTTTTTTAAGTGTTTATGTTCGTTTGTTCTACCTTTTGATTTTAGATCATCGCTTTTATGGATGTTGTCATCCTTGTTTAATCATGATTAATTCTTACTTTAAAAAATTTAAACTTAAATTTTGTTGTACGTGTATCCAATGGATTTATGAATTAGAAGGTACAAGTGAAGCTGGCTAAAATAATGATCCCTCCCCCCTTTACTCCATCCCCTCCCTTGTATTTAAGGAAAGTATTTTCTCGATTAATATCCGGTGGATTAGAACCGGTTCTCATCCATACGAAAAAACTGTCTAGCATCGTATTATAACGAGTTTTTTTTCGGCATCTCGGGACTAAAAGAACTTTTATTCTGATAATTGTATGTTTTATATCCACGGAAAGCTGTTTATAATACGATGCGAGAAATAGCTATTATTGATATTTTTAAGAGTGTTGCACTTGTCCTTATGTAAAATTGTATTACTGTTAATTAAATATACCACAAGAAATATTGGGAATAGTCCCTTTCGTGGCAACGCTCCTTAAGGGGCGATTCTTCGTATTTTCACAGGAGTTTTTTACCTATCTCTAGCCCCTGCGGGGGCTCTAAATCTGCAGGGCCAATTACCTAACCCTGCGGGACAATCACCTAACCCAAAATACGTTAACAGAACATAAAATAACCTATTAAAAGCCATTTTAAAAATACGACGAATCGCCCCTTAATGGGCGTTGCCACGAAAGGGATTATTCCCGAAATATTATTAAATATGTGTACATACATTTATGTCTAGCCGAGAAATAATGAATATAGTATATACTTAGATATACTGACAGTGTAAAATTTAGCTTGCTATTATGGACCCTATTTATTGATCAGTTTGTTCATGTACTTGGAAGGGATGGGGTAATAATTATAAGGTTTGCTTGGGGGTATTGATATTTTGAGAGATTGATGATAAATTGATATTTTCCCCCAAATATGAATTAACAAGGATGACAATATCCATAAAAGCGAAGCACTGAAACGGTAGGACAAACGGACATGAACACTGCTTTATACAGGATAACGTTTATGGACATACGCTTTCTAAATCGTATCTAACTACTACTAATCACCATGCCAAATTTGAAATCGATAGGACAATTCTAACATGCCTAAATTAACGAAAAAAGCTATCCGTTACGGACGGACGGACCGACCCTAATTATAGAAAAGCTTCGCTTTTAAAAACGAATAAGAAAAAGTGTTTTAAAAACTTTGAAGATCAGTATAATTTACATTTTAATGTCCCCTTCTTCCTGCCAAAACTTTTGTTTTTTTTCCGACCAAACTTTTGATGAAAATAACATCATGTTCATTGATTTTATTTAGCTACGGCCATTTTGTGTCTTATGTCATTTAGAGGAAAGCCAGAATGTTAATAGTTGGTAAACATTGTATCAGCCTTTTACTTATCCGCGACTGTGGCTTAACACGTAGCGCACTCGCTTGTCGTCGGGTAGGGGATAGGTTCAAATCCTGGCTTAACACGGCGTCATAACCAAAGACGTTTAAAATGGTTCCTACTGCTGCTATGTCAGGTGTGCGACATAATATTAAGAGTAGGCGCAACTCACTACTCCATGCACAGTTAGGCCTTCTCAGACAGAGGTCGTGCATCAAAGGGTTGGTTGTCTGATGGGCGAATGGACGCTTTACACAACAATCATAAGCGAAGTATGTTTCAAGGTGCATAAAGAAGTCTATAAACCGAAGCGCCACCAAGCCCACTAGAGTCATACTCAGCCTTTTACCTAACCCTATTAAAAAGGTTTGACCTTAGAATGGATAATAACCACAGAGATGGGTTTTTGAAAGATGAATGCCGCGTTTCTTGATTGATTGATTGACTAGACAGAGTATACAACTATTTATTTAATTATTTCGCTTTTGTTGGTACGGCCTTCATAGAAGAAAAACAAATTATCTTCAATCCATTTTTGCTGCATATTAATATGCAGCAAAAATGGATTGATAGACCTGACGTTAAAGTGTCATTGATAACAGACTCGCCTATAATAATGTAGTTGTGGATAGCAGAATAGTTATTTATCGCATTATATTATTAACAAATTGTCGCGGACATTAAAATAAAAAAGATATAAGATTAAAACTGACATTAATTTTATTATTTTTCATTTTGATATTTGAAGAAATTAACTGTGATTTGAATTTTTAGTAAGACTGAGAACTGGTTCTAATCCAGTGGCTATTAATCGGTTTCAAAGCCCTACTGAAAATATTGTTCATTTAAGTGCAGAAATATTCATGAAAAGCGCATTGTTATTTACAATAATGAAAGTTTGAAATTAATTTTCATGTTTTTTATTAGTCCCCAGGGCCTACTTCAGGATAAGTGTACTAGGGATCCAAAGGGATAAGACAATGGCCGATAAATTGATATACATCCCCAATGATACTACATAAAATTAATCCTCCTATAGAATATAATTAGTGGTTGCAACGTTGAACACTTAACTTAATGAACCAACCAATCAAATTCAGTAAAAGTCCCCTAAGTTGTAAGGTGAACAAATAAGAAAAGTTATTATTTAACTTTGGGGACTAGTGTAATAAACAGCCCAATGTCCCCTCCCTCCCTGGATAAGTGTATACTTGATAAATATATTTATGAAGAAAAATTCCTCTATAAGCTAATCTACTTAAAAAAATGTTTTTCTCGTTTTAGAGATAGTCTGTACGTCCTTATGTATCTTTGTTCTATTTCATTGGCGATTTGGAGTAGAATTATACAGGATAAAATAAAAGTAATGTACTAAGTACTTATACAAGCACTTTCAATAAGGAAGAAAATTAAATCTTTAAAGAAAATTACGTTTTTACAAATTGAAAAAAAAACACTTTTTTAATGTGTACCTATTGACTTTTTTTCATAATCTATTGAGCTTTGCTTTAATTTTGCTGAAATGGATGTTGTCATTCTTATTTTTTATATAAAATGGAGTGTGGTTAAGAAAATACCTCAAAAACTATTTATTGGTTATTTTAAATACTTTTTTAATATACTTGCTTTTTGCTGCAGCTATTTTTTTTATACAGCAAAGAAATAGAAATAGAAGAGTAGAAGAATATTCTGAACCCTTTTTTCGTCAAATCTAAGAGGGAACATTCCTAGCAGACAAAAGTATTGTTTACTTTCGACTCAAGCTGATGTGGATTCTTAAAAAATTATAGACTCGCTATTCGATAGTGAGGCAAAATTATTTTTGTGAAAAATCATCCAAAAGCACATTAAAAATCTACAAAAATTAAACAAAATCATATGTTAATAACCCTCTTAAGATTTTATTTCATTTTTGTAAATTTTTTTATTCGATTTTGGAGGATTTTTCACAAAAATAATTTTGCCTCACCAGCGAGTTGCCAGCCTAACTTTTTTTTTAAGAATCCAACTTTGTTTCAAGCTTTCAAATTGTAAACGAAATTTTTGGGCAATTAATTCTGATTCCGCAAAGCTTTCTACTAAGAAAATATACTGTTAACAGTTGACTTTTATGTATGTATGAAATGAAAAAAAACATGCCTTCGTAGGAAAATGTGTACATAATTTCAACCAATGAGATCCAATGTAAATTCCGATGCGATTCTCCTATTGGCTCAATCAGACATTCCCTCTCTTTCTTAGTACCTTTATTAGCAAAGATTAACTTTAAACGTTAATATATAATTCATTGGATGTATATTGTATATTGTATAATCCTTATACTAAAGTAACAGGATGTCTGTGTGTTTGTGTGTCTGTACCGAAGGATCTCGCTAACCGCTGAACCGATCGGGTTCTCCTTAACAGGGTAGCTTCTCGTAGGTCCTAGGAAGGTTTATAACTATTCTGGGGGAGGGTACCACCACCCTCCCAAGAGAAATCACAATAAAATCGAAAAAAAATGAAATAGTGTCGCTAGCGTATAGTCGCCTTGCGTAGAAACATGAATTTAACAGCTGATAACATAGACACATTATTTCTCAAATTAGATGTTTAAAATAAAAAAAAAACATTTAAATGTCACTAGAGGTCTCTAGGGGCGTATCCGCTAGTAAGTAGATATTGTGACAGGGAAAATTTGTCGTCAATTTGGGTTGCTAACAATAGGTTCCTCCGTTAGTAGTTGTTTTGGGACAAGGCATTCCCCCCACTCTAACTATTTATGTCGCCCATCTGACATAGTAGCAGTAGGAACCACTTTAAACGTCTTTAGTTATGACGCAGTGTGGAACCGAGATTTGAACCTATCACCTTCCCGACGACGAGCGGATGCGCTACGTGTTAAGCCACGGTCGCGGGTTTATCGATTAGGATAGTATTGCTTCTAATAAAACACGAAAAACATCAAAAATGAGGTAAAATTTATTTATAAAATTTCTTTCGTTAATTTACATTTCTTAATTAAAACAATTTAATTTACATTACAATTACAGAATTAGATATTATTAAAATACTGACGGGGTTATACTTATATATTTTTTTTGAAAAAAACGTTATCTAATATTTATTCTGACAAAAGTTGAAATACAATTTAATTACTTTGATTGTATTGTCAGGGAGGGAGGGGACATTAGACTGTTTATTACACTAGTCCCATTAAGTGTTATAATAACGTTTTCTATTCGTTAGCTTTACAACGTTGGGGACTTTTATTTATTTTGATTTCATTTAGACAGTATATAAGACCAAAAAAATATTTACTTAGAACTGTAATGAAAGTCAGGAATCGATAGAGATAATACAATGTACATCCCCAATGATTTTACACAAAACTAACCCTTTTGAGATTACAATTAGTGGTAGAAAATTTGGCCCTAAGCCAACAAATAAGAAAACGTTATTATAAAACTTTGGGGACTAGTGTAATAAACAGTCCAATGTCCCCTCTCTCCCTGAAATAAAGTATTCATCAACAGAATTAAATAATTCCAGTGTCAAAACATATTAATCAAACAAGGATGACAACATCCATAAGTAGCGAAGCTCAAAATTTATTGATAGACAAAAAATCAGGAAAAAATAATCTTTTGAGTATGCTAAAAAGATATAAATGAAATAAATCACGAAACCTTTTAAAAATATTTTTTGAAGAATTAAGCTAAGAAGAAAAAATGTAAAATCTAGAAATCGATCTTGCACCCCAACCAATAGCAAGTCTTAATTAAACTTGGGGAAAATATGTATAATGTTGAATTAATTAATCCCTAAAAATTACAGCTGTTTATCTTGAATAGGAGTCGAAAAAATCATGAAAAAATTTAAAAACTAGGAATCGATCTAGCACCCCAACCAATTATCATGTCCTAAAAAAACCTAATAGAAATGTGTAGAATGTTGACTTAATTAATCCCTAAAAATTCCAGCCATTTATCTTGAACAGGAGTTGAGATAATCATAAAACTTGAAAAACTAGGAATCGATCTAGCACCCCAATCAATATACAAATCTTAATGAAACTTAAGTAAAAATATGTAGGATGCATATTTACTTAATCCCTGAAAATTTCAGTCGTCTGTCTTGAAAAGAAGTCGAGAAAATTACAAAAATAAAAAAAATCTAGGAATCGATCTAGCACCCCAATTAACAAACAGATGGACAAAACAATGTATAGATTAGAAGCGCATATGTCATGGGAATCTGCACTAAAAATTTCAGCTGTCTATCTTTAATAGGAGCCGAGAAAATCACGTTTCCCCCACTTTGTCTCAGACGGACGGACAGACGGACAGACGGACGGACGGACAGACGGACAGACGGACAGACGGACGGACAGACGGACGGACATTTCGAATTATAGAGTAGCTTCGCTACTAAAAATTACAGATCACAAAATCACTTTACAACTTGTAAAGTGATTTTAATTACAACATTAAAAGGTTAAATAAAATAAAATTCACTAAACATTTTATTTATTTTGAATAAAGGTAGAAAAATATTTTTTTCCTTTAACCCAAAGGGGGGATTTTATTTTCTTAATAAACTTTTTTTCCAGAATGGCTTTGAAACAGATTAATATCCGCTGGATTAGAACCGGTTCTTTTTCATACTAAAAAATCATGTATAGCATCGTATTACAGACAATTTTCTACGAATATCAAAATTAAGGTTCATTAGTCCTCGCCTCAGCTCTGTCCCCTATAGGTAACAAAACTGACTTTAATTTTATTAATAATATCCGCGGAAAGCTGAATAACTGAATAACTATTCTGAGCTTTTTTGTTGTTTACAAACAAAATGAACCCTTTTACATTTAATCACATTGTTGAGGTCAGCTTGGTATTTTATGCCAATTGAAAGTAGCGCAGCAACTCTATCATTAAGTGATGGTTACTACGTCATCGCTTCCTTTAAAAAGACTAGTGGCTGCGTCTCTTGCATCTATAGCTCTGTGTTCGAAGAGGAGATGCATAAAAATAGGGTAAAAATAAGTAGCCCCTAACCATCTCGTATATGCATTTGCATATAACTGTCTTTTTTCTCTTAAGGGTAGAAATTAGCTTTTGGAATGCTTAATTATGATTTTTTTATAACTTAAAACTAAAATTCCTTTTTACATTAAGTCTTTTTCAAGTTGTACTCTAATATATTGTTTTACTATAAAGGCAGAACAGATAAAACAAAAAAGTAAAATTTTTACTATAGTTAATAATTTTACTTGAAAATAAAACACGGTTACAATATTTATGTACTTTATATATATGTATGAATATGGAATGAAATATGTACATTTATGATTTTGTTACTTGTTTTATTATACATTATTTTCAAAAAAAGGTAATATGACTCATTTTTAATGATAATGATAAAGTAAAAAAAGTACCTTATTTAAAAGGAATAAAGTATAAAAAATGTTTCTTGCTTTAAAAAAGGCGCATGGCTTTAGAAAATGCGCAAAAAATAAAATAGCACTTTTACACACATGTTATTAAAGTAAATCAAAATAAAAAAAAAGTTAAATATCGCATCGCATCATAGACAGCTTTTCGCGGATAAAAAATGTACAATTATCACATTAAATCCAGTTTTGTTAACTCTAAGGGGAACAAACCCCAGAGAAACAAAACTGGTATTAATCTTATGTTTTTTTTTATTTTGATATTCGTAGAAAACTGGATATAATACAATGCTATACATAACTTTTCAGAATGGCTGAGAAACTGTTCTTATCCACCGGATATTAATCTTTTTCGAAGCCATACTGGATAAGAAAATGTGAAAAAAATTTAATTAAATAAAATGAAGCGTAATACATTTGGTAACTATTTTAATTTAATGCATAGTGTTAATATTTATTTTAGATGAAATGCATGGAATAGGGAAAGGACAATGGCACATAATTTAATCCACATATCTTTTTTCTCTAATATTTTCAGGGAGGGAGGGGACATTGGGCTGTTTATTTCAATAGTCCCCAATTTTTTTTATAAAAAGGCTTATCAATTAATTGAAATTTAAAGAAGGGGGTAATTATGTGCATCATCATTGGGGATGTACATTAGTTTATTGCCTTATCCCTGTAGATCTCTGTACATATTTTAGAATATAAGATTAATTTATCCCCCATTGTTATTTCCCTGGCGGAGAAATGTACGTGGGGCTTAATGGGCTTCGTCCTTCTCATACAACATGACGGTTAGGTAGAGGGTCCAGTACACGCCATTGAACAGCAGGAACAGCAGGGGGAATAGCACGAAGGCCCCGCGGTCCAGGGTGTTCTTAAATTTTGTCAATTTCTCCTGAAACAAGGATGACATCATCAATAAAAGCTCTAAAATAAGAAGTCCAAACAAGACAAAAACCAAATTGCTGCAAAATTGTGTCAAAAATGATCCATGTGACGTCGTAAAAATGAGGAAGATGAGAGGAGAAGTGGGAAAGAAAACCCCTAAAAGAGAGATTATTAATCCCTTATTTTATGACGTCACAGGGATGATTTTAACACAATTTTGCATCAATTTGTTCTTTGTTGAACTTTATTGCAAAGTTGTGTAAATATAGGAATCTGTTTAAGGGCGTACGGACTCCATGGTTTTAATAATACCGTTCCTAGGCTTTATAAATCGTACTTTACTGTTATAGGAATCATTGTGCATAGTTTGAAATCTAATTCTAACGTGCTAAAATAGGGGAAAAGAGCCATCCGTTCCGGACGTACGGAAGTATGGACCAAAACTAATTATAGATAATCTTCGCTTTTAGAAATATGTTTATTTAAACCTAAATAGTTGAATAAATGACAAAAGGATGACAACATCCCATACAAGCAAGGCTCTGAAAACTTAAGGTAGAGTGTCAAAGCTTAATAAGCAGAATTTTAAGATAAAGATTTACACCAAATTTTATATAAACTCTTTGCAAAATTAATTTCTTAATAAAATCATAAAAGCTAGAGGCAGAGACCAGGGACTAAAGGGATAAGACAATGACCGATAATTGATGTTAATCCCCAATGATGATAAACAAAATTTCCTTTTCTGAAGATTGCAATTAGTGGTTTAAACGTTTGGACACTCAACTTATTTAAACAACCAATCAAAATTCAATAAAAAGTCCCCAAAGTTTTTAAGCAAATGTCACGCCCAATGTTCTTTCCCTCCCTGGTAAAATAGCGTTTTCTTCTGACATAAGTAAACCCCTAAAAGCTAGGGACAAAGACGCTATTACAAAAGTACGCATTATTAAAACTCTATTCATCCTTAATTAAATTACATTGCATTTATATTCTACCAATTCTAAAAATGAAATTGTATAAGTTGTAAAAATGTCACTCGCTATGCCATCAAAAATTAGATAATCTAGATAAATACTCTCTAAATTAGCCAATGGGATAACAGTGGAGGTACATTCTTGACATGTTATTGGTTTAAATTGTGTACGAAGCTTTACAAAGTATCTAAAGAAACAGCCTTGTGACGTCATAATTATCTATCTCTTTTAGGGGTTTACTTTCCCATTTCTCCTCGCATCCCTTATTTTTATGACGTCACACGGCTGACTTTTTAGACACGTTGTAAAGCTTAATTTTTTTTACAGTTTTTAGTAAGAGAAAGGTCAGTTATTTTTTTCATTTCATTTGTATAATGAGTTAGCTATAAATAGTCGCATTACTTAGGATAAAGTATATTACAAAACATGTATGTTAGCTATGAACAGTTGAATTTTTTTTAGGATAGAGCTAGCTTTCGGGAAATTATATCCTTGACAAATTTTGAATAAATCGTGTATAAGAAACACAAATAAAGGTATTTGTTTGTTAGATTTTTAATAAAAGTTTGACGGATTTTTGAGGTCAGATGGGCAATCATGATATATTATGTCTAGTGTCATCAATTAGAATTGAAAAATTGTCAAAACCAAATCTAGATTTTCATTTTTAATACTCTTTTAACCAATTACAACAAAAAATGAAAAATTATTATTCGCTTTGAAAATTTGCGCTTTCAAACAGGAAGTAATATCATAAAGTATATTAAAAGTGAAGATTTTCTATTATTAGGGTCCGTTCGTCCGTAATGGTTAGGTAACAGTTAGCTCTTTTCATTAGTTTAGACATGTTAGAATTGTCCTATCAAGGTGATTACTATAACAGTTAGGTATGATTTAGAATGTGTAGCAACTCTATAGTCGTTACCAGAATGTTCGTACGTTCATTTAAATCATGTTGATTTTTAACTTTTTTGGCAACAATATTTTATGTGATATAATTGTTCAATACATCTTTTTTTTCGGAATAGTGATTACAACAAATTCCAATATTTATAAGAGAATCATCTCTGTAATAAAGTCCTAAAAATGTAAGTATATCCTTTAACAATATTCTGTATTTATCATTTACGTACAAATTTGTCAAAACATATAACATTTATGTTTTGTTTAAACAGTTTTTAAATTCTACAAGAGTAAATGTATTACCATTTCAGACCTTCGCTTTTATGGATGTTGTCATCCTTGTTTTAAAAAATTGAAATTGTTAGATATGCATTTGTTTTTTTTCTTTGGGTCAGGATAGGTTACAGTCCTTGGTAGCCCTGTAGGGTTAGGACACCAAAGTCATATGCCCCACAGGGTTATGGTCTAACGGCTGAGTTAAACAGAGAAAAAATATAAACCCCATCTTATTTTCCTTTTATTTAAAAAATAAGGACAATAAATTCCATTAATGTCCTAGAAATCAGTATTCCAAAAATCAGATCAATCGAAAGGACAATTCCAACGTGCCTAAATTAACGAAAAAAGCTAACCGTTCCGGACGGACGGACAGATCATAATAATATAATTCTTCGTGTTTAAAAGTATAAGGGGCAGGGCATAGACGTCCAAGGGGGGGGGGGGGTTAAAGTGGGGATTACCCCCCCCCCCCCATTTTTTTTTTCATTTTACCCCCCTCCCTCCCTATTTTAAATTTACCCCCCCAAAAAACGAATTACCCCTCTTAAACAAATTTTACCCCCCCCAAAAAAAAAGCTTGGACGCCCCTGGGGCAGGGTAAATTTTACTTTCATTGGCCCATCCTTATGGAATATGTGAATAAATCAAATAAATTGGAAAACAATTTTCAACTTTGATCTGAAAATTGCCCGGGTAATTGAATAATTTAAATACAGTGTGTTCAAAATTTTAGAATCTTGATAACAAATTTGACAAAGCCCAAATTTTGTCAAAATTGTGTCAAAAATTATACATGTGACGTCATAAAAATGAGGGATTATCCATATCCTTTTTGGGGGTTTTCTTTCCCACTTCTCCTCTCATCTCCCTTATTTTTATTGCGTCACATTTATCATTTCAGACACAATTTGGGCTTTGTCACAAAAATAAATTTTTCTCTTTTTTTGCTACTAAGCATTAAAAAGCAATTGTCGAATTTGAAAACTTTTCTTGTTGTTACCTAAATAATATGTGACGCAGAGAGAAAAGGTACAATGGGCTTTTTAATACACTAGTCCTCAAAGCTATCTTTTAACGTTTTCTTATTCGTTGGCTCAACATTTTTGGGGACTTTGAATGTGTCCGAACATTTAAACCACTAATTTTAATCTAAATTAGTGGTAATACTTTATTGAGGAAGGTCATATATTTACCGGCTATTGTCTCATTCCTTTTAGATCCCTTGGTGTGACGAGTCTTTATATATGCTAAACATATTGAAAAGAGGAATTCATTATGCATGTGATATCAAACACTTTCCCAAAGTCAAAATGACTTAAACTACACCGTCATTTGAAAATGTAAGATAATGACGAATTTTATCTTTAAATGATTCCTGTAATTTAACGGTAGAAACACAATTTTAACGTTATAGTTTATTGGAGCACGAATTCAGAATTAACTTATTTAATTACACTTTTAGTATCGAAGCTACTCTGTATTTAACTTTGTCCAGCCGTCCATTAGTATATTCGTACGTCTGTCCGTCAGTCTGTAACTCAATGAAAAAATGTAAATCTAGATGGCTATATTGATATTGGTTCATCAGTCTATCTCTTATTTTATACCACTGAATGCCTGACCTATAACTAACTTTGTCCATCCATAATGTTTTGTGCTTCTCTTCTTATGAATGTTGCAAATTGTCATCTTTGGTATATTAAAGAATAAATATATAATCCAGACAACCACCTGGCCTAAGTGGTGGGGACCTTTTTCGTCTGCTAACAAATTGCTTTTTGTTTCTTCTGAATTTATATCTTCGACACTATTGATTTATATTCAAAGACCCAATTGAAAGTTGGCACCCATGGGTAGAGTTATATATAACTCGTGCCCCCTCTATTATTTAACTTTGATATTTAACGAACATCTGTAGCAAGTTACCGTAGCCCTTCGGGCCTAAAGGCAGGAGTTTTATATAGTACCAAAAATTTTCTCAAACTGGCCTACCATTGGTCATAAAAGATATAAACTTGCCTGCCATTAGATATTTAGTCTGTGTATTGGCCTATCATTGATCATTTGTATTGTATAACGTTATTTATAATATGTAAAGCGCTTTCTAGAGGCCCTTTTCTTGACGAACCCTGTGCAAAGAAATAAAAATGTAAATACCTCATCTGAATGTGAAATTTTCCTCAGCTTCAAAGAATTTGTTCTTCTCCATTTTCTTTTTCTCTCTGGACGTTTTCTCTCCACCTGCTCAAATTCATTTTTTATTATTATTATATTTTTTATAATATTTCTTGGCTCCTATAAAAGATAAAAGGCTGAAACTTTTTGTCAACATTCTCATCAATATGGAGCATAATTAAGTTTAAAACATCCATAACGGTCGTACTACTTTTAGACAGGTTTTTAGCTACTTTCATAATTTTTTTAATTTGTTACCTAACCTAACTATAGAGATGCTTCGATTAAAAAAAACATTCCTGAGACTTCAATTTTTAGGTTTAGCGATTAGTCAGACAAATATGTTCCATTTACAAAAATAAGAGTTTTTAAATTTCTTTTTCATTTCAAAGCCAAAAAGTACTACTATACTATGTTTTATTTCTTCATTGCCCTATCACTGTATTATATCTGAATCTTTCTCATATCACTAATCACACTATCTCTCTTCAGGGGAGGGAGGGGACATTGGGCTGTGTATTACACCAGTCCCCAAAGTTTTCTATTAATTTTTCGTATTCGTTGACTTACAACTTTGGGGACATTAAATTTTAATTCATTAAGTTGAAGTGTCAAAACGTTTCACCTACTTATTGCAATCTAATGCAGGGGTTATTTTGTATATCATCATTGGGAATGTACATCAATTTATCGGCCATTGTCTTATCTCTTTAGATCCCTGCATACTGACAATAGCGTATTGTTTTTACCACACAAATATGACATATCAAATAATAAGAAGGTGCTTTCCTAAGAATTCATCAGTGGACCTAAAAAAAGCCTCCGTAAAATTTTAGTCATATCCTTAATTTTAATGATATGGTATTATATTTTGTATTATAAGAAAAGTAGTCATGATTGACATATTCACGACATGGTAGTTTTAATGACATTATTAATATCTAATATTTGGAATTAAATGAAAATAAAAGTAGGCTGCCACATTATCGACTAAATACTTATGTTGATATGATAATAGCATAAAATTTTTGTCAAGGAATTACCTCCTCCCCCCCCCCCCCTTCGTTTTTTATATAAATTAGCAGCTAGAGGCCTCTAGTGGTGATACCCTTTCCCAAAATAGTCTTGTAAACTTCCCAGGACCTATGATAAGCTACCATATCGGTTCAGCAGTTAGCAAGATCCTTCTGTACAGACAAACACACAGACAGACAAACACATCCTGTTACTGTTATAGAAGGGGGTTTGATAATGACCTAATCGAAACAAATATGGAATTATACCAATAAGAATTATTTCTGTACAGTATTATTTCCTTTTTTTTTGATTGGATTTTCTCATTGACCAAGGATATGCAATATAAATTAAAGTTTCATTGATTAGCGGCCTCGTCCCTAGCAGACTCTAGTTATACTTTAGTTAGATGGGTGGGAGGGGGGGGGGGGGTGGTGAATGTCTATCCATAACATTATATTTAAGATTTAAATGAAAAAATAAAATAAAAACTTCAGGGGTTAATTTTTCTTGAAGAGAGGGTGGAGGTATCTTTTAAAAAACCTTTCCGAAAGCTTTGCGGTAAATGAGATCCTCAAAGATCATACTTTTTTGAGATTTTTTGCTTCACACTTTTATAACGATATATCGACGATAAATTATTGGCGTTGCAATATAATTAACATCGGATAAATATATTTATTAAAGTGCCATTGTCATGTTTTTAGAAACTCATACAACATTTAAAAGGAACTCTTTGACTAGATGAAACGTTGGTGGCTAAACGTTGCTTTTCGAAAGACCTATCTCTCTCTCTCAAGATAAACGTTTATGTACAGTTGCATGTTATCATTGTTAGAAAAGATAGTTTTTATACAAGGTTTCGTTTAGGAAACGTCCAACGAGGTAATATTCTAAGGAATCCAATTAATATCCGCTAGATTTGAACCGGTTCTCAGCCATACTGAAAATTCATTTATAGCAGTTTTGTTTGCCCCGAGAGGCTGAATGCCCAGTCTTTTTTATTCTGAAAATTTTTCATTCTAATATCCGCAAAAAACTGTAATATTCTGGGAAATTCGATTAATATCCGCTAGATTAGAACCGGTTCCCAGCCATACTGAAAAATCATGTATAGCATTGTATTACAAACATTTTCCACAAATATAGAAATGAAAATCAGAGAATTAAAACCAGTTTTGTTAGCTCTTATAATTTTTCATTCTTATATCCGCGGAAAGCTGTCTATTATACGATGCGATAAGTAACTATTAAGACTCACCAGACAATCAGTAAGAGGTTCGTGCATGAGACAATGTTCTGCTTCAAGTGCCTTTAGGGGCGTAGCTGCTAATATGATAGAAAACTTATTAAGACTCACCAGACAATCAGTAAGAGGTTCGTGCATGAGACAATGCTCTGCTTCAGATGCCTCTAGGGGCATAGCTGCTAACATGATAGAAACTTATTAAGACTCACCAGACAATCAGTAAGAGGTTCATGCATGAGACAATGTTCAGCTTCAGATGCCTCTAGGGGCATATCTGCTAACATGATAGAAAACTTATTAAGACTCACCACACAATCAGTAAGAGGTTCATGCATGAGACAATGTTCAGCTTTAGGTGCCTCTAGGGGCGTAGCTGCTAACATTATAGAAACTTATTAAGACTCACCAGACAATCAGTAAGAGGTTCATGCATTAGACAATGTTCAGCTTCAGATGCCTCTAGGGGCATAGCTGCTAACATGATAGAAAACTTATTAAGACTCACCAGACAATCAGTCAGAGGTTCGTGCATGAGACAATGTTCAGCTTCAGGGGCTGGATACAGCTTCACTGGAGAATTCTAAAAATAATGGATTTATTATTCCTTGGATCCTACACCAGATTTTCATGTTCTTTATTTAAGTGAACTATGTAGCAGGCTAAAATAACGATCTCCTCAATCCCCTCCCCTCCTACTGGATAATCGGCACGTCCAATAAATACGAGGGAAAACTGCAGCATAAATTGACGACAATTTTTCCCTGTCATAATATCCACTTACATATATTCTACATCCATTCTGAAAATAAATGATTTTTAAAAGCGAAGCTCGTCTACACTTTGTTAGGTTTTTCGTCCGTCGGTTATGGGTTGTCCTCTCTTTTTCAAACTTAACATAATGATTTATGTAACATTGCACCACAAAGTCAGTATATTCATTTTAAACATGATGACTGTCATATGATATCATTGTCAAAAATAATATATTGATTCCTTTTCTAGTTAGATGCATCAACAACAACTCTATAATCTTATAAGAAAGTAAGTACATCCATTGAAAACATGCTGATTTTTAACTTTATAAACAACAATATTTCATATGATTATCCTATTTATTTGATTTTTGCAACAATGATTCCTAGGACAATAAGTTACACTATTTTAAACAAATCATCTCTATATAATCAAGACCTAAAATTGTAAGAATGTCCTTAAAAATCCTTGCAAAAATTATACCTTTACAATTTTATATTTAAAGATTAGTTATTAAGTTTCGACACTCAAAAAATATTTATGTTCGTTTGTCCTACTTTTAAATTTAACGCTTCACTGTAATGGATGTTGTCATCCTTGTTTTTATATAAATGAATTCTCTACATTCACACCTATTTCAATAAACTTAAAATAAAGTGGCTAGATAATTTATTTTCTTTCTTTCTTGCACTCAGGAATATATTCTTCAAAGATAAGGTTTTATCCAGAAAATTGATCAATTAAAAACTATAATTCAATTTGCAAAAGAACAAGGATGACAACATCCATAAAAGCGAAACACTGAAACGGACATTAACACTTGAATAGTGTCTGAACTGAATAATCATATTAATATAAATGTATAAGAGTCAAAGCAAAATTGTAAGTAAATTTGTTGAAAAACTGCATGATACAGGATAATGTATATGGACATACTTACATTTTTAGGACTTGATTATAGAGTTTCTTCGCTTATTACATTATACTTTGTTGTCTCAGGAATCAATATACCAAAAATCAGATCAATCGGATGATTACATCACATAAAAATGTGTTATTAAAAAAGTAAAAAAATCAACATGTTTAAAATGGACGTACGGACATTTTGGTGATGATTATAGAGTTGCTATGCTTTCTAAATCGTACCTAACTACTAAAGGAATCACCATGCAAAATTTGAAATTGATAGGACAATTTTAACATGCCTAAATTAACGAATAAAAGCTATCTGTCTCAGACGGACGTACGGACCGACCCTAATTATAGAAAAGCTTCGCTTTTAATAAAATGTGACGATATCCTGTAACCATACCGTTCACCTAATTCCTTTCCCTCTAATTGGATGAGTGAATTGACCAATAAATGAGTTCCATGTTAGCAAACTTAATTGATAAAAAAAAACATTTCTTCCTTCAAAATATCCACTATGTTTATTTTATCCATTCCTTCAAATGCATGGCCTAACGAATATGAAGCACATGACATAACATTTTAGTCGTTCGTATTAATTGAACAAATCCTATATTTAAGTATAAATAAACAAACTTTTAACTTATTTCAAACTATGGCTTAGTGTGGAAAGTAAAGTAACACAAGGAGGGGACATTGGGCTGTTTTTATTACACTAGTCCCAAATTTTGTATACCTAAAAAAGTTGGCTCAACAACTTTAGAGACTTTTAGTTAATTTTGATTGGTTGGTTTATCAAGTTGAGTGTTCATACGTTATAACAGCTAATCTTAATCTACAGAAGTGTGTATCATTATTGAGGATATACATCAATTATCGGCCATTGTCTTATCCCTTTAGATCCCGGGGAGAGTAAAGTAACATCATAATCATGAATGAGAGAGAGAGTCTGATTAATTGTAATCAAAAGGGGTAATTTTGTTTATAATCATTAGAGATGTACATCAATTTATCGGCCATTGTCTTATCCCTTTAGATCCCTGGGAGAGTAAAGTAACATCATAATCATGAATGAGAGAGAGAGTCTGATTAATTGTAATCAGAAGGGGTAATTTTGTTTATAATCATTAGAGATGTACATCAATTTATCGGCCATTGTCTTATCCCTTTAGATCCCTGGGAGAGTAAAGTAACATCATAATCATGAATGAGAGAGAGAATCTGATTAATTGTAATCAGAAGGGGTAATTTTGTTTATAATCATTAGAGATATACATCAATTTATCGGCCATTGTCTTATCCCTTTAGATCCCTGGGAGAGTAAAGTAACATCATAATCATGAATGAGAGAGAGAGTCTGATTAATTGTAATCAGAAGGGGTAATTTTGTTTATAATCATTAGAGATATACATCAATTTATCGGCCATTGTCTTATCCCTTTAGATCCCTGGGAGAGTAAAGTAACATCATAATCATGAATGAGAGAGAGAGAGTCTGATTAATTGATAAAGGAAAAGTCAACCAAGGACAGAGTCAGAGATCAGAAAGAATAGTTATTTTTCTTATAAAATCCTATTATATAAAGTAGCAAGTTTTGAAGCTTAAAATTTTGATATATACTGAAATAATTGAGTTCAGCATTTAAGGAAAGTTTCACACAGGTCCTGGTGGTTTTAGGCTATTTAAGTTTTAGATTTAAGTCGTAGGATTGTTTAAGGATATTTTTCTGCCTTTCTTTAAAATTCAAATACAGAACCGCTAGATGCAAGGGGCGCAATCGCTAGTAAGGATAATAATGTAACAACCAATAGAATTGATGTATCAACTACCTGGCTCCTGTTTCTAAAGACCTTTGTTTTGTCTGCTAGCAAATTGCTTTCTGTCCTTTTGGAGCAACTTGTCCGTGTTAATATTTATAATGCTATATTTAGAGTCCCCACTGGGTCCTTGGGGTGGGGATATAGTTGTTATTATTGTTATCACACGCCTGACCTAGAAGATTTAGGTACTAATGCCGCTAGTAAATGTACATAGATCCAAAGAGATAGGTCAATAGCCAATAAATTAATCTACATCCCCAAAGATTATACAGAAAATTATCCCTTCTTTAGATTAATATTAGTAGTTGAAACGTTTGAACACTCAATTTAAAAAAAAACCAACAAATCAAAAATTAATTAAAGTCCCCAAAGTTGTTGAGGGGACCAGTGTAATAAAAAGTTCACTTTCCCCTCTCTCTCAAGTAAACGTAATTGGTTGATATGATTTTTTTTTGACAAATACTGTGCCTTTTTTTAAGATAGGCGTTTTTTGAGATGGGCAGTTTTTTTCAGTGTAGCCGTGAAAAGAACGGAAGTTTATTTACTCTAACTGTAACATGTTATTAATTATGGAAATAAAATGCAAATACTCTTAGGGTTGGGTATTTCATTTAGAAAAACCATTTTCTTCTAATAAAAAGTAATAATTTTTACTAACTAAATAACTAAAATAATACTTTTTCCAGTATGGCTTCGAAGCCGATTGATATCCGCTGAATTGGAACCAGTTCTCAGCCATACCAAAATCACGTGTAGCTTTGTATTATAGACAATTTTCAAAAAAAGGTTTCAATCTTTATTTCAATATCCAATAAAAGCTGCATATAATACGATGCAATAAATTATACAACTTTCACACTGCGCAAAATTGGAAACAGATTAGATTTTCAACAGACGAAAAATGACCTCCTTTACATCATCAGGACTTCTATTAGATTTTTTTCATTTTTTGAGGGAAAAAACAAGTGCACAAAATAATTTAATGTCATATTTTATTCAATTTTCAACTATTTAAAACTATTAAAATCGTTGAATAAATGTTCCTGTCCTTAATGAAGTTTTTGCTTTTAAGATAATTAATGTAAGTTTTATCAAGTGATAAAGTTTTTTTGGCAAAATTAATTTCATGAAAAGCCTAAGAAATATTTGTATCTACAGAAGATTCATACTATTATATAAAGTAGAAAGGTTGTTTTGTCTGTTGCTCAGGATCTCAACAACTTCTGGTTTTAGGCTACTTTCCTTACTCCTTCAAATGCAGAGCTTCTAGATGCTAAAAGCGAATCCACAAGTTCTAGTTACATACGCATGAGTCCCAAAAGTCTGAGTGGACAAACGCAGGAGTTTTAAAATATCAATTTAATTAAGTATTCCTAAACAGGTTAGGTTAGGTTAAGATATGAATATAAAAATAAGCCACCAGCAGGGTTAGGCATTTTAAAAACATATAAGATGGTCTAAAATAGGTTAGGTTAGGTTAAGTGTCCACTCCGACGTTTGTCCACTCCGACGTTTGAGACTCCTGCGTTTGTCGTAGGACCCTTTTAAGAACGATAGTGGCTGTGCCCTAGTCTTTGTGATTTCGCCAAAATTCAACTTAAATAAACAAGAATGACAACATCCATAAAAGCGAAGCACTGAAACGGTAGGACAAACGGACATTGTATAGTGTCAGAACTGAATAATCAGAATATAAATATATAAATGTATAAGAGTCGAAGCAAAATTATAAGTAAATTTGTTGAAAAACTGCTAGATACAGGATAATGTTTATGGACATACTTACATTTTTATGACTTGATTATAGAGATGCTTTGCTTATAATATTGTACTTTGTTGTCCCAGGAATCAGTATACCAAAGATCCGATCAATAGGATAATTAGATCACATAACAATTTGTTGTTAAACAAGTAGAAAAATCAACATGTTTAAAATAGATGTACGGACATTCTAGTAACGATTTTAGAGTTGCTACGCTTTCTAAATCGTACCTAACTATGACAGGAATCACCATGCAAAGTTTGAAATCGATAGGACAATTCTAACATGCCTAAATTAACGCAGAAAGCTATCTGTTACAGACGGACGTACGGACGGACAGACCGACCCTAATTAAACGGTTTCTTATTCGTTGAATTTCGGGACTTTTAATAAATTTTGAATAGTTGGTTTATTAAGTTGAGTGTCCAAACGTTTCAACCACTAATTGTAATTTACTAAAGCGGTTGTTTTGTGTATTAGCATAGGGGATGTACAGTACATCAATTTATCGGCCATTGTTTTACCCCTATAGATCCGTAAGAAAGTTTATAAGCAATTAATTTGCACGGATGAAACTTTAATACTTAATAACTAATTTATTATGCTTCAATTCAGAGCTGGATCTTTAAATCATTTCAATGGTGCGCGAAATCGGGGTGCGCCAACTTTCCACTAATAAGAGCACAGCATTTTATGAAATGCCGCGCTGTGATTGGCTGAAATTCGGCTCACTCCGATCTGGCTCACTAATAAAATGATTTAAAGATCCAGCTCAATTCATTTTCAGGTGCAAGGGAGATATACAAGTAGGAAGTCAAGAAACTTAAGTCCTTGAAATTACTGACTTTGAAACCAAACTTCAAGATCTTAAATGGAGGTATTTGTTGATTGGAGGGGGGGGGGGGGTTGGAGGATGTTGGCGAAGTTTTAATCTGTGTAATGGAAAAGGTACGACTTTTTTTATTAAGAGCAGGAATCAAAAATGTGTTCTTAAGGAAAGCCTTACATCAGTCCTTAATAATTTTTTTACTTTTTTAGATCCTAATTATTCCCGCTTTATTAGAATTTTGCAAACGTCTTGGGGGTGTCTCACTACTGTTCTAAGAAATATAAGATTGTAGAAATTTGTTCATTTCCTAACATCCTTGAATCCAGAGTTGTTCAATTCCCATATATTAATTTGGTGATATTATGAATATTTATAAGAAAAAAAATAAAATAATTTATGCAATATATTTTTGATTACAGTACAATCATGTGAGAAATATTGGACAATAAATGCCCTCTAAGTTTTATAAAAAAAAACATTTATCATTTGTTGTCTTTAATGCTTTATATAAAATCCTAGTACAAACTGTGTCCAAACTTTTCCATTTTAATTTCCAGAAGATATAACTATGAGTATTATAATTTAAGGGGAACATCAATTTATTTCTCATTATCCAATCTCTTAAAATCCCTGAACGACGTACATACCTTCTTACTGTGTGGATGATAGCTACATGTAGTATAGCTAGCTGCGCTACTCCCATTAGAAAATAATAACCCTGTAGGACGTACTTACCTTCTTACTGTGAGCATGATAGCTAATTGTGGTATAGCTAGCTGCGCTACTCCCATTTGAAAATAAGATTCCTGGAGGACGTACATAACTTCTTACTGTGTGGATGATAGCTAATTGTGGTATAGCTAGCTGCGCTACTCCCATTTGAAAATAAGATTCCTGAAGGACGTACATACCTTCTTACTGTGTGGATGATAGCTAATTATTGTATAGCTAGCTGCGCTACTCCCATTAGAAAATAAGATTCCTGAAGGACGTACATACCTTCTTACTGTGTGGATGATAGCTAATTGTGGTATAGCTAGCTGCGCTACTCCCATTAGAAAATAAGATCCCCCTAGGACGTACTTACCTTCTTACTGTGTGGATGATAGCTAATTGTAGTACAGCTAGCTGCGCTACTCCCATTAGAAAATAAGATCCCCCTAGGACGTACTTACCTTCTTACTGTGTGGATGATAGCTAATTGTAGTACAGCTAGCTGCGCTACTCCCATTAGAAAATAATATCTCTGTAGGACGTACTTACCTTCTTACTGTGTGGATGATAGCTAATTGTGGTATAGCTAGCTGCGCTACTCCCATTAGAAAATAATATCTCTGTAGGACGTACTTACCTTCTTACTGTGTGGATGATAGCTAATTGTGGTATAGCTAGCTGCGCTACTCCCTTTAGAAAATAAGATTCCTGGAGGACGTACATACCTTTTTACTGTGTGGATGATAGCTAATTGTGGTATAGCTAGCTGCGCTACTCCCATTACTGGAGGACGTACTTACCTTCTTACTATGTGGATGATAGCTAATTGTGGTATAGCTAGCTGCGCTACTCCCATTAGAAAATAATAACCCTGGAGGACGTACATACCTTCTTACTGTGTGAATGATAGCTAATTGTAGTATAGCTAGCTGCGCTACTCCCATAACTGGAGGACGTACTTACCTTCTTACTGTGTGGATGATAGCTACATGTAGTATAGCTAGCTGCGCTACTCCCATAACTGGAGGACGTACATACCTTCTTACTGTGAGGATGATAGCTACATATAGTATTGCTAGCTGCGCTACTCCCATAACTGTAGGACGTACATACCTTCTTACTGTGTGGATGATAGCTAATTGTAGTATAGCTAGCTGCGCTACTCCCATTAGAAAATAAGATTTCTGGAGGACGTACTTACCTTCTTACTGTGTGGATGATAGCTAATTGTGGTATAGCTTGCTGCGATAATTTCATTACTGGACGACGTACTTACCTTCTTACTGTGTGGATGATAGCTAATTGTTGTATAGCTAGCTGCGCTACTCCCATTTGAATATGATTTCTCTCCATATTTTTCTCTCTTTCTAAAAAGAAATATTTTGTTATTTTAATTGAAGATTGAATTTTATGTTTATTTTCATTTTATTGTTCATGGAAAATTGTCTGTAATACTTACTGTTACGGTAAGCCATACTGCAAAATATCTTTAACCCTATTCTGGGGGGGGGGAGCGTTTACCCCCTTCCCTCTCCCTAAAGTTACAAGAAAAGAGATAAAAGGGAGGGAGTAATGGGGGATTCATTGCCTCTCCCCCCCCAAAAAAAATTGTAATTATTTGGACGACCCATAGGTTAAATCTTCTGCCGAATAATATATAGCTTTTTTGAAAATCAAAAAGCTTTTAGATAGCCATTTTAGAGATTCAAAGATACAGAAAAATGCTTTATTGTTTGATACATTTAAATACAAATAATAGCAAATTTAAAAACTGTATTTATTTACCGGCGGCGGCGTAAGAGTTTCAAATAAATAGTTTTTCCCGTTCCAAATTAATTTAATTTAAAGTTTATAAATACATATGAAACAATGGAATTTCAAAGGACAATCCAGCAATTTTAAATCATTTTAATTTATTTTGATGTATTAATTTGTATTTAATGTAAAAATAGGGAGGGGAGGGGGGGGGCATATGTTATCTTATTTGTTGGCTCGAAAACTTTTGTATTTTAGGACATTTATAATGTTAGGTCTTTTGTAACATTAGACCTTTGTGTGGGATTAGGTCTTTTATAGATCTTTTGCAATTTAGGTCTTCTGTAAATTAGATCTTTTGTAGCACTTCCCTTTCATTGACTGTTGATTGGTGGTTCCAAACTCTTTATTTATCATCAATTGTCTTATTCCTTAAGATTCCTCAGTAAATGTAATAAAAGCTGCGAATATTATTTCCTTGTAATTATTATGGGGTTGGTGTTATAGGTTGCTTGCAGGTATTTAGGATAGGTTAATTGGTTTGAATTGTGGTAGTTTGGTAGGGCGATAAAGTACTATTCTTAAGAAGGGGCTTGTTTTTTTATTGAAGGACTTCTAAGTGATTTCAAATATTTTTTTTTATTTGCGGCTTTCTTGTCACACTTCGTATACTAGAGTAATATAATCTTGTGGAGGGTCTGATAGGTTAGGTAAGACATTTATAAAGCTTTTCTATTCGGACCAGCAATTTCAGACATCTTGAGCTTCAGACAAAAAAAAACCCTACTACTTTTTATTAATTAAACTCACAGAAAGGCCTTTTAAATTCCAGACTGTGTGTGTGTGTGTGTTAGTGTGTATATGTGTGTGTGTGTTTATAAGTTGAAAACTTATTGTACTGTATGTATTATCTGTGTATTTCAACATAAATAATTTTATTTCTTTACAACTTATAAATCAGGAACTGAACGAAAGTTGGAGTCTAAAAAAACTATTCTGATTAGATTTTTTCTACCTATTAAAAGAATGAGTAAAAGAGAGAGTAAAAGAATGTAAAGAAAATAGCCTAAAACCTCCTTAATTAGGACATTTATAAAGCTTCCATGAAAATTAAATCCCATAATACTTTATATGTTAGCATAATAACCATTCTTAATTTGTCGAAACGGTACAGGGTTAGTTTTTCTTTCATTGCAATGTCCCTTCCTCTGCCTTTATCCAGGGAGGTAGGGGACATTGGGCTGTTTATTACACTAGTCCCCAAAGTTTTATAATTAAGCTTTCTTATTGGTTGGCTCAATAACTTTGGGGACTTTTATTAAATTTGACAAAAAAATCCACACCCATTTTTTTATTTTTTTATTTTTTTGTAGGAGATATCCTTATTTTAGATATTCTTATGTTATTTTTTACGAATTTCACCTTAACTTTTTTTATCATCTCGTGGGGCAAAGCCTCTAGAGGCTAGGGGCGAAGCCGCTAGTTAATTTTATAATTTGTATATGAAGTATGCTTTATTGTTAAAAGCATTATGCTAATAAGAAAAAATTTACTAGGGAACAATGTCCCAAATAAGAATTAAATTGGATTAGATTGTTTATAGGCATGTTTTATAGCTTGTTATAGAATTAAGTATGCACGTATGCTCCTAGAGGCCTATAAGGACACTTGAATGGGGGGGGGGGGGGGGGGTAGAAATTTTGTCTTAAAAATAACAAAAATAAAATTAAGTTTATTTTTGTTGGTGGAACATACAAGTAATAAAATATTAATTAGATCTAGGTTACCTTTCCTATAGGAGTATATGTCAGTATAAGTATGATGGCATTCCCGAAGCTGGCTAAAATAACCCACCAACTCTACCCAATCCCTTCGCCAGGGAGGAGTGGTCATTGGGCTGTTTATTACACTAGTCCCCAAAGTTTTAAAATAACGTTGAGTTGAGTGTCCAAACATTTCAACCACTAATTGTAATCTACAAAATGGGCAATTTCGTGTAACATCAATGGGGATGTACATCAATTTATCGACCATTGTCTTATTCCTTTAGATCCCTGGTCTATATTACCTTTTATACAGCACTATATGTCTGAGTATGATGGCATACTCCAGGAGGGACAGAAAGACGAGCAGCATACAGGCCAACAGCCATACTTCTAGAGCAGTCACCGTGTTCGATACTGGGATTCGGGTCCTGAAATAAAAGGTAATTTTATTTCAAGTATGGCTTTGAAGCCGATTAATATCCGCTGGATTACAACTGGTTATCAGTCATAATACAGGCAATTTTACACGAATATTAAAAGAAAAATCATAAAATTAATACTAGTTTTCTTATCCCAGGCTTTCAGCTCCTCGGGGCTATCAAAACTGGTTTAAATTTTATAATTTTTCATTTTAATATACACGGAATGCTGTCTATAATACGATGCGATATACATCTTTTATGAACATTGTGTTTAAGTTGCGAAGCAATGACATTATTTTATATAACTAATTATCCAGGAGTACAAAAAGTATGTAAGAAAAAAAAAACAATTTCAATGCCAGAATGACAAACAGACATATATGTCTAATTACAGAATAGAGGAACATTCTTAACTTGTCTAGAATTTCAACAAATTTATTCCCAATTCCAATGTTATTCCAGACTTTACACTTATATAAAGATTTTAAGAGATATTCTTTGAAATTGCCAGTTAAGCACCCCTTCCCCCTTCCTTCTTTTTTTCAATTTTCTTCTCTGAAGTGGAGCCTGAACTCTGTGGGTTAAAACCTTCCTAGGCCTTTTACTTAACCTAACATAACTTTAAGATACATCATGAAGACTATTTTCTGCTCAAAAATTTTAAAAATGGCGAGAGGGTATTTGATGATTTATTGGCAATTGAAGGGTTAAAAAAAATGTTCTCCTTAAATTGGATGTTTTTTTCACCTTTGCTGAAGTGTATTCAGGGAGGGAGGGGACATTGGGCTGTTTATTACACTAGTCCCCAAAGTTTTATAATAACTTTTCTTATTAGTTGGCTTAAAAACTTTGGTGACTTTAGTGAAATTTGATTGTTTGGTTCATTAAGTTAAGTGTCCAAATGTTTCAACCAATAATAGTAACCTTGTAAAAAGGAGTAATTTTGTGCATCAACATGAATGGATGATCAATTTATCGGCCATTGCCTTATCCCTTTAGATCCCTGTAGTGTATTTAATTAAAGACTGGAAAAAAAATTCAAAGTTGTGGGAGTTTTTCCATTGTTGTAAACATTAAAAAAAACTAACAAATCATCTTTTTAATGAATCACATCTTTTAATAACCCAAAGCATTTCTACTAACAAACAAATTTTTTAACATCTTTATTATCAAACGGAGATATAAACCATTAACCTTCCCGATAAAATATTCGCGTGTATAAGTAGTTATTTTTGTAGAGGGGGGGGGGGGGGAGATTTGACTTTGAGCTGTTTATTATACCAATCGCTTAAGTTTTATAATAACGTTTTCTTATTCGTTTGGTGAACAACTTTTATTGAATTTTGATTGGTTGGTTTATTAAGTTGAGCGTCCTAACGTTTTAACAACTAATTGTAATAAATTTTGTGTATTATAATTGGGGATGTACAATTATTTATCGGCCATTGTCTTATCCTTTTAGATCCCTAAGTTTATGGGATAAATAATCCTATTTCCCTTCCCAAAGAAATTTTTTTGTAGTTTTCCATTTGTTCCAAAGTTTAAATTCTTTAACCCAAGTCTATCTTGTTGATTGAATTTCAAAATAGTTTTTTAATTAGAATTTAATTATATGACGTAACTCATTTTAATGAATATTGTTGTTTGTTAATTTTTCTTTTCTTTTACTATGGTTTAAATAAGGTCACGTGGCTTATAATTTGCACGAGAAGCAGCTAATAGTGTCTTCAAAAAACTAGAAGAATGTTACAACGATTGGCCGAACTATCCCGATTGACGTCATATTATATTAGTAGGGAATATGGCGTCGTATACTATTAATATTTCAACTGTATAACTAAAACCAGCATCATTTTTACCATTTTTAGGACGAGAGTTGGTTTAGTGTTCCTTGTTTTTATAATCGCTGAAATTCTGCAAATGTACTTACATAATGTGATTTCAAAAGCATAAAATTGTAAGCTTTGCAAATTGAATGTTGTACGTATTTTATTTAATATATTTCATTGTAGAAGTTGATTTATACTTTAATCAAGACTTAAGTATAATCAAATAACCAAAACTTGACCTAAAGTTAAGCTTTTATATGTCAACATAATGACTCTAATTTCCGCAAAAAAAATCTAGCGCTTATATATATCTATGCAGTGAGGTAACGAGCGACAACCCTTTTCTGATCTGGTAGTTTGGAAATTTTAGATTTGATGGCAATTATGTAGCTAAAATGTTCTCTAAATAATTAAGCAACTGCAAAAAAACCCTTTTTTTCCAAATTTTATCTTTAAAAAACAAACCTAATTATTATTAATTGATAACAATCATTTTTTCATTCAGTATTCAAAAATTTTTAAATACAGTGTAATCTTATTTCTCAAATGCTTTGTTGAAGTCAAAGTAACAATAATTATATTTACTTTAAATACCATCCATTCCAGTTAATGTACACCAAATTATATTGATACCCATACTTTTACAAACACTTTATCTCATTCGTTGGCTTTGGGGACTTTAATTAAATGTTGGTTGGATGGTTAAAACTAGCAATGTCCAAACTTTTCAACAATTGCATTGGGATTAAGGGGTAATTTTTTTTATCTTCAATGTGGATGGACATCAATTTATTGCATTTTATTGATTGAAATTTATATACACAAATTAACTATCTTACCCTGCAAATAATAAAATATTTATTGGCTCAATGTGTATCATTAAACTTTATTAGCAAGACTCTTATTTCAAGATCTAACATAAACGCAATAAAAACCATATTAATCCTTATATAAAAGTAACAGAATCTGTGTCTATCTATCTGTGTGTACCGAAGTATCTCTCTAACTGTTGAACCGATATGGTTCTTCTTTACAGCGAAGCTTCTGGAAATTTTCAAAATTATATCAGGGAGTGTACCGTCCCCCTCACAAGAGAAATCGCTTATTTAAAAAATGACCCCACCCAAAAAAAAAAAAAAAAATAAACTAAAATTGCGAGAGTGTTCAATCCCCCGTCCCCCTCCTACCTCAAATTCCCATTGAGGCCTCTAGGGGCGTAATGCTACTGTATTAATATACTAACCTACACCAAAGATATTAAATTATTTTGAGCGGGGCTATAACTTGTTCTTAACAACCTAAATTTGAACTTGTTACACATAGTTACAAGTTTGGTTTGTAGTTAAGTATGTATAAGATGGACAAATAATCCTTATAATAAAGTTACAGGATGTCTGTTTGTCTGTCTGTTTGTGTGTACCGAAGGATTTTACCGAAGGATTTTGATAGCTTCTTATTGGTGCTGGGAAGTTTGATAATTATTTTAAGGGAGGGTAACTTTTTCTTTTTCAAACTAAAATTGTAGGGGGTGTCGACTTCCCCTTTTCCCATCTCAAATGTTCCTAAATACCTCTAGAGGCGTAGTCGATAAGGTGTTAATCTACACAAAATATATTAAATGTTTAAGAACGGATCTAATAATTGTTCTTAACAACCTAAATTTGAACTTGGTTACACATAGTTACAAGTTTGGTTTGTAGTTAAGTATGTGTAAGAAGGACAAATAATCCTTATAATAAAGTAATAGGATGACTGTTTGTCTGTCTGTTTGTGTGTACTAGAGGATCTTGATAACTGCTGAACCGTTATGGTTCTCCTTTACATCTTCTTATTGATGCTGGGAAGTTTGATAATTATTTTAAGGGAGGGTAACTTTTTCTTTTTAAAACTAAAATTGTAGAGGGTGTCGACTTCCACCTTTTCCCATCTAAAATGCCCCTAAATGTCTCTAGAGGTGTAGTCGATAGGGTGTTAATATACTAAATATATCAAATGTTTAAGAACGGGTCTAATAATTGTTCTTAACAACCTAAATTTGAACTTGTTACACAGAGTTATAAGTTTGGTTTGTAGTTAAGAATGTGTAAGAAGGACGAACTATTCATGGATAAAGAAAGAGGTATAATTTAGAAAATATTCAAAATCTTTCGTTTGAAATTATTTGTAGTTCATGAGTAAAAGTTTTTGAAATTTTTTCCAGTTTGGCTTCGAAACCGAATAATATCCGCTAGATTAGAACCGGTTGTCAGCCATGATGAAAAATCATGTATAACATCTTATTATAAACAGCTTTCCACGAATAACAAAATAAAAAAAAAACATAAAGATAATACCAGTTGTGTTAGCCCGGGCCTTCAACCAAACTGGTTTTCTTATATTTTTTTAATGTCCGAGGAAAGCTGTCTATAATACGATGCTATGAATATCTATTAACAACAATAAAAAAATCTAGTGGTATTATTTTTTTGTGTTTTTTTTTCATTTCCATCTAAAATTTTCCGCAAAGAATTTTTACTTATTCCCCTATCCATGCTAAACTGTGTGTAGATAATTGTCGGACAAACTTATTCTCAATTTTCCTGGTACAACTTGCTAATACTTGGGTATTGACAATAGAAGAAAAAAAACTGTCTGATATTGTTCCTAATTTGTTCCCAGGGAAGGAGGAGACATTACACATATAACTTTTTGCATCATCATTGTGAATGTACATCAATGTATCGGCTATTTTCTTATTCCTTAAGATTCCTGATTTGTTTCCTAATGAATAACAATGTGTTCTATAAAGATTTGGTTTAGTTATCCTCTATGTAATATATTATAAGTTTTTATTGTGTAAATATATATTTGTTTACAAAATTAATTCCTCTGATAAAAGCTTTGCTGCTAAAATGAATATTAAAACTTACGTTGTTGAGTTGAACATATTGATAAGAACTAGACACAGGGTGACCAACAAAACAATTCTGGCAGGGACTATATCCTGAAATATATTATTACTAGACACAGGGTGACCAACAAGACAATTCTGGCAGGGACTATATCCTGAAATATATTATTACTAGACACAGGGTGACCAATAAAACAATTCTGGCAGGGACTATATCCTGAAATATATTATTACTAGACACAGGGTGACCAACAAGACAATTCTGGCAGGGACTATATCCTGAAATATATTATTACTAGACAAGGGGTGACCAACAAAACAATTCTGGCAGGAACTATATCCTGAAATATATTATTATTAGACACAGGGTGACCAACAAAATAACTATGACAGGGACTATATCCTAAAATATATTATTACTAGACACAGGGTGACCAACAAGAAAATTCTGGCAGGGACTATATCCTGAAATATATTATTACTAGACACAGGGTGACCAACAAAATAACTATGACAGGGACTATATCCTAAAATATATTATTACTAGACACAGGGTGACCAACAAGAAAATTCTGGCAGGGACTATATCCTGAAATATATTATTACTAGATACAGGGTGACCAATAAAACAAAGGATACCCAAAAGAGCATAATAAACATGGTAGATGAAAGGTAGACAGACATACAGACAGACATATTTGATTCCTGTACTTACTGGAGGTATGAAGAAAGATACCCAAGAGATCATAACAAACATGGCGGATGGAAGGTAGACAGCCAGACAGACAGACAGACAGACGGATAGACATATAGACAGATAGACAGATAGACAGATAGACAGATAGACAGATAGACAGATAGACAGATAGACAGATAGACAGATAGACAGATAGACAGATAGACAGATAGACAGATAGACAGATAGACAGATAGACAGATAGACAGATAGACAAATAGACAGATAGACAAATAGACAGATAGACAGATAGACATCCTTGATTGCTATACTTACTAGAGGAATAAAGAAAGATACAGACAGACAGACAAATAGACAGACAGACAGACATCCTTAATTCCCTATACTTACTGGAGAAATGAAGAAAGATACCTGCGAGATCATAACAAACATGGCGGATAGAAGGTCGACAGACAGACAGACAGATAGACAGACAGATAGACAGACAGATAGAGAGACAGATAGACAGATAGATAGACAGACAGATAGACAGACAGATAAACAGACAGATAGACAGACAGACAGACAGACAGATAGACAGATAGACAGATAGACAGATAGACAGATAGACAGATAGACAGATAGACAGATAGACAGATAGACAGATAGACAGATAGACAGATAGACAGATAGACAGATAGACAGATAGACAGATAGACAGATAGACAGATAGACAGATAGACAGATAGACAGATAGACAGATAGACATCCTTAATTCTTGATACTTACTGGAGGAATGAAGAAATATACCCAAGAGATCATAACAAACATGGCGGATGGAAGGTGGACAGACAGACAGACAGACAGACGGACAGACAGACAATAGACTTCCTTAACCCTTAACAGTCGGGCCCCTTGCCGCACCTTAATCGGTCGGGGGGGGGGGGCGTTCAACGCCCCCCCTCATTATCTCAATTCCCAATAGAGCTAGAGGGCTAAATTTTTTTGTGCAAGTCCCTTGTTTGATAGTGAATTTCCGTCCTTTTATAAGTCTAAGTTATTTTTTGCTTCCTTCAACCTTTTATTTTACAACCTTTGTTTTTAGGTCTTCTTTTACTAAAAAATTTCAAACGGCTGTAATTTTCTTATTTTTGAAGCTAGAAGATAAATTTTTTTCCAGAAAATGTTTATCTTTATGTAAATTTTACATTAGAATTATCAAAATATAAATTTCAGC
Organism: Acartia tonsa; assembly: GCF_053477335.1. Taxonomy (NCBI): domain Eukaryota; kingdom Metazoa; phylum Arthropoda; class Copepoda; order Calanoida; family Acartiidae; genus Acartia; species Acartia tonsa. Next base: position 48,446,784 of record NC_137269.1, on the reverse strand, counting down.
GGCCGAAGCTGTACTTGACAGCTGCCAGCCGCCGCAGTCGGCGGTCGGCGGGAAAACGGCGGCGAATTTTTATGAAATTTTAATACGTTATGTAGACATATAAGAAAAGCTTAAGTTTAAAATTTGAAGTCTTTAAGTCAAAAATTGCGGCCACAGGAGCCTTTTAAAGATTTCTGGAGACCTGGAGGATCTGGACCTGCAGGATCATACCTGGAACCTGAAAGTGACTTGAACTCCTGTATTTCATATAAGGATGTACTACTAGAGGATATTTTAGTATTTTGGTATGATAAAATGCTTTGTTTTAGTCAAAAAAATATTTTTGCTCTTTACCTGGATGACCCTGCCATGTTTGCTGGCATCCTGTGCCCGCCAGGATGGAGATATTCGAAAAATTCCAACTCTCAGTTATGTGTTTTACCCATACTTAAAAAGTCACGCAGTTTGGGCTCTTTATCTTTCACACACAGAAAATGAGATAGAAAAAACCGGATGGGGGGGGCGGATATAAGGTAGACAGACAGACAGACAGACAGACAGACAAACAGACGGACAGACAGACAGACAGACAGACAGACAGACAGACAGACAAATAGACAGACAGACATCCTTAATTCCCTTACTAGAGGATAGACAGATAGACAGATAGACAGACAGACATCCTTGATTGCTATACTTACTGGAGGAATGAAGAAGGATACCCACGAGATCATAACAAACATGGCGGGTGGAAGGTAGAAAGACAGACAGACAGAAAGACGGACAGACGTGATTGCCATACTTACTGGAGGAATGAAGAAGGATACCCAAGAGATCATAACAAATATGGCGGATGGATAGTAGACAGACAGACAGACAAACAAACAGACAGACATACAGAGAGTCAGACAGACTGATAGACAGACAAACATACTTGATTGCTATACTTACTGGAGGTATGAAGAAGGACACCCAAGAGATCATAACAAACATGGCGGATAGAAGTTAGACAGACAGGCAGACAGACGGACAGACAGACGGACAGACAGACAGACAGACATACAGACATACATACAGACAGACATACAGACAGACATACAGAGAGTCAGACAGAATGATAGACAGACAGACATCCTTGATTGCTATACTTACTGGAGGTATGAAGAAGGATACCCAGAAGATCATAACAAACATGGCGGGTGGAAAGTAGACAAACATACAGACACACAGACAGACAGACAGACAGACATACTTGATTGGTATACTTACTGGAGGTATGAAGAAGGATACCCAGGAGATCATAACAAACATGGCGGATGGATGGTAGACAGACAGACAGACAGACAGACAGACAGACATATAGACAGACGGACAGACAGACAGACAGACATCCTTGATTGCAATACTTACTGGCGGTATGAAGAAAGATACCCAAGAGATCATGAAAAACATGGCGGATGGAAAATAGACAGACAGAAGGACAGACAGACAGACATACTTGATTGGTATACTTACTGGAGGTATGAAGAAGGATACCCAGGAGATCATAACAAACATGGCGGATGGAAGGTAGACAGACAGACAGACAGACAGACAGACAAACAAACAGACAGACATACAGAGAGTCAGACAGAATGATAGACAGACAGACATACTTGATTGGTATACTTACTGGAGGTATGAAGAAGGATACCCAGGAGATCATAACAAACATGGCGGATTGAAGGTAGACAGACAGACAGACAGACAGACAAACAAACAGACAGACAGACAGACAGACAGACGGACAGACAAACAGACAGACAGACAGACAGACATACTTGATTGGTATACTTACTGGAGGAATGAAGAAGGATACCCACGAGATCATAACAAACATGGCGGATGGAAGGTAGACAGACACACAGACAGACAGACAGACAGACAGACAAACAGACATCCTTGATTGGTATACTTACTGGAGGAATGAAGAAGGATACCCACGAAATCATAACAAACATGGCGGGTGGAAGGTGGACAGTCAGACGGACAGAAAGACAGACAGACAGATAGACAAATAGACAGACAGAAAGACAGACAGACAGACAGACATACTTGATTGCTATACTTACTGGAGGTATGAAGAAGGATACCCAAGAGATCATAACAAACATGGCGGATGGTAGGTATACAGACAGGATGAAAGGTCCCAAAGATCTGGACAGGTTGATTTCAAATCCGTATACTGAGTAGTTACCTGAATGAAAAAAAATTATTAAAATTTTTTTAGCCCCTAGGTGCCGTAGGCACGGGCTAAAAAAACTGGTTTTAATCTTGTGATTATACATTTTCATATTCATAGAAAGCCGTTTATAATAAGATGCTAGACATAGTTTTTTCGTATGGATGAGAACCGGTTCCTATCCGCCGGATTAGAATGAATACGAGAAAAGTTTCGTTATATTTTTTCTCCAATAAATTTTGTCTGATATTAACAAATGCTCCTTTTTATCCATATCCCAACTTAAATTTTTGGTGCTTCGCTTATAAAGGCTGTTTTCATCCTTGTTTTACTTTAACCCTTACAGATCGGGCCCCAATTCCCACCTTAATAGATCGGGGGGGGGGGCTCAAAGAGCCCCCCCCTCTATCTTGGCTCCTGGTACAGATAAAGACGTAAATTTTTTTTCTGGTGGTTCATGTGTATTTTTAGAGAAAATTACTTTTTCTATTCATAGCAGTCAGACTGCTCCTTAGCCGCTTTTTAGCGGCCAGCCGCTAAATTTTAAAACAGCTGTAGAGCGGCCAATTTTGCAGCTAGGATGACCAAATTTTAGGACGAACTTTTATTTTTCATAACAAAAAAAATACTTTTTCTGGTCATCGCCAAAAAACGGCAAATAACGGAAACCGCCATTTTCGGCGGTTACGGCGGTAAAACGGCGGTTGGCGGCGCAAATTAATATTTCTATCTGTTTATTATTGCTCAAGGATTTACCAAAAAAAATTATAGGTCTCTAGCTGTAATAGAAGCCACGATATTCATGATATATTTATGTAGTAAAAGCTGGACAAAAATCGGTCATAAAGTCGGTCAGGGAGCGGTCAAACGGTCATAACACCACTTTTCTCAGAAGGTCATTGATATCTAAGTATTCACCAAAAATTTTTAGGTTTCTACCTTATACACAAAAGTCAGAATGTAGAAATTAAGATTTATTTAGAATTTTTTCAAATTTTTTTTGCTACCCAACCGACTTTGACCGGACACCACGACCGACACAGACCAGATATTTTAATAAAATCAACTCTTGCCGACGTATAATCACTAAACTTAAAAAGTCATGAAGTTACAGCTCTTCATCTTACCTACAAAAAAAATGAGATTGAAAAAACTAGAGGGGGGGGGCTCTTTGAGCCCCCCCCCCCGATCTGTAAGGGTTAATTACAGAGTAACTTCACTATAATAAAAACAACAATCTTTTTTCTTCTAATCTACATTATAAATTTGTTTTCTTTGTTATATGTTCCATATCTGGTACTCATTCTCAAGTGCAGAGGTAATGGAATTCTATTATAATGGTAAAGTGCACGATTTATATACATTTTGATTTACTGATTTGTACATCAAACAAAGAAATATTGAATATAAATAGCGCAGCAATTACAATCTTCATAATAAAACTATTTGAAGTTTAAATTGGGTTGGCATCGGCTAATTTATTAAAGTTAGTTTTAATTCAGGGAAGAAGGGGACATTTGGCTGTTTATTACACTACTCCCCAATATTTTACAAAATATTTTCTAATTAGTTGGCTTAACAATTTTGGAGACTTTTGCTGAATTTTGATTGGTAGGTTCAGTAAGTGGAGCGTCCAAACGTTTCAATCACTAATTGTAATCTACAGAAAGGGTAATTTTATATATCATCATTGTGGATGCACGTCAATTTAGAGGCTATTGTCTTATCCCTTTAGATCCCAGGTTTCAATTTCCTCCCCGAAGAGATAAAACCAACTAAGTGCAAACTAAGCCCTTAGCTCCTGCGAAGAGATATCCAAAATCAACTCAACTTAACCTAACCTAACCTATCAGATGGCTATTTTTGTGAAACGGGTGCAATTTAAAAATTCTGAGGGTCAAAATGAAAGGTTTGCGGTGGTTGAAAACCCCTTTAACCTACCTACAAACCCATTAGACGTCTATGGCCTGTAGAGTATACAAAACTAAACTGTATGTGAGACTATCAAAAAAAAGGGGGGGGGGGGAGAGGGGTAAAGTGTTTTGCTGCGTTTGTTATTGAGTCTCTGACACTTAAACTTATGTTCATCCATTATCTGTAATTTATAATATATATTCAGGGATCTAAAGGGATAAGACTATTGCCAGAATATTGACACACAACTTTATGAACCAACTAATTAAAATTTTAAAAATTTCCCCGAAGTTGTTGAGCCAACGAGTAAAAACACGTTACTATAAACTTTGGGGGCTAGTGTAATAAACAGCCCAATGTCCCCTTTCTCCCTGATCTACATTGAACGATGAAGATATCTATAATATATATGCTGTTGAGAACATTTGATTATTATAAATTGTACTTTTTTGGTATTACTCTTTTTTAAATCTACTACTGTTAAATATGCAAAAACGCTAAACTCTTTTGCATGCATGCATGCTAATTGTATTGTAAATTAAAACAAGGATGACAACATCCATAGAAGCGTAGCTCAACAGCTATGGATGAACATCGGGAAAAAAATTAACCATAAACAATAAACGATCTAGCACCACAATTAATAAACACACCTTAATTAAACTTTGTGAAAATATGTAGAATGTAAATTTATATCATCCCTAAAAATTTCAGTCATCTATCTTGAATAAGAGTCGAGAAAATCACGAAAACTTGAAAATCTAGGAATCGATCTAGAACCCTAACAAATAAGCATTTCTCAATAAAATTTGATGAAAATATGTAGCATATGAACTTATTCAATCCCTAAATCTGTAATACAAAGTAGAACGATGTCTGTCTGTCCGTCTGTCCGTCTGTCTGTCCGTCTGAAGCTTAAGATCTCGGTAACCACTGAACCAAATGGGCTCTACTCTTCAGGGAATATACCTAATGGTCCTGTGGTGGTTTTAAGATATTTTCTTGAGGGGTGGGACACCCCTAACCCCCCCAAAAACAAAAAAATCCCCCCTTAGGGGAGACTTCAACGTCAAATAAGGTGGTATCGTACATAAAAAATTAAATTTAACAAACAAAAACATTTAAAGTGCCACTAGAGGCCTCTAGGGGCGTAGCCGCTAGTTGAATTATAAAGTAGCTTCGCTATGAACAATGAAGATATCAAAAATATCTGTTATCATGAGCATTTCATTAATATAAGTTGTACTTTTTGGTATTATTCTTGTATTCTAAAGTATTAGGATATCTTTCTATCTATCTGTGTGTGTGTGTCTGTACATAAAGACCTCGCCAACCGCTAAACCGATATTGCTCTCCATAACAGCAAATTTTTTTAAATTTTTTTTTTTTTTGGGGGGGGGAGTACAATAAAGATGCTAAAATCAAGTGCTCAAATATTATCATATAACATATAAGTATAATTATTTTATATATTGAATATCATATTATTTAGATTTAACAATACTGTTATGGGTTAGTACACCATCGTTAGAATTAGCTGAAAGTAGAACTTTAAGATTAACCAGTTTTACATAAAAACGTTTGACATTTTAATTTTTCATTTTAATATCTTAGTCATTTTTAATCAATGTTTTTCAGGAATGATCATAGAACATTAACATTTTATTTAATACTATCGGCTATGCCCCTAGAGGCCTCTAGTGGCACATGAAGGGTTGTGGGTTGATTTATCCCTCATTTTATATTTTAGTTATACCCTCCCCCAAAACAGTTATAATCCTTACCAGGACCTATGAGAAGCTACATTGTAAAGAAGAACCATATCGATTAAGCGTTCAGCGAGATCCTTAGGTACAAACAAACTAACAGTCATCCTGCTACTTTTATATAAGAATAAAATATAAATCATCTCTATTTTCCTGAGAAAAAAACAATCATATAATCAATTATAAATATTGGATGTTAAAGAAGTAACTTTCCTAATTTGTATATAAAATGTACTTTAGAAACCCAAAATATTTTCATGACTTCGATTTATATCTGCTGGATTAGAACCGATTATCAAGTATGCTAAAAAAGCATGTATTATTCCTATTTTCTAAGAACAATAAAATCATAATATTAATAAAATTTTAATATCCGCGAAAAGTTGGCTAAAATACGATGCGCGAAATAACTATTATGAGATCAAAATTTTTGGTACATTTAAAGTAAAAGGGTAAGTATGCTATTTTGAAGCTTATAATAAGCTACTTTGTAGAATTTAGATTTTTTCGTCAAGTTAGGTTGCTGATATAGTCCTCAGATATTAGTCAATGCCTCCACGGTTCATCTATAGACAGGAGGAAGGATGGTATAAAGTCATAATGGGGCAGATTGGGATGGGAGGGGGGGGGGATATCGTAGTGAAATATTAGCCATCTGGGAGAAACATTCTATAAGAGTTTGCGATAATTTTCACAATATCCGCGTAATTTATATCCATAAATATAGCATACATTTTTTATTTTCTTTTAACACATTTAAAAAAAAATTTATACTGTTCATATTAGTAAAATCTGATTGTACCCACGAAACCTTGCATTGTTAGAAATATCTATAACAAATAACCCAAAACATTTATCAGTGAGGCTATTAACTTGGTTAGAGTGTACTTAAGTAACTAATATTAGGGATCTAAAGGGATAAGACAAACGCTGATAAATTGATGTACATCCCCAAAGATTATGTATAAAACTTGTAGATAACAATTAGTGGTTAAAATGTGCAAACACTCAACATAATGAACCAGCAAGTCAAAATTGAATACATGTCCCCAAAGTTGTTAAGCCAACGAATAAGAAAACTTTAGGGCATAGTGTAATATACAGCACATTGTCCCCTCACTCCCTGAACTAATATACTATTGATTTCTCTTGCTTTTTATAAATATAAACCCAAAGTTTTTATTAAAAAGGATGACAACATCCATAAAGAAAAAAAAAAAAAAACATTATCAATTAGTGATTCATATTGTTAACAGTATGTTTTATTATATATAACATTAATCCATGTAGGAACGGGACATTGGACTGTTTATTTCTAGTCTCCATCCAAAGTTTTATAATAAAATTTATCAACAGATCTATAGTATAGATGTATATATACAGACAACTACCTCCCTTCCTTTTTCAAAGACATCTTCTAAATTATTTTCTGCTACTTGTCTGTGTTTATACAAGCGACACTATTGGTTGATTTTCATTACTCTATAGAAAGGTTGCACAAGGATGTTGCGATGGGGGAGATACAGTTATTTAACCCTTAGTCCCTCTAGTGTTTTACTCTAGTGTCTTATCCCTTTAGACCCCTGCATTAAACCCGCTTCATATAACTACAGACAACTGAAGGCTCTCACTGTTTATATGAAAACAATTATTCATGTGTTGCGCTTGTTATTGACTTTTTTTTACAATAAACATTTTTTTCTGAATGTTTGGTTTTTACCTTTTTTGTATTTTTGATGTTCAAAAGTTTTCATAGTGCAAATAATTAAAAATTTGTGATAATATTTAAATTAAAATCAGTAAAATTTCAGTATGAATAATACAATTAGTACCTATATTATATAGGCAGAATTAAATAATTAGAATAATTTTTTAGTCTATAGACAGTTGGGGGGGGGGGGGGGGGGGGGTTAGGACAAAAGACTCCAAATTATACTGGTCTCCAAAGTTTTATAGACATGTTTTTGATTATACGTAGTTTTAAAAACTTTGGGGGGCATTATGAGATCTCAATTACTTTATACACAACAGCAGAGTTTGATCCCTTGTTAATATGTAATTGAAATACCATTAAAGTAACAGAATGTGCACGTTGGGGACCATGTGCCAACTTTCAATTGGTTCATTAAACATCAGCCAATAGTTTTGGGAATATTAACACAGCCAAGTTGGTAAAAAAGAGCATAAATCAGTTTACTAGCAGACGAAAAAGATCCCCAGCACTGGAACCAGGAAGTGTCTGGGTTATATATCTATACTTATACATTTATTGTAATAAACTTTTTTTTCTATAACATGAAAATAAACACAGGGATATAAAGAGATAAGACAATTGCTAATAAATTGATATACATCCCAAACGATGATACAAAAAATAACCTTTACTGTAGATTACAATTAGTTGTTGAAATGTTTGAACACCCAACTCAATGAACCAACCAATCAAAATACAATAAAAGTCCCCAAGGTTGTTAAACAAACGAATAAATGTTAATTTAAACTTTGGCGACTAGTGTATTAAACAGCTCAATGTCCCCTACCTCCCTGAAATAAACATGATTGTGTTGATACTGTATTGTAAGTCTCATTCACATGCAAACTGACGTACAGACAACCTATATATATATATATATTATATACAGAGTAGCTGCGCTCCTATAGGTCCTTACTTGATGCGCCGACAAAGACGGTCTTGCTCTTCGGTAGTTTGTCAATTTTGACATTGAATGACAGGGTCCGCTGGTTCTCCTTCATGTACTCGAACTTGCCATCCAGCACCATCCGCGTTATGTCGTACCCAACTAAAATATAATCATATTTCATTTTAATATTCACGGAAAGCTGCCTTTAATACGATGCGATAAATGACTATTTCAGTATTTCTTCGAAGCTGATTAATGCCTGCTTAATTAGAACCGGTTCTAAGTCATACTTAAAAATCATTTAAAGCATCGTATTACAGATAATTTTCCATGAAAAATAAAAAAAATATAAAATTAATAATCTTATTATTTTACATTTTCAGCTAAAGTGTAGCATTGATTGCTGTTTAAGAAAGGGTATCCAAAAAGACCGTCCAAATAAGAATCATACTTACAGCATTTATGAATTTCATAGAAAAATTGAATAAAAAAAAGACTGTCTAATTCAAATATAATACTTACAGCTTGTGAGAAGAAAATAAAAAAATAACAAAAAAAAGACTGTCCAATTAAAGTAAAATACTTACAGCTTGTAAGAGAAAAGTAGCATTTATGACTGTCCATAGGAAATTTTGCCAAAAAAAAGACTGTTCAATTAAAATAAAATACTTACAGCTTGTGAGAAGAAAGTAGCATTTATGACTGCAAAAAAGGAAATTTTGCCAAAAAAAAGACTGTCCAATTGAAATAATAAACTTACAGCTTGTAAGAAGAAAGTAGCATTTATGACTGCCCAAATGAAGTTTTGATAAAAAGACTGTCCAATTAAAACATAATACTTACAGCTTGTGAGAAGAAAGTAGCATTTATGACTGTCCAAAGTCGATTTTGCCAAAAAAGACTGTACACACGAAATTTTGATAAAAAAGACTGTCTAATTTCAAAAAAGTACTTACAGCTTGTGAGAAGAAAATAGCATTTATGACTGCCAAAAAGAAATTTTTCCAAAAAAAGACTGTCCGATTAAAATAATATACTTACAGCTTGTGAGAAGAAAGTAGCATTTATGACTGTCCAAAGAAAATCTTGCCAAAAAAGACTGTCCAAATAAAATATAATACTTTTAGCTGGTGAGTAGAAAGTAGTATTTATAAATGTCCAAAGGAAATCTTGACAAAGAGGACTGTCCAATATTAAATTTCAATAAAATACTTACAGCTTGTGAGAAGAAAGTAGCATTTATGACTGTCCAAAGGAAACTTTCCAAACTGCATTGCTCTGCACACTATTGTTATATCAGATCTAAAATGATAAAAGATATTTAATGAAGGACAGAAATTTCTGAAACATAAACTTAATTGCCTTAGTGTAGAAACAATGAAAAGACATAGAATTATACAAGTTATAGCTCCTCAACAGGTAGGCTAAAAAATTTCCAGGTTTTTGAAATTACCATGAAAGCGGTTCGCACAGCCAAAAAATCTTAAGTCTTTGCTTACTAGAAAAAGTAAAAATTAAATTTTTGTTGAGAAAATCAGCAAACAAATTTGCCTCCATATTTGTCTATAAAACTCTTTATTTTAAAACAGATATTGCTCAGTCCCTAGTTATCCCAGATAATTGTTAGACATATCCACAGAAAGCTTATCTCTTCTAGTTTTCAAAATGATAACTTCGCTTTAAATAAAATAAATATAAAAAAAGCAGGAAGCGTAACTAAATTATAATCAGTACTGCCATAGTAAATAACAATAAATAACCCTTAACGTGATAGACAATAGTTATTTTTCGCAACGTTTTAAATTCCGCGGATATTAAAATGAAAAATTATAAGAATGATATATATGATTATAATATTCATGAAAAATTGTCTGTAATACGATGCTATACGATTTTTCAGTTTGGCTGTAAACCGGTTCTAATCTTGCAGATATTAATCAGTTTTGAAGCCATGCTGGAAAATAGTACCTAGATATTTTACTGCATTGTGCATTTCAGATCCAAGTTTTTCCATTTTGCTTCAGGCCAATTAGGTTTGTTAGCAGGGAGAAAGGGGACATTGGGCTGTTTATTACACTAGTCCCCAAAGTTTATAATACCGTTTTCTTATTCGCTGACTTTGGATACTTATTGTTTCATCTAATTGAGTGTCCATACGGTTCAACCACTAATTTTGGGAATCATCATGGGTTGGATGTACATCAATTTATCAGCCATTGTGTTATCCCTTTTGATCCCTGTTTGTTAAAAACTTTTATAGCAAAGCAACTCTAAATGCCTTCTGTTTTGGTTTTCAATAATCCTATATTATAAAGTAATAAGCTTTTTGTCTGTAGCGAAGGATCTCGCTAACCGCTGAACCGATATTGTTCTCCTTTAAAGTGATACTTCATATAGGTCATAAGGTGGATTTAGGCTGTTTTATTTTTATAAAAAAAAGATTTTGGGCTATTTTTATGCACTTTCATATTCCTTCTAATATCCCTAGATACTAGGGACGCAGCCGCTAGTGATTAGTATAATACAGGAATATGGTATAATCAACAAGCAACATAAATCTAAAATAATATTTAGGGCGGCAAATGGAGAGGTCGTCAATTTTACAATGTATTGCCAACAACGAAAGCTGAAAAGCATGTATAGGTTTCGTGATTTTTTCCCGAATTATTTTCGTTATTGGTATAAGCTGGGTATATTATCCACAAAAGTATGTATAATGTAATATAATGTTATATCTGCAACAAAACTGGTTTTAATCTTTTAATGTTTCATTTTAATATCCGCGGAAAGCTGTCTATAATACTGTTTTATCATAAAACGTATGAAGGTAAATAATATTATAATTAAGATATTTAAGGCACAGGAAAACTAACTAAGAAAGTAAAAAATTTAAGTCATCTTTTAATTAAATTAATTTTAGTTAAGGTACAGGAAAAAAAAGTTTTTTTTTTTAACTGAAAATCATCTTAAAATTGATATAAGTACGTAACATATGAAGTTAAATTGAAAAAGACAAAAAGTTAATTAAGATAATGCTTAATTAGTTAGATTTTTTCATTTTTTTACATTTTTATTATTCATTCACTTACATATAAACAAGGATGAACACATCCATACGAAACAAAATCACAAAACTTTCTCACACATTTTATATATTTTTCAATATTTATATTTTGTGTAATGACTAATAATGACTTTGCTATTTAAAGGGGAACTTTAACCCTCCAATTCGTAATTAATTTTGAAGAAAACTAGTCATTTGGGTCTCTCAAAACCATTAAGTGACCCTAAAACTTACCCTAAAATAAGAATCAACTATACATTTTCATCAAAATAAGATTGCAGTCTACTTTCAATTAATGGAGATATTGATCCGAAACCGATTAATATCTACTGGATTAAAACCGGTTCTCAGCCATACTGAAAACTCATTTATAGCATCATATTACAGGCTTTTTTCTACAAATATTTAAATAAAAAAGCCTGGCCTTCATCCTTTTGGAGCTAAGAATACCAGATTTAATCTCTCATTTTAAATCAGCGGAAAACTGTCTGTAATACGATGCGATAAATAACTATTATTCCTCACCTGATTTTATAGTAAACTCGTTTGTCCTTAAAGATCTCTAGAGCCGCGACCTCTGTTAGAATTTCTGGCTTGGAGAAGCTGACAAGATCGTGGATTATCACGTCGGGGATCCACATTACCTAAACACAGGAAGTTTAAGGGAAAGTCTAAAATGGCATGTGTGACGTCATAAAAATACGTTGAAAAAGGAAGGATGAGAGGAGAAGTGGAATAGAAACCCCCAAAAAAGAGATGGATTTTTATGACGTCACATGTGCCATTTTAAGAAGGAAGGGGCCATTGGGCTGTTTATTACACTAGTCCCCAAAGTTTTTTTATAACGTTTTCTTATTCGTTGGCTTAATAACTGTGCGAATTCTGATTGTTTGGTGCATAAAGTTAAGTGTCCAAACGTTTCAACCACTAAATATAATCTACAGAAGGGGTAATTTTGTGTATCACATTGTGGATGAACATTCCTGGGGATTTTAAGGGATAAGACAATTGACTGCCTCAGTGACTATAAACAAAATTACCCCTTCAGTAGATTAAAATTGTTGGTTTAAACTTTTGTTTGGAACCAAGTAAAAGTGTCTGACTCTGATAATGACGTAAAAAAATAGCTAAAAGAGAGACCACTATAAATTTTACCATTGGTCAATTACAGTGTAAACTGGCCTCTCATTGGCTAATTTTTTTTACGTCATAAACTAGGTTCGTTTGTTTGGACACTTCTTCTTTGAACCATCTAATCAAGATTAATTAAAAGTACCCTACGTTTTTAAGACTGATTGGAGGAAGCTTGATAATAAAACTTTGGAAACCAAAGTAATTTCATACCTATGTCCCCTCCCTCCCTTAAAAATAAAAACAAGAGTAAGATTAGGTCCAACTAAAACTATTTAGTGCTTTTCCTAAAAGTGCTTATCCAGCACTTAAACCCAAATTCAAATTTTTGAATATATCAAGGCGAGGTGCTCAAACCATGAGGGACTATCTAGTACGACACAATACAATCTTTCCCGATTTTGTATTAATTTTGCAGAACATGATTCCAGTTACGTCATATTTTTCTTTCCCGAAAAAGGGAAGGGGGGAAGAAAATCTCTTCAAAAGAGATGGGGAAAACCCTCTTTTCTCCCATCTTTTTTCTTCTCCCCTTCCCTTTTTCGGGAAAGAAAAATATGACGTAACTGGAATCATGTTCCGCAAAATTAATACAAAATCGGGAAAGATTGTATTGTGTCATCTAGTACCAAATATAACATAACTTAACCTACAGTATTAAAAATACTCTATAAGTGTTTTTTTCAGTCTTTCATTTTATCTATTTTTAACTTCAGGAAATTTTAAAGGAATAAGACAATGGTCAATAAATTGATTTATATCCCCAATGATGATACTCAAAATTACCCCTTCTGTAGATTACAATATGTGTTTGAAACGTTTTGACACTCAACAAAATGAACCAACCAATCAAAATTCATTAAAAGTCCCCAAAGTTGTTAAGCTAAACAATAAGAAAACAATATTACGAACGTTTGGGGACTAGTGTGATAAATAGCCCATTGTCCCCTCCCTCCCAGCAGAATATAATAAATCATTGCAACAAGTTGGCTTTATTCCGAGCAGACGTAGTGGCATTACTCAGTTCGAATATTTTTTTATGACCTAAATAGCAGCTTGAGTTGAAATCATGAATATAAGGATATATAAATTGTAAAAAAATTAGGTATATTTATAAGATTTAGCTGTAATTAAACGTAAATTTGACTCGCCTTGTAAAATTTGAATAAAGATTTCTATAACAAAAATTAACGCTCGATCATTTAATACCTTGGGATTTAAATAGGGTCAAGCGGGGCATTAACCGGTAAGGGGCATTACCGGTAATTTTTTACCCACCTTCAGAAAATGACATTTTTCTCCATGTTCTAGTCGACTGAATTGTGAGATGAATTTTAAGGGTACTTTTTGGGTCTCAAAGTCGGACGAAAAATTTTTTTCTTCAAAATTTTTTTCACCTAGGTGTATAAAGATCGACCTACACAAAAATTGGTAAGACCTAGAACTGATCCGTAAAAACCTTTTGAACTAAGAATTGCCCGCTCTTTCCAAATCCGTTGAGAGCTTAAATGTAGAGTTAATATTTTTTTCAAAAATGACCAAAGTTCGCGCGGGGTATTTTTTGGTAACGTCAAAAAAAAAATTCAAATTCGATTTTTAAGATCAATTTTCAGGTTTTCTTTTGTAAAATCTAAAATTCAATATGGGCTTTTTAAGAATTAGGCCAAAAAGTGAATAGAACAGGTTTTTTTATATAAAAAAATTTAAATTTTATTTTTTAAGAAAATTTTTGTGAGAAAAAAATCGAAATTTCTCGTCTTTTAAAAAAAATGATTTTTGACATAGAAGGAATAGTCCTATCTTTATGAAAATTTTTGTGGATAATCCCTATAACCTATACTAATTATGATTATTTATGTTTGACTGGCCGTTTGGCCGTTTTTCATCGATTTTTTTTAGGTTGAAAAGACGTTACCCACAATGCCCCACCGTGGGGCATTTATCGGTAATTTCTTTGAGTCCAATTATGACAAACTTCTAAAAGTCCTAGGATAACGTCCTATTAGGACCTGATAGTCCTTTCCGTAAGCTTTCTAATGGTCTTGGTCCCATTTAAAAATATTAACATTTACCCCATTTTTTTTCAAAAAACCAAAAAAATTACCGGTAATGCCCCGCCTCACCCTATCCATTTATGCTAAATTTTGTTTGCTTAAATAACATTCTATTGCAACAAAAAGGTGATGTTAGCAAATAATTTCTTGAATAAAATCATAAAACGTTTTTTTTATTTAATTTTCATTTTTTCACTGTTGTGTTTTTATTTGACATTAAAAATAAAAGTCATAAAAAATCTTCCAAATCAAAGAAAAAAAATCTTTGAATTATTGGTCAATTTAAGTTCAAAGATTTTTTTATTGTAAAAAGTTAATTTTTTAAAAATATTTTAGAAAAAAAATCTTTTAACAAAAAAAAATTATCATAATCCAAGATGGCGTCAATACATGTAAAATAATATTTTCAAAACAAAAAATTAAAACTTGAATATCTTTTTTCACAGATTGAATTTCAAAAATCGGTCTGACAGTTTTTCCAAAGTCAGTATGATCTATCGAATGAAAAAGGTTTGAAACTGATAGAACATTTCTTTATACTAAAACATATTTTTTCTCCTGTTTTTTCCCACACTTCCAAAAAATGAAATTTAATGAAAATTAAATGGTTCTCACATTAAAAAAATTTTCTCACAGGTCCAAAAAATGAATTTAAATAAAAATCATATGTACCATTTAAATCAAAATAAATGGTTACCACATTCTAAAAATTTTCCCACGCTTGACATTCTTGAAAAATGCTAAATAAATGTACATTTAAACAAATCAAAGATCGCGTTTTTTGCAATGGAATGATAATTTAAAAGATACTTTACAACTTTATAACGTTATTTACTTTAAATAAAAAAAGGGTTTGGTGCCACTTTGAGGCTAACTGATAAATAAGGGGACATTTTTTCACCTATTTACTTAAAATGTGTGTTTCTGTTAAGTCAAATGCACTCATCAAGTCACACTGTTCTTAATTTTGACCAAATGTATGTATATGAAATGGTTATAATTAAGAACAGACTTGAATAAACGGTAACACACAACTTTATGGGAAATACGCGAAAAAATGTCCCTCTTAATCTAGGAAGAATTTACTATTCATTGTCCTAACCCTTTACCCCTGATTAAGTAGTTTAAACTCTCCCTATTCAACTTGAGATAATTAATCATTCACTTTTAAATTTAAACATGGTTCCCGAGGTCTTTAATAACAGACCTGTTACACATATTAACAGAGAGAGAAAGAGGGGACAATAGGCTGTGTATTACACTAGTCCTCAAAGTTTTACAAAAAAGTTTTCTTATTCGTTGGCTTAACAACTTTGGGGACTTTTACTGAATTTTGATTGGTTGGTTTATTAAGTTGAGTGTTCAAACGTTTCAATTTAAATCTACAGAAGGGGCAATTTTGTGTGTCATCATTAGGTATGAATAGAAATTTATCGGCCATTTTCTTATCCCTTTAGATACCTGCATATTAAAGACATTAATAATAGCAACTACAACTGCTATGTTAAGCTATGTTAAAAAGCCTATAAAAAGATATATTTTAAAATACTTTAGGCCAAAGTATCCCAAATGAAGTCATTTTAAAATAGTCCATTACTCTAATATGACGTCTGTTGGGATTTTCGGCCAGAAGTTTTTTGAATTTATTCTCTTTTTTATAGGCACTAAAAAGAGCTCCTATCGAGATATACATCAATTCTCATTAACATGTAAAATGTATGTAAAATTTAATTACATAATATCTACCATTATACAATGGAATAAAATAACTAAAGAAACCGCAGAGAATATATAAATTATCTATATATTTCTAGCATATATATTATAACTAGTCTCTCTCAAGAAATATTCCAATTTAAAGTTTAAGTATTTAATCTCATTATATTGTAAAGTTTTTAATCCTAATGAGTGTTTATCATCTCATTATGTCGAGAAAGTATTATAATTAATGACATAGAAAGGGGATGACTGTATATTAGGCTGTAAGTTACAATAGTCCCCAATGTAATACGGGTTATTATTCCCTGGCTTTATAACTATGGAGACTTTTATTGAATTTTTATTAGTTTAGTGTCAAAATGTTTCAACCACTAAATGTAATCTACACAAGGGTTAATGGTACTCATCATTGGGGATGCACATCAATTTATCGGCCATTGTCTTACCAAATGCGACCTGACCAATAAATGCCACTGGAAATAGGAACCTAAATTGACAATAAATGGTCCCTGTCATATAATATCAACGTATATTCTACATCCATTCGTTAATCCTAACAGTAACAGGATGTTTGTCTTTTTGTCTGTGTGTCTCTACCTAAGGATCTCGCTAACCGCTGAACCGATCGGGTTCTCCTTAACAGGGTAGCTTCTCATAGGTACCGGGAAGGTTTATAATTATTTTGGGGAAGGGTACCACCACCCTCCCAATAGAAATCAAAATAAAATCGAAAAAAAATTGAAATATTTCCGCCGCATAGTGTCGCTAGCGTAGTGGCGCTGCGTAGAGACATGAATTGAACAGCTGATAACACAGACAAATTAGATATTTAAAATAAAAAAAAACATTTAAGGGCCACTAGAGGCCTTTAGGGTCGTAGCCGCTAGTCATAAATATTATATCAAACGTGATTATAAAGTCAAACTGCAGTTAAACTGTTAAAAATATACATACCAATAACGCAGTGATCTAAAGGGTTAAGATAATGGCCGATAAATTGATGTACATTGTACATACCAAATTATACTACACAAAGATAACCCATCTGTGATTAACATTAGTACATGAATTGGTTGGACACTTAACTTAATGAATCAATCAATCAAAATTTAATAAAAGTCTCCAAAGTTGTTAAGCCAACGAATAAGAAATAGTTATTATAAAACTTTGGGGACTAGTATATTAAAAACTAGCGGCTTCGCCCCTAGCCTCTAGGGGCTGTGCCCCAAGAGGTTTGATCAAACTAATTTTTCGTGTTTTAGATTTTAAAGAAAATTTAAAAAAAAAATTTTTGGGAGGGAAGTTTTTTTTTGAGGCTGGGGGTTAGTCGACCCCACTATTTTGATTTTATTTTTAAAAAGAAAATTTTTTGGGTTTTTTTTTTTCTTCTAAAATAGTTATAAACCTTCCCGGGACCTATGAGAAGCTACCCTGTTAAGGAGAACCCGATCGGTTCAGCGGTTAGCGAGATCCTTCGGTACAAACACACAGCTACACAAACACACAGACACAGACATTCTGTCACTTTAGTATAAGGATGGCTGATGTTTGAGACACTTTGTCTAGCTACAATCTTTTACCTGGATGTTCTCCGGGCTGATATTGATTTCCCTTTTGCTCCAGTCACAAGAATAATTAATGAACATTCTGTGCTCCGGCCATCTCAACTTGTAGCTCAAACGGATGGTTAAAATCTAAACATAATTTTTTAATAACAAGGATGACAACATCCATAAAAGCGAAGCATTGAAACGGTAGGAGAAACGGACATTAACGCTTGTATAGTGCAAAACTGAAAAATCATAATATAAATGAATAAGAGTCAAAGCAAAATTGTGAGTAAATTTGTTGAAAAAATTCTTGATACGGGATAATGTTTATGGACATATATACATTTTTAGGACTTGATAGTGTTGCTTCGCTTATTACATTATACTTTGTTGTCCCAGGAATCAATATACCAAAAATCAGATAAATCTGATGATTAGATCACATAAAAATTTGTTGTTATAAAGTAAAAAAATCAACATGTTTAAATGGACGTACGGACATTCTAGTAATGATTATAGAGTTGCTACGCTTTCTAAATCGTACCTAACTACTACAAGAATCAACATGCAAAGTTTGGAATTGATAGGACCATTCTAACCTGTTAAAATTAACAAAAAAAGCTAACTGTGACGGACGGACGGACCGACCCTAATTATAGAAAAGCTTTGCTTTAAAAAAAACCTGAGAAATGTACTATACTATCATATTTCTCATTTTTCAAAGAAGCTTTTAGTTTGTTGTATTGACAATAGATGGAATTTTTTTTCATTTTTAAAGCGAAGTAATTCTTCTTCGACCCAGAGATAAGACAATGCAATGGTAGAAAAACTGATGCAAATCCCCAATGATGATACACAAAATACCCCTTTGAAGATAAGTGGTTGATACGTTGTACACTCAACTTACTGAACCAACAAACCAAAATTTTATAAAAGTCCTTGAAGTTGTTAAGCCAACGAACAAGAAAGTTATTATAAAACTTTGGAAACTATTGTAATAAACAGCCCAATGACCCCTCTCTCTTTGTGTTTGACCTGTCTATACGATGATCTATAATGCTCTAAAAACTTTATTTTTTATTTGATATTTCTCTTGATAGCTTTGTGTCGCAATTTTTTGGGGGAAGGATATTTTTTCTAGGGAGCATTTCTCTTGGAGGTTGGTGGTGGTATCCTCCCTCAAATTTGTTATTAAACCTTCCAAGGACCTACAAGAAGCTTCACTTCAAAGGGAGAACCATATCATCGAGATCCTACGCTACTCATCCATACAGACCGACATATGCTTTATATTTTTAAGCTAACCCTAACTCTCAAGTAAATAAAAGAAAGAAAAAAATGAAACCTGGAATGAACAATTCTCTTTAACTTAAATTGTCCATCTTTCTCAAACTATGATTCGAATCGGAAACTGTTTTGAAGATTTTTCTGTGCATCATTTCTACAACTTAACTCTCGTTGATTTTCCATCAATTTGACTGTTCGTAAAATGTTTGGTCATTTAAAAAATATGATTTGCATTGTTATGAAAGTTGCCATTCTTGTTTCATTTTCAATTTCATTCAGAAAATAACTCATAATTTTTCCAGCACTTTCAAGCGAACACTTACTGTTGGAAATGATATTTTTCCAGTATGGCTTCGAAACCGATTCTTATTCGCTGGATTAGAACCTGTTCTCATCCATTCTGAAAACCCATGCAACATATTACAGGCATTTTTCCATGCATAATAAATTGAAAATCATGAGACTAATATTAGTTTGGAGAGCCCTGGCCTTCGGCCACTCGGGACTAACAAAACTGGCATTAATCTTATTATTTTCAATTTAAAATCCACGGAAAGCTGTCTATAATACGATAAATAAATATTATAAAATGGGTTCACAAATAAATACTAATATACTAAATTGTATAACTATAATAAAAGAATTTTTTATATGTATACTTTTTTTGTTGATAAAGAATAGGAAAAAAGGAATTATATTTATCCATTTTTTGGCATTTAAATTTTCAATGCCTTCAAAAATTTTACTACTACAATAGTAATTTATCGTATCGTATAAAATACAGCTTTAAAATGAAGTTTTGGTAAGTACGAGGAGTTAAGACCGGGCTAATTCAAAAATTTTTATATTGTAATATTTGTGAAAAGTTGTCTGTGCCATATTTAATTTTTCAGTGTGCCTTAGAACCGTTTCTAATCCAGTAGATATTAATCGGTTTCGAAGCCATACCGAAGAGTATTGTTTCGCTCCTTGCGGTCAATTCACCTTCTTCCTTTGGATATTGGCTGCGCCTCTAGATTTACTGCAGGAGGAGGGAGAGGTTAAATCAACAATCTATACCTCGGATAGTCTTGAAGACGCGTACACCATGAACCAAACCTTGCTTAATGCTTTGCGTGAGTATATGGTCATAACTTCTTCATACAACCAACGCTTTGATTGCACGACCTTTGTTTTAAAAGTTATAACTGGTAATGAGTTCCGCCTGTTTAGGGCCAAGGCATTTCCCCGTACTCTAACTATTTTAGCGCGTACCTGACATACCAGAGCGGTAGGAAATATTTTTTAATGTATTAGTTTTGAGAATTTAGGCCGTCTTTTCTTCTTAAAGGACGGTTAAAAAAGGAATAATACGAAAGGATAGCCTTTCCAAAATATGTTGATACTGAAATACATATAAAATTTCTGTTCATTATTTAATACTAGCATCTAGGCCATCAGAAGCTACCCTGTAAAGGAGAACCCAATCGGTTCAGCGGTTAGCGAGATCCTTCGGTACAGACACACAGATACACAGACAAACAAACAGACAAACATCCTGTTACTTTAATATAAAAATTATTCTTCCTATCCTTTCACCCATATTATACTAATCTAGATCCCTTTGTTCTCAGTATAACCTATTTTATTTCCATTATTTTCAAAAATGGAAGCTTTTCTGTAATTTTGTCTGTAGGTTATTAAATCGTTTTTTTATATTTAACATTAATGGTTGCGGCCGTAGCAACTAGGGGCTTTGTGTGCATAGGAAAAACGATGGAAAGAAAAATAGCATAAAACCTTTACAAAAATAAAATCTAAATAAAGCTCAACCATCCTAAGACCTCTGTAAAGCTTCAGTGGTTATTGAAATCTTCAGCTTCAAAAAAATCTTACTGCTTTGTGTAATAGGATTAAATAATCTAATAGTTGCAACATGTTACATCAATTTGAATAAAGACGACAACAGTTATCAAACAAATATTGAGTTATATAAAGTTATTAAATATGCAATAATATCTAAAAGGGTACTAAAACATTTCGTGTTAAATTATCCCAAAGTTTTATAGAGTTTCCCCACGGATAACATAGTGCCTAATCGTTTAAGAATTCATTATTCCATAAATATAATAATTGGGGTAATTATATCATAAAAAGCATAAGTGTTTTTTACTATTAATTCAAGATGCCGAATATTTTTATCCTTGTTTTTATACTGATTTATAAAACATCAGTAGTTTAAAATTATATAACTACTAGAGGATAAGCCACTAGAGCCCTCTAGTGGCCCTTGGAGGAGGGGTGGGGGGGAGTAATTGATCAACTTTATTTCAAATTTTCGTTTGTAAAAAATCTTTTAAAAAATTGAGGGGGGAGATTTTTTTCTCTATGGGTTAATTCTCCTGGTGTGGTTGTGCTACCCGCCCCCAAAATAGTTATATACTTTCCTAGAATCTATGAGAAGCTAGCTAAAGGAGAACCATATAATTTCAACGATTAGAGACATAATTCGGTAAACCCACACAGACATTTACTTTATTATAACTATTAGTAAGATTTAATCATCATCCACTTTTCTACCCCTGTATTATGCCTTAATCTGAAGGGATAAGACAATGGCCGATAAACTGATATGCTATACAAAATAACCTCTTTTGTAGATTGCAATTAGTGGTTAAAATGTTTGGACACACAACTAAATGAACCAGACAATCAAAATTTAATAAAATTTTCCAAAAGCCAAAAAATAAGAAAACTTTGGGGACTATTGTAATAAACAGCCCAATGTCCTCTCCCTCCCTGCTTAATTGAATATAGAACATTGATAATTAAATATATACTTCATAGTTATATGGCCACTCGATATCATATCAGGGAGGAGGGGACATTGGGCTGTTTGTAACACTAGTCCCCAAAGTTTTATGACAACGTTTTCTTATGTGTTGGATTAACAACTTTGTTCATTAGTTTGAGTGTCCAAACGTTTCAACCACTTATTGTAAACTACAAAAGGGGGAATTTTGTGCATCATTATTGGGGATGTATATCAATCTATCGGCCATTGTCTTATCCCTTTAGATCCCTGATATCATATACAAAGGTATGGAGAAAATTGTTTATAAATAACCGATATAAACAATAAATGTATGTAATATTCTGGCTTTGATGGTCACTTTGAACCTTTTCTTTTTGCAAATACACACATATTAGATTTTTATAGTAACTAGGATGACAACATCCATAAAAGCAAAGCTTTGAAATGGTAGGACATTAACACTTGTAGAGTGTCAGTACTGAATTTAAACATCTTGCAAAGTTTTAAATAGCTAGGATAGTTGTAACATGTCTAAATTAATTTTAAAAGCTAACCGTTCCGGAAGTATGGAACAACCCTTATAAAAGAAAAGCTTCACTTTTAAAAAGGTATCTAAAAGTATTTAGAATAACCCAAAACATTTAATTATTAGTTTTCAAAAATCCTTAGTCAATTATGAAAAGAGTATTCGCACATGGCTTCTAGGCACTTGAACACAAAAAGGCAAAGAGGGCCATTTTTGAACTGTAAATCATAATTGTCACCATAGTTTTACAGATTTCAAAATTAAGATTTGATTGGGTGATACAACTATAGCAGTATCGAAACTTTTCTGTTATTAATCTTAATCTATTTACGCTATAAGTTTGTTTAAAATAATTTAAAGCAGTGTTGCGGAGCCGGAGCCGGGAGCCGTGGAGCCGCCATATTTTGCTGGAGCCGGAGCCGTATTTTCGTTAAAAAACGGCTCCGGCTCCATTTTTATCAAAAATTGAACTTTTAAAACCTTCAAAAGTCAAAAATAAACGGTGGGGAAAAAATATGTCGAGTTTTTCTTGATTTTAGGTCGGAGCCGGAGCCAGAGCCGGAGCCGCACCAAAATCAAACGGCTCCACAACGCTGAATTAACGTGTAGATGATCTTTTATTGTCCTGTCATTCTCTATTCTTTCCAGGAGGTTGCACTACCATGACTGAAGTTGACAAAAAAAACTACAAAATGATAACATAAACAATGATTTCCTGAAAAGTGGAAACTGACTTTACCAGGATCTTTAGGTACAAAAAATAGACACACAAACAAACATTCAGATACTTTGGTTTATAGAACGACAAAATTGTTTCAAAACCCTTTTTTTATCTATTTTATATCGATGAAGCAAATCTGAAGCAAATTTTTCAGGAATTTAAAGGGATAATAACAGTGGCGTACACAGTAAGATATGTAAGTTGGAAGGCATTTTAATGTTAGAGGGAGATTTAAAATCTGCATAAAATTTTAAGGATTTTTAAAAAAAAATTTTTTTTGTATAATTCTTTATCTAAAAGCGGAAATACAATTTAAGTTAAATAATTTTAACCAATAGGATAGGTGGATTGGAAACTACCTGCGCTCTAATTGGTTGAATCAGAGCGCAGATAGTTTTCCATCCACCAAACACAGATGTCAAAATTAATTAACTTAAATTGTATTTCCGCGTTTAGATAAAGAATTATACAAAAAAAACAAATTTTATAAAAAATCCTTAAAATTTGATGCAGATTTTAAATCTCCCTCTAACATTTAAATTCTTTCCAACTTATATATCTTAGTACACAGGGTTTCCCAGGGAAGTGCGTGAATTGCACTCGAAATTTTATGTATTAAATTCTGTTCTCGTAATTGCAGGGATCTATAGGAATAAGGCAATGGTGTTACCCCCCAGTTACAATTAACAAAATGACACCTTCTTTAGATTGAAAATTTTTTACTCTGAAGAATTAGTCACCTCAATTAAGATTTAAATAAACGTCCCCAAAGAGTGTATTCAAAATCAGAGAGGGAAAGGACATTGGGCTGATTATTACACTAGTCCCTAAGTTTTATAATAACGTTTTCTTATTCCTTGGCTTTCCAACTTTGGGGACTTACTATGGTCGGTTATCAAGATAAGTGTACAAATGTTCCAACCACTAATTGTAATCTATAGAAGGGGTAAATTTTTGTATCATCATTTGGGATGTACATCAATTTATCGGCCATTGTCTTATCTTTTTAGATCCCAGATTAAAAAGGGGTAGAACATTAATAAATCCCCAATATCCTATCACTATATCCCTGTGTTACATATAGAAATGATATTTGAGATTAAAGGGTATCCACTAGCCAGATCATAGCTAAATTCTTTCAAATATTTATACTAAAATAATGGTTTAACCACCAGGGTTCTAAAGAGATAAGACAATGGCCGATAAATTAATGTTCATCCTTAATGATTATACACAAAGTTACCCCTTATGTAGATTGAAATTAGTGGATGAAACGTTTAAACACTCGACTTAATGAAACAACCAGTCAAATTCTTTAAAGTCACCAGAGTTATTAAGCCAACGAATAAGAAAACATTAATATAAAACTTTTGGAACTAGTGTAATAAAAAGCCCATTGTCCCCTCTCTCTCTGATAATAATGGTTCAACCACACACACACACAAACACGCACACACACACACAAACGCGCACACATACAAATGCTGAAAAAGATGTTGTAGACAAAGCACAACTTTCAGAAAAAGATTGTAGAATCAAAGGGTTGATTCTCAATAGATTTGTATTTGGAAATTCACAAAAAAAAATTTCACAAAAAGAACCCTGTTAAGCAATGATTACCTCTCCCCCTATTTTGAAGTAAATTAAAAAAAAAGTTGGGGGGGGGGGGGGGTTATTTGTTTATTATTTTGGGTCAGGTGAGATAATATTGTTTTGGGATATTGGAATGATTAAATTATAAATTAATTGTAGCTTCTAGGGTTAAACTATGGGATATATTGACATGGCTATTCGTGGATATAGAATTTAGATATAAATATGTAAAATAATTAAAGTTTGGTACCTATACTTATTTTAGCTTATATCATACTAGCGGCTACGCCCCTAGAGGCCTCTAGTGGAACTTTAAATGTCTATTTAAAAAAAAATAACACAATACCTTGCAATGTTACGTAGGAGTCTCGTTTCGAGAAATTTTTTTTGATTTATTGTCATTTCTCTTGGGAGGGTGGTGGTACCCTCCCACACAATATTTATAAACCTTCCCGGGACCTATGAGAAGCTACCCTGTTAAGGAGAACCTGATCGGTTCAGCGGTTAGCGAGATCCTTCGGTACAAACACACAGACATCCTGTTACTTTAGTATAAGGACTTTATATATCCTTATACTGAAGTAACAGGATGTTTGCTATCTGTGTGTCTGTCTGTGTGTACCGAAGGATCTCGCTAACCGCTGAACCGATTGGGTTCTCCTTAACAGGGTAGGTTCTCATATGTCCTGGGAAGGTTTTTAACTATTTTGGGGGAGGGTACTACCACCCTCCCAAAAGAAATGACAAAAAAATTGTAAATTTTCTTAAAATCTTATAGACTTCAACTTAACATTAAGAGGCATCCGTAACATATAGAATTATCGTAGACTTTAACAAACAAAAACATTTAAAGTGCCACTAGAGGCCTCTAGGGGCGTAGCCGCTAGTATCATATAATGAAATATTTTCAATATATTATTTATGCACTTCGATATTGGCGATTCATATCTAGACCAACATGAAACAAAATAACAAATAAAGAAAAAAAATTTTCAGTATGGCTTCCAAACCGATTAAAATCCGCTGGATTAGAACCGATGCTTAGCTATACATAAAATAAATACCAGTTTGTTACTGTTTTGATACTATTTTTAAAATCATCTGTATACAAAACTAGCGGCTTCACCCCTAGCCTCTAGGGGCTTTTTTTCCCCCAAGAGGTTTGATCAACCTAATTCTTCGAATTTTAGATTTAAAAAAAGTAAAACAATATTTTTACAGACAGACGGACAGACAGACATAGTTCTACCTTGTATTACATAATAGTGGCTGCGTCTCTAGCATCTAGGGGCTCTATAATAAAAGGGATATAGAAAGGCAAAAAATATCCTAAAACCACCATAGGACCTTTATCAAGCTTCACTGTAAAGGAGAACCATATCCGTTCATTGGTTACCGAGATCCTTCGCTGCAGACAAAAAAACAAAATTTTTCGTTGTACTACATTTTTTTTGGGGGGGGGGAGGGGGGAGTGGTTTGAGACATAAAATTTGTGTCTCTTACGTACCTTTATGACAAATGTACCTTTATGACAAACGTACCTTTATGACAAATGTTTTTATGACAATGGTATTCATGACAAAAATTACTGAGCCTCCATAAAGACTTATTCTTGTGATGATCCAATAATCATTTTTTTATCCTTTCATATTGTCCAAAGAATTTAAGGAATGGTAACACTGTTTAGAAAAATAATGAACTGAGATCTTTCGATACAGACAAAAAACCTTACTATTTTATATTATGGCATTTATTTATTTCCATTTTGAATTAATCAATAAACAACATACGGGATTTAAGTCTTGCGGGTTCCTAACTATTGCAAAGGTTTATCCATAACCTAACCATACCAACAAAGCCTTACAAACAAAGTCTAACCTAACCCTGCTCATTGTTTTGTTTAAGAATAACTCTTTTCCAGAATGACTTTGAAACCAAAATCTACTTGAATAGAAACGAATCCCAGCTATACTAAAAATCATGTAAAAACGTCGTTTTACAGACAGTTTTCCACGAATGTTGATAAAAATCATATAATTAATACCAGTTAATTAGCCCAGACGTTTTAATCTTATAATTTTTCTAATATCCGCGGACATCTGTTTATAATACGACGTGATAAATAAAATTGCATTTATCATGGTCGGTTAGTACATCAGCTTATCTGTTATGCTCTTAAAATTTGATTTGTTTAAGTGTTTTCCAGTATGGCTTTAAAACCGATTAATATCCACTGGATTTGAACTAGTTCTCAGCCATACTGAAATATCATGCATGGCATTGTATTACAGGGAATTTTCCACGAACATTGAAATAAAAATCATAAAATTACCACCACTTTTGTTAGCCCGGGCATTAATCTCCTCGGGGCTAACAAAACTTGTTTTTAATCTTATAATTTTCCATTTTAATATCCGAGGCAAGCTGTCTATAATGCGATGTGATAAATAACTATTTTAGTTTTATTTACTGTTAACTTTATTCTTTGGCATTTTCCTTGTAAATGTGAACAATAAGTGGATAATCTTACATTTTTCTGGCTAGATGGAAACATCGGCGCTTTCACTCAAAGTCATTTGTGGATCACTAATACCCCCCCCCCCCTTAAATATTTAAATATGAGGGGGGGGGGGGGGCTCGTATATTTGCTTACAGGGAGTGAGGGGACGTTGGGCTGTTTATGACACTAGTCCTAGAAGTTTTCTTATTTGTTTGATCAACAAATTTTGGAACTATTACTGAATTTTGTTCTAAGGTGTTCAAAGGTTTAAACCACTAATTGTAATCTACGGTAATTTTGTGTATCATCATTGAGGGTGTATATCAATGACGTTAGGTTGACTTATATTGTGTACTTGGTAGCCCCGTAGGCACCTTAAGTACAGGTCCCGCAGGGTTAGATCCTCCCACATGAGTTAATCTTAAGAAAGAATCAATACCCAATTATTTTCAATTAATTTCAAAATAATTTGGTGGGGGGTGGGGGGGGATTCAGTGCTTAACAGGCAAAAATTATTTGAAAGCTCCAAATCGTCTTCTTTTATATATATAGACATTAAACATACAACCATGCAGTTTAAAGCAGTGATTTAAAGGGACAAAACAATGGCCGATCCGATAAATTGATGTACAATGTACATTCCCAATGATGATACACAAAGTTACCACTTATGTAGATTAGAATTAGTGGTTGAAACGTTTGAATACTAAACTTTATGAACCAACCAATAAAAACTAAATATAAGGTCCCAAAGTCTAAAAGTATACTTTTTCTATAATCTAATATCTATCCGAAATAGAAGTTGAGAAAATACCATAATACTTAGACAGACCAAGGACAAGTGTACGATTGACTTGATGAAAGATGTGCAAAAAAAATGCGGACATTTTTAAAATTGAAATTGCGCGGCTTGTGTTAATAGTAGAAAAATGTTACGCATACTGTTAGAACCGCTATGAAATGTATTTTTTTTTGGAAATATAAGAACGGTTCCTGTGCTACAAATAATCTAGGAGCCAGATAGTAAAATGTCCCAAAATTTACTCGCAAGTCAAGTTTTAAGTCATTTGGGACATTTTAACACGTAGCTCCTAAACTATGCGTAGCACAGAAATCGTTTTTATTTCCCAAAAATAGACTTCTTAGAGGTTCTTAACCATATGTGTAGTATTTTTCTACTATTAACACAAGCCGCGCAATTTCAATTTTAAAAATGTCCGCATTTTTTTTGCACACCCTTTATTTAATATTAAGGAGAATCTTCACAACATAAATCAGCCGTATATCGCTTCAAACAACATAAGAGTAAAACAATTAAGGGGAAAGGGGTTAAATAACTGTATGTCCCCACCCCGTGCACCATGTGCCGACTTTCAATATATCCGCCAATAGCGTCGGGAATATTAACACAGCCAAGTCACTAAAAAAGAGCAAAAAATTTGATAGCAGACGAAAAAGGTTTCCCAACACTGGATCCAAGAAGTTATCTGAGATGGATCTTTAAATCATTTTAGTGGTGAGCCAGATCGGGGTGAGCCAACTTTCCATCAATGAGAGCACAGCATTTTATTAAATGCTGCGCTGTGATTGGCTGAAATTCGGCTCACCCCGATCTGGCTCACCACTATAATGATTTAAAGATCCAGCTCTGAATTATATATCTATACTTATACATTTATTTAAACAACCGAGCAAATCATAAACAATGCCAAATAATAATAAATAATAAAATAAACAGGACTATTATGTAAGGAAACTACAACCAAGTAAAATATAAACATTACCAATAAATCACTAAATCACCTTCCAAACTTTGCTAAACTACCAGACGGACGTACGGACAGACTTTAGTTATTGCATTTATGATCAACAAAAAATATCAACGCGCATAAGTTTCTAAAAACTAATTTAACAGATGAAATAAATTCGCTAAATAGAATTTAAATTAAAACCCAATTAAAGTTTTATGTGAGCATTCTTTTGTTTTAACTTTTTATTGTTTTTAAAAGCGAAGCTTTTCTATAATTAGGATAGGTCCGTCCGTCCGAGATAGTTAGCTTTTATTCATTAATTTAGGCATGTTAGAAATGTCCTATCGATTTCAAACTTTTCATGGTGATTCCTGTAGTAGTTAGGTACGATTTAGAAAGCGTAGGAACTCTATAATCGTTACCAGAATGTCCGTACGTCCATTTTAAACATGTTGATTTTTTTACTTTTTTAATAACAATTTTTTGTGTGATAAAATCATCCGATCGATCTGATTTTTTTATTACTGATTTCTATTACAATAAGGTACAATATTATGAGCAAAGCATCTCTATAATCAAGTATTAAAATGTCAGTATGTCTAAAACAGAATTCTGTATTTAAGAAGTTTTGCAACTAATTTACGTATAATTTTGTCAAACCTTATATTTTCATATTTTGTATATTCAGTTCTGACACTCAACAAAAGTTAATGTTCGTTTGTCATCCTTATTTTTACCATAGGTCCTATATAACTTGAAAATATCTGTTAGTCCATTTAAACATGGCAATATAATTACTTGTTTAAAATAAAGTTTGATTCAAATGCAATAGAAAATTTCGTATAAACAAGGATGACAACATTCATAAAAGCGAAGCACTTAAACGGTAGGACAAACAGACATTAACACTTGTAGTGTCAGAACTGAATAATCAAAAAATAAATGTATAAGAGTCGAAGCAAAACTGAAAGTAAATTTGTTTAAAAACTGCTTGATACAGGATTATGTTTATGGACATACTTACATTTTTAAGACTCGATTGTAGAGTTGCTTCGCGTAAAAAATTGTACTTTGTTATCCCAGGAATTAGTTTAACCAAAATCAGACCAATCGGATAATTAGATTACATAAAAATTTGTTGTTAAAAAAGTAAAAAACAACATGTTTAAAATGAACTTACCGACTCTGATTAAGAGTTGCTACGCTTTCTAAATCGTACCTAACTAAATCCTAACTACTACAGGAATCACCATGCAAAGTTTGAAATCGATAGGACAATTCTAACGTGCCTAAATTAACGAAAAAAGCCAATCGTATCGGACTGACAGGCGTACGTTTCGACCCTAATTATAAAAAAGCTTCGTTTTAAATTTTTTTGTTGATATATTATTTGTACATAGTCTTAATATCATTAGAACATTAGTATGTCCATAATATTATTTTTAATTATTTAGTCGACATAAAGTTTCGAAAAATAGAATGTCGAAATTATGTCAACCACTATCACTTTATAATAAAGCCACGTAGACAAATGGATATAGGATATAGCCAGCTGCAAGCACCACTTTATCAAAGTACATGAAAATTTTGTGCAACATTCAAGTAATAATATATCGATTAATAAATGACATAATCCATTTTAATTAAACAAAAAATTATAACAATTTTTGTGATATTCTTTTAATCTGTTTAAATATGTTTGTAGCCAGTTGCGACTTTTCAATTTGTTGGCATATTATTTTACTTGTTTAGTTTTGCATACATTTTATAATTGGATGGTATTTGTATTCAGCAATGTTTTTAGAAGCGAAGCAACACAATTGTTTATTCTTCATTCTGCAAATTTTTAAATTCGCAATCTCTCTCTTTCTTTATGTACTCTGATGTACTCTAATAAAGTGATGCTCACAGCTGGCTAAAATAACGATACCCCCCATCTACCCCCTTTTCACTTTTCCGCTCCACTCCCACTGGATGAACGAACTGACCAATATTAGAAACCTAATTTGACCGCTAATATATCCACGCATTCTATATCCATTCTGTGGACAAATCTAGACACACTTGTTTTACTAATCTAGACAAATCTAGACTTATTTTTGGACAAATCTAGACTTAATTGTTGACAAATCTAGACTTACCTGTGTATAAATCTAGACTAAACTTTGGAAAAATCTAGATTTACATGTAGAAAAATCTAGACTAACCTATGGACAAATCTAGACTAACCTATGGACAAATCTAGACTAACCTATGGACAAATCTAGACTAACCTATGGACAAATCTAGAATAACCTATGGACAAATCTAGAATAACCTATGGACAAATCTAGACTTGTCTATTGACAAATCTAGACATAACCTAAGGACAAATCTAGACTTATCCATGAACAAATCTAAACTTACCGATTTATGATCATCAATTTCACTGATTTCAGAGACGGGTAGCTTGAAAAACACCTGTAAAGGCTGGTTGTCTGAAAAATAAAAAAAACATGAAATTTCTGGCCGTTTTATAGATTTTATCTTTAAAAACAAGATAAATAGAATAGCATATGCCAAATTCCCTCAAAATTCCTAAGGGGGGGGGGGGTAATTTGAACATTTTGCCCCCATAGGGGGTCGGATTTTGATTAAGTGCAATACTAACCTACGGACCAAAATTCATTACCATTCAAATTGCATTTTTAAAACATTATTATGTGTATATGTACATGTGCAGTAACCAGAGAGGTAGGGGATATTGGAATGGGCACGGGTTGGCTAAAAAAATCCAGGTTTTTAAAAATACCCATTTCAGCAGTTTGCACAGTCTTAAAAGTCACATGTCTTGGTATACTGGAAAAAAGTAAAAATCAAATTTTATAGTGGGCGCTTTTTGAGAAAATCCGCGAATTTTTATTTTTCATTTTCGCCTAAAATCCTCTAAAAATAAGGTAAAAAATGTTGGGGTAGGCTTTTTAAAATTATACTGGCGTCGCACTTTTTAATAAAGCTTGATTAATTGCCTAAAACTATCCAAACATATTAACCAATGATTTAATCTACAGTAGAAAAGTTGTCTTTTCATTATCGAAGAATTAGGGTAAAACGCTAGGGGGAGAAAAGTTTAAATAAATGTATCTCCCCATCGCAACCACCTTGTGCAATTTTTCTATTGGGTCATTGAAAATCAACTAATGATGTCGCTTATATTAACACAGCCAAGTAGCAGAAAATAATTTAGGAGCATACGAAAGAGGTCGTTGAAAAAGGAAGGGAGGTAGTTGTCTGTATATACATCTATACTATAGATCTGTATATGTTTATAAAGAATTGCGTTTCGAAATTGCCTTGTTATAATATTGTAATATTCAAAAACTAACAATTACGCCCCTAGAAGCCATTTTTTTGGTGGGTGATTTTTCTTGGGATGGTGGTGGTACCAACCCAAAAAATAATTATAAACCTTCCCAGGACCTATGAGAAGCTATCCTGTTAGGGAGAACCCGATCAGTTCAGCGGTTAGCAAACATACAAACACACAGACAAACATGCTATTACTTTATTATAAGGATTATAGTTGTGTGTGTTTATGAAGAATTTCGTTTCAAAATTGCCTTGTTATTATATTGTAATATTAAAAAAATAGCGGATACGGGAGATTTGTCTTGGGTTAGTGATAGTACCCTCCCCCAAAATAGCTATAAACCTTACCAGGACCTATGCCATTAGCTTATAAACACACAGACAGAAAGACATCCTGTTGCTTTTATATAAGTTAGTTTAATATTAGTTCTGTATTATAATTCATTATTTTATAATTTACATGGCTGCTTTTCTAAAAATAAATATGTAAATCCTATTATATAAAGTAGCAAGTTTTTTTTGTCTGTAGCGAAGGATCTCGCTAACCGCTGAACCGATATGGTTCTACTTTACAGTGAAGCTTCCCATAGGTCCTAGGCGGTTTTAGGCAATTTTTTTTATAAATAAGTCTGGGTATGGTTTTAGAATATTTTTATACCCTTCCATTTCTCTTCGAATACAGAGCCCCTAGTATTCTACAAAATGCCAACATATTAATTATGAAAAATGGCTAGAATATGAAATAAGACGCACAATTAAAACCTGTGAATATGAAGTCCTGATCCAAGATTTATTAATGTGTGCGTGAATGATGTATTAATGGATATGTTATTACTTGAATATTACACCAGATTTTTATGTTCTATTATAAAATAAAACTTGCAGCGAGCTAAAATAGTGATTATCCCCTTCCTTTACCCTTCACTCTTATTGTATAAACGAACGAACAAATATACGAGTTCCATGTTAGCAACCTAAATTGACGACCATTTTCCTTTTTTCATAATATCCACGTATATATTAATCCATTGGTGTAATGGAATATATATAATGGTAAAAAGTCGGATGTTTGATAGTTGGTAGAAGATTTCGTACTTTTTACTACTAACTGCTAATGATGTAATTTGTTTGTTTAAAGTTAAATTTTCTGACGTTTTACTAGTACACAGTTCTTATAGAACTTAAGAAATATCATAGATAGGCCCTAGATTGTGTTGACTTATTTAAAAAGCATACCAAGACGTTTCTATAGACACCTTAACATCAAATCTTAGGAAGGTAATGTCCGTCATTTTTTAGATAAACTTCTTTTTCTTTAAATGACCCAAATGTTCTAAATGTTAGTTCCCCTTTTTCGATTATTGTAATATTCCAAAAAACATCCATTACAGTGCTGCAATGCAGACGTTAACAGGTCAACATTATGAACATAATGGATACAGTATATGTGGATATATTCATATTAAATCTGGCGTCAATTTACATGGACCTTGTGTATTGGGCATTTCGTTCATTCAGTAGGTTAAGAGAGGATAGGGTAAATGGAGTTGATAGGGGTAACGGCATTTTATCTAGCTGTGAGACTCACATGATTAGAGTACTTAAAAATCTGGTGCAACATCCAAGTAATAATATATCGATTATGTTCATATAAAGATTTTTTAGTAACGCAGCTACTCAATAAATCAACCTGTACATCAGTATGTTATGTAAGTCTGCTTTGACAAACATCATGGACTTATCTATTAATTTTATAATACAGAACCTTCTCTATAACTTTTTCTTTACGTCGATCCATAACACTAACCGTCTATTTTAGAACCTAGTTTAAGCATTGAAGTAGAACTTGTTTTAATGTTACGCTTATCTTTTAAATTATACTGGTACCCAAAGTTGTATAACCAAATTTATTATTATTTGTTGGCTCAAAAACTTGGGGTACTTTCATTTGTTTAGTACTCTATAATTTGTACC
The DNA here is from genome assembly GCF_053477335.1 of Acartia tonsa. Classification (NCBI taxonomy): domain Eukaryota; kingdom Metazoa; phylum Arthropoda; class Copepoda; order Calanoida; family Acartiidae; genus Acartia; species Acartia tonsa. The sequence goes on along the minus strand of NC_137269.1, from coordinate 48,412,250 downwards.
GAAAGGGGTAATTTTGTATATTCCTTGAGGATGTACATCACTTTATCTTTTGTCCATTAGGATTCATGTTTGAATAGGCAGTCCAAGCAGTAAATATCAATCGTTGGCTTGACAACTTTGGTGAGTTTTAAAAAACTTTTATTTGTTGATTAAGTTGAGTGTCCAATCGTGTCAACCACTTATTGTAATCTAGAGAAGGGTTAACTTTGGGAATCATCATTGGGAATGTAAATTAATTTAACCATATAAAACACAATTTATATACGAAGTTAGACTTTTATTAATTTTTGAATAATACACAAATATAAAGATGTTTTGGTAATGGGCATTTGTTTAAAGAATAGCTTCACTGCGAGACTTCTGGCTTTTTTTGGACTAATTCTTTATTTACCTCTTTACTATTTCTTACATACTTATGTATAAGTATATATTCCTTTAATACTATACAATAGCATGGCTCAAAATAAATTATTTTTTCTCAGAAATCTATCCATTCTGTATATCAGACTTAATAGTTGAACTATTAAACCGTGATCTTAGTGAACCAACCAATCAAAATTAAATAAAAGTTGTTCAGCCAATAAGTAAGAAAATATTATCATAAAACTTTGGGTTAGTGTAATAAACAGCCTAATGTCCCCTCCCTCCATATTTTTTTTATACTTTGACTAGCAAGACTTTAATTAATTTGCATGTTATATATTTAAGATAGTCATGAAAATTTTCATAAAGTAATGTTTTACAAACAAATCCTTCAAATTTAATGTGGTACTTGATGTGTCAATTGAAACAATTTAAGGTAAATAGTATTTTTTTTGTTTATCTGTATTTTTAGCCAGGCCACTGGCTTATAGCCATCAATTATAAGTATGCACAGCATAATTACAAACATAGACATATATTCAACAATTTCAACCTAAAAAATTACTATTTTTTCTTAAAAATTCTAAAATGGAAAACATAATTAAACCCATTTATTAGTGCTAGGCAGCCACAACTTATCATCCAATAAAAACCCGTTTGCATAATTTGAAATTTTTTATAAAAATGGTGATGCCAAATGTGGATCAGGTTTAGACTTCAAGCTGAAAATCATCTCCGGCAATTGGGGCAGATAGTTATAAGGATTTATTCAAATTACTGAATCTATGTATATCCCAATCTGTGAGTATGCGTATAATAATAGTTAGGATATATAATACCACCAAGCAAACACAAATACATTACATAAGAAACAACACAAGAAAAATAGTTATTCATCAGATCGTATTATAGACAGCTTTCCGCGGATATTGAAATGAAAATTATAAGATTTAAAACTGGTATTAATATTTTTTTTTATTTTAATATTCGTAGAAAGTTGTCTGTAATACGATGCTATACATGATGTACTAGTATGGCTGACAACCGGTTCTAATCCAGCGGATACTCATTGGTTTCGGAGCTATACTAGAAAATCAATTATTAGCGCGCTAACAAATTATTAAAAATGATTTTTTTCCAATATGGCTTGGAAATCGATTAAATCCCGTGAATTAGAACCGGTTCTCAGCTATACTGAAAAACCATGTATTGCTGCGTATTACAGTCAGTTTTCCACAAATATCAAAATAAAAATTTAAATGTCCCCTCCATCGCTGGTAAATTGCGAAAACACAATTATGAGTTTATTTTCTTTTAAAGTTAAATAAAAGATGAAGTGAAAAGCAAGCTTAATTCAATTTCATTTGTTTAATTTATTCTTTCATGGCTCGGCAGCCATAATCAGGGACACTTGGTATTTTTACTGCTAAATTGTTGGCAAATGATAAGTGTTTTAGTCGGAGATCTTATAGGATAAGACAATGGACGATAAATTGATATAATAGATAATCTGTGTGGCTTGTTATTATAACCTAACCTAACCTGTAGGAAAAACAAATAAAAAATTCCCTCTCCCTAATTTTTAATTTATTTCAAAATGTGTGACAGGAGGGGGGGGGGGGGGTAGGCCCGAGGGGTACGATTCTCTACATTTTTTTCGAGTAAACCATAACTCATATAATTTAATTTTTACATTTCATTTCTTTACAACTTGAATAGAAATTTATATAAGTTTGCAATTTATATTTCCTAGTAATGTAATCTTTTATCGCGCAAAATTTTCTTCAAAGCTTAGCATCCCAAGAGAAAGGGGACAATGAGCGGTTTATTACACTAGTCCTCAAAGTTTTATAATAACGTTTTCTTATTAGTTGGCTTTACAATTTTAGGGACTTTTACTAAAATTTGATTGGTTGGTTTAGTAAGTTAAGTGTTCAAACGTTTAAACCAAAAATATTAATCTAGAGAAAGGGTAATTTTTGTGTCATCAATATCTATGTCTATCTGTATGCGTATATTTAATTTTATTTTTTTACTAGAAAATTACTAAAATTCTTAAAAATCCAATGTTTTTGCTGCTTTAAAAGAAACAGATTTTGAATTTACATTTATTAATCATTTCATGTACAATAATTTGCAAACTATAAAATACATTGAATATTACAATAAATTAGGATATTAAATAAAATATTTTTTTTTAATAGTAATTGTAATTATAGGTATTAAAGAGTTTATTAGAATATTAGAATATTTATATGTCGCTTTCATAATATGTACTCAGTGTATGAACAGCTTTATTTGAAGAATTATAATCCTTTTTCAAACCAGACATTTTTTGGGGTGCTTTCTTGCTTTATTTTTGAAAACAATTAAAAATAATAAGGGGATGGAGGAAGGGAGTTTGCATGTGCCTCTCCCATGAATAGGGCTCTAATCCAGTGAAGCCTATACCAGCAGTGCCATAACCCTGCGGGGTACCAATTAAGCCTTACCTAAAGAAGTAAAGAAACAAACGACTCTATTCCCCCCACACCTTTAATTTATTTGAAAATAAGGGGGTAGGAGTTTCTATTGCTCTACAAGGTAGTTTGAGTGAAAGCGCCGATTCTTCTATGAAACTTGCTATTTAGAGCCTTCCATAGCACCTTTGTTTGATGAATTTATGGAATTTATGAAATACAAGGATGACAACATCCATACGTAGCGAAGCACAAAAAATGTTTATAAGAATTTAAAGATTAGTTGTCAAAAACATGTATATTAGGAAAAAAAATCACAAAACCTTTTCTTTAACATTTGTTTTTAATTTCTTAATATTTATATTTCAGTACTATGACTAACAGACTGACGGTCAAAGTAAATTATAACTGGATGCTTAAAACAACAGGAAATTTAAATTGATATTTTTAACTATAAAAATTTAAAAAATCGGACCATAAACACCAAAGTTATGGTGAAGAATGTGAAAAATACAAAAATAGCCTACAACCTGTTTAAAGGCAGTCTGACCATCATAGATGTTTTCTTGAAACAATAAGAAATTTAATTTTGATACTATAACTAAGAAAATTTTGGAAATCGGACCATAAACACCAAAGATATGGAGAAAAATGTGAAAAATACAAAAAATAGCCTAAAACCTGCTAAAAAGGGGTCCTATCGCCATTGATGTTTTTTAGTTAATTGTGCTCCTTTTAATGGGAATGTTGTGAAAGAATTTCAGCCTTTTATCTTTTATAGGAGCCGAGAAAATCACGTTTCCCCCAAACTAAGACATACGGACAGACGGACATTTTAAATTATAGAGTAGCTTCGCTACTAATAAGTTGCTTGAGACAAATTGATCTATCTGACTAAAATGATATATTTATTTAGTTATTATACTTGATATTGATTACTAGTTTCATTCAAGGAGAGAGGGGACATTCGGCTGTTTATTATAATAGTCCCCAAAGTTTTATGATAAAGTTTTCTTTTTCAATTGCTTAATAACTTTGGGGACTCTTATTAATTCAAAACGTTTCAACCACTAATTGTGATATACAGAATGATTAATTTGTGTATTTATCTTGTCTTAATTGCAGGGAGTAAAGGAGGGGACAATGGATCGAATATTCAATTTTCAAGAGTCTCAGACTTTGGGTACTGGCTTAAAGGGAATGTGCAAGAATTCAGCAGGTTCTGACTGACTTTGGGTACTAGCGCATCAATGCCCTGCTAACTAGCTGAGTTAGTTTTGAATAAAGCAGACAGAAAAAATTGTTATTAATGGCTGGTTTTAACAAATATTTTTTTCCCAAGAAAATGTCATTTCATGTATAGAAACTCTACTGTCATATTTATGTATTTAACAATCTAAGAACCCCTTGAATTTAGGTGGCAGTTTAAAATATATGAGAAGGGTTGACAAAGTTCTAAACAAGATTTTTCTAGTGATTAATTACAGAATGTTTACTACATTGTGATGTATTGGTAATTTAATTCTCAAGTAAATGATTTTTTCTTAGAACTAATTTTCTTTTAAATTATATTACCATGATCCCTTTACAATTTTGGTCAAATTTTCTTGATAAATCTGGTTTTCATTGCTTTTCAGAGAAAACTCTTAAATTGAATTAATTGCCCATTGTCCCCTCCCTTACTCCCTGCTTAATTGTCTTATCCCTTTAGATTCCTAAATTTTATTATACTTTTCTCCTTTAAAAAATATGTTGTTATTACTGCGTTGCTTTTAGAACATAATTATCTTTGTTATCAAAGGGTTTCGTGTAATAATCAATTGTAAAAGTGGTTTTCAATATAACACTTGGCATATAATTGGATAAAATATGGTAATTTACTAAATTTTCATTTTTATTTATAATATTTTTACAAACATAGCTTTAGTACTAAACTTCAGAAATCTAAAGGGATAAGACAATGCCGATAAATTGATGTACATTCCCAATGGTGATACAACAAATTACCCCTTCTGTAGATACAAATATTAGTTGAAACGTTAGGACACTCAACTTAATGAACCAACAAATCAAGCTTCAATAAAAGTCCCCAAATGTGTTTAAAACGTTATTATAAAACTTTGGGGACTAGTGTAATAAACATCACATTGCACCCTCCCTCCCTGACTAAACAAGGGTGACAACTTCCAAATACAAAAAAATCATTGTTAGACAAACGGACAAAGAAAGTTATAAAGCAGATGTCAATCGTTCAAAATTTAAGGTGTAAATAGAACATATTAAGTACATATATAATACTAGTAATAGTACATCTAGGGGCTTTGCCCCAAGAGGTTGGATCAAACCGTTTTTTCGTTTTTTAGATTTAAAAGAAAAATTAAAAAATTAAAAAGAAAAATTTTATTTTGGGGGGGGGGGTATTTTGTTTTATTTTTTTGGGAGGTTGGGGGTGTCCCACCCCCCAAGAAAATAGTTATAAACCTTCCCGGGACCTATGAGAAACTACTCTGTAAAGGAGAACCCGATCGGTTCAGCGGTTAGCGAGATCCTTTGCTGCAAACATACAGGCAGACAAACAAACAGACAGACAACGTTCTACTTTGTATTATAGATATACATTTAATTTATGTCTATTGTAGCATATCCAGATTAAGTAAATTGCGGGATTTTCACAAACATTTTCAGCGATCTATCTTTAGTAAAAGGTTAAAAAATCAAGTTTTCCCAAAAATGATTCTGACAGACATTTAAGCAATATACATTGAATTTTTGTTCTGATTGCAAAATAGCCTGCCTTTTATGTACAGAGCGCGTGCAGTCGTTCTATGCTTTACCTTAATGGATGTTGTCAACCTTGTTTTAGAATTATTTTTAAAATTCCTACCATGTTTATTTTGTGGTGGAACATCTTTCCTGTAATCTGGGGGCAAACAGAATACCTGAACATTTTAATAGTTATGTATCGCATCGTATTATTAACAGCTTTCTGTGGATATTAAAATGTACAATTATATGTATGATTCAATCCAGTTTTGTTAGCCCTGAGGTGTCAAAGATAAGTAAACTTTTTTATATTTGTAGATAACTGGATATAAAAAGTTACGATACATGATTATTCATTGTGGCTTAGAACCGGTTCTAATTTAGCGGAAATAAATCAGTTTCTAAGCTATTCTGGAAAATAATAAAATATGTGGTCAAATTGTAACCTAGAATAAATTTATGAGATGACCATTAGAGTAAAACAATAATTGGGGAAGAGGTTAAACAAGTGTAAAAGTTTTTACAATTTGTGTCTTGTCGTATAATGATAAGGGTAATTAGTAATGCTTTAACCACAAGAGTTTAGTTTGGTTTTAAAAGATAACAAAGTTGAAGCGCCGGAAAGGGCCATGTGAATGGCGAAGAAAGTCTCTCAAAAAAAATTCTGACATTATAAAAATAAGGGACTATAGGAGAGGAGGTGTGGGAAAGAAAACCCCTCAAAAAGAAATGAATAATCCCTCATTTTTATGAAGTAACATGCTGATTTTTTAAGAGACTTTCTTCATCTTTGGTGTGACGTAATAAAAATACGTCTAAATCCATCTTTTTTTAAGGTTTCTTTCCCACTTCTCCTCTCATTCCTCTTTTTTAGACGTATTTTTATGACATAACACTGTCCGACGCTTCAGCAAAGTTTATATTTAGAATTTTTGCCTTTTATGCTAATTATTAAAAAACTTTTAATTCTTTTTAGCAATCATCTAAAACATTACTTTTATACCACATTATACTTGTTAATTTTTCACATTACAGTACAAAAAGAGATTATTTAATTACTTAATTGAAACAAAATACACATTTTTCATTTCCAACTAATTTGCTTTTTTATATTAAAATAAAAAATACTATTACTTGATATTCTTGATGTGTTTTAGTTAAAGCAAAGCTTTTCGTCAATAAAGTTTCGTCCATCCTTCCGTTTGGAACAATCTGATAACATCGGAGAGCAAATTTTCCCTAATTATAGAATGGATATGCTGCTTACAATGAAAAGTGAAAATGGATCATAGAATGTTTTTTGTTTGTTTGTAACTAAAGATCCCAATAATTACTGGACCGATTGAATTCTACACTTTAGAGATCCTGAACATATGTCCCAAGATTGTTTTAGGCTATTTTAGTTGAAAATATAAGAATAAAGGTTTTAGGCTATACTTGAGCCCCCTCTTTACTACTTCTAATACAGATCCCTTATGTGCTAGGGGCGTAATCGCTAGTAAAACATTAAGTTATTAAAGTTAAAGTTATATAATTATTTTGATAACACTAATGTCTGTTCTAACCATAGACGTCTAAGAGGGGGGGGTAAAGGAGTGATTACCCCCCCCCCCCCCCCCCAAATGAATTGCCGTAGGCACCCCAAAAATTTTAAATTTTCAATTTTTACCCACCCCCCCCCCCCAAAAAAAAGCCTCTATGAAATAAAGATTACCCCCCCCCCAAAAATGAGCTTGGGGGTGCCGTTTATTTTCAAAATTTTACCCCCCCCCCCCTCCAAATAAAAAAGCTTGGACGCCCCTGGTTCTAACTACAAAGAGATGATTAGTTATTTCTCGTATCGTATTATAAACGGCACCACGGGGCTAAAAAAACTAGTTTTAATCTTATAATTGTACATTTCTATATTCGTAGAAAACTGGATATAATACGATGCTAGACATAGTTTTTTCGTATTCATGAGAACCGGTTCCTATCCACCGGATTCAAATGAATACGAGAAAGTAAATTAAACTTTTTTCTTCAGAATGTTTAATATCATAATTCATATACAACGGGTGTTCCTAGGCTTCCGCGAGTTGAAAAAACTGGATTGGTAAAAATGGTCGTTTAGCAGCAGCTAAACATCTGTCGAATAAAATGATGTACATCCCCAATAAGGATACAAAATACTACCACTCATGCATATTACAATTAGTGGTTGAACCGTTTGAACTCCAATTAAATTCAATATAAGTCCCAAGGGTTGTTAAACCATCGAATAAAAACCGGTATTACAAATCTTTGGGGACAAGTGTGATAAAAACCCCAATGTCTCCTCCCTCCCTGGTATGAATCGGCCATGATTTTCAAATCTGTGCCACGAAAATTTTTACATTTTTAAAAAAAAAATATAGCTAAATGACCAGGCAGGGAAAAAAAACCTTGTGCTGTTTATTACGCTAGTCCCCAAAGTTTTTAATAAATTTGTCTTATTCGTTGGCTTAACAACTTTGAGGACTTTTATCTAGTTATGATTGTTTGGTTCATTGAGATGAGTGTTCAAATGTTTCAACCACAAATTATAATCTACAGAAGGGGTAAATATGTGAATCATCATTTGAATGTAATCAATTTATCGTCCAATGTCTTATCCCTTTAGATCCCCGATTAATGGCGATTGCAATGTTGATAACTAAAATTAAATATTTGCTATAAAACACGTTTTTCTGCGGGTGTTATGGGACACCTTACAAACGTCACGGAGTAATCTACAAATTGAACTCTTTAGATTAAATGTGTTACAAAAATCATGTCTTTTTTTTCTAAGGCTCCACTTTAGATATAATCCTTAAAATATAATTATGTAAGGGTTATCATATAACGATGAGTTAGTTTGTTATTTTGACTAATTTTTTTAGCTTTTTAGATGTTATAAACGTTTTATCTAGGCTGAAAAATATTTCTAAAAGATATTTAACGAAAATGCATTGAAATAAACCGACTGACAAACCAAAACAAACAAAGAAAAACTATGCTAAAAAAAGGGAAAAGAATAAATTTGACACATGATAAGTCAAAAATTGTGAATGCATTTAGCTAAATAAAAAGTATTTTTTCACTGGATAGCTTTTTAGCTAATTGTATTACTATCGTATTACCTTGTTAAACTTGGAAGTATTGGATTGAAAAAAACATTTATGTCGACTAATTAACAATTTACTAGAGGGAATGCATTGGCATTAAACAAGTGCAACTAATACCATGCACAGTTAGGACTTTTAGGAAAAGTTTGTACAATCAAAGAGTTGGATATCTATTGGATGTTTCTTAACCTAATTTTTGGGTGTTTGGACAGAAAGGGATAGATTAACTCCCCATAGTCATTCTTGAATGCCCAGAGGTGGATTCTTTAAAAAAAATTTGCCCCAATAATCGCTTAGTGGGGCAAAATTGTTTTCACGAAAAATCCACCAACATCACATTAAAAATCTACAAAAATTAAACAAAATCATAGAAGGGTTATGAACATAAGATTTTATTTAATTTTTGTAGATTTTTTTAGTGATTTTGAAGGATTTTTCACGAAAACAATTTTGCCCCACTAAGCGATTAGTGGAGCTAATTTTTTTTAAAGAATTCACCTCAGATGTCAAAGTGTCGCTTGTACGAGGGTATCGAAGAGGTTATGACAAGATTTAATTTTCAGGGTGGGAGGGGATATAAGGGTTGTTTATTACACTAGTCTCCATAGTGTTATAATAAATTTTTCCTATTCGTTGGCTTAACAACTTTAAAGACTTTTATTAAATTTGGATTGGTTGGTTGGGTGTCAAAAGGTTTCAACCACTAGGATAAATTGATGTATATCATTATTAGGGATATACATCAATTTATCGACCATTGACTTATCCCTTTAGATCCCTGTTTAATCGTATGTTGATATATATTTCGATATATTAATAGCACAAAAGTTTTACATAGTCCAGGAAAACTGCATTGGATAAAAATAGATAATCTTTCTTTGATTAAAAATATATATCAAATTAGATTGAGTATATTTTTCACTCTCATAAAATTTGCCATAATCATGAAACTTTAATTTCCAAGCCAGTTTATGATTAAGGATTTAAATAAGTTGTAGCACTTTAAAATAATAAAAGACTGTTAGGTCAGAATTCTTTTTTTGATGGAATCGTCTGATAATTCTAAAACTAGCCATAATTGTTTATTTGATATTACTAACAATTAATGTGATAAAAAAATGGACAATAATGTAATGTCAAACAGTTTTTTTGCATTATGAAAATCTAAAAGCTAATAATGAAGGTTATACTTTTAGATACTAGAACAAAGCTTCTTTAAGATTTATTAATAATTAGGTTTTGTTTAAAAGTACATGTTTTGGATGCGTAGCTACTCTAAAACATGAGTATGCTTGTACATTCCTTTATCTAGGGTCTAAATAATCTTAGACTTTCTATATATAACTTATCACGAGAAGCAATTTAAACTGAAATAAGAATAAATCTAACACAACAAAGCGCAACGACCAACATTGTTTATGGAAATACTCGTTGTTGTTAATTAATCCAAATATAAAGTTACACTTGATTGGTATAAATAAGCAATTATAGGTAATTCATTTTACATTCTTTTTGTTTTGCAAATTGCACGTTAATACTCAAATGGACAAAATGCACGTTGCTTATGCTTTTTTAGTAACAATGCTACTATACAATTTACTTTCTCTGTTCGTAAGCCCGTAATCTATAGGGGAAATGTGATTTTCTCGGCTGTTATTAAAGATAGATATCTGACATTTTCAGTAAAGATTTCTAAACTATATGTGCATCTAGTATATACATATTTTTGTCCATGTGTCTAATGGTCATGATTCAAAACCTCATTCTTTAAAGGATTTGTAATTTACTTTGAGTTTTGCATATTATCTCTCTTTCTTTACTTTGTAATAAACATTGAACATATGCTTTATAATTCACTAAGTGCGTTTGTCCATTCCATGCTTTTTGGTGCTTCGCTACCAAAGGGTGTTGTCATTTTTGATTCCCCCGTATTTCAAAGAATCTCATTGTATTTATGCATAGTCGCAAAACTAACAAATATTTTATTTTTTAATAGTTTTATTTCGCATCGAATCAAGGACAGTTTTCCGCGGATATTAAAACTAAAAATCATAAGATTACACCATTTTGTTAGGGACCCTTTTTTCATAGAAAGTTGCCTTTAATACGATGTTATATAACTTTTTTCATCTGGCTGAGAAACGGTTCTAATCCATCGGATAATTGGAAAAAAACTTTACCTGAGAAACTACGTGACCTCCGTTGGCCTGGCAGTTCTTATACCCAGCGTTCTCGTCATAACTAAAATAATTGTTATAGGAATCATCATGCAAAGTTTGAAATCGATACGACTATTCTAACCTCTTCAAATAAGCGAAAGTGCTGACTGTCCCGGCCAGACAGACGGACCGACCCTAATTTTAGAAAAGCTTCGCATTTAACAACATTTTAGGTGGCAGAGTTTTCAGGGAGGGTGGGGAAATTTGGCTGTTTATTAAACTAGTTCCCCAAGTTTTATAGTAACGTAGTCTTATTCGTTGGCTCAGCAAGTTTCGATTGGTTTGTTGAGTGTCCAAAAAGTTTCAATAACTAGTTGTAATCTACAGAAGGGGTAATTTTGTATATATTATCATCGGGGATGTAAGTTATTTTATTGGCCATTGTCTTATCCCTTTAGTTCCCTGTACAGCTCAGTTTACAAGTAAATTATATACCACAATGGGCTTCGCCCCCATAGGGTTCATGGGGGGGGGGGGGAGTGGTCGGAAGTCGAACCTCTACATTTAATTTTAATTTAATAAAGAAACTAGGGGCGTTATGAAATTTACTTTTGCATATATTACAAAATATGAATTTACTTGATAAAATTTGAATGACATTTTAAATTTATTGCATTCATACCAAGAGTAAAGATATTGAGAAATAAAACAAAAATATCTTAAACACTTTTTTCTGCATACCCCAAACTATCCTAATGGAGGGGGGGGGGGGGGGGGGTGAGGGTATGATTTATTGTCAATCGTTATTTCCAGGAAGGAAATTATTGATTCGTTGGATTAACAACTTTGGGGACATTTATTGAATATTGACTAGTTGGTTCACTAAGTTGAGATTCCATTCAACCACTAATTGTAAAATAGAAAAGGGATATTTCGTAAATCATCATTGAGAATGAACATCAATTTATCGGCCATTGTCTTATTCCTTTATATCCCTGGTAATTTCCCTATAAATCTACATTTATACAATTTTTATGATTATTAAATGTTACGCTAATGTCAAGCTGCATGAAATTCATTATTATCAATCATATCAATAAATATTGAATTTGGAACCTTATAAGTACAACTTTTTTGCTATGTTTTCAGTAAAACTGAACACTATTTAATTTTAAAAGCGAAGCTTTTCTATAATTAGGGTCGGTCCGTACACTGTCCTATCGTACGTCCGTACGTAACTGATAGCTTTTTTTCGTCAATTTAAGCAATTTAGATTTGTCCTCTCGATTTCAAACTTTGCATGATGATTCCTGTAGTTAGGTACGATTTAGAAGGCCTAGCAACTCTATAATTATTACCAAAATGCCATACGTCCATTTTAAACATGTTGATTTTTAACTTTTTTAACAACAATTTTTTATGTGACATAATCATCCGATTAAACTGATTTTTGGAGTACTGATTCCTATTACAATAAGGTACAATATTGATAGCGAAGCATATTTATAATCAAGTCCTAAAAATATTTTAAAGTTTTTAGATATGAGCCAAAAAGTAAAAATATCTTACTATTGAGGACATTTTTAATGCATTCGTTGTGTAATTAAAAAAACACATATTTAGGATGAATGGTATTCATACAAATAAATGTAGCTATACCCTTAATTACATACCAGCAGCTACGTTTCTAAGCGATGTTTAACCCCTGAAACTTTATAAACCCTTATGTTAACCCCCTCAAAATTAAAAAAAAAAAGTACATTAGATCACCCCTCTCAAACCTTTGAAACTCCCAATTTTATCCCCCTCAAAATAAAAAAAAACAACAACATTATTTTCCCTGTATTGAAAAAAGTACAGTTCGTCAAGAAAAAAATGTGCAACGTGTAATTCTAATATTTTCTGTACTTTATTAATATCAGGGTTTATAGAATTGTTATAAAAGCAAAAAAAAAATCTTCCAATAAATATTGTACATATATGAAAATGATTAACGTTGCTCTATTTTAATGAAATAACTCTTTTGTTGTGAAAGCATTGACTTTTGATGTTACTTTACTTAATTTTTGGAATAACCTTTAGCAATAATTATTAAAAGAATGTATTCATCAACCTTCTGATTTGAATATAATATGCAGGGCTCGGAAGCCGCATTTCAGCCGCCTGTAAGTCTTAGAGAAATCAACCTTTTACAATTTTAAAAATCAGCTGGAAGTCTAAACCAGACCCAAATATGTCAATCCCTCTTTTCAAATATTTGTCAGTATTCTCAATTTTAGGAAAGACACCAAAACTAACTAAACTATGTATTTCTATATTTCTGTTTAAAAAATGAAGAAAACAATTCGTTCAGAGATTGTCTTGACAGATTTTCGTCATACCCACACAATTATTAAGAAAACAAGGATAACAACATCTATACAAGCGAAGCTCTGATACGGTAGGACAAAGGAACATTAACACTTGTAGAGTGTCAGATTATAAATTTAAAGGTCTAAACAAAATTGTAAATAAATTTGATAAAAGTCTTATTTTGTGAATTTTTCATCAATATCTCATATGTTTTTTTTAAAATTCTAGTCTACTACATTAAAACTATACACGGTTTTGCAGTATTTTGTAAATTAACTCGTGGGAATAAATGTGTAAAAATTAATTAATGTGTTTGTATTTCTAACTTTAATAACCTATTTTCAGTAGCATCAGTTACTCTATAGCTAAGTTTCTACCGTTTGTCATTTTATATCTAAACCTGACCGTCAATTCTTTCCTAGGTGTGGAGGTGGAAGGGGCAGGGGCGTCCAAGCTTTTTTATTTGGGGGGGAGGGGGTATAATTTTGAAAATAAAATTTTTGAGGGGGGTAATCTATATTTTTTTTATTTAGGGGGGGGGGAATTGAAAATCCAAAATTTTGGGGTGGGGGAATAATCACCCCTTTACCCCCCCCCCCCCTCTTGGACGTCTATGGGAAGGGGGATATCTTATTCTAGGGGCGATATACCATATAGGTTCAGCCGTTAGCAAGATTCTTTAATTCTAAATATATTCAGTTTTACAACAACTTTTAAACGATTAGAATTAAGATAAAGCAAATTACACTTTCTTCTGGAGAAGCCAGTTATTTTTTTAGTGTAGTCTAACTATATGTCGTTGCTTTTTAGACATAATTTGTTTTGCAGTTTAATTTAATATTTTTATGCTATTTATGAATACTTTTTTTTTTATTTTCGTGCATTTAATTGATTAATTTTGAATTTTCAACAACATAAACAGTTCTCTTTTTCATTTGTATGTAGCAATTAACATTTTATTCACCTTTTTAGCAGGGAGGGAGGGGACATTGGGCTGTTTATTACACTAGTCCCCAAACAACATTTATGTCAACATTTTTTTTATTCGTTGACTTGACAACTTTTTGGAACTTTATTAAATTTTGATTGGTTGGATAATTTAGTTGGGTGTTTAAACGTTTAAACAACTGTATTTAATCTACAGAATAGGTGAATATTAGGGAGGTATATCAATTTTTGAGCCATTGTCTTAGCCCAAGAAATCCCTGCCTTTTTAGCCCATTAGAGGCATAGTTGTAATTATCAACTATTGTTAAAATAGAAAAAGTTAAAAAATACAATTTGAAATATCAAATCAAACTCAACTTTGATAGAAAAAAAGTTTTAACGTGTGTTTACAAACACAAATTTAATTTACATTTTTCTTTTTCAAGCATTTCAATTTTTCTTGAGAAAATTTAGAATTTCAATAGTGCCCCATCAACAATTTGAACTTTTTTATCACATTTTTTTTATGAAATACATATATTTGTTATAAGGAAAACGGAACATGGAAAGAAAACGAAGCTGTGGGTTTCACAGTAGCTTTTGAAAGGTTATTTTAGGTTAGGTTAGGTTACGTAAATGTTAATGATTGCCCCGCAAGGTTAGAAAATATGCCCTGCAGTGCTAGAGCCCCTCCCCACAGGGGCTAGAAAAAGGATAAAAGCTACTGTGAAAATACGACGAAACCCTTTTTTTCATAAAACTATTAAAGAAAACTGCAGAAAACTGAATTGTTATTTAAACAAGAACAATTATGCTCATAGATATTACTTTATAAACATTAAATAAACAGCATTTGTCAAAGAGTGCTGGCTACACACAAAAAACACAGAAAACCAAAAGTATAAAAAAATATACTTTCTTTTTTATGCATCCTATTATATAAAGTAGTAAGCGTTTTTTGTATGTCCCGAAGGATCTAGCCAACCGCTGAACCAATATTGTTCTCCTTTACCCTCCTAAAAATTACCTGGATATTCTGCTATCTGAAGAAGTAACCGTACAAAATAATCCAGTTACAAGTAATATTGTTATTAACATTCCTTCTGAAATTAAATACATTAAAATAAAGTAACAGGATGTTTGTGTGTGTGTTTGTAAGTTTATACCTAAGGATCTCACTTACCGCTAAACTGATCAGGTTCTCCTTAACAGTGTAGCTTCTCATAGGTCCTGGGAAGGTTAATAACCATTTTGGGGAAGGATACCACCACCCTTTCAAGATAAATCGACAAAAATAAAAAAACGCCGCCCTGCAGACATTTTTGTAATTAGCTACAACACCATCTATCGGCGAAAAAATATTTTTAGTAAATAGCGTATTTTAAAATAGAATGAAATGAAACAATTTTACGTGTCCCTAGAGGCCTCTAGGGGCGTGTCCGCTAGTACATTATAGAACATTTTTAATTATGGATATAGAATATACGAGAAAATTGTGACAAGGTAAAAATTCATGTTAATTTAGATTGCTAACATGCACCTAGTTTATTGGTTGGTTATTTCATCCAGTAGGAGGGGAGGGGATGTGGTAAAGTGGGTGTAAGGGAGGTATCGCCTGCTGCCTTTTTCACTTTATTAGAAAGCATAAAAATCTGGTGTAAGATCTATGAAATAATATATCCATTTTTCAACTAGCGTAGATTCAGGTTCTACTTTATAATTTTTTGTTGTTCTTTTTTTAATTGTTGCTACGTTTTTAGAAAAAATGATTCTTGTTTTAAAGATATTCATTTGAGATAATACGTCTAATTTCTCTTTAAAAAGAAAGATTTATGTTGAAAAGTTAAAAAGAAAATAGATTAAGACAATGAGAGAAAAACATGGAAAGTAATTACAGTTAGAGTAGGTGTTAGGTAACATACTTTTGTTCGAATTTAGACTACCCCCCCCCCCTCTCCCCATACATCCCTAGCCAAATATCTTTTTAATCCTTATACTAAAGTAACAGGATGTCTGTGTGTCTGTGTGTCTGTCTGTGTGTACCGAAGGATCTCGCTAACCGCTGAACCGATCGGGTTCTCCTTAACAGGGTAGCTTCTCATAAGTCCCGGGAAGGTTTTTAACTATTTTGGGGGAGGGTACCACCACCCTCCCAAGAGAAATGACAAAAAAATCGAAATTTTAAAACACGTTTAGGAGACTTCAACGTCAAATAAAGAGGTATCGTACAAAAAAATTAAAGTAGAGACTTTATCAAACAAAAACATTTAAAGTGCCACTAGAGGCCTCTAGGGGCGTAGCCGCTAGTTCTTATAATAAAGTAACAGGATGTTTGTGTGTTTGTCTGTGTGTTTGTATGTTTGTACCGAAGGATCTCGCTAACCGCTGAACCGATCGGGTTCTCCTTGACAGGGTAGATTCTCTTATGTCCCGGGAAGGTTTACAACTATTTTGGGGGAGGGTACCACCACACTCCCTAGAGAAATTAAATTGTTTTTTAAATTTCTCGATTATAGAAAGAGAGTTCAACGAAAAATAAACGTCAAACGGAAAATAGCCATATTTTAAATATAAAAAAAACATTTTAAGTGCCACTAGAGGCCTCTAGGGGGCGTAGCCGCTAGTCTTTAAATAAAAAAGTGATTTATTATATTGACAATGATTAAATTGTTTAAAAATGATGAAAAAAATATTTTAAATTTATCTAAACTTATTTTATTAAATATTATTAGATTACCTAATTATAAAAGTAAAAGAATAGTGGGGGGCATGAGCTGTTTGTAACTCTACCCACGATGTGGGGACCCTGTCCCGACTTTTAATTGGGTCTTTGAATATCAGCCAAAAGCGTTGGAAATATAAACAAAGTCAAGTCGCTACAAGAGCGAAGCAACCAATTTGCCAGCAGAAGAAAAAGGTCCCCACAATTTAGGCCAGGTTAAACAATAAACATCTATTCTTATACATTTATTACCTACATTTCATTAACCTAGGAACTTGAGTTAGAGGTGGGGGGTCCCTTGTAGTTTTTAGAGATATTAAAAACACTCTTATTACAAGAAAAGTTATCTTCTAATTAAGAAAAGTAAATGTTTTAATTAGATATTTAATTATCATTAATTCATCTATATTTAATTACCTGAACATATAAATGCACTCACACAGAATTGCGCCTATTCAATTCTTATATAAAAGTCTTAAGATATATCTGTAAGATCCAAGTACTAAGATATCCATTTCAACAAAAAAAACATGCATATCGACAATGACATTATACCATCAATTTTGACGTGTATTTGTAATATTGAAATTTTTTTTTTACAGTTTTACGTTGATAAAATAACAGCATCTCAGTATAACAGGTTATATTCTGTGAGGCTGTTGACTTTATTTTTAATCAATCATATGTGTCTATATATGAATACAGGGAGGCAGGGGACATTGGGCTGTATATTACACTAGTCCCCAAAGTTTTATAATAACGTTTCTTATTCGTTTAAAACCTTGGCGACTTTTATGGAATTTGATTAGTTGCTTAATTAAATTGAGTGTTCAAAAGTTTCAACCACTTATTGTTATCTTTGAAAGGAATTTTTTTGTGCATCATTATTGGGGATGTACAACAATTCATCGGCCATTTTCTTATCCCTTTAGATCCCTTCTATGAACATAAGGCTTACCTCCAAATTACTAACAGCAAAGATTTTCTAAAATAAGGGTTTAATCAAACCTTCAATAGATCAACGTTTTGGATTTCAATAATAGTTTTATTAATACTTGGATTTTACAAAAGATTATCATGTACTTTAATAAAGTGAAACTTGTTGCTGGTTAAAATAATGACCCCCTTCCATCCACCTCCCTACCCCCCCCCCCTCTTTTAAAATTATGAGAGGGTGGTGTTTCCCTACCCCAAAATAGTTATAAACCTTCCCAGAACCTATGAGAAGCTACAATGTAATTTTTTTGCAAGAAAAAATAATTTCTCGTATTCATTCGAATCCGGTGGATAGGAACCGGTTCTCATCCATACGAAAAAAAACTATGTCTAGCATCGTATTATATCCAGCTTTCTACGAATATAAAAAAGCTGTTTATAATACGATGCGAGAAATAACTATTCTTGGATTACAAAAAAAAAATAAACTTACAAAAGATATTTTATGTGCATTAGGTGTTTATATTTGTTGTTTTTATATGGAGCTTAAAATTTATCCATTTCCTTTTGGGGTTTAGTTTATGTGTCTTTAACAGTTGGAAACTAAAATAAATTCATGTTTTTCTATTTCTTTTTCGTTGCTCTATGCCTAATAAATTTCCCGTAAAATTAAAAACTTTATTATAAAACTTTGGGGACTAGTGAAATAAAGAGCCCAATGTCCCCTCCCTCCCTGTTTTTTCATCATAATCTTATGATTATAGCAATGCATCTCTGAGCTTTAGATGAGATTAGTTTGTGCGTGTGTGTGCGTGTGTGTGGTTGTGTTTGAGTATGTATGTGTTTGTGTGTGTATGTGTGTATGTATGTTGTGTATGTGTGTGTGTGTGTATTTGTGGTTTTAGTTGTGTGTGTCAGTTTTATATAAGTTTTGATGGGACGTCCAAGCTATTTAATTTGAGATGGG
The DNA here is from genome assembly GCF_053477335.1 of Acartia tonsa. NCBI lineage: Eukaryota > Metazoa > Arthropoda > Copepoda > Calanoida > Acartiidae > Acartia > Acartia tonsa. The sequence continues at coordinate 48,393,477 of NC_137269.1, read as the reverse complement.
ATTTAAAAGGTTTGAGGGGGGATAATCTAATGTGTTTTTTTATAAGGGGGAGGTATGTTGTGACAAAATTCGTAAAAGTGTGAGTTTTAAGGCTTAAAAACAGTAGTTTAACGATAAAATTTATGTTAACTTTAAAACAAAAATTGTCTGTAGTTATTTTCAATAAGGAAAACATATATTTAATAAATATTATCGTTCCACTACTGTTTTTAAGCCTTAAAACTCGCACTTTTATGGAATTTCAGCACAACCTACCTCCCCCTTATATGGGGGTAAAATGAGGGGTTTTAACTAACCTTGGACATATTCTATGACGATGGTAGCCGCTTTTTTTTTGTAGACTATTGACTGTGTATCCAATTGTGGCGTTAGTAGATAACTGATTGATAACAGGACCTTTGTGAAGGCATTCCCCTAGAATCCTAATATGCACTTTATTGTAATTGAAAATTCTTAATTATAAGATAACTTTTGATAGTAATATAATTCCGTAATCTAATTGGCTTTTTCAAGTTGTTAAAACAAATAACCTTTACAATTTTTCAGAGCTTTGCTACTTATGGATGCTATCATCCTTGTTTCTTTTATTTGTTACTTTCATATACACTAGCGGCTACGCCCCCTAGAAGCCTCTAGGGGCACTTAAGGTAAGAGGGGGAAACCTCGTCCCATTTTAAATTTGAGTTTCAAAAGAGTAAAAAAAAAATTTTTTGGGGTGTGGGAGGGGGTGGGTGGGGGGTGAAAAAACCCTCCCAAAAAATAGTTATAAACCTTCCCAGGACCTATGAGAAGCTACCCTAATAAGGAGAACCCGATCAGTTCAGCGGTTAGCGAGATCCTTTGTACAGACACACAGATACACAAACAGACACACATCCTGTTACTTTAGTATAAGAATATGTGCTTCATGAATTAGGTATGTTACACCATTATACTCAACATTTACTCAACGTTATCAGAGATCTAAAGGGATAAGACAATGGCTGATAATGTACATCCCCAGTGATGATACACAAAATTACCCATTTTTTGAGATTAAACATTTGGTTAAAACGTTTGAACACTCAACTCAATGATTCAAAATTCACGTTTGTCCCCAAAGTTGTTAAGGAAACCAATAAGAAAATATTATTATAAAACTTTGGGGACAAGTGTAATAAACAGCGCATTGTCCCTTGTATCTCAGCTCTGCAACGTTATTTAAGTACATGGGTTTGTGTCTGTTGTATGTGTTTGTAAAATAGTAATGAAAGTCTCATTTCTGGGGATAAAATGGATGTTTAATCCCACGAGACCAGCGTTTCATTCACATGGACATATTTTCAGCAATTTTTTAAAAATATTCTAAAGGGATAAGACAATGGCCGATAAATTGATGTACATTCATAGTGGTGATACACAAAATATCCCCCTCTGTAGATTACAATTAGTGATTGAAACGTTTCGAAACTAAACTTAATGAACCAACTAAACAAAATTTAGTAAAAGCCCCCAAAGTTGTTAAGCCAACGAATAAGAAAATGTTTTTTATAAGACTTTGGAGACTAGTGCAATAAACAGACCATTGTTCCCTCTCTCTTTAGATTATAATAGTATAATTCTAATGTAACATTATATGTGTAATTTAAAAAAGCGAAGCTTTTCTATAATTTGGGTCGGTCCGTCCGTACGTCCGTCACGGATAGCTTTTTTCGTTAATTTAGGCATGTTAGAATTGTCCTATCGATTTCAAACTTTGCATGGTGATTCCTGTAGAAGTTAGGTACGAGTTAGAAAGCGTAGCAACTCTATAATCATTACCAGAATGTCCGTATGTTCATTTTAAACATGTTGATTTTTTTTTACATTTTTAACAACAAATTTGTATGTGTCCTAATTATCCGATTGGTCTGATTTTTGGTATACTGATTCCTGGAACAACAAAGTACAATATTATAAACAAAGCAACTCTATAATCAAGTCCTAAAAATGTAAGTATGTCCATAAACATTATCCTGTATCAAGCAGTTTTTCAACAAATTTACTTACCATTTTGCTTTGACTCTTATACATTTACATTCTAATTATTCAGTTCTGACATTATACAAGTTTGTCCTACCGTTTCAGAGCTTCGCTTTTATGGATGTTGTCATCCTTATTATTGTAACATTATATTAAGAGCACCGACAATCAGAAAAAGTGATCATCAAAAGAGAGGGAGTGGACATTGGGCTGTTTATTACACTAGTCTCCAAATTTTTATATTAATGTTTCCTTATTCATTGGCTTAACAACTTGGAAACTTTTTCGAATTATGATTGGTTGGTTCATAAAGTTGTGTGTTTAAACGTTTCAACCACTAATTATAATCTACAGAAGGGTTAATTTTGTTATCATCATTAGGGATAAATATCAATTTATCGGCCAATGGCTTATCACTTTAGATCCAAGGTTTTCAATGCCTGCAAATGTGTAGTTATAAATGGAATCGAAAAAAATTACTTCTAAAATATTTTTCTTAAAATCTGAATAACAGAAAATTTTTATTTATACTTTCCTTTTAAGATGAATAAAATCTTACATAACTAACCAAGACATGTATGCAGTAAATATAAATATATTTAAGAGGATAGGAATCTAGACATTTGTATCCAATTAGGTTATTTTATTGCTTCTTCTTGATTATTTAATTATGATTTCATTTCTAAATTTTGAAATTTTTCGTTTTTCCTTGACAAAATACCTGGGGATCGAAACGGATAAGAAAATTACCGGAAAATTAATGTACATCCCCAACGATAATAAAGAAAATAAACCTTTCTGTAGATTAAGATTAGTGGTTGAAAGGTTTAAACACTTACCTTAATCAACCAACCAATCAAAAGTTGTTAAGCCAATGATTCAAAAAACAATTTTATAGGACTTTGAGGACTAGCGTAATAAACAGCCCATTTCCCCTTTCTCTCTCTTTCTGCAAAAATTCCAGAGTATTAAAGAAAAATTCACTCACCCAACCCTTAAATAATGTAAAAGTACACACAAATTTAAGGCTTAAAAATATGCAATTTTGTCAATTTTATCAATCTAAAATTTAAATTACATTTATTAAACAGAAAAAAATTCATTATTATATTTTGCATTTTTAAAAGCGAAGCTTTTCTATAATTCGGGTCGGTCCGTCTGTCCGTCCGTGACGGATGGCTTTTTACTTTAATTTAGGCATGTTAGAATTGTCCTATCGATTTTCACACTTTGCATGGTGATTCCTGCACTATTTAGAAAGCGTACCTAAATATCATTATTATTATTATTTGATTCTTTATTTGTCTTAACTATATACATAAAACATAAAAAGTTAACATATGAATTATAAGAGTTATTATAACAATATTAAATAAGGACTAATCCAAGATATTCTCTTATAAAAAGTGTAAGTTCATTGTAAAGCAGAAGTAAGCAATACAAAGAAAGAAATTTTGCCGTTAAACATAAAAAGTGTACATTTAAAAAAGGTCAATACTAATTCAACATAATATCTTCTCAAAATATGTCTAATTTATACAAAAAAAGTTCCAGAAAGAAAAATAATCGTCATCGAGAAGTAAAATATAATATTCATGATAAAAATATTAGGTCAATAGGTACTAATCCTTAATATAAAAATGTGTATAATGGATGCACAGCTGAACTTAAAATTGTTAAGGAGGGATAAATAAGTGTGGCCTGTTAAATGAATACTGCAGAATGCTTTAATGGGCAGATCACCAAAAGCTCCACCTCAAGATTATTGTCAAGGTTGTATACTGACCCTCTATTGGATGAGGTAATTTTTCTTGAAGGTCTAAACGTCACCATATGAAAAACAGGCTTAAATTCATATGGTTAAAGTTAAGAATCACAAGAAATAATTATCCTCGGGATCATTCTTTTTTTACTACACTTTATTTGTCAATACCCACCTGTAGATTTTGCAAGTGAGATGAAGTTGAGGTGAAATACTTAAGTGTGTCTAAAGATTTGGTGTGTTTGTTGTAAGTGTAGAGTATAGTATATATATATTACATACGAATTTAAATAAACAAACACTTTTTAAAAATGCCCTAAATATCCGTATGTCCATTTTAAACATACTGATTTTTACTTTATTGACATCAAATGTTTGTATGTTAGAATTATTCGATTTATCTGATTTTTGGAAAACTGATTTCTATTACAATAAGGTACAATATTAAAAGCGAAGCATCAATATAATTAAGTCTTAAAAATGTAAGTATGTCCTTAAATAATATTATGTATTTATGCAGTTTTTGACCAAATTTACAAACAATTTTGTTTCTACTTTTGTTCATTTACATTCTGATTTTTTAAAGTTATGACACTCTACAAGAGTTAATATTCATTTGTCCTACTTTTTTAGATCTTCGATTTTATGGATGTTGTCATTCTTGTTCTATTTACAAGTACCCATACCTCCAAAGTGAAAATAAAAATAATTTTTAATTACTTGTTTTTCTAACATTTTTCCTTCTTAAAAAAGCAAAAGAGAAAAATTTTGTGTAAATAATATTAATTTCTTGTCATTTATGACCTGAAAACAAAATATGAGAATTATGTTTTTCCATATGCATTACTAATGCAAGGTGTCCTAACTGGGAGTTGATATACACTATACAGGATTCTTTGTTTAAAAAAGGACCTTCTGTTAAATATTGCCTAATAATAAAGAAGTAAGAAGCAAAAAAATCTGGTTAACTCAGTTATAGTCGCAACTTCTATATGACAACATAAAACTGCATAAATCTTTTTAGCGCTCTAGCTCAAAAAGAAAGTTGTTTAAATGGGGGTCTGCAAAGGTGGGCGCCCCCCTCCCCCCCAAACTAACTTTGAGGGTTGATAATGACAATTAAGGAAAAATAAATTTTCTTATGTCTTTATCCATGAAGATGAATAAAGCCTAAATTATGGGTAAAATGCGGTAGATAATTGACCAATATCTCTAATGCAGCTTAGTTGTACAGGGAAAAAAGGGATAGGACAATTCATAGCTCAAAATTATTCTCTGTTTTGGGTATTTTAAGAGAAGTAAGGCGCTAAGCTTCTCTATAATTAGTATTCTATGATCAGTCTGTACACATTTCTTTCTCTCTATCTTGTAAGATTTTGTTATGAAAAATAATGTAACTTCTTTAACTTTTGACAGATTTAATTTTTGTAGTAAATGTCATTTGCAGTGATTAATTGGCATTAATTTCACTGTTTTATAAATTAACAAGGGTGATAACTACTATCAAAGCACAAAAAATACGGACAAGAAGATTTAAAAAGCATTTGTTGAAATCAAAAAAAAGATTTATTGGAGAAACAAGGATGACAACATATATGAAAATGAAGCTCTGAAATGGTAGGACAAACAAACATTAACACTTCTAGAGTGTCAGAACTGAATACATGACTGGCTAATGGACTGACTGACTGACTGACGGAAGAACAATGAAATTGAATATAGAGAATCTTTGCTTCTCAAACATAAGTGTATCTACGCTCATTATGTACCTAATTATTTCTGAACGCTTAAATCAAATTAATTGTGCGTTGTCATATCCTTCAATGCGTGAAATTTACCACAACACACATCCTTTTATCAGGGATCTAAAGGGATAAGACATGTACATCCTCATTGATAATATTCAAAATTACTCTTTCTGTAGATTACACTTAGTTGTTTAAACGTTTGGACACTTAAATACATAAACCAACCAAGGTAGTTAAACCAACAAAAACATATTTATGGGACTTTAGAGACTAGTGTAATAAACAGCCCAATGTCCCCTTCCTCCCTGCCTCAACACACATCCTATTGGGTCAACTGAATTTGAGTTGCCGATTGTGTACATAGTTTCCTCGGTGTTTCCTCATCCTATCATAATATTTACTACTAGCTAAAAAAAGCTTCAAACTTCCAAAAATAAAATCAAAATTTGAAGTTTGAAGCTTTTTGGCTAGTAGTAAATATTGAGTTAGGAAGAAGAAACACCGAGGAATCTGTGTACACAATCGGCTGCTCAAATTCAGCTGACCTCCTATTGTGCATTATTGGATATTTGGGAATGCTCTCAATGTTTGGGAAAAAATGGAAATTTAGAGAGATCAACAAAAGGTTTACGTCATATGTCATCCACACTAAGATATATAAGTTTTCCGGAATTTTAAAGTTAGGGGGAGATTTGAAATCTGCATCAAATTTTGAGGATTTTTTATAAAATTCGTTTTTTCTATAATTCTTTATCTAAAAGCGGAAATGCAATTTAAGTTAATTAATTTTGGCATCTGTGATTGGTGGATTTAAAAAATCTGCGCTCTGATTTGATGGCGTACAACATTCAACCAATTAGAGCGCAGGTAGTTTAAAATCCACTTATCCTATTGGTCAAAATTAATTAACTTAAAATGCATTTCCAATTAACCCACCTTTGTCTTATCCCTTTAGATCCCTGGATTTATGAAACTATTAGGGGATGAAAAAAAGGACTTTTTAACATATGATTTTTAAAAAAAGTTAAAGTTATAAAAAGGGTTATTTTTTGGTTTATTTACCATAATGTGCGTTAGTATTATATTATTTATATATTTAATGTTGAAAATTAAGAAAAATTTGACTTAACAAGCGCATTTGACTATAAGTATAAGTACTAAGGTTATTTTATAATTGTACCTTTAAATATAGATTAGATCTAAACTGATCAAGTTCTCAATTTTAAGAAAGCTTCACATATGTCTCAATTTTTTTAGGGTATATAATTTTGAAAATAAGTCTGGGTATGGGTTGAGGCCATTTTCCTTTCAGCTACTTCAATTGAATACAGAGTACCTAGGTTCTTGAGACACAACCGCTAGTTGTTTAAAAGCGAAGCTTTTCTATAATTAGGGTCGGTCCGTCCGTACGTCCGTCCGTCCGTCCGTCCGTCCGTAACGGATAGCTTTTTTTCGTTAATTCAGGCATGTTAGAATTGTCATATCGATTTCAAATTTTGCGTGGTGATTCCTTTAGTAGTTAGGTACGATTCAGAAAGCGTAGCAACTTTATAATCATTACCAAAATGTCCGTACGTCCATTTTAAACATGTTGATTTTTTTACATTTTTAACAACAAATTTTTATGTGATCTAATCATCCGATTGATCTGATTTTTGGTATATTGATTCCTGGGACAACAAAGTATAATGTTATAAGCGAAGCAACTCTATAATCAAGTCCTAAATATGTAAGTATGTCCATGAACATTATCCTGTATAAAGCAATTTTTCAACAAATTACATTTATATTCTGATTATTCAGTTCTGACACTATATAAGTGTTCATGTCCGTTTGTCCTACCGTTTCAGTGCTTCGCTTTTATGGATGTTGTCATCCTTGTTAAATAAGGCATTTAAAAATTGTAAAGGAGCTGTTTTTATAAATATAAACAAAATATTTTAACTATATCTCAAAGTACTATGAAAATAAAAACAAAAAAAGCTGCAGAATTTATACTTTGCAGAAAATGTTTATCTTTCACGAAGATTTTTTTTTATTTCTTTTTATCATTTTTAGTAGCGCAGCTACTCTATAACTAAATTAGATTAAGTTATCGATGCATATCACTGTTCTTTACAAATAAAAAACAATTCATAAAATTACAAATGTCATATGTTACCGGGAGGGAAAAACCATTGGAATGTAATATATGATGTTTTATTAACATGTTCCCACATTTGTTGGCTTAAAAACTTTGGGGACTTTCAAAATAAATCTTAATTGGTTTTCAACTTTTTTTCTAAATATAATTCTAATCTACAAAAAGGGTTCTGTTTAATAAATATAATTGGGGACGTCAATTTCTCGACCATTGAATTAACATACTAAGATTGTATTGTTTAACCCTTTTTTGCAGCACAATCTTTGGATATGATAAAAATTACATCATACTGGCCTATCATTAGTCAATTAATGTAAACTGGTCAGTCATTGGTAATTTAATCTGTCTATTGGCCTATCATTGGTCAATTGTATTGTTCTTTTTTAAAGGCATTATAAAGACCTTTTTTTTTGGATACACCTATCCTAGTTTGGTTGCATTTGTTGCTGTCAAGAAAAAGGAAAGGAAATTATCTTCATATCTCTGTCAGAAAAAGAAATATACATGTCACAGGAAGAAAAAGTTGTCCCACCTCTCCAATCAACCAGATAATTAGTAAGAAAGTGTCAAGAAAGTATTGGTTGGAAAACAAGAATGAGAACAATAACAGCCAACCCAGCAGCAGAAGAAAATAATTATATTCACTCATCTAAGAGATCTAACGGGATAAGACAATAGCAAATCAATTGATGTACTGTACATCCCCCATGATGATACACAAAACTACCCTTTCCATAAATTTCAGTTAATGGTTTGGACACTCAAGGTAATGAACCAACCAATCAAAATGTAATAAATATCCCCAAAGCATTATTATGAAACTTTGGGGATTAGTGTAATAAACAGCTCAATGTCCTCTCCCACCTTATTTACGTATAGCCTTTCGTACAGACCAGCAAAGTAAATTATAGATAGATGTTTAATTCAATGGTCTAAAAGTTAACAATCGAGTATATCTAATTATCAACCCACGACCGTGGCTCAACACGTAGCGCATCCGCTCGTGGTCGGGAAGGTGATAGGTTCGAATCTCGGTCCGTCATCGCGTCATAACTGAAGACGTTAAAAATGGTTCCTACTGCTGCTATGTCAGATGCGCGACATAAATAGTTAGAGTAGGGGGAATGCCTTGGCCCAAAACAGGCGCAACTAATTACCATGCACAGTTAGAACTTTTCAGACAAAGGTCGTGCAATCAAAGGGTTGGTTGTCTAATGGGTGTTGATACCCTAGGCGATTGAGCGCGTTACTCTGCTCTTTAAAACGCAGATTATTTTCAAAGTGACGTGGAGAGGACTTATACCCGAAGCTTCACCACGCCCCACGAGTCAATAGTCAATATCTAATTATCAAGATATTGGAATAGACGGACAGAAGACCACAAAGTAAGTTACATAGTAGATGATAATTGGTTTAACAGATTGACAATGTAAATTGTGAAATTAATTTCGAAAAATCCTAAAAGCAAAGAAGAGCTTCCCACATAGCGTTATATATGGACAGATTGAGTACAAAGCAACTTTTTGAGAGAAAACAAGAAATCAAAAAATGTTTGAGCACTTTAATAAGTCTTCTTACTCAGTCTATTATACTATTAGTATTAACAAGGGAAAGTTTACTATAATGAGGACAAGGTAGGCAGCATAACGTGCCTCTAGTGGCTCTACAATTAAAAAAGAAAATAGCTCAATACCATCTTATATGAGGCTTATTTTAAAAAAGCTCATTTCTGATTAAAACAAAAAAACTTACACCTTTATAATATAGACTAGCAGCTACGCTCCTAGAATTTTGGAGATTTTAAAGTAGCTTAAAACCATCCACGATTTCAAATACAAATTAGCCTGAATCTACCATAGGATCTATGAGGAGCTTGATTCAAAAATGTAAAAACCAATTGGTTCAGTTGTAATTGAGATCTTAAGCTTTACACAGAGCAGCATAATAACTCATTCAGTAGAATATAGATAACAGCTACAATTTCAGTCTCAATAAAAAATAATTCCATGTCATGTATTTTCTGATCCTTGTTTTAATTAAAAAAATTTTGACTTTAACAACGCATTTACCAACAATAGAAACCTTGTTCCTCTTTTGTTACATATTTTTTTTTAAAGTAAGGCGGAATTAACTTTTAGCAACTCTATCATTTTTAGAGGAAATGTGCAAAATAGTTTTGAGGATGTTAACAAGGAAAACAATGTGCAAAATTTAAAACTTATCCTTACAATAAAGTAAAAGGATCTCTGTGTGTACTTAAGGATCTCTCTAATTGCTGAACCAATACGGTTCTCCTTTACATTATAGCTTCTTATTGGCCCTGGGAGAGTTTATGACTATTCTTAAAACTAAAATAAAAAATGGGTGGTCGAATTCAACCCCCTTCACCTAAAGTACCGACAATTTAATATACATCTACGATTATGATCTACAAAACCACCCCTTTTGTAAAGAGGTGCTGCTATGTTTGTTGAAGGGGCAGAAAGGGTTAAAAGGTTGTTGGTAGATATTTTTTGTTGCATATCAGATGCAAACTCTAGTAAAGACTATAAAAGTTTTGTCATATAACAGAGGGGATTTTTAAGAAATTTTTTATTTGTTTTAAGTTAATATTTATAAGGGCCCTATGACAAAAGTAGGAGTCCCAAACGTCGGAGTGGAAACTTAACCTAACCTAACTTATTTTAGACCATCTTATAGGTTTTTTAAATGCCTAACCCCTGCGGGGGGCTTATTTGTTCATTCATATCTTAACCTAACCGAATCTGTATAAAAATACTGAATAAAATTAATATTTTAACACTCCTGCGTTTGTCCACTCCGACGTTTGAGACTCCTGCGTTTGTCCTGGAACCTTTCTAAGTATTAAAGTAAGGAGATATTCAGAAGTCTGTACAGTAGGATCTCAGAAAGTATTGCAATAGCCCAATGCAGTCTTTTAATTAATTGCCGGAGGGTCCATAAATCCCATATTCCCCAAAAAATATTTATTCCAGTCTCAACAACTTCCGTTAAAAAAATGTTTGGTTGTAATGCTCCCCCCCCCCCCCCAGTCCTAAAATTTAAAGGGATGGTGTTGATAGATTTATAGCTCCACCCTCTTAAGTTAAATCCCAAAAATTACTATTGATTTAAAGTTAAAATAGATAGTCGACTCCCCACTCCTTTAAAAACAATTAATAGAAAAGCCACTGTGGAAATACGACGAAACTTCCCTTAAGAGGTGATGTCATGAAACCGACAATACCCGTATTTTCTCCTTACAATATTAACCCAAAGTTGGTAAGCCTCACTAGAGTGCACTGCACATAGCTATATCAATATTTTCTCCTTGCAATATTAATCCAAAGTTGGTAAGCCTCACTAGAGTGCACTGCACATAGCTATATCAATATTTTCTCTTTGCAATATTAACCCAAAGTTGGTAAGCCTCACTAGAGTGTACTGCACATGGCTATATCATTATTTTCTCCTTGCAATATTAACCCAAAGTTGGTAAGCCTCACTAGAGTGCACTGCACATAGCTATATCAATATTTTCTCCTTGCAATATTAACCCAAAGTTGGTAAGCCTCACTAGAGTGTACTGCACATAGCTTTATCAATATGTTCTCCTTGCAATATTACCCCAAAGTTGGTAAGCCTCACTAGAGTGTACTGCACATAGCTATATCAATATTTTCTCCTTGCAATATTACCCCAAAGTTGGTAAGCCTCACTAGAGTGTACTGCACATGGCTATATCAATATTTTCTCCTTGCAATATTAACCCAAAGTTGGTAAGCCTCACTAGAGTGCACTGCACATAGCTATATCAATATTTTCTCCTTGCAATATTAACCCAAAGTTGGTAAGCCTCACTAGAGTACACTACACATAGCTATATCAATATTTTCTCCTTGCAATATTAGCCCAAAGTTGGTCAGCCTCACTATAGTGCACTGCACATAGCTATATCAATGATGTCAGAGATGTTATACTTAAATATAAAAATCTCAATACCTCTTAGATGTAGCGCAACTACTCTAAAACTGGGAAATTTCCAATCGACCTTTAAACTGTACTATTGTTTTTTGTAATAATATAATGTCATGAAAAAAGTAAATAAATGAGTATGATACAATTCCTAGCAAAGCAAAAAAATTGTGGAAGGACAAACGGACAAAGTGAGTCATATAACAGGTATTTATTAAAAAATAAATATGAGAAATCAAGATTTTTTTGAATAAAAATGAATTATATAGTGGATGCTCATTGGTATATGAAATATTTCCAAGAAATCTAGTTTGAATAGCAACCGATTTCCCGTTTTCCTTTAAAAATTTCTTATAGCCGGAGAGACGAACGGTCGCAAAGACTGACAGGACTGAAGACCAGACAGACATACATTTTAATTTGAAATAAAGAGTAGATTCGCTTCTAAAATCATAAAATACATAAAAATAGAAAAACAATCAACTAATAATTTTTTAATTTTGAAAGTAGCCTCAGTATTATAAAACTTTGGGTACTATAGTAAATCAATTCTTGAGCTGCTTTGCAAAAAAGATTATATTTGCAGAAAGTATTATGTTTGCTGCTAGAATTGTTCAATAGAAAGTGAAAACTGTGTAATTCACAGTTGAAAGATACAGGAAAATTAAAATATCTATTTGAAAAAGATGTTTTCTAAAAATAATCGTAGACAATTTTTGTTTTATCTTTCAGTTACTCTGAGTTTGGTCGCTGAATAAAATATCGCAACGTGGCTACATATAATTGATTTATTATCTGGTGTTTTTAGATATAAAATTCTAAAAAGATGAAAAATGCCTTGAAACACCTACCGCCACCCCAAAAATAAGATTGAATGTGGCTTTCAAGCTATTTTTTTTGTAATATATGAAAAATAAATTTTTTCTTCATATGACCTATCTCTGATATTTGAATATCAAGTGTGCAAACTGCAATGGATAGAAACTTTCAAAATTCCCTCCAACATTTAAATCACATAAAGATTACATTATAATTTCAGGGTAGTTTATCTTAAAAGTGTGATGTGATTCTTAGCTCAGAATAGATTTTTGGAACTATTAGTATTGGATTGAAGAATAGTCTGAAAATGTAAAACTCTGCATGGTATGTAATGTCAAATTTTCCTTTATTTTATCTTCTAAGTTTTTCCTTACATGCGAAGCTTTACTTTATATAAAACTCCATAAAAAAAATTTATAAACCTTCCCAGGACCTATGAGAAGCTAAATTGTAAATGAAAGCCAAATCGGTTCAGCGGAGATCCTTACAGACAGGCACTTAGAATTCCTGTTATGATTAACATAAAACCACCAAACCTTCAATATACAAAATTGTTTTTAAATGAAAAATAATCTTGTTATTTTTGCCAACTATATTATTACATTATCAGAGTACATGCAAATCTGGTGCAGCATACAAGTAATAATAAATCGATTATTACAGCTTTAAATAGCATTAGTTAATATAAAAAAGTTACTCTGTATATTATATGTTTTATGGTCCAGTATTTACCGAGATCTTTATGTACAAACAATCAATAGAAAATGAAAACATTGTTTCTTGTCGTCCTTGTATAAAATTACATCTTGTTAACAGTGTCCATTTTTATTGACCATTGACCAACAGGGATAAGAATTTCCAAGAAAAATTATTCAATAATTTTACCTACAAAAAATATTGCTTTTGATAAAAAAAAGGAAGTCATACTTTTACAGTATAAAGTGCAGAATCGTATTACAGACACCTTTCAAATTTGTCTATTTTATGATTCTATTTCAATATTTGTGGTAAATTGTCTGTAATACGATGTTATACATGATATTTCAGTTTGGCAGAGAACCAGTTATAATCCAGTTTGTTCAATCGCTTTCGAAGCCAAAATTTATTACAACTCTAGTATTTTACCTACAAAATGTTTTTGGTTGCTAAGCACATAAGCCCCTACATTATCTAAAAATTGTAAATAAATGTAGATGTTGTAGTTTTTCGTCCGCTTTTTTTTATTTTAAGTTATACTGGGTAAAGGTTTGCCCCACAGGATTAGGTCATCGCAGATATAGGCCCCTCATGGTTATGGTTCCACGAAGGAATTATAAATTAAGATTTAACTATTAGGGAAAGCCCCATTTATCCTGGTATTTTAGTCCTCCAACCCAGTGTGGCCAACCTATACTTAAAATTTCCAGGTGAAGTTTGTTTTGTCCGTTTTATTTCAGACAAATTAGACAATTTAATTAGTAGCCAATTTAATTGTTTAAGCTTAGATTGATTAGCTTTTAAATAACTGAACACAAAGCAATGGTCTTTGTCAGGGATAATACAATGTGCGATAAATATATTACATCCCAAATGAAGACACACAAAACTACACCTAAAGGTTTAAACACTCAACGTAATAAACAAACTAATTAAAATTCAACAAAGTTCCCTAAAGTTGTTAAACAAACGAATAAGAAAACGTTATTTAATAATTTTGGGGACTAGTGAAATAAACAGCTTAATGTCCCCTCCCTCCTGGATTGATTAGCTTCTAAATAACTAAACACGATGCACTGGCCATTGTAAATTTAAAATTTAAAACAAAAAAGAAAATATTACTGTATATAGACTTATTTTTTGTTATAAAATGTAAAGTAAAATATTAACAGCTTAAAATATGAAGAAACAAAATTTAGTTGCTTTTTAAAACAGTTTTACAGGCTGCTAGCTGCTAAATATAAAACTGCCTCAAACCAGAGAGAGAGGGGACAATGGGCTGTTTATTACATTAGTCCCTAAAGTCATATACTAACGTTTTCTTATTCGTTGGGGACTTATTAAATTTTAATTGTTTTTTTTTAATTTAAATTAGTGTTTAAACGTTTCAACCACTAATTTTAACCTACAAAAGGGGTGATTTTGTGTGTCATTGGGAATGTACATCAATTTATCAGCCATTGTCTTTTCCCTTTAGATCCCTGGCCTCAAATATAAGAAAGCCTAAATACACCAGGATATCGCAGTGAACATAAATCCGCGAAACAGTCATATATTTTTTGCATTTCTGACATGATCTAAATATTTTGTTGTAAAAATCAATAGACATTTTATATCTAGATAGTCCATCTGACCCCAAAATTCGTCAAACTACAAAAAGGATTCCTTATCAGACAAACACTTTTTTTGCACTTAATTCATATAAGACAAAATTTCTAGAAAACCTACTTTACCTGGGGAATTAATCCAATCATTTCTAACTTATTTTGTGCTTAAAACTATATTAGGAAATATTTTTTTACACGATATATTGCCCAAGAAAAGCATTAGCTTAAGACTATTTATGACAAAAAAATGCCCTTTCCTATTAAATTTTAACCAATTACAGGTCTGCAATTAGCTGATTAAGAGAGTATGTCTCTAAATCATCTCAAAAATTTGACGCACAAAAGTTTATTCGCAACTTCATCCTATATTGAATGTGGATTGGCTCAACAATTTTGTGCCAGCTTGTGCAAAAATTACATGTATCTAAAACAAGAAACAATAAGATCATAACACATCCGATTCTCAAAAATAAAAAGCAAGGATCTAATAGGATAAGACAATGGCCAATAAATTGATATACATCCCCAATGACCCCTTCTTTAGATTGCAATTAGTGGTTGAAACGTATAGACACTCAACTTAGCCCCTAGACTTTTATGTTCAACACCCCTCCCCCTCTAAATTTTAAATTTTAGGGAAGTGTGAAACATTATCCAATTCATATAAAAGTTAAGAAATCTAAGATTTTTAGAACATACTTATTTTAAAAGCAAAGCTTTCCTACAATTAGGGTCGGTCCGTCCGTCCGTGCACAGTTAGGCAACGGTTAGCTTTTTTCGTTAATTTAGACATTTTGATTTTAAACATTGCTTAACCCTTTACAGTCGGGCCCCTTGCCGCACCTTAATCGGTCGGGGGGGGGGGGGGCGTTCAACGCCCCCCCTTATTATCTCAGTTCCTATTAGAGCTAGAGGGCTAAATTTTTTTGTGCAAGTCCCCTGTTTGATAATGAATTTCCGACCTTTTATAAGTCTAAGTCAATTTTCGCTTCCTTCACCCTTTTATTTAACAACCTTTGTTTTTAGGTCTTTTTTTACTTAAAAATTTCAAACGGCTGTAATTTTCTTATTTTTGAAGCTAGAAGAAAATTTTTTTTCCAGAAAATGTTTATCTTTATGTAAATTTTACATTAGAAATATCAAAATATAAATTTCAGCGGTCGCAGCTGTACTTGGCAGCTGCCAGCCGCCGCAGTCGGCGGTCGGCGGGAAAACGGCGGCGGATCTTTATGAAATTTTAATACGTTATGTAGACATTTAAGAAAAGCTTAAGTTTAAAATTTGAAGTCTCTAAGTCAAAAATTGCGGCCACAGGAGCCTTTTAAAGATTTCTGGAGACCTGGAGGATCAGGACCTGCAGGATCATACCTGGAACCTGAAAGTTACTTGAACACCTGTATTTCATATAAGAATGTACTACTAGAGGAGTTTTTAGTATTTTGGTATGATAAAATGCTTTGTTTTAGTCAAAAAAATATTTTTGCTCTTTACCTGGATGACCCTGCCAGGTTTGCTGGCATCCTGTGCCCGCCAGGATGGAGATATTCAAAAAATTCCAACTCTCAGTTATGTGTCATACCCATACTTAAAAAGTCAAGCAGTTTGGGCTCTTTACCTTTCACACACAGAAAATGAGATAGAATAAACCGGATGGGGGGGCGTTCAACGCCCCCCCCCCCGACCGTTAAGGGTTAATGATTCCTTTAACAGGAATTATTTGGAAATCGTAGCAACTCTATAATCGTTAATACGTTATATTTTGCTTATTCAGTTCTGACACTCTTCAAGAGTTAATGTTCGTTTGTCTTACCGTTTCAGAGTTTCGCTTTTATGGATTTTGTTATCCTTTTTTTTATAAAAATTCTTGGAACACTCTTACTCCTAATAAAAATAAAATCATAGAAAACACTATTGTTTTGGAATTTTTGCGCTGAATACTAATTCATTTAGGTCTTTCAAAATTCTTTGCATTGGTATAATAAGCTCTTATTTTGTCTTAAATCAAATACCATTTTTTTTGTATACATAGGTTTAGGTTTGGTATCTTTATACGTAATGGATAGGTATAATCATTGACTTTAGATAGAATCTTCCCATCTTTTTTAAACTTTGCCTAATCGATTAAGTCTTAAAACCAAAGTACGTCCATTTTAAGTATCCTTTATCTATGCAATTCAACAAAATATTTATATCAAATTGTAAAGTCCTCGACCAAATCGGTTCAGCGGTTAGCGAGATCCATCAGTATAGACAGACACACAAACATCATGTTACATTACATAAGGATTAAGTTCTGTCACTCTAAATTTGTTTATGTTTGTTTGTACAATACAAATGACGAATGATAGGCCAACACACACTACACAAACTAGATTACTAATTACAGGGCAGTTATGAATTTTAATTTACCAATGGTAGGCCAGTATGTCATCATTTTTATAAGAACTATGAAGAGCTAAAAATTTGGTTGATTATAACCTTGAAATGATCATTTAAACTCATTTACACATTTCCATCCATTTGTAAACATTGAAAAGCGAAATTTAAACTTTAGTTATGACAAATTTACTTTAACCTAAATTAAATATTTGACAAAATCGAATATATTGCAATTGGTGCAACAAATCAAAGTTCAGTAAGGTATTCAATTTCTAGCTAAATTTCTAAATCCGCCGAAAAACAAGGACCATACAATCATCTTTATACAGGTTCAAACAACTTATCCCAAACAAAAAAAAGAAATTAGATAGCTTTTATAGTGCTTATAAAGAATAACTAGCCTACCTACTAGCCTACCATTCGTCAATTGAGATGTAAACTGGCCTGCCATTGGTAATTTAGTCTGTTTATTGGCCTATCATTGGTCATTTGTATTGTATGAGGTCATTTTTTATAGGTAATATAAACAGCTTTGAAATTAAATGATTTTTTTTTATAAAAAAGAGGGAATATGGAAGCTACACTTGCGTGTAAGGAATTTTACCTATTTGTTAACATTTAGCTAAGGCTAAAAAACTTAAAATAAACACTTGACTCTTGAAATTAGATGGGCTCGGCAGTCGTCCATTTATACGGCATATATATATATATGTTCCTGTGGCTTTCGACTGCAGAAAGGTTAAAAAATAATGCATATTTACAGTATCCACTGCATTAGAACAGCCATACTGAAAAATCATGTATAGTATTCCAGACAACTTTTTCAAGAATATTACTATAAAAATAATAAAATTAATACCATTTTTGTTTGCTTTGTTCTTATAATTTGTTCTTTTGCAATATCCGCGAAAAACTGTTTTTAATACGATGCGATAAATAACTATTAGGTGTGATTGAAAAAAAATAACCTGTTAATAAAAAAAATTCCCTTTAGAGCCTTTTCAATTAGTGTAAAATTTAATTAAAAATTGTTAACTGCGAAGTAATTTTGTAAAAAAAAAGCTACAATATATTTAACTTTTACAATTTAAAGTAATTTTTAACCTTCAGAAAAAAAACGTGAAAATGTTTATGAATCTTAAATATCATTTGATAGAATCACCTTTCCATTCTTTAAGAAAAATAAGGACTCACAAGTTAAATTTTTTTCATCTAAGGACAACGTCTAATAATGCTTTTTAGACACTTTGATCCTTGATTTTTGTCGCTTTTGTTACTAATATAAACACTTCAAAGTCAAACATTTACAAACATTTATATCGATCTTAATTTTAATTAGAATAGAAAAAAAATTTAAATTAATGTTTAATACACAAAAATATAGTTTTTAATACTAATAAGCAATATAATTGTATGAATATAATAAAGAAAATAACAATAAATTTTACTAAAATGTACATATACACGCTTGCACCCGCATCATTTCAAGCAAACTAAAAACCCTTCGCTGGGTTACAAAAATTCTCCTGAAAAAAAAAATTAAGCAAAGAGGCCAACCCACCCCCCAACCCCAATCTTTCTTTATCCATAATTACGTCAAATCACAATACCCCCCCCCCCCCCCCCCACCCTTAAACATTTATTGCTCTCTCTCTCTCAGACCTCGGCTCGCAATAAGAGGTTATTTCTAACGGAGACTTATAGGCCTTACAGAGATTGGTTTCCGAGAGCCGAAAGGCCTATCATCCTCGTAATTTTCTCATGTTTTTACCGGGGCCTAACGGAGGGCCCTCTATTTTACGCAAATCTCCTCCAATTTATGTATTTACTTTTGTAACAGTTGATTTGAAACGGAAATTAAGAATGATTTTTAAAATTGAAGCTTTTCCATAACTATATAGGGTCGGGCCATTCGCATATTAGAATTGTCCCATCAATTAAAAACTTGGCATGGCGATTCCAATACTAATTTGGCACGATTAAGAAAGCATAGCAACTCTATAATCGTTACCAAAATATCCGTATGTCCATTTAAAGCATGTTGATTGTTGATTTTTAACCTTTTGACAAATTTTGAAATTTGCAACTCTGCTATTATCCATTTACATAGACAACATTTCACGACCTCAACAAAGACTTAACAAAACAAGGATGACAACATCCATAAAAGTGAAGCAGTGAAACGGTAGGACAAACGGACATTAACACTTGTATAGTGTCAGAACTGAATAAACATAATATAAATGTATAAGAGTAAAAGCAAAATTGTAAGTAAATTTGTTGAAAAACTGCTTGATTCAGGATAATGTTTATGGACATATTTACATTTTTAGGACTTGATTATAGAGTTGCTTCGCTTATTACATTATACTTTGTTGTCCAAGGAATCAATATACCAAAAATCAGATCAATCGGATGACTAGATCACATAAAAATTAGTTGTTAAAAAAGTTAAAAAAAGGAACATGTTTAAAATGTACGTACGGACATTCTGGTAATGCTTATAGAGTTGCTACGCTTTCTAAATCGTACCTAACTACTAAAGGATCACCATGCAAAGTTTAAAATCGATAGGACAATTCTAACATGCCTAAATTAACGAAAATAGCTATCTCTCTGTGACGGACGGACGGACGTACGGACGGACCGACCCTAATTATAGAAAAGCTTCGCTTTTAAAAATATGTTAACAGGAATAAACTGTATTAAAATAAACTAGTGGCTTCACCCCCAGATTCTTATGATGTCGGGGGAGGTCAGAAAAATAGCTCAAAACCATCACGAGCTATTTTAGAGCTTTTCTGAAGTATACAACCAATCAGGTCCAGCTATTACTGAGAGCTTTAGCTTCAGACGAAAATCAACTTTCTACTTTCCATACAAGATATCCAAATTTTTTTCTGAAAAAAAATTAATGCTGATACTTTGCCTATTGGGCGTCCAAGCTTTTTTATTTGGGGAAGGTAACAAATTTTTTAGGGGGGGGGGGGGAAATGGCGCGCGAAGTTCGCCGCAAATTTTTTTACAACCCCCTCCCCCACAACAACTTAAAAAACACAATTTAACCCGGGGATAAAATTAGCTTGGGGGGGGGGTGTAATTATCCCCCTCTAAACATAATTACCCCCAAGGTAAATTTTTTTTTTTTTTGGGGGGGGGGGTTATCTATTAACGTAAAAAGTACCACAAATTCGTTTTGGGGGGAAGGGTAATCCCCCCCCCCTTCTTTGGACGTCCTTGGTTTGCCTATAAGGATCTTTGACATAAATGATTTAAATGTATATTCTAAAATCTACTGTGCTTAGATTTGAAACTATGAATAGGTGAGAGATATGAGTATGATAAGTACGGGGATAATGTTATGCATTTTGTCAGGAGCAGTCATTGCAAGAAATTACACACCTTTCCATGGAGCATGAGATTGAAAACAATGAAAATACCTGCGTTTGAAAATTTTGTTTTGTTACAAGAATTAAGGCGCACACTTTTCCTCAACAGTTTAGCGGATTTAAGACCAACACGCAACAAGCAGTCAATGGATCCTATAAATAGACATATTTGCAAAATCAAAACTGGTTTTAGCTAAATTGTATCTGCTCCTTCTTCCGGATTATAGAATTTTTAAGAATTTGACTAAAAATAAGTGATAATTTGACTTTAAAATAGCCTTTGATGTAAAATGTATATTACCTCTAACACATGAAAGCAGTAGTTGTTTTAAAAACTTTTTTTTGTAGATTAATTATAACTCATGAAATTGTCGACAACGGTACCTTCTGGTTTTAATTAATGCTTTTTTTCTTCAAATTACCTTGAAATCTTGAAAAAGCGATGCACTAAAACGGTAGGACAAAGGGACATTAACACTTATATAGTGTCAGAACTGAATAATCAGAATAAAAATGTATAAGAGTCGAAGCAAAATTGTAAGTAAATTTGTTGAAAACTGCTTGATTCAGGATAATGTTTATGGACATACTTACATTTTTATAACTTGATTATAGAGTTGCTTCGCTTATAACATTATACTTTGTTGTCCCAGGAATTAGCATACCAAAAATCAGATCAATCGGATGATTAGATAACATAAAAATTTGTTGTTAAAAAGTAAAAAATCAATATGTTTAAAATGGATGTACGGACATTCTTGTAATGATTATAGACTTGCTATGCTTTCTAAATCGTACCTAATTACTAAAGGAATCACCATGCAAAGTTTGAAATCGATATGACATCTCTAACATGCCTAAATTAACGAAAAAAGCTATCCGTTTGTGAAGGACATACCGACCCTAATTATAGAAAAGCTTCGCTTTTAAAAATACTGACAGAATTGATTTACAACATATTTACTGTCATTAAAAGCGAAGCTTTTCTATAATTAGGGTCGGTCCGTCCGTACGTCCGTCAGTAAAAGTTAGATTTGAAGGTGGAAATGTTAGCTTTTTTAGTGGAACGGTTAGCTTTTTTCCGTTAATTTAGAATTTTCCTATCGATTTCAAACTTTGCAAGGTTATTCCTTTAGTATTTAGGTACGACTTAGAAAGTGTAGCTACTCTAAAATCGTTACCAGAATTTCCGAACGCCCAATTGAAACTGTTGATTTTTAAAAATTTTAAAACAACATATTTTTATGTGATAAAATTATCCGTATCCTTTTTCCTTATGATTATTCGATTGAACTGAATTTTGGGATACTGATTCCTAAGTACAATGTCACGGATAGCTTTTTTCGTTAATTTAGACATGTTAGAATTGTCCTATCGCTTTCAAATTTTGCATGGTGATTCCTTTAATAGTTAGGTAGGATTTAGAAAGCGTAGCAACTCTATAATCATTACCAAAATGTCCGTACGTCCATTTTAAACTTGTTGATTTTTTTACTTTTTTAAATAGCTTTTTTCGTTAATTTAGGCATGTTAGAATTGTCCTATCGATTTCAAATTTTGCATGGTAGTTCCTGTAATAGTTAGGTACGATTTAGAAAGCGTAGCAACTCTATAATCATCACCAAAGTGTCCGTACGTCCATTTTAAACATGTTGATTTTTACATTTTTAACAACAAATTTGTATGTGACCTAATTATACGATTGGTCTGATTTTTGGTATACTGATTCCTGGGACAACAAAGTACAATATTATAAGCGAAGCAACTCTATAATCAAGTCCTAAAAATGTAAGTATGTCCATAATCATTATCCTGTATCAAGCAGTTTTTCAACAAATTTACTTACAATTTTGCTTTGACTCTTATACATTCGCATTCTGATTATTCAGTTCTGACATTATACAAGTGATAATGTCCGTTTGTCCAACCGTTTCAGAGCTTCGCTTTTATGGATGTTGTCATCCTTGTTATATTACTTTTTATATCACTAATAATGCATAAAATAACCACTGTTATACATCCTAAATATGCAGTATTGAATTGTCTATAAAAATATTGTTTTAAAGCCTCAACAAATATGACAAAATTATATTTATAAGCTTTTAACTACAAGATGATTTTTGATTAAAGGTTATTTTAAAGTCAAATAATCACATATTTTTATTAAAAATCTTTGAAATACTACAGACACGAAGAAGGAGCAGATACAATTTAGGTAAAACCAGTTTTGATTCAGCAAATGTATATTTATAGGATCCATTGACCGCTTGATGCGTGTTGGTTTTAAATCCGCTAAACTGTTGAGGAAAAGCGTGGGCGGAAAATCACTATTCAAAGAAAATTCGAAACATAGGGCATTCAGAGACATTTTATCTCCCAAACTTTGGATTCATTTTGAAAATTCCTGGTTTATTACAAAAATTGTAAGGTTAATAAGATGGTGATATCCTGCTTTTAAAAAAATATAAATCTTAATCTGTAACCTTCATAATACATTGATTATTTACTAACCGTATCGGAGATACATCTAACCTGACATCATTCTATTATATAAAGTAGTAAGCTTTTTTGTCTGTAGCCATTGAACCGATAAGGTTCTCCTTTACAGTACGGCTTTTTATAGGTCCTCAGATGGTTTTGGGCTATTATATTTGGTGCTTGCCAACATGTGAATGCTGGAATTTGTATACATAAGTTTAAGGATGATTTTAGGGTATTTTTCTGCCCTTCCATATCCCTTCGAATATAATAGAGCCCCTAGATGCTAGTAACGTAAAAATAAAACAAAAAGAAATTTAAAATATTGTGTAAGTTGGCTAAAATTGTATCACAAAGTTTGGGAGAGAATTGTATTTTTTACTTTTTCAGTTTTTTTTAAGGTGGGAAGGGTAGGGGATAACTATTACGTCCTATATCTCTATCGGTTACTTCAATGCTAAGATCAGGATTCAGAAACCTTCTTTTATTCTTTAGTTCAATAGGACAAAGGTTGCAACTCGATCAATCTTAACCCTTACAGATCGGGGGGGGGGGCTCCAAGAGCCCCCCCCTCTAGTTTTTTCAATCTCATTTTTTTGTAGGTAAGATGGAGTGCTGTGACTTCATGACTTTTTAAGTTTAGTAATTATACGTCGGCAAGAGTTGATTTTATTAGGATATCTGGTCTGTGTCGGTCGTGGTGTCCGGTCAAAGTTGGTTGGGTAGCACCAAAATTAGAAAAAAATTCTAAAAAAATCTTAATTTCTACATTATGACTATTGTGTATAAGGAGAAACCTAAATTTTTTTGGCGAATACTTAGATATCAATGACCTTCTGAGAAAAAATGTGTTATGACCGTTTGACCGCTTCCTGACCGACTTTATGACCGATTTTTGTCCGGCTTTTACTACAGACATATAATATCGTGGCTTCTATTACAGCTAGAGTCCTATAAATTTTTTTGGTAAATCCTTGAGCAACATCAAACAGATAAAAATATTAATCGGCGTCGCCAACCGCCGTTTTACCGCCGTAACCGCCGAAAATGGCGGTTTCCGTTTTTTGGCGATGATCAGAAAAAGTAATTTTTTTGTTATGAAAAATAAAAGTTCGTCCTATAATTTAGTCATCCTAGCTGCAAAATTGGCCGCTCTACAGCTGTTTTAAAATTTAGCGGCTGGCCGCTAAAAAGCGGCTAAGGAGCGGCCTGGCTGCTATGACTAGAAAAAGTAATTTTCTCTAAAAATACACATGAACCACCAGAAAAAAATTTTACGTCTTTATCTGTAACAGGAGCCGAGATAGAGGGGGGGGGCTCTTGGAGCCCCCCCCCCCCCCCCCCGATCTATTAAGGTGGGAATTGGGGCCCGAGCTGTAAGGGTTAATCAAAGCTTTTTCTGAATAATATATTTCCTTGTTGCTCTTTAATCTCTCATCACAGAGTCTTCTTTGCTCTCATCTTTCTACTTTTTAAAAGAGAAGCTTTTCTATGATTAGGGTCGACCCGCCCATCTGTAAAGTTAATTTCGAAATGTTATAATTGCAACAAGGTATTTTAACCTCTTTTTATGGCATACCTACCCTATTTATCTGTTTTTTGAATGAATGATTCCTAGGTCGATACAATACAATATTAATGAGATACAATTAAGCCATAAAAAATAAAAGTATTTCAATAAATACTGTCCTCCGATCCTTGATAATTTGCTATTTGGTAAACATTTAAAACTTTTTTTAGAAACCCTAGCAAGTTAACGAAATATTTAATCGTTTTCCTTTCAATCAAACTAGCGGCTAGGCTCCTAGCATTTAATAAAACTAGGCTAAAACTATCCTGGGACCTATAAGAAGCTTCCATAAAGTAGAGAACTCATTAGGTTCAATCAAAGTTTAAGGTATAGACAAAAAACTTACTACTTTATATAATAGGAAATGCAATAAACTAAACAACTCTGCTCCGCCCCATTCAAGATGAGAGCATTACAGGCCAATTAAACTGCAGACCGACACAAAGAATTGTGTAAAGTTGCATGAAGGGAGAGGACATTACACTGTTTATTACACTAGTCCCCAAAGTGTTATAATAACGTTATCGAATTTTGATTGGTTGGTTCATTTAGTGTCATATGTTTCAACCCGACATTGTAATCTACTGAAGGGGTAATTTTTGGTATCATCATTGGGGATGTACATCAATTTATCAGCCATTGTCTTATCCCTTTAGATCCCTGGTTGTCTGTGTAATCAGCCCAATAATTTGCCTAGCATGGTAAAAAGATCAGAGAAAGGGATACAATTTATCGGCTCGAATTAAAGACATTTTTCTGCAGATATTGAAAGGAAGACCAGCTTTGTTACCCCAAAGGGGCCAAAGGGCCAAGCTAACAAAACTTATGACCTTTATTTTAATATTTGTGGAAATTTGTCTGTAAGAAGGTTCTATACATGATTTTTTAGAATGGCCGAGAACCGGTTTTTTTCCAGCGGATATTAATCGGTTTCGATGCTATACTGGAAAATGTATTTATACAATCTCAGAATATTTGTGCCTGTTCAATACTTGGGTTAAGGTCAGCTGAACTTTAGTTTTCGATTGTGTAATGTATAAATCGTTTATACATTATGTCGCTTTTCCCTTTGACTGGAGTAGCTGAAATTAGGCTTTGCAATATTTGGGTTATCTGCTGTACAACTTCGAAAATTAGGGAAGAAATAGGCAATCAATTTTCAGTTGATCTGGGTTAATGTTTAATGATGCATAACCAATTGGGGATAAACCAACAATGTCGGTCACATACATACTTTACTTTGCTGTACCTTTGTACTGATTATCAGGGATCTTAAGGGATCTTAAGACAATGGCCGATAAATTGATGCACATACCTAATGATGATAATCAAAATAACCCCTGAGTGGTTGAAACAGTAAGACACTCAACTTATTGAACCATACAATCAAAATTAAATAAATGTCTCCAAAGTTTTTAATCTAACGAATAAGAAAACGATATTATAAAACTTTGGGGACCAGTGTAATAAATAACCCTGTTTCCACTCCCTCCGTAGCTTTTGAGTATCTTCGCTATCTATATTGATAACAATGAATAATTAGATGGGACGAAAAAATTGTTACAAAAGCATGATGTATACGTCGAGATAATGCCCAAGATTATTACAAAAATGCCTATATCAATTTTTTTTTAGATATTATAGGAAAATTAGGTAATGCCACTATTAAGAACTTCTCTAAAAGTTGAAGACAACTGTTTTTGAGATATTATTAAGCACACTCAAGCAATAGTATATTGGTAAATTTGTTTAATATTATCCCAAGAATTTATAAATAAAACCACTCCTTCTCGATCGAGTCAATTGATATATTATTACTTGGATGTTGCAACAGGTTTTCATGTACACAGATAAAGTGATGCTCGCAGCTGGCTTAAATAATGATACCCCCCGTAACCCCTTCTAATCAATCTCATCCCCTTCTACTGGATGAACGAGCTGACCATTAAATGAAGTCCATATTTGTTAAATTGAAGACAAATTATCCACATATATCCTATATCCATTATAAAGTCATACAATTGCCTGAAAATATCAATTGTAATCAATTTTAAAGCTATGTTTTAAAAGTTGAACAGTATTTCAGCATAAATTTTGTTTAAACTCATATATGTATTTTCATTCGTCCGTTTGTTCGTTTATATGAAGCTTTAGATCTACTATGCTGAAACAATTGGGCTCTGCTTTCAAGGGAAATGCACTATTGGTCAAGCGATAATATTTTTCTGGTCAAATATAAATATTTTTCCCCCAAAATAAAGAAATTTGGAAGACTAGTTACCAGCTGAAAAATTATTATAAGTGGCTGGGCCGAATATCATGGATCTAAAGGGATAAGACAAAGGTTGATTAATTGATGTACCTTCCCAATGATGATACACAAATTGACATTAATTCAAATGAACCAACCTAACAAAATACAATAACATTCACCAAAGTTGTTTAACCAACGATTAAGAAAACATTACTATAAAACTTTGGGGACTAGTGTGATAAATAGCCCAATGTCCCCTCCCTTCATGGGCGAATAAATAACAGAGTGACAAACATAAAGGGTTAAATTCCAAGACAACCGGACAGACGGATATTTCGATTAATAGAATAGATTGATCAATGATAGAAAAAACTCCAACCATAATGGTAGCAAAAGCGAAGCCATATTCAAATGAATACGCATTCAGACCAGAGATCTTAAGCGATAAGACAATGAATTATAAATTTATATTTACATCCCCAATTATAAAAAAAACAAAATTGCCCTTCTGTAGATTAAATTTATTGGTTTAAAAAAATTGAACTAAGGAATACAAATTCCATTAGATTACACATATTTTTGAGCCATCACACAAGAAAATGGGATTATAAAAGTTTGGGTACCAGTGCCCAAAGTCCCCTCCCTTCCTGATTCAGAGACATGACAATGGAGATTGTCAATACCCGGAAACAAGAAAACTTTTATAGACATAGCAATAATCATTCACTGCTTTCTGCTTACAATATATACAAATGTATAGAATAGAGATGGCATTATAATGACTTTACTAAAGTGTATATAATATTTTTCCATAAATATGCCAATTAAATTACAATATAGTCATTTAAAAAAAAATAGCGGGTATAGTCCCTTTCGTGTCAACGCTCTTCGATTCTTCGTATTTTTCACAGTAGATTTTCTTCTATTTCTAGCCCCTGTGGGGGGCTCTAACCCTGCGGGGCCAATTGCCTAACCTTGCGGGGCAATCACTTAACCCAATATAACCTAAAATAACCTATTAAAAGCCATTTAAAAATAATACTTATTGCCACGAAAGGGAATATAACAAAAAAAGCAATTTTAGAATTTTCAACTGTCTATCTTTAATTTTAGTAGAGTTAATTTCTATTTTCACATTTTATAAATGTATTTACACACTGACGGAAAAGAGAGTTATAGAGAAAATTACACTGGTACCCAAGGTTTTATAAACATGTCATAGGATTTGATGACTCAAAAACTTTGAGTACTTTTATTGAGTTTTGATTGGTTGGTTCAAAACGGTAGTATTGTTTTATCCCTTAAAAAAACCTTTATGCTTCAACGTAATAGTAAATATTATTTATGTAACTTTGCTACTAGTTAACATATTCTTTCTTGGTTATATTAATGCTTTTTTAATGAACATAAATATCAAATTGTATATGCCAATGGTTTTTTAGATGGGTTTGGTAATGTCTGGAAATATTTATAATATTATGTTATCTTTATGTAACAAGAACGATGGAGTTATAAGATTCACAAGAAAAGTGTAACTTCGGCTCGGGCAGCTGATTCTTTCTTCCAGTACATATTGGTTAGGTTAGGTTAGGTTAGGTTATTCTCTAAACAGCCCACAATGGCTAATGCTCCGATGAGACTTGATAGATGGTCTGTTTAATTATGGCTTATAAATCAAATATTTCAAACTTTTTTCAAAGCACAAGTCTTTAAAACGAACATACGTAATTAAGCTAACAATGACATTTTTACATTAATGTTTAAATTGCAAGTCTTTTCTGAAACAAAAAATACTTTTTTCACTTTTATTCTTCTATGATATCAATCTGTAATTAAATTAGGTTTGTTAAATTCAACTTTAGTCTACAATTTTCATATTAGAACATCCATACAAAATTTTCTGAAGCATTATTGAAATATTTTATTGCCTTAATTATAAGTATCATCTTCATTTAAAATTTAAAATTGCTTACAAGATTTTTAATACCATACCTTTAAAAGGCCTAAGTCATGACATTTAAAAATATATAGTCACAATTCACAAATCAAGTCATAAAGTTGAAAAATATAATTCAATTTTTAAAAGCGAAGCTTTTCTATAATTAGGGCCGGTCAGTCCGTCCGTCCGTCCGTAACGGATAGCTTTTTTCGTTAAGTTACGCATGTTAGAAATGTCCTATCGATTTCAAACTTTACATGGTGATTCCTGTTGTAGTTGGGTACGATTTAGAAAGCGTAGCAACTCTAGTATCGATACCAGAATGTCCGTACGTCCATTTTAAACATGTTGATTTTACTTTACTTTTTTAACAACAAGTTTTTATGTGATAAAATCATCCGATTGATTTGATTTTTGGATTACTGATTCCTATTACAATAAGATACAATATTTTGAGCGACGGCTCTCTATAATCAAGTCCTAAAAATGTCAGTATGTCCTTAAACAGAATCCTGTATTTAATAAGTTTTGAAACAAATTTACGTATAATTTTGTAAACTTATATATTCATATTTTGTATATTCAGTTCTGACACTCTACAAGAGTTAATGTTCGTCTGTCGTACTGTTTCAGTGCTTCGTTTTTATGGATGTTGTCATCCTTGTTAGAATTAAAATCTAAAGCAAAAACAATTGTTGATGTTTATGCTTTTCTGAGATGCTTCCAGAAGGTCATGGTGTGTTTTTTTTTGGCACATTGCATTAATCACGAAGCCATAGGTACATTCTCATGTAAAAGCAACATGTCTTTCTGTACCGAAGGATCTTGCTAACCTATCATCCAATATGGTTCTCCTTTACAATGTAGCTTCACATAGGAATGTCCTGGGAATGTTTATACTTTTTTTTTTTGGGGGGGGGGAGGTACCTCCCATTTTTTGTTTACTTTTTAAATATAAATTTTAAAACAGTAGGGGTCGACTTACCCCCTCCCACTTTGAGGGCCCATTTTTCTAAAATATTTGTTGAACATACATTCGGATAGCTACGTTTACAAAAGCTTCAAATTAAAATAAAACCTAACCTTTAATATTCTTTGTTTTGTGACTAATGCTTAAGAAAGTGTTAAGAATATTCAAGCAAAATAATTAAGAAATGAATGATTAATGAATAAAAAAAGGAAAGGGACATATAATTAACAATTTTAGTTCATTTAAATCATGTAATTATTGTACTAATAAATTTGTTATGTCAAGAACGGCATTTCTGCAAATCAATGATAATCAATATTTTAGAAAAGAAAAAGAAGAGTAAACTAAGAAAACAATAATAAAAAGTACAGTAAACTGCATAGATACTGTAGACTAAACATGGAAAAACAATTTGCTTAAAGTCCAGCAGAGTAAATAGAATCTCTTTTATTTGATTTGACCTGAGGTGCTGGGAAGGCCCGGGCAAACAAAACTGGTATTAAATTTATGCTTTTTATTTTAATATTCGCGGAAAATTGTCTTTAACACATGATTTTTCAGTATGGCTGGCAACTGGTTTAAATCGAGCGGATATTAATCGGTTCTGAAGCCATACTTGAAAATTAAATAAAACATGTCAATATCTGTCCCAGATATACAGCGAGACACTCCCCAAAATAATTGCTTCAAAGTTCATAACGCACAATTTTTCTTTGGTGAAGTGTTCCTTTCATTGCGCGCAACTTTGATACAGCAAAACTTGTATGATTTGTTAGTTTTATCCCAGAAAAGTTAAATTGAGGGTTTTTAAAAGTTAATATTCCTGTAACTATTTAAACTGTTTTTAAACTATTTTTAAAAGGTATATTAAAAATATACTTTGACATCTGTAGAATCATACTGCAAAGCCAAAAATGAGAACAATTGCGCACATCAATTTTTATTAGGATTTTAAAGTTTATTTTTTACTATGGATTAAATAATTTTTACTGAATCGTGATGTTTCATCCCTTTGTAGGTAAAATACTCAGCTTTTAGAGTGTCTTGCTTCGTAAATATTGTATGCTAGTATACAGTAAAGTTAGGTCTTTTGATTTTATCTATCAATACTAATTAAAAATTAATTCTTTACAATATATCAATGAATTAACATAAAAATGTTTCATGTTTATTATACATTAAAACACATAAAAATTGGCTGTAAAGGGTTAAATAAATTAAGATGACAACAAATATTTATGCAATACAACAAATTTATTTTTGTCACATATACAAATATGATATAAAATAAGATTATTCAAACATATTTTTAAAAATATTTTTAAAAAGTATGTATCTTTTATGAGTAGGGTTTTCATTCTTTTCATTTTTATTAAATAAAATTATTTAACTACGTTTGAAATAAGTCACTTTGTGAAAACACTCTTTCGGAAATTCTAATTTCTAATTGGTTTAAATTCAGCATTATGTTTTTTATTGTATTATGTCAGATTTTTCAATGAAATTAATTGTTTTAGAAAAAAAATTATTTCCATTGAACAGAGTAATGTTTTTTTTATTGTATCAGTATAAAGTTAATTATATAAAATTGTTCACTAAGTTACAATATTACACGAAGTAAAAAAAGACCCTTTGATCTGGTAAAAATGACCAGAGCAACAGTAAAAATTTATTTTTAAATCCCCCAAAAAAAGTTTATTGGGGACTTAATTCAAATTTGGGCTCTGCAGTCTGATTCTATAGGTGTCCTAGTATATTTTTGACCCCCCATTCAAAAATAGTTTAAAAACAGTTTAAATCTGGCAATATAGCTGTTTGGAGATAGATAAGAATATAATTTTTGCCCCTTGGGCTTAACAAAACTGGTTTTATTCTTATAATTTTTCAATTTAATATCCGAGAAAAGCTGTCTATTATACGATACTATAAATAAATTAACTTTTTTAGTTATAAACATTTAATGGTTATTCCCATGTCCATAAAGCACAAAAACCTTTAAAAAAATTGTCAACGTTGATTTATCAATTTTATCAACTAAGAGAAATTTTCGTTGGTTTGAAAGAATATTTGTTAAAGGTTGGCGCAAAGTTTTCAACAATTTTATCTTCCAAAAATTTATTATTCAGAGAATTAATCTTTAACCTTTCAAACAATTTTCTTTCTTTAATATAGGAATAGGAAAATGAAGAATAGTTTGTGTTGTTGTTCTTTCAACATAAGACTATATTTATACCTTTTGTTCTATATTTATCACAATCGGCTACGCCCTCAGAGGCCTCTAGGGGCTATTAAACTGGAAGGCAGTCGAATATAGCCTGTAGATTTTTAAAAAATTATTTTGTGGAGGGTCATTTATTTTTAAAGGCGATTTATCTTGGGAGTGTGGTGGTACCCTCCTCTAAAAAAAGTTATAAACTTTATCATGACCAATGAGAAGCTACCCTGTAAAGAAGAACCATATCGGTTAATTGGTTTAGATCCCTCAGTACAAACACACAGACACGAAGAGATCCTGTTACCTTATAATAAGGATGGGATGATTAATATTTTTTCTCGTATTCATTCGAATCCGGTGGATAGGAACCGGTTCTCATCCATACGAAAAAACTATGTCTAGCATCGTATTATAATCAGTTTTCTACGAATATAGAAATGTACAATCATACGATTAAAACTAGTTTTTTTAGCCGGTGCCTTCGGCACCACGGGGCTAAAAAAAACTAGTTTTAATCTTATAATTGTACATTCTATATCCGCGGAAAGCCGTTTATAATACGATACGAGAAATAACTATTCTCGTATTTATTCGAATCCGTTGGATATGAACCGGTTCTCATCCGTACGAAAAAACTATGTCTAGCATCGTATTATATCCAGCTTTCTACGAATATAAAAGTGTACAATCATAAGATTAAAACAAGTTTTTTTAGCCGGTGCCTTCGGCACCCCGGGGCTAAAAAAACTAGTTTTAATCTTATAATTGTACATTCTATATCCGCGGAAAGCTGTTTATAATACGATGCGAGAAATAACTATTCTTTTATCTTTCAGTTTCTACAGATAATAAGAAAAGGTTTCAAGATTCATAAATTATTTTTTGGTTTAAGTTATCCAAATTATGATTTTAATTTATTCATTTCAAGACAAACTTTTAAAAATATGGTTACTTTTTAACTTTAAAACTCAAGTATGAAAAATTTAGAGAGAAACAAACGTTTAAAAACAAAAACGACAATAAAAAAGGCTCATTGTTGTGATGTATATTCAAGGATATTTAAAAAAAAAACAGCAATCTATATTTGATAGTAGCAGAGAAAATATTGAGAATCTTATCAAGAACACCAAAGATATGTGAAAATCTATGAAAAGATAAAAGTAGCTTAAAACCTGCTTTAAAAAAGTTGGATTGACATGGATGTTAAATTCTGAAAATGAAAAATCAAAAGTCTAGCTTTAATAGCAGCTGAGTAAATTTAAATTTCTTCCAAGAGACAAAGTGGATTATAGAGTAGCTTTGCTATTAAAATTGTGAGTTAACTTCCTCAGGGATCTAAAGGGATAAGACAATATCCGTAAAATTAAAGTACATCTCCAATGATTATACACAAAATTACCCATTCTGTGGTTGAAACGTTAGGACATTACACTTAGTTAACTAAAAAATTAATAAAATTTAATAAAAGCTCCCAAATTATTAAGCCAACGAAAAAGAAAACGTTATTATGAAACTTTGGGGACTAGTGTAAAAAACAGCGCAATGTCCCCTCCCTCCCTGTAACATCCTGGACTATTTTCGCCTATTCATCCAGTAATAATATCGTATTAACCTCAACAAAATTCAGATACAGGATCATACATTCTGAGATTTTATATGATTTGAGTCTTTCAAAATTTGTATCAGTTTTTATTAGAAGCAAAGCTACTCAATTGTTCAAAATTTCCGGCCACCAGTCAGTCCGTAACGCTATGAGGGAAATGCTATTTTCTCAGCGTCTATTCGGGATAGACGGCTGATTTTCAATTTGTTAGGATTTCTTATACCTATACTTTATTCTTTTTAACAAATGCTCTTTAAATCTCCTTGTCCGTATTCACCCCCCCCCCCCGACCGTTAAGGGATAAAAAACAAGTAGTTATTAAGGTTCCTTTCCGATATATATAAAACAATTAAATAAATTATTTTTAATTAGCGATTGCGCCTTTAGCATCTAAATTCGAAGAGTTATGGACGGCAGAAAAATAGCCTAAAACCATGCCCAGACCTATTTATGAAAATGAAATAGATTCAACATATGAGAAGCAATATGTTAAAGGATAACCATATCGGTTCAGTGGTAAGCGAGATTGCCAGACAAACGTCCTGTTACTTTTATCCAAGAAT
Source organism: Acartia tonsa (assembly GCF_053477335.1). Lineage (NCBI taxonomy): Eukaryota > Metazoa > Arthropoda > Copepoda > Calanoida > Acartiidae > Acartia > Acartia tonsa. The sequence goes on along the minus strand of NC_137269.1, from coordinate 48,359,366 downwards.
TATCGCATATTTGCCCCTTTCTCTGTTAAAAGTGCAATGTTTTCATCTAAGAAACTATTGGCAGAGATAAAGCTTTCAAAAAAGTAATAAAAGTTATTTATCGCTGACTTTGAAAATAAGTTATTAATTATGTATAAGATTTTAACACTCTTTCTTTCTACAGCAACAAAACCTATCAAATAATAGGGTTTTAAAAATTCAACAATTTTTAAAATATCTACACTATTTATTGGGAATAAGATTTTATTTAACCCTTACAGATCGGGCCCCTATTCCCACCTTAATAGATCGGGACTTCTGTTACAGATAAAGACGTAAATTTTTTTCTGGTGGTTCATGTGTATTTTTAGAGAAAATTACTTTTTCTAGTCATAGCGGTCAGGCCGCTCCTTAGCCGCTTTTTAGCGGCCAGCCGCTAAATTTTAAAACAGCTGTAGAGCAGCCAATTTTGCAGCTAGGATGACCAAATTTTAGTACGAACTTTTATTTTTCATAACAAAAAAATTACTTTTTCTGATCATCGCCAAAAAACGGCAAATAACGGAAACCGCCATTTTCGGCGGTTACGGCGGTAAAACGGCGGTTGGCGGCGCCAATTAATATTTTTATCTGTATATTATTGCTCAAGGATTTACCAAAAAAATTATAAGTCTCTAGCTGTAATAGAAGCCACGATATTCATGATATATGTCTGTAGTAAAAGCCGGACAAAAATCGGTCATAAAGTCGGTCAGGGTGCGGTCAAACGGTCATAACACCATTTTTCTCATAAGGTCATTGATATATCAGTATTCACCAAAAAAATTTTAGGTTCCTACCTTATATACAAAGTCATAATGTAGAAATTAAGATTCATTTAGAATTTTTTTAAAATTTTGGTGCTACCCAACCGACTTTGACCGGACACCACGACCGACACAGTCCAGATATCCTAATAAAATCAACTCTTGCCGACGTATAATTACTAAACTTAAAAAGTCATGAAGTCACAACTCTCTATCTTACCTACAAAAAAATGACATTGAAAAAATAGAGGGGGGGGTCAATATGACCCCCCCCCCCCGATCTGTAAGGGTTAAAATGGTCATTTAAATACAGAAATTTTCATATAGCTCTTGGATTTTATAGCAAGATCTTTTATGAGTAATGTTTTTTACAATTTCTATTCACTTCGCCTCTATTATTTTTACAACCTTTGCCCCTAGAGGTTGAGGGGGGGGGGGGTGGCTGGTAACCCTCACTATTTCGTATCAAAAAGTTATTGAAATTTGTCATCAATTTAGGTTGCTAATATTAACCTCATTTATTGGTCAGTGCGTTCATCAAGTAGAAGGGGTGGAGAGGGTGGATGGTTGGTATCGTTTTTTTAGCCAGGTATTTGAGGAAAATTTAGAATACATGAAAATCTGGTACAACATCCAAGTTATAATAACAATTTTGGTGGCGCAGCCTGTATATAAATTGCATATAAAGTGTATAAAGTATATTTATAATTATTGAATACAAATAATAATTTTGTTTGTTTTCATTAGTTGATTGTTTATGTTTTGGTATTAACTAATTTTCATAATCATGAAATTACTGAATAATATTAACAGAAAAGGAGGGGAACAAAGGGATAAGACTATAGCAGATACATTGATGATACACAAAATTACCCCTTCTGTATATTAAAATTAGTTGTTAAAACGTTAAAACCACTGATTATAATCTAAAGGTGGAATAATTTTGTGTATCATCATTTGGGCTGTACATCAATTTATTAACCATTGTCTTATCCCTTTAGATGCCTGATAATAATAACAATTATAATTAATTATAATAATTAATTTTATGAATTAATTTCTAACATGCAGTAAATACAAATTTCATTTAATTATTTATACTATTAACAGAGTATAATAAACATGTTTTCCTATTCGTTGGCTTAAAAACTTTACATACGGTTTTAAACATTGAGTGCGATAAAATAATGTATATTGAAAGTTAAAAATTTAAAATATATCTGTAACAAAATAACGTACTATCGTAATTTCTTAAATATGTAAGGACCCTAAGTATAGAAAGCTTAGCAATAAAATAAACTATTAATTTATAAAATGTAATTCATAGATTTTTCTCTCTTAAAAATCACGAAACCTTTCTAACATGTATATAATATGAAAATTAGGGCTCGTCAGCCGCGTTCAAGCCTCTAATTAAAACCCATTTGAATGTTTTAAAAAAGAGGGATTGTCATGTTTTGGTCATAATTAGACTTCCAGCTGATTTTATAAATAGTAAAAGATTGATTTCCCTAGAGGCGAAATCCGAGCCCTGATGAAAACTAATTGAAAACCATTTATTGTAGATTATAATTGTTCACCTTTTGTTTATAAAAGTTTAATGTACGAGAGTGTATACCTTATTCCCTTAATTTTGACAAGCGGATGTAACCACCACCCTCCTTCTGTTTTAATCAAAGCGGTAGGACCTACGAACATAAATAATTGTAGAGCGTCATAATTTAAAAAGCAAAATTAATTTATAAATCATTATTTAATAACCAGATGATGATTATATCGTATAGAATAACAAAATGATTTAAATGGCCTTTCTGGTTACATTTATAGAGTTGCTACGCCTTCTAAATCATACCTAAATGATACAGGAATCATCATGCAAAGTATTGCAATTGATAGGATAATTCTAGCATGCCTAAATTAACGGCAAGAGCTAACCGTTATGGATGGACTCACAGCTATATATAAAAACTTCGCTTTTTAGTAGCGAAGCTACTCTATAATTCGAAATGTCCGTCCGTCCGTCCGTCTGTTCGTCTGTCCATTTGTCCGTCCGTCTGAGACAGAATAGGGGAAATGTGATTTTCTCGGCTCCTAAAAAAGATAGAGAGCGGAAATTTTCAGGGATTAAATTTGTTACCATTCTTCATATGTTTTCCAAGTTTCATTAAGATTTAAGATTTGGTTGAGGTCAGGGAGTAAGGGAGGGGACAATGGGCAATTAATTCAATATAAGAGTTATCAAAGAAAGGGCATGAAATCCAGTTTAATCCAATAAATTTGTAGGAAATTATAAAGGGATTGTTAATTGAATAATAGATTTCCATAGCGTCATGTAAAGTGAAATCACAACTTGTTTTTGATGAAATATATTGAGGTTTTTTGGTGTGATTTTTATATTAAAAGATTATTGGACCCGGCCAGCTGCTAGCAAGAATATGACTGCCCCTTTTTATTCTGTTTATTTCCCTTGCCCCCACCTCCCTTCTCCCCGTCAGCTACATTCCAAACTAACACAACGAGTGTTTATTTCCCTCCCCCCCACTTCCCTTATCCCTTCTCCCCGTCTGCAATATTCAAAACACACATAACGAGTAGCGGCATTCTATGCGCAAGTCCCCAAACTCAGTCAGAAACTGCTAAATTCTTGCACATTCCCTTTAAGCCAGTCCCCAAAGTCTGAGACTCCTAAAAATTGAATATTCGATCCATTGTCCCCTCCCTTACTCCCTGGGTTGAGGTGCTTTTTTGTGCCGTTACTTATGAATGATGTCATCCTTTTTAAAATTACAGCTGATTTTAAGCTTCATCCTGCAAATCATTCTGCAAACAAGGATGATAACATCCATGAAAGCGAAGCTCTGAAATGGAAGAACGAATATTAACACTTGTGGAGTATCAGAACAGTAGCAGAATATTCTTGCATTAAGTTTAAACAAAATTATAAGTAATTTTTTTAGCAAAACTACCTAAATACATGATACTGTATAAGGACATACTTACATTTTTAGGACTTATTTATAAAGATGCTTCGCTTATAACTTTATGCCTTGTTGTATTAGTATCAGTATACCAAAAATCAGATGAATCGGATAATCTTAACATAAAAAATTAGTTGTCAAAATAGTATAAAAATCAACATGTTTTAAACGGACTTTCTGTAAATAATTATAGAGTTGCTGCGCTTTCTAAATCATACTTAACTGTTATAGGAATCATCATGCAAAGTTTGAAATCGATAGGGCAATTCTAACCAGTTTAAATTAACGAAAATAGCTAACCATAACGGATGTTCGGACAGACGGACCGACCCTAATTATAGAAAAGCTTTACTTTTAATAAGGAAAGATAAGAAAAGTTATAAATATGTATAATTTCACTTTATCTTTCTCTATTTATCATCTGAACTTCATATTCACTAGACGAGGTAATTGTTTTTTATATCTTAATAACTATTACAAAATCGTTTTAAATATTATACTTTTCTATAATTAGGGTCGGTCCGTCCGTACGTATCGATCAGCTCTGTTAGACATTAATAGAATTGTCTAATCGATTTCAAACTTTGCATGATGATTTCTATAAAAGTTAGGTACGATTTAGGAAGTGTAGCAACTCTATTACCAGATAGTTCGTTCGTCTATCTAAATCTAAATTTTTAACTTTTTTGACAACAACTTGAAATTTTTCTTTTACTGTCTCCTGAACTAGCGGCTTCGCCCATAGCCTCTAGAGGCTTTGCCCCAAGAGGTTAGATCAACCTAATTTTTCGTATTTTAGATTTAAAAGAAACATTTTTAATTTTTCTTTGGGGGTGGGGGCAATGGGGGGCTGAGCGTTAGTCGACCCCACTATTTTAGTTTTAGTTTGAAAAATAATTTTATTTGGGGGGGGAGGGGTTAGGGGTGTCCCAACCCACAAAAAAATAGTTATAAACCTTCCCGGGACCTATGAGAAGCTACCCTGTAAAGGAGAACCGATCGGTTCAGCGGTTAGCGAGATCCTTTGGTACAAACATAAAAAAAACATCGTTCTACTTTGTAATTTAAACTAGCGGCTTCGCCCCTAGCCTCTAGGGGCTTTGCCCCAAGAGGTATAATTACATCTTCTATTACTTACCCAGCAGAACGGATCGCAAATTTTCGCACCTACCCAGCAGAAAAACATTTTCTCGTTTAAAAAACTAATTCTCAAAATTCGTAAAAAAAAATAATCTAATAGTCTAAATAGTCTGCGGCAGCCTGTATCAGAGCAGAATAAAAATTAAGGGGGGGATTTTTTGTTTTTTGGGGGTTAGGTGTGTCCCACCCCCCAAGAAAATAGCTTAAAACCACCACAGGACCAATAGGTATATACCCTCAAGAGTAGAATCCGATCGGTTCAGTGGTTACCGAGATCTTAAGTTTCAGATGGATGGACGGACGGACAGACAGACAGACAGACATCATACTACTTTGTATTATTTACTAGCGGCTGCGCCCCTAGCATCTAGGGGATCTATATTCGGAGGGCACAAAAATAGTCTAAAACCATCTCAGAGCCTATAAGAGGTTTCACTGTAATGAAGAACCATATCGGTTCAGCGGCTAGCGAGATTATTTGCTACAGACAAAAATGCTTATTACTTTATATTATAGGATAACGAAATATTAAAAAAAATATGTAAAACTTTGTTTAGTCTTACAAATTAAAGTTCTTTTACTGCCCGTTTGGCCTTCCTTTTTATTTTAAAGCCTTTTATGTCATCCTTGTTTTTAAAAGCGAAGCTTTTCTATAATTAGGGTCGGTCCGTCCTTCTGTACGTCCCTCCGTAACGGATAGCTTTGTTTTGTTAATTTAGGCATGTTAGAATTGTTCTATCGATTTAAAATTTTGCATGGTGATCCCTTTAATAGTTTGGTACGATTTAGAAAGCGTAGTAACTCTATAATCATCACCAAAATGTCCGTACGTCCGTTTTAAACATTTTGATTTTTTTACTTTTTTAACAACTAATTTTTATGTGATCTAATCATCCGATTGATCTGATTTTTTGTATATTGATTCTGGGACAACAAAGTATAATGTAATAAGCGAAGCAAATCTATAATCAAGTCCTAAAAATGTAAGTATGTTCATAAACATTATCCTGAATCAAGCAGTTTTTCAACAAATTTACTTACAGTTTTGCTTTGACTCTTATACTTTATCTTTATATTGTGATATTTCAGTTCTGACAATATAAAAGTGTTAATGTCCGTTTCAGTGCTTCGTTTTTATGGATGTTGTCATCCTTGTTATTATTAAACTTTTGGTAAATATCTATCTAAATTGAACTTTTATAACAAGTTGAATTAGGACATGTCTAAATTTACCGTAGGATCATTTTTTCGTACAAACGAACAAATCGACCCTAATTACAGAAAAGCTCAGCTTTAGGTAAAGTTTTCAGAGGACCTTAATGTTATATCACAATACAAAGTTTGAAATTTATAGGACAATTATAATATGTCTAAATTAACGATATGAGCTAACCATCATTGATGGATGGATCGTTCCTAATTACAGAAAAGCTTTTAAAACAAGGATGACAACATCCATAAAAGCGAAGCTCTGAAACGGTAGGACAAACGAACATTAACACTTGTAGATCAATCGGATTATTTTATCACATAATTTTTTTTTGTTAAAATAGTTAAAAAGTCAACATGTTTAAAATTGACATACGGACATTCTGGTTACGATTATAGAATTGCTATGCTTTCTAAATCGTACCTAACTACTACAAGAATTACCTTGCCAAGTTTGAAATCGATAGGATTACCGTAAAAAGCTATCTGTTCCGGACGTATGGACAAACGGTCTGTCGGACGGACCGACCCTAATTATAGAATAGTTATTTCTCGTATTTTATTATAAACGGCTTTCTGCGGATATAGAATGTACAATTATAAGATTAAAACTAGTTTTTTTAGCCCCGTGGTGCCGAGGGAACCGGCTTAAAAAACTAGTTTTAATCTTATGATTGTACATTTCTATTTTCGTAGAAAACTGGATATAATACAATGCTAGACATAGCTTTTTTCCTATGGATGAGAACCGGTTCCTATCCACTGAATTTGAATGAATACGAGAATAGTTATTTCTCGTATCGTATTATAAACGGCTTTCCGCGGATATAGAGTGTACAATTATAAGATTAAAACTAGTTTTTTTAGCCCCGAGGTGCCGGAGGCACCGGCTAAAAAAACTGGTTTTAATCTTAAGATTGTACATTTCTATATTCGTAGAAAACTGGATATAATACGATGCTAAACATAGTTTTTTTGTATGGATGAGAACCGGTTCCTATCCACCGGATTCGAATGAATACGAGAAAAGCTTTTAAAAATAGTTTTATGTGATTTTAAGGTATTGTTTGTTGCCATGGCTGATAATCTTCACCAAGGATTCCTTCTTCACCTAGAGGTGGGTTATTTTAACTTATATAGTAAAAGTTATTTATCGCGTCGGATTATAGACAACTTTCCGCGGATATTCAAATAAAAATTTTAACCTTGACAAAACTGGTATTAATTTTATATTTGTGGAAAATTGTCTAGAATATCATCCTTATACTAAAGTAACAGGATGTCTATGTGATTGTGTGTCTGTACCGAAGGATCTCGCTAACTGCTGAACCGATCGGGTTCTCCTTAACAGGGTAGTTTCTCATAGGTCCCGGAAAGGTTTATAACTATTTTCTTTGGGGGTGGGACACCCCCAACCCCCCCAAAATATGAAAAATCCCCCCCCGAAATTTTTTTTTTAATGTTTTTAACTAAAATAAAAATGAGGGGGGGGGCAGTTACCCCTCCCAATAAAAAAAAAATTCGCCCCCCCCCCAACAATTTTTTTACTTTTTCTTATAAAATCTAAAATAAGAAATTGGGTTAATAAATTCGACTTTCTCCTCTCAAGTGCCCCTGGATGCCTCTAGGGGCGTAGCCGCTAGTATGAGATATGATATTACAGTATGACAGAGAACCGGTTCAAATCCAGTGGATATTAGTTGGTTTCAAGGCCATACAGGAAAAAATTTACCAAGAACCATTTTTGTCCCAATATTTGGATGACTTGGCTTAATTGCAGCTAGGCTGGACCACAAATAAAATAATTACATTCATTTACGTTGAGTTAATTTAAAGGGCGAATATAGGTTCGATATGATATGAGCTTATATCAAAGGTGCCATTACATACTTTTAGAATATCTATGCCAAATTTAATAATTCAAAAAAATCCTTAAGTAGATTTTGCAATTTTCTGTTTCAATTGAACATATAATAAATGAGATTGCTGACAAAATCGATTATTTTAGTCCTTTACAAGACTTTTTTTGACTATTTTGCTTAAGTTTGATTGACTATTACATTGGCACACATCTTAAATGATAATCTAAATGTTTATTATTTTAGATTAAATACTATTTTATTTCATTTTTAAAAAGTGTAAAGATAATTTGCGTAGAAGTGAGTCAGGAATATTGACTAGGGTAAATAATACGTCTTAAAGTTTATTTTCTGTACAAAGATAATTGATTAAATCTAGATGATATAAACACCCTTAATTACGCATTTTCAACACAGCCACAAAAAAATAGGGATTTGAAATCATTCTTCCTCCAAGAAAATTTTATTGATTATTTTTTTTTTACTTTTTACATTATTTGATGTTTTTTTAACTTTTAAATATTTTACTTTATATATTTTGTATGAAGGTAAAAGGAGGGTATATTTACCCCTAATTAATTCCCAAAACCTTTTTCTCATTTATTTGTACTGCAAAATAACAACAGTATTTAGGCAAACTCTACACGCATCCTGTTGTGAATATGGGTATGTTAGGGAACCACTCCTCTGACGTCACAAATTAGCCCAAATGGCTAGGTTTTTAGCTATAACGGCCTTATCCAATGGAATATCTTTATTTGCTTGAGTTATTCATAATGTATATACTTGCACCTTTGATATAAGCTCATATCATATCCAACCTATATTCGCCCTTTAAGGCTTGAAGAGCCTCGCCGGAATAGGTATAGAGTCCCACAGGTAAAGAATTGTTTTACGGCAGTATCTGGAGCAGGGATAAGGGATAGGAAACCTGGCCATTAATTAGGTCCCGGCCTAGATTCTAAAGGGATATTGCAACTATTACAAATTCCTATCAATCTGGTGGACGCTCCCAAGTAGCTATTGCTCTAAACCAATAAGAATCGGCCTGTTTTGTATCAACCAATCACCAATTGGCGGAAATTTTAGAAGCAGACAATTCTAGAAAAAATAATGATTTGTCTGCTACGAAAAAATAAATATAAATGGTGTTAGATCACATTAGTTTAATTATTAAATCTGCTTAGAGTTAAACATTAAAAAAGGGCCATATAGAAAAAACAAAAATAACGGGATTATTTTTTTTGGAATGAAGGTAGCTATGAATTTTCATTTGATAGTTTATAAATTAGATGTTGTATTTTGAATTTTAAAAATTTAATACGGAATTGATACAACACCTTAACCCTAATATTTGTACAATACAACACAGTACAGATATATCATTACATTATAGTATCCAAAGAACTTGATAGAATGTTACCCAAGTGCATATTTATTTATTTATTTTGAATTTTAATTAGCAATGAAATTTTAAAATAAAATTTTTACTCATTATAAAAATGCAAATAATACAAACTAAAATTGGGAAACCCAACGATAGCTTTCTGACAGTTTAAATTACCAAAGTAAAAGATAAAAAAATTTGGGGAGAGAAAAAACTTCATTTTAACAAAAGCCATTAATATATAGATTTATAAAAAGTTATGTTTTTTACTTTAAACTAGCTACCTGAATTTGATTCTATACTTTATCTACACACACACACACACAGATTTTTCATTAGGGTTAAGGGCGAACCACTGCGCCATCCCAAAACTGGTTTATTAGGCCTAGGCTTGAAATAGGCCTGAAATAATATTTTCCTACGTTTCCCTTCCCTTATCCCTGATCTGGAGACTCAACAAAGTTTCTTTATACAGGATGCTGATGAGTTTAAGACTCTTCCTCTGGTGGCCTTCAGGAGGATTCTGTATTTCCTAACAGTTAAGGAAATAAAACTACTGAGAAGGGTCTCACCTTGGTAGGTTAATACCTTTTTTTTTCAAGTCATGCTTTCTGTTAGTCTTTTATTACTATTGTTGGTTTTCATAAAGGGGGGGGGGTTTAATGCAACCATCTCGTAATCAATGTATAAATGGCACTTAGAATTCAAATTTCGATCTGAAATTATGCATGAGTAATCCTTGGTAGGTCTATTTTCCCTAAATCGAACAAAAAGTTGGAAAAATAACGGCTAACAGCTGGTGGCTCAGCAGTTTAGCCATTTTTTGGGCTATTTTCAATGCAAATCATCACGAAACCTATTTCCACATAATACTATTTTCTGCTCCAAAATGTTTTCAAACAGTTCTAGCCGGTAGTTGCTGGTACTAGAAATCTGAAAATGTTGTTTTTGTATCATTTCACATGATTTAAAGCAAAAATATGTTTTAAAAAGTTGATTCCTATGTAATTTATGACAGATTTGCCCTAAAAATAGCCAAAAAAAGGCTAAACGGCTGAGCCGTTAGCCGTTACTTTTTCAACTTTTTTGTTCGATTTAGGGAAAATAGACATACCAAGGATTACTCATGCAGAATTTTAGATCAAATTCGGATATTTTTTTGGCCAGATACCAGATATCCGGCTAATTTCAAATGCCGGATATCCGGTATCCGGCATATATCCGGTTATCCGGCCAAATTACCGGATATTCGGCCGGATAACCGGCCAAATTATTACATATTAAAGTATCAATAAAGGATATAGTCCCTTTCGTGGCAACGCACCTTAAGAGGCGATTCGTTTTATTTTTTAAATTGCTTTTAATAAGTTATTTTAGGTTAGGTTAGGTTATATTTGGTAAGGTGATTTTCCCACAGGGTAAGGCAATTGGCCCTGCAAGATTAGAGTCCCCCGCGATGGGCTAGAAATAGGAGTTACGCTACTGTGAAAATACGAATAATTGCTCCTTAAAGGACGCCTGCAAGAAATAATACGCTTTAACTGCTGAAAGACTGCCACAAGAAGACCCAATACCCAAAATTTAAAGCCTTCAGCTTCAATAACAAAAAAGTTCTAGGCATTTCAAAATAGCATTTTATGTACAATGGAATTTTTGAAAGATTTTCAATGCTCATAAAAGAAAAAACAATATTAAATTACGTTGCGTAGACACAAAATTATAACCTTATCTTTGTCAGAAACTTAGATTGCCTGTAACTGATTACATTTTTACAATAAAAACACCACATTTATTAGTCAAAATCTATGAAAAAAATTCGATTTAAATTGCATTTTTAAACGAAAATCATAGCGGAAACAAAGGGGTAAACTAATACAAGCTTAGCTGTGATTGGTTGTTAAGCTGATTCAGCCTTCTGATTGGCTACAGTACATTCGGTACAACGCAAGTAAAACTTAATTTTTTTTAATGATTTTGACTATAAAAATGGGTATTTATATTGTAAAAATATAATTAGTTACTGGAAACCTAAATTTATGACAAAAATAAGCTTATAATTTTGTTTCTTGGCCACGTAGTTTAATTTTAAAGTTTTCAACATGAGCATTGCAATTCTTTCAAAATTTTCATTGTATATAAAATGACATTTTAAAATGCCTAGAACTTTTTTGTTATAGAAGCTAAAGGCTTCAAATTTGGGGTATTTGGTCTACTTGTGGCAGTCTTTCAGTAGTTAAAGCGTAGTATTTCTTGCAGGCTTCCTTTAAGGGGCGTTGCCATGAAAGGGACTATTCCCGCAAAAAAAATTTCTTCATTAACTGGTGTTTTATATTATACTAGCGTCTGCGTCCCTAGTATCTAGAGATATATATTAGAAGGGACATGAAAGTGCAGAAAAATAACTTAAAACCTTACAACGACTTTTTTATAAAAATTAAACAGCCTAAAACCACCCTGGGACTTATATGGTTCTCCTTTGAGTGAAGCTTCTTATAAGTTCAGCAGTTAGCAAGATCCTTTGCTACAGACAAAAAAAAAGCTTAGTAAATAAATCTAATTAACTATTACTACTCTCAATCTGTAATATCAATCTCTAACGGTTGGAGGATTGGCGGGGAGGTGGCGTTGAATACCTCCCCCCCCCCACAGTGGGATTTTTGGTCATTTTTTAAATTTCCTCAATTTTAAGTTAAATGTCCCAGGGGCTAGTATTACCATTCAAAAGTTGCCATGCAACAGATTTTTTTTATATACTACAAAATTAGGCAAAATACAGCCGTTTTGCTGAATTTGGTCAAAGGAATATTTTTAAAAAGTGAATTTTTTCATTAAAATCATCATACATTGCTTTTCCTACTTTTTCCTAGAGTAAATTGGTGTAAAAATCCGATTAAATGATATGTAACAATATTTCATTGATATATACAGATGTTTCTACTTTAAAATGCAAAGAAAAATAAGAAAAGTTGTCATAAATCTGTAATTTAAAATCCAAGAACACCTAATATTGCATCTTAAAATAACATGTATTTTTTACGTTTAAAGCTTTTTCTCACTTGGGGCTACGAGTTGCCAAATGTTATTTAGGCCCTGATTAAATTCAAGTATTCATAATTCAAGATTAGTTCATAACTCTTGGCAACTCATAGCCCCAAATGAGAAATCCAGCTTAGAAAATAGATACTGTGAAGTTGTATTAATATAAATTAAATACCATTATGAAGTCAAAATACGAAAAATTGATATAATTCAATAACACACATATTTAATCTTTAAAGGTTATCTTTCCATTTTTAATAGCGAAGCTATTCTGTAAATGATACGTCCGTCTGTCGGTACATCTGTCCGTTAGAAACAGTATTAGGGAAAACGTGAATTTCTTGGCTGCTATTTAAAGGACTTTATTACCATACTAAGAAGCATTCAGATTATAATTACTAAGTCCTTCAGTCTATCGGTAATGGTCTGACAACCAGTTGATTTATATTTGAACAAGGATGATAACATTCATAAAAGCAAAGCTCTGAAACTGGGTGACAGACGAACATTAACTCTTGTAGAGCGTGAATATGTAAAATATATATAAATAAGTTTTGTCAAAATTTTGCCTAAATTTGTTGCAAAAGTTCTTAAATATAAGATACTGTTTAAGGGTATACGGACATTGTTAGGAATTGATTATAGAGATGCTTCGCTTATAATATTGTACTTATAATATAAGTTAAAAATCAACATAAACGTATGGACATTCTGGTAATGATTATAGGGTTGATACGCTTTCCAAATCGTACAGAACTAATACAGGAATCAATAGAACAATTCTAACATGCCTAAGTTAACGAAAAAGCTAATGTTACGGACACAGGGACGTATGGACTGACCCTAATTATAGAAAAGCTTCGCTGTAATTTTAGATACAGCTTTTTTTTGGGGGGGGAGGGGTAGATATACCACACTTTTCTGGGATCTTGCCAGATCAAGTATCAACTGTGGGGAATACCAAAGGATGACTCCATGCAAAATTTGAGCCTGATCCGGCCAAAACCGGCCGTGATTTTTATAAAAAACCGTTTTTTTCCGGTTTTTAGGGGGTATCTGTAAATCGATTCAGCTGGAGCAAAACCGGTTGGAGGTACAAAAAATTTTACTTCACATGAAATTTAGCCAATGTAATTGCCTACAAAAATGTACTTCATCATCAACTTGATTGGACAACTCTTTCCCCTCCTAAATGTCCATTAAAATCTCGGAAACGGCAAAAATCGCCAAAAATCACGACTTCGGCGACGAATAACGGCTAAACGGTCAGCCGGAGGCGAATCAAACATAAGTAAAGAAATGTCTGCCTCAAAAAGTTGTTCAACATCAAAGAGATGCTTGAAGTCTCTAAAACGACTCCTTCCCCTCCTTTAAGGGGAAAAACTGAAAAAAACGTGATTTTCAAAAGTATGACCACTTCGTGGGTGTGGGGAGCACTGAACCCGTCACCCCAGGGTCACCAAATATAAAGTCTAGGCGGCCCACAATGCTGAATTTTAACCAAGTGAAAGTCTTGTGTCATTATCTCTTATGAGAAAAAAGTTATTAATTAATTAAAATTTCAAATTGTGATTTTTTGTTGGATTTCTTTGATGAAATGACAGGCCGGTCAATTTTTAGGCCATTTTTTGCGGTTTTTGGCCTGTCACGCCCAAACGGTTTGAGATAATCTCACAGGAACTTTTGCCCAACCTAAGTCTGGTTATTTGTGAGGTCTAAGAAAGAAAAAATCCCGGATTGGATGAAGCACGACGTTGCTGCGCGCCGTCAAAAATCGCTGGTTGGCTCATTTTGCCCCCTCAAACCCTCACCTTGTGCCATTTTTCTGTGTAAAGATTATTATTATAATCTTTACCGTAAGTCTGATTTTTTTCCCTAGACCTCACAAATAACCAGACTTAGGTTGGGCAAAAGGTCCCGTGAGATTATCTCAAACCGTTTGGGCGTGACAGGCCAAAAACCGCAAAAAATGGCCTAAAAATTGACTTTATATTTGGTGACCCTGGGGTGACGGGTTCAGTGCTCCCCACACCCACGAAGTGGTCATACTTTTGAAAATCACGTTTTTTCAGTTTTTCCCCTTAAAGGAGGGGAAGGAGTCGTTTTAGAGACTTCAAGCATCTCTTTGATGTTGAACAACTTTTTGAGGCAGACATTTCTTTACTTATGTTTAATTCGCCTCCGGCTGACCGTTTAGCCGTTATTCGCCGCCGAAGGCGTGATTTTTGGCGATTTTTGCCGTTTCCGAGATTTTAATGGACATTTAGGAGGGGAAAGAGTTGTCCAATCAAGTTGATGATGAAGTACATTTTTGTAGGCAATTACATTGGCTAAATTTCATGTGAAGTAAAATTTTTTGTACCTCCAACCGGTTTTGCTCCAGCTGAATCGATTTACAGATACCCCCTAAAAACCGGTTATAAAAATCACGGCCGGTTTTGGCCGGATCAGGCTCAAATTTTGCATGGAGTCATCCTTTGGTATTCCCCACAGTTGATACTTGATCTGGCAAGATCCCAGAAAAGTGTGGTATATCTAGGGAGGGGGTAAAGATTTACCTCATTGATGGTAATCTACACTATATAAAACTAACGTCTGTGCCCCTAGCATCTAGGTTATTCGAAGGGATATAGAAGGGCAGAAAAATAGCTTAAAACAATACTCAGGCTTATTTATAAAAACCATCCTATAAGAAGCTTCCCTCTAAAGAAGAACCATTTCGGTTCAGTGTTGAGTGAGATCCTTCACTGCACACAAAAAAAGCTTTATATTATAGGATATACTGAAAATATATATACAATGATTATTATGAATAGTTTTAGGAACAAAGCTGCTCAATTTTTATAAATGTGTGTATGTCTTCCTTTCTGTATTTCTGAAACATTTCAATTAAATTTGATTTATAAGCCACTATTTTTTTATGTCAGTCCTTTAACTTTGTTTAAAATACTTGATTTATATTGTTATTTCCTTTCAATGGCCTTGGTTTTCTAAATTTAATAGTAGTTCATGAATCCACATTCATTTACTGTAGGTATTACTTAAACTCTCCATCCAACTATTAAAATTTGAAAATAACAAGGATGAAAACATCCATTAAAGCGAAGCTCTGAAACGGTGGGACAAACGGATATTAACATTTATAAATTGTCATAAATAAATAATTAGAACACAAATGTATAAAAGTTTAACAGAATTGTAAGTAAAGAAGGTGTATCAACTATTTTTTTTATAGCTAGCCGGTTCTTTTAGTAAGTAGTAGATGTAAAATTTTTCATAGAATTCAGATATGCAATCGGTTTTTTTGTAGACCTCTTATTTTTTAAGTAATTTAAGTTTTAAAAAAAAAAAATTAAGTCGATTTTAAGGTACTAAAATGCAACAAAAAAAAGAAAGAAAATGGTCATTATGAACAAAAATAGTAAGATCTTTAATTTGACACCTTACTTTTTCAATTCTGTCAGGTAATTATTGAAAAAATCGATTTTTTTAAACCCACGAGAATAAAAACTTTGAACTTAATTTTATTATTTCACAAATAAAAAAATATGGGTTCATATATACCATTAGAATCAGAAAAATTTTACGAATCCATTGTAAGCAAAATTGAAAAAAAAAGTTTACAATATAGTATATAAACTACAATAAAAGGAATTATATGAAAATATCATATTATGTTGTACAGGCAACGTCTTAATTCTTCAATTGAGTATAAAAATGGGAAGGGGGTAAAGAGGGGGTAAAGAGGGGGTAAAAAAGGGAAAACAATAGTGTTGTCTGAACAAAAAAAATAATTGGCCATTTCTGTAATTTTTTAATTTTTTAATTTTTTTCAATTTTGCTTACAATGGATTCGTAATATTTTTCTGATTCTAATGGTATATATGAACCCATGTTTTTTATGTCTGTTTGAGAAAATATTTAGGTCTAAAGTTTTTATTATACCGAGGTTAAAAAAATAGATTTTTTCAATAATTACTCAACAGAATTTTAAAAGTAAGGTGTCAAATTAAAGATCTTACTATTTTTGTTCTTACTGACCATTTTCTTCTTTTATTTTGTTGCGTTTTAGTACCTTAAAACCGACTTAATTATTTTTTTAAAAAACTTAAATTACTTAAAAAATAAGAGGTCTACAAAAAAACCGATTGCATATTTGAATTCTATGAAAAATTTTACATCTACTACTTACTAAAAGAACCGGCTAGCTATAAAAAAAAAAGTTGATACAACTTCTTTGTTGAAAAACTGAATAATTACACGATAATTTTTAAGGACATTGTTAAAGGGCTCGGCAGCCTGTATACCTCAGGCAAACCTATTACAATTTTAAATGTCAACTAAAAGGTCGAACCTGACCCAAGTATGACAATCCCTCGTATCAAAGATCTTTTAAAGCATCAAAATGGGTTAAAATTTACAGCTTAGTCACAGCTGATGCGCAGCTGCCGAGCCCTGTATACTATTTATTGAAAGCATATAATATGTATATTAATCATATATGTACACCTTAAAAACTCTCCAAAAGTTTTAATTGAGGTCTAAGTCGATGTTAAAAAAATTTTCTTTTTAACAGAATAATATAAGAAATTTCGACTTTTTAACCATATGAGTAGATTAGTTCTAGGGACATTTTTCTTATTAAAATCACAATAATATGTATATAATATGTTATATTACATAAGCTATAACCTGTATATGAAAGGTTTTAACTTTATTTTTACATAGAATAAGCTTTTGTTGGCATTTGTGACTCATAAAGTTAAAAAATCCCCAAATCAGCCAAAAAACCCACTGTGCCCCCCTCTGATTTTTTTCTATCCCATTTTCTGTGAATAAAAGGTAGAGGGCTATAACTGAGTGGCCTTCGAAATATGGGTATGACACATAACTGAGAGTTGAAATTTTTTTAATACCTCCTTCCTGGCGGGCATATGATACTAGCAAATCTGGTAAGGTCATTTAGGTAAAAAGTAAAAATATTTTTTTACTTAAACAAAGCATTTCATGTTATTTAATATTAAAATATCCTATAGTCGTACATCCTCATATGTAATATAGGTGTTCAAGTCGATTTCAGGTTCCAGGTATAATCCTGTAAGTCCTGAACCTCCAGGTCTCCAGATATCTTTAAACAGTTCCTGTGACCGCAAATTTTTACTTGAAGATTTCAAATTTTAAACTTAGGCTTTTTTATATATCTTCATGACATATTACAATTTCATAAAATCTGTTGCCATTTACCTGCCAACCGTCGGTTTGCGGCTGGCAGCTGCCGAGTAATGCTACCACCGCCCAAATTTATGTTTTGAGATTTCTAATATAAAATTTACATAAACATATTCAGAAAAAATTGTTCTTCTAGCTTCAATAAAAAGAAAATTAAAGCCATTGAAGATTAAAAAAAACCAGAGATTTTTGTTGTAAAATATAAAAGATTATATTGCCGGATATCCGGCCGGATAGTTTCAATATCCGGTATCCGGCCGGATATCCGGCCACACCGGATATCCGGCCCAACCCTAATTTATACATTGATTACGAGATGGTTGCATTAACCCCCCCCCCTTCTGTAACACATTTACTTCTAAAATTACTCGGACTGTTCGTCTATTAATTTAATTTATAACAAGCTAATTTTGTCTATATAAATGTTATATATCTGGGCCATTTTTATCGTTAGACTTTCGATTTGTCAAACTTAAAAGTTTTGAATTTTAAATGTCTGACAACTAAAGGACAGTAATCAGTGGTGTGCGTAACTAAGAGGCAATTGTGGAAATCACCCCGCCCCCCCCCCCCCTCTAACCCAAAGGCTTTAAACGCCCCAACCTCCTAAATGCCAATAAGACGGATTTTCTATTGCTATGAAACAAATTTGAAACTGAAACTGCTGAAATAAGTATTGCTCTAGAAGATCCATTTATGGAGCTAGATAATGTTCAATACTTCATTTTAATACTCCCCCTCCCCAAAATGTAAAATATAAAAATTTAAGGTTGGACATCCTTAGAGAGGGGGGGGGGGATATATTTTCTTGAGTTCCCCTATTTTTAAAAGTGAAGCTTTTCTATAATTAGGGTCGGTCCGTACGTCCGTCCGTCCGTACGTACGTCCGTCACGGATAGCTTTTTTCGTTAATTTAGACATGTTAGAATTGTCCTATCGATTTCAAATTTTGCATGGTGCTTCCTTTAGTAGTTAGGTACGATTTAAAAAGCGTAGCAACTCTATAATCATTACCAAAATGTCCGTACGTCCATTTTAAACATGTTGATTTTTTTTACTTTTTTAAATAGCTTTTTTCGTTAATTTAGGCATGTTAGAATTGTCCTATCGATTTTAAATTTTGCATGGTGATTCCTGTAATAGTTAGGTACGAGTTAGAAAGCGTAGCAACTCTATAATCATTACCAGATTGTCCGTACGTTCATTTTAAACATGTTTAATTTTTTACATTTTTAACAACAAATTTGTATGTGACCTAATTATCCGATTGGTCTGATTTTTGGTATACTGATTCCTGGGACAACAAAGTACAATATTATAAGCGAAGCAACTCTATAATCAAGTCCTAAAAAAGTAAGTATGTCCATAATCATTATCCTATATCAAGCAGTTTTTCAACAAATTTACTTACAATTTTGCTTTGACTCTTATATATTCGCATTCTGATTATTCAGTTCTGACATTATACAAGTGTTAATGTCTGTTTGTCCTACCGTTTCAGAGCTTCGCTTTTATGGATGTTGTCATCCTTGTTCAAATATGTTTTATAGGTAACCCTCCCTCCATTCAGTAAATAATAGGGGATAGGGGAGGAATGTGGTCATGTTTTAGGAAAAACTAATCCTGTTAATTTAGGTTTTTTGAGAGAGTATCAAATGAATTTAAACAGCTTTTTGGAACCTACCAAATAGAAATAACAAGGCGGGACTTTGTTGAGATTCAAAGAACTCTTGAAGTTGCTATGAAGAGACCTTACGGACTTGATATTAAACTAAATCTTGACCTTTGGTTTTTACATTCAGCTGATGAATTGATTAAGTCATGTAATGAAACTCTTACTGAATTAAAGTTGAAAGAAATGAATGTTCTAAATGTGGCTGTTATCAACAGTATTCAGTTACCAAATCTTAAAGTACTTCATCTAAAAAGCATTTTAGCTGGAAATGTTGTTCTAGCATTGATTAAGTCATGCAAAGAAACTCTCACTGAATTAAAGATGGTAGACATTAATTTTCCTGTTATCAAGAGTATTCAGTTTCAAAATCTTAAAGTACTTCATCTAGAGAGAATTTTCAATAAGTGGGCTGTCCTAGCATTGATTGAGTCATGCCAAGAAACTCTCACAGAATTAAGGTTGGTGAATATTGATGTTGAAAATGTAGCTGTTATCAAGAGTATTCAGTTTCCAAATCTTAAAGTACTTCATCTAGAGAGAATTTTCAATAAGTGGGCTGTCCTAGCATTGATTAATTCATGCAAAGAAACTCTTACTGAATTAAAGGTGAAAGAAAGTAGAAATCTAAGTGAAGATGAAATAAACAATATCAAGACACCAAATCTTGAAATACTTGAATTTAAGAAATATTATTATTGTAACTATCAATATTATGATGATTATTCTGATTAAAAATTATCTTTTAGTAGAAATATAAGTAGTATAATTCTTTGATTTCTAGATTCTTAGCTAAACAACCTTTTAAATTGCAAAATGAATATATAGAGCTGTTTTGTAATAGAAATGTAAAAAAAACATGATAATTATTATTATTTGTTATGTGTGTCATAAACTATATAAATAAATAGAACAAAACAGTTATTTAGAATATTTTGCAGAATGTTAAAATAAATTTTTTGTTACTCTCTGAAACACCGTTCGTTGTTTGAGCTATTAAATAAATTCAAAATAGGTAAGAAGAAAAAAAAGATAGTTTAAAAAAACACAAAGTTTTGTAATAAATTGTATTTTTTTTAAAGCGAAGCTTTTCTATAATTAGGGTCGGTCTAGCCGTACGTCCGTCCGTAATGAATAGCTTTTTTCGTTTATTTAGGCATGTTAGAATTTTCCAATCAATTCCAAACTTTGCATGGTGATTCCTTTAGTAGTTAGGTACGATTTAGAAAGCGTAGCAACTTTATAATCATTACTAAAATGTCCGTACGTCCATTTTAAACATGTTGACTTTTTTTACTTTTTTAACAATGAATTTTTATGTGATCTAATTATCCGATTGATCTGATTTTTGGTATATTGATTCCTGGGACAACAAAGTATAATTTTATAAGCAAAGCAACTCTATAATCAAGTCCTAAAAATGTAAGTATGTCCATAAATATTTTCCTGTATCAAGCAGTTTTTTAACAAATTTAATTATAATTTTGCTTCGACTCTTTTATATCTATATTCTGATTATTCGGTTCTGACACTATACAAGTGTTAATGTCCGTTTTCCTACTGTTTCAGTGCTTCGCTTTTATGGATGTTGTCACAGCTTATACCAATAACGAAATTAATTCGGAAAAAAATCACGAAACCTATACGTGTTTTTCAGCTGTCGTTGGGGGGCAACACATCGTAAAATTGACGACCTCTCCATTTTCCCCCCAAATATTATTTTAGATTTATTTTGCTTGTTGGTTATACCTTATTCCTGATGTTGTCATCCTTGTTTTGACAGGGAAAAATGGATGAATCAATGGGAAATCAAACAGTCATTGTCCTATACTTCCAATTAACTTATTCGGCGATTTAAAATATTTCAATCATGTAATCATGTAGGAAAAGCAATCCATGATTAGACATATTGAATAGGTATTTAAGGCGTCGTATTATAGACAGCTTTCCGCGGTTATTAAAATTATAAACCGTTTTTGTTGCCCCTAAAGTGCCGAAGGCCCAGTCTAAAAAGCTGGTTAACTTTATGAATTTTATTTTAGTGAGATGCTATACATGATTTTTCAGTACGGCTGAGACTCGGTTCTAATTCAGCGGATATACACCGGTTTCGAAGCCATTCTAGAAATTGCTTTATAAATGTCAATGTTAGCAGACTAAATAGATGGCAATTTTTCAACTGTCATAATATCCACGCATATTCTATATCCATTTAACGAACAAAGATTTTGTACACCCTATACTTAGATAGATGAACCAAGAACGATTATAACCAATGCAATGTAGGCCACGATCTTTAACTAATTCAGTTGGTTTAAATAAAAAAAACTTCTCAATGCATTTAATATTTATGAATTTAGAATGATTTTTATAGTAGCTAAATATTGATCATACTGTCTATGTAATTACTAGAATAGTTTCCGCGGCTATTAAAATGAAATACAATAAGATAAAAACTAGTTTTGTTATGATTTTATTTTAATACTCGTGGAAAATTGTCTGTAATACGATGCTATACATGATTTTTTGGTATGGCTGAGAACCGATTCTAATCGGTTTCGCAAAGTTTTAAGGGGATGATAATATTAACATTAACTATCATCAAAATATTATAAAGCTTAATCCTACAAAATGCTTTGACTTGATGAGTAGTTTTGCAATAGCAACAAAAAAATAATTATGCACCAAAGCAAGATGTAAAATTTATTGAAAAAAATGATTTAAAGCGCAGATATCGTGCGAAAATTATTTGAAAAATTCACAAAAAGATTGCCAGATCATTTCCGCAAAATGCAAATTTTTACATATTCGCAATAAATTCACAATCTATAATACAAAGTAGAACGATGTCTGTCTGTCCGTCTGTCTGTCTGTCCCTTAAGATCTCGGTAACCACTGATTCTACTCTTCAGGGTATATACCTATTGGTCCTGTGCTGGTTTTAAGCTATTTTCTTGGGGGGTGGGACACCCCCAACCCCCCAAAAAACAAAAAATCCCCCCCCCATTTTTTTTTTTTTTTTTTTTTTTTGCTTAAGATTTCCTTGGTCCTTTAACGAATTTCGCCTTAATTTTTTTTATCACCCCTTGGGGCAAAGCCCCTAGAGGCTAGGGGCGAAACCGCTAGTCCTTATAATAAAGTAACAGGATCTTTGTGTGTCTGTCTGTGTATGTTTCTAAGGCTAACCACTGAACCGATATGGTTCTCCTTTACAATTTAGCTTCTTATAGGTCCTGTGAAGGTTTATAAATATTTTTGGGGAGGGTTCCTAAAACTACGATTGAAAGTGTTGGGGTCGACTTCAACCCCCCCCCCCCCTATCACTCAAAGGCCCCTAGAGGCCTT
Source organism: Acartia tonsa (assembly GCF_053477335.1). Taxonomy (NCBI): domain Eukaryota; kingdom Metazoa; phylum Arthropoda; class Copepoda; order Calanoida; family Acartiidae; genus Acartia; species Acartia tonsa. The sequence goes on along the minus strand of NC_137269.1, from coordinate 48,336,723 downwards.
CAGGGGCGTAGTTGTTAGTAGCAAATAAAGGGTATAAGGGATGTTTGACGAAATAAAATTAGGATATTAGCTTTGCGCTTTGTTAATAATTTGCAACTCGGATACTTTTTGCGAACGTAATGGAACACCCCAAAGAAAAAGAAGTATTGAGAAAAGAAAACACTTTGAATGGTGTAAATGTGGGGGGACCACATTCATTTTTTCAACGCGTAGCTTTTTTATAATTAGGGTCGGTCCATCCGTCCGTACTTCCGTCCATACATCCGTAATCCAGCATGTTAGAATTGTCCTATAGATTTCAAACTTTGCATGATGATTCCTGTAGTGGTTAGGTACGATTTTGAAAGCGTAGCAACTCTATAATCGTTTTCAGAATGTCCGTACTTCCATTTTAAACATGTTGATTTTTAACTTTTTCAACAATAATTTTTCATATAATATAATCATCCGATCGATCTGATTTTTGGATTACTGATTCCTATTTCAATACGGTACAATATTATAAGGGAAGCATATCTATAATCATGTCCTAGATATGTAAATATACGTCCTTAAACAGTATTCTGTATTTAAGAAGTTTTGGAACAGATTTACGTATAATTTTGTCAAAACTTTTATACTTATATTAAATTCTGACACTTTACAAGAGTTAATAATCGTTTGCCATACCGTTTCAAAACTTTGCATTTATGGATGTTGTCATCCTTGATTTAATGCATAGCCTCTTCATAAGTTTATTTCCAGTAGAGATTCAAAACCAGTTTAATATCTGCGGAAAGCTGTCCATAACATGATGCGAAAATAACTATCTCTTTAAATCTTTTATTCTTTTATCAATTAATTTAACAAAATAAAATTATATTGGTATGGTTAAACGCTATTTAATATAAAGATAACAGTTTAAGGTAATAGCTGACTTAAAGCCCCGCCTTAATATTTAAAACTTTTCTTGGTTTTGCTTATTGAAAATGTGGAGTGGTTTCTTTAGTCTTACTTAATATGAATATCAATTTATGAAATTTATGTTTTGATAATTCTAATGTAAAATTTACCTAAATATAAACATTTCCTAGAAAAAAAATTTTCTTCTAGCTTCAAAAATAAGAAAATTACAGCCGTTTGAAATTTTTAAGTAAAAAAGACCTAAAAACAAAGGTTGTTAAATAAAAGGGTGAAGGAAGCGAAAATTGACTTAGACTTATAAAAGGTCGGAAATTCATTATTAAACAGGGTACGTGCACAAAAAAATTTAGCCCTCTAGCTTTAATAGGAACTGAGATAATAAGGGGGGGCGTTGAACGCCCCCCCCCCCCCCGACCGATTAAGGTGCAGCAAGGGGCCCGACTGTAAAGGGTTAAAGATATAGGGCTACCCTTTACAAAAACTCAGAGATCTAAAGGGATAAGACAATGGCCAATAAATTGATATATATCCCCAATGATGGTACACAAAAAATAGCCTTATGAAGATTGCAATAATTGGTTGAAACGCTTGGACACTTAACCTAATGAACCAACCAATTAATATATAATAAAAGTACCCAAACTTGTTAACCCAACGAATAAAACAATGTTATAAAACTTTGGGAACTACTGTAGTAAACAGCGCGATACTTAATATTAAATGAGTTGTTACTTTGTAAATGTTCGTTTGTCTGACTGATTTGTTAAGCTTCATTTTTATGGATGCTGACTCACTTGTCTTTTAAAATCTACTAATGTACAAAACGTGACCCTAGTTATCGAGAAGCTGCTAACTTAAAACCACAGCGATTAAAAAAAATGGTTAAAAACGTTTAAATTAAAACAAAACGGGAAAAAAGAAATAAATTTATGCACTTTTTAAATGGTAGCGTTTTAGGAGTGACATTTACTGTTCTGTTTATATTCTTTTAATTAGTTTTAATTTTAAATTAAGAAAGAAATAATTATACTTTTCAACTTACTATCCCATCATTTAAAGTAGTAGTAAGTTTTTGTTTGCCTATAGTTTAAAATTTCGATAAATTCTCAACCAATTGAGTTATTCATTTAGGTCCCGGAATAGTTTTAGGCTATTTTGTTATTATAAACATGTCTACTGTATAGTTTTAGGCTATTTTTCTGTCCTTTATGTCCCTTCGAATATAGAGCCCCTAGTTGCTAATGGCGCAGCAGTTAGTACTATATAAAAAACTAGCGGCTACGCCCTCTAGGCGCACTTAGGGAAGGAGGGAAGTTTCAAATTTGAGTTTCAAAAGACTAAAATATTTTTGGGGGGGAGGGGAGGGGGTGAAGACACCCTCCCCAAAAAATAGTTCCTAGGATTTATAAGAAGCTTCAGTGTAAAGGAGAACAATATCGGTTCAGCGGTAAGCGAGATCCTTCGGGACAGACAAAAACGCTTACTACTTTGTATAATAGGATAGTAAGTTTCTTGGATCAAGTCAAGCTGAGTATGCCAATAGCCTGTTTTGGCACACGCTACTTGACTTGGGGGAATATTGACATACTCTACTTGACTAGGGGAAAAATTGGCACACGCTGCTTTACTTGGCGTAATATTAGCATACTCTGCTTTACTTGTCTGTAGCGGCATTTGAGGGAAGGAGAGAGCTGAAAATCTCCCTTTACATTTAGGTTTTAAAAAGAATAACTATTGTAACAAAATCATGGTATTTTAAAGGACCAATAATAAGCTTCATTCAAGGAAGAACCATATCAGTCCATCGATTATCTTTATTTTGAAATTTTAATGGTTTTAGGCTAATTTTTGTAACTTTTCTACTACATGGAATAAAGAGCTCCTAGATGCTAGGGACGCACTGCTAGTTTATATATTTTACGTACATAAAGTAGTAAATTTGTAGGTTGCATTATTATAATATAAATCGGAAAATATGTTAAATTCATCTTTTTTTTATTTTTTTGTCATGCTGCTTTGTTTGATAAGCTGCATACTATGCTTTACTTGATGAAATATTGGCATACTATGTTTTACTTGGGGGAATATTGGCATACTCTACTTGACTAGGGGGAATATTGGCACGCTCTGTTTTACTTGTTGCCATTGGCACACTCAGCTTGACTTGATCCAGTTTCTTTTGTCTGTATTTTAACATTTCGATTACTACTGAACTAATTGAGTTTTCCATTTCATGGAGGCTTTAGATGGGCCCCGGGATGGTTTTGGACTATTTAAGTCTGGGATGATTTAGGCTAATTTTCTGCTTTTCCTACCCTTCCTAGATGCTAGGGTAGCAGTCGCTAGTTGTAAATTCTTTGTTTTTTAGTTCATAACAATACATAACTATACCTTCTGATTAGCGGCCAACATTTACCAAATATAAAGAATAAAGAAGGTTCGCTATTAAAAAGTCTTTATAAAAAGTCATGAATATTTTCTCATACTTTTCAACTTTGATTATACAGATGGTTCTGGCTTATGTGGCTACTTGTGGTAAAACTAATGGAGATAATTAATCATTACACAAAATTCCCCCGGGGGTCATTTTCCTTTTATCTTTTATTCAACCAGCAAGAACGATCATATCCAAAGAATAAATCTATAAATATAACTCAGAAAACTACATAGATCCAGTGTTAGGGGCCTTTTTTCGTTTTTCTCCAAATTTATCTCAACAAAAAATAGATATTTAGACTTGAAAACATACTATTATCTATGAAAAAAAAATTCTGTTCTATCTTGATAATAAATATAAAATATACGTGGATATATTGACAGGGAATAAATTGTCATCAATAAAGGTTGCTAATATGGACCTCATTTATTGGTCAGTTCATTTAACAAGCAGGAGGGTAGAGGATGGGGTGAAGTGGATGGATGTGGGGTATCGTTATTTTGACCAGCTGTGAGTGTCACTTTATCAGAGTTCATGAAAATCTGGTGTAGGATCCAAGTAATAATATATCCATTATGTGAATTTAGCTAAACGCTCAGCTGCTCCCACAAAACATAACAACAATAAAAAAGAAACAAAAATGATGATATGAAATGTGAAATTTGTGTAATTTTTCCCAGAAGTCTATACCGAGAATTAACAGATCTATAGTATAGATGTACTTTCAGACAACTACCTCCCTTCCTTTTCCAAAGACCTTTTTCGTCTGCTTCTAAATTATTTTCTGCTACTTGGCTTATATGCGACACCATTGGTTGATTTTCAATGACGCAATAGAAAGGTTGTACAAGGTTAATGCGATAGGGAGATACAGTTGTTTAGCCCTTTCTCTTTCTAGTGTTTTACTCTAATCGAGAAATCACTATGGCAATTTCTATTATTACATACTGCTTCAGAATTACATAAACATTCAATTGCAAGTCAAAGCTCAAAAGTTAAAAGCTTTTTGGTCCATAAAAAGTGCACTATTGTAGAACTGTAGGACTTTGAGAAAAAGGTACAAAGATTTAATTGCATGTAATTTTTAATTATGAATAACTTTATCAAAATAGCTAGCAACTTTTTGGATGACAAAAGAACAATAAAATACATTGAACCTTTTATAAAAGTCTATGTGCTCGTCTTTCTGACTGACTGACTGTACTTACCGAAGGATCATGCTAAAAGCTGAACTGATATGGTTTTCCTTTTCAATGTAGCCTCTCAGAGGTCCTAGAAAGATTTATAACTATTTGAGGAAGGGTACCACCATCCCTTTCAAGAGTAAAAATAACCCCCCCCCCTTCCTCCCCAACTACTAAAAATATTCTTTGCTACCTTTCAGTCAACGTAAAATAACGTACTTTCCTACCTTAACATTAGAATATATAGACTTCCAAAGAGTAGTGTAATTTTAAAGTTTTTATGGGACCAAACCTCGGTACAACATACAGACAAAGAGAAAGAAGTGTATACCCCTAGATGTAATATCATACACAATAATCCGTCCAACTTAATTCGAAATTTCCTAAAGACGAACGTATTTTTTTATTTTTTTTAGTTAAAAAATTGTTTTGTTTTTTTTGGGGGAAGGGGTATTTTTTTCTAGGGGCGATTTTTCTTGGGAGGTTGGTGGTACCCTCCCCCATATACTGTAAACCTTCCCGGGACTTATGAGAAGCTACCCTGTTCAGGAGAACCCCAAGGAAATCTTCTACAAAACATAAAGGACCAACGAAATCTTCAAAAAAAAAAAATGGGGGGAGGGGATTTTTTTGTTTTTTGGGGGTTGGGGGTGTCCCACCCCCCAAGAAAATAGCTTAAAACCACCACAGGACCAATACTACCAATACACTGAAGAGTAGAATCCGATTGGTTCAGTGGTTACCGAGATCTTAAGGGACAGACAGACAGACATCGTTCTACTTTGTATTATAGATATATATGAAATTTTAAAAAATGCCCTTTGGCACCAATATTATGATCCTTCACTGTGGGCTTGTTGTCGGGAAGGGGGTAGATACTTATTGCTGCTATGTCAGGTGCGCGATATAAATAGATAGAGTAGGGAAAATGCCTTAACCCAAAAGGATGTGTCCTAACTTATGTGAATTTAATAAAATCGCTAGTCCGTGTTTTTAGTAAGTAGTAGTTGTAAAATAATCCATAGAATTTCAATATGCAATCGGTTTTGTTGAGTAATTATTGAAAAAATCTATTTTGTTGAACCCCATTGAAAACTTTGTACTTTTGGAGCTCGTCACGAATGGTTCAAAAATTCACAAAAGTTAGGACACGTTCTTTAAAAAAACATAAAACTCAAATCTGCTTCGCTACCATCGGTTGTAATCATTCTTTTTAATATCGAATCTTTTCTATAATTAGGGTCGGTCCGTCCGTCTGTCCGTTCCTTAATTAAGTACGTTAAAATTGTCCTATCGATTTCAAATTTTGAATGATGATCCCTGTAATAGTAAGTTACAATTTAGAAAGTGTAGCAACTCTATAATCGTTACCAGAATGTCCGTACGTCTATTTTAAACATGCTGATTTTTTTACTTTTTTAACAACAAATTTTTTATGTGATTTAATTATCCGATTAGTCAGATTTTTTTGTATAATCTACAAGTGTTAATGTCTGTTTGTCATACCGTTTCAGAGCTTCGCTTTTATGGAAGTAATCATCCTTTTTCTTCTCTAAAGTAATGATTGTCATTATCGTTACACATCAAATTAAAACTCATTTAGTAAAATTCTCAGGCTTTCTAAGGGATCTAAAGGGATAAGACAATGGACAATAAATTAATGTACATCCCCAATGATGATACACAAGATTAACCCTTCTGTAGATTACAATTAGTAATTGAAAAGTTTAGACACTCAACTTAACTAAAACATTACAATCATGGATCTAAAGGGATAAGACAATGGTCGATAAATTGATGTACATCCCCAATGATGATACACAAAATTAATCCTTTTGTAGGTTACAATTAGTAATTCAAAAGTTTGGACACTCAACTTAACTTTAACATTACAATCATGGATCTAAAGGGATAAGATAATGGACGATAAAGTAATGTACATTTCCAATGATGATACGCAAAGTTACCCATTCTGTAGATAACAATTAGTAGTTAAAAAGTTTGGATACTCATCCTTATAAACAAACCAATCAAAAGTTGATATACCAGCGAATAATAAAACATCATTAAACTTTGGGGACTTGTGTAATAAATAGCCCAATGTCCACTCACTCTTGGCTTTGTAGTAGCACAGCAACCCTAAAAGTTATAAAATATGGGACAATGGGCTGTTTATTACACTTGTCCCCAAAGTGTTATAATAACGTTTGCTTATTCGTTGACTTAACAACTTAGTGAATTTTGATTAGATGGTTGATGAAGTTGAGTGTTTGAACGATATATCCACTAATATTAATCAACAGAAGGGGTCATTTTGTGTATCATCATTGGGGATGTACATCAATTTATTGGCCATTGTCTTATCCGATCTATGAGAAGCTATTCTTCATCTTTCTAGATAGTAATTATCATATTAACTTGAATATTAAAGATTTCTTAAAATTAAATGTTGTTCAGTTTTAATCTTCTTAACTTTTTGAAAATTAGATAATTAATTCATGTAAATTGGTGTATCTTGTAGTGGTATGGCTTAGAACCTCACTCGCTCTGTATTTTTGTAATGATGATAATAAAAATACTTTATTTAAATACTAGCGGCTACGCCACTTGAGGCCTCTAGTAGCACTTTAAATGTTTTTTTTAAATAATAAGATACCTTGCAATGTTGCGATGGAGTCTCTTGCTACGAAAATTTGCAATGTTACGTAGGATTTATTGCGATTTCTCTTGGGAGGGCGGTGGTACCCTCCCCCAAAATAGTTATAAACCATCCCGGGACCTATGAGAAACTACCCTGTTAAGGAGAACCCGATCGGTTCAGCGGTTAGCGAGTACAGACACACAAACACAGAGACAAACAAATAGACATCCTGTTACTTTATTATAAGGATTTCTGATTTTATGTCATTTTATCACTCCTTCATTAAAGCATTCTACCATATATTAAACTTTAAATTTAAACCCCTTTTTCAATGCTTCAAAATTCTAAAAAGAGGGATTGTCATATTTGGGTCAGGTTTAAACTTCCAACTGATTTTTAAATATTTTAATAGGTTGATTTTTCTGAGACTTACAGGGGGTTGATTTTATTTTTTCTGCTGTTAGCTGGCATTGCTACGCTGATAATATGAGTCTGTCTTTCTGTATGTCAGAATATACGTATATTAAGTTTGTATTGTATTATATCAAGTTTTCTATGAATATAAAATGTACAATCATAAAATTAAAACTATTTTTTGGCCCGTGCCTTCGGCATTTCGGGGCTATAAAAACTGGTTTTAATATTATGATTGTGCATTTTTAAATCCGCGAAAGGATGTTTACAATACGATGCTATAAATAACTATTATACCATAGCATCAGTGGCTTTTTGCCAAGTGACCTTCGAGTAACTGAAAAACGAGGGGGGGGGGGGGGGGGAGGGTGTCCAAAATATTTAAAGTCACTTAGATTCTAAAATTTTTTTAATATAAAAAGTATTTTGATATGTAGACATGAAAGCTAAACTCATTTTTTGGACAGGGAAAAATAAAACAAGCTGGTATTTTTATTAAGATACCATAAGCAGTTACTAGTATCAATGGGCCTCGATGAGACACCCCCAACCCCCCAAAAAACAAAAAAAATACCCCCCCTTTTTTTTAGAAGATTTCCTTGGTCCTTTTTTTACGAATTTCACCTTAACTTTTTTTTGATCACCTCTTGGGGCAAAGCCGCTAGAGGCTAGGGGCGATGCCGCTAGTACTTTTAAAAGCGAAGCTTTTCTATAATTAGGGTCGGTCCATTCGCACGTAACGGTTAGCTCTTAATTTAGACATGTTAGAATTAACATTTATAATTATATACCCTATCGATTTCAAACTTTTGTTGATGATTCAGCTATCTCTATAATCAAGTCCTTAAAATGTAAGTCTGTCCTTAAACAGAATTCTGTATCTATGCCATTTTTCAACAAGTTTGTATACAATTTTATTTATGCTTTTAAACAAATATTCTGCTTATTACGTTATGACACTCGTCAAGAGTTACTGTTCGTTTGACCTTCCTTCTGATTTTAGAGCTTCGCATGTATGGTTTTTATCATCCTTATTAATTAATGTTTTAAAAACATTGAGTTTTTAAAACTTAATTTAATCTGTCTGTGTTAGCAAATAGTTGCAATTTAAAGATTTGCAAACTTCGAGTGCAGCATATGGACACAATTTGCACATTATAAAAATGTTATGGTTGGTTGACAAAATATAACTGAACATACAATCATGGATCTAAAGGGATAAGACAATGGCTAATAAATTGATGTATAATGTATATATCCAATAATAATACACAAATTATTCATAATGTAGATTACAATTAGTGGTTGAAGTGATTAGACACTTAACTGAAGAAATCAACCAATCAAATTTCTATAAAAGTTCCCATGGTGTTTAAGCCAACGTTATAATAAGAATTTTGGGGACTAGTGTAATAAACAGCTAATGTCCCCTCCCTCCCTGACATAAATACTAATTAATGATTATATACAAATGTTTCAAAGAAAATTAGTCGAGTTACTTATTTACAGGGATAATTTTGTTCGTAATAAGTGAAGCAATATAAAGCTTATGGTAATGGTTGTAGAATATACGTGGATATTATGACAGGGGAAAAATTGTCGTAAATTTAGCTTGCTAACATGGAATTCGTTTATTGGTCAGTTGGTTCATCCACTATTGTGGGTTGGGAAGGGGTAAAGGGGGTGTAATTGAAGAATCTTAATTTTAGCCAGCTACAAGTTTCACTTTTTTAGAGAACATGATAATCTGGTGTAAGATCCAAGTAATACTATATCCATTCTGTGTTACACCATATTTTGAGATAAAATCAACCTTATTCGACGTTCACTCAAAGCCCAAAAATAATGGACTTAAAAGTGTATTAAACTGTATATAAGACATTTGCGAATATATTGATACCATTAATTTGCCTCTTAGATAGAAAAAAGTATGTTTTTTTAATATTTTTCTCTTGCTACAAATCAAATTTCAAATTTGAGTCACCAAAAATGCTAAACTAATTTTTGCTCTAGAAGAATCAATTTTTGGAGTTAGAAAGTGCTTAATACCTCATTTTAATCGCCTGGCATTGCTTTATAATATACAGGTAATGACTTGGTTTTTTATGGAACAGCTGACTAAAAAATCGAGGTTTTGTGATAAACCCACTTTTGTTGTTGCTCCATAAATGATATTTTTTTCCCCAATTTTTTTAGCTGTAAAGAAGCTTTATATATTCATATAACATCCACCTAAATTTGACTTTTGATATTTTATTTATAACATCACCAGAGGGAATTGAATTTTGGAAAAAAAATATCAATTTATATTTTACACTGCTATGCATTGTTCTTGTTCTTGTTCCTAAAAAAAATTTATATTATAAAAAAGAGAATTATTTAACGCTTCTATAGGTATGTTTATCATTTTTCTAGGCTAAATATAACTATAATTACACAATTTTAAAGTTAGACATCATAACATATTAACACAATTATTGAATCGGTCTGTATTATTAGGCTGGCAACCCTTAAAACAGCTGCAATTCATTATCCTATTATATATAGTAATTATTATATGTATAAACACACTTAATTTTTTAACTTTTTATTGATGGAATACATATGTTTCTCTATAAAAATAGATCATCAGTTCCAATTAAGATGTATAAAATAAGAGTTAAAAAAAATATATATATATGTCAATGCATTTTGAATCCTTTTAAAAGACTAAATAAGAAAGAAGTGTTAGAAAATTGTGCCCCCTGCGGGGTTTTTTACTGCTTATATCCTCTTAGGGTTGGGGGGAATTAGCATCTTTATATAAAAAGGGGGAGGTGTTTGAAGAGAATCTTTAAAGAGAAAAAAATAGGTCATATTTTATCATTTGCAGTTTTACAATTTAATACATATCATATAAAGCTTTTTTGTCTGTAGCTTAAGATTTCGGTAAAGTATAAGGCTATTTTACTAACTTCCTTACTCCTTTAATTGCAGAGCTCCTAGATGCTTGGAGTGCAGCTGCTAGTAAATAAACAAAGTAAAATGATTCCTGAATAATTGATTTACAATTTTAAAAAGCAAAACATTTTTACAATTAGGATGTGTATATCCACGCCATGGTTAGCTCTTTTTGTTAATTCAGGCGTGTTAGAATTAATCTTAAATGTTGGAAGATGATTTTTGTAGCAGTAAGGTACTTAGCAACTTTATAATCATTACTTTAGGTAAAGGGATGTCCCGGGGGGGGGGGGGAGGGGGTTAAGGGTTATTAATTAGTTTTGGGGCAACCCCATAATTTTTAATCTTCCCCTTCCCCCCCCCCCAAAAAAAAAAAAATATAAAAAGCTTTGACGTCCTTGCCTCTATTATATAAAGATTACCCCACAAAATGAACATGGGGATGCCCAAATTTAGATATTTCAATTCCCCCCCCCCTTCCCCCCCAAATCAAAAAACTTGGACGTCCTTGATTAAGTAAGCTCATTTAAATCATACTGAAATCAATTTGTGTACAACAATTATCCTATTTAGTTTTTTAGTAGTGAAGCTACTCTATAATTCAAAATATTTGTCCGTCCATTGTCTGTCCATTCATCTGTAAGTCTGTTCATTGGTATGTCTGTCTGTCTGAGACAGAAAGGGGAAAACGATATTTTCTCGGCTTCTATAAAAGATAGAAGGCTGAAATTTTCATGGATTGAATATTCTCTCTCTCTATCAATACTCCATATTTTCATCAAGTTTCATTAGGATTTGCCAAAAAAACTGGGGTGGGCTATATCGATTCCTACATTTCAAGTTTTCATGATTATCTCTACTCCTATTCAAGTTAGATAATTGAAATTCAGGGATTGAATACTTTGATATTTTGCATAATTTTATCAAGTTTTATTGAGATTTACTTATTGGGGTTCTACCTCAAACATAGGAGTCCCAAATGTTGGAGTGGACAAATGCAGGAGTCCCAAACATCGGAGTGGACAAACGTAAGAATGGGACAAACGTCAGAGTGGACAAACATCAAGGTGGACAAACGTTGGAGTGGAAAACATTGGAGTGGACATTGCTTAAATAAAACCTAGGAGTGTCTACTATTTTAATAATATTACAATTTTGAAATTTTTTATACCCTTGTCTACAAAATAATGACTATGGCTGCAGCGCTCAGCCCCCTAGCCTATATCCTAACCTAACCTAACTAAGAAAAGTAACAGGACGAAGGTAGGGGGGGCTGTGTTTGTATAAAAAAAATACAAAATTGAAAAAAAAGTTTGGGACTCCTGTGTTTGTCCCAAAAATCCTGCGTTTGTCCACTTCAACGTTTGTCCCACTCCTGCGTTTGTTCCACTCTGATGTTTGGGACTCAAGCATTTGTCCCTCCAATGTTTTTCCACTCCTACATTTGGCATGGAACCGATTATTGGTTGGGGTGCTAGTTTGATTCCTAGATTTGTAAGTTTTAAGGATTTTCTTTACTCCTATTAAAAAAAATTTAAAAGGCTGGTTTTTTACCCCCCATAATTTATTACAGGGGGTGATTACCCCCATCCCTAAAAAGAATTACCCTTTTACAAGCACCTCCCCCTGAATACTCCTGCACTCCCCTTGTAGTGACTAGGCCAACTTTATGGTCTCTGGTTTCAGGAAGCCCATCCAATTATGAGAAGTTCACATTATAAGAGCTCTCTTATAGCATCCTCTCTATTAGCATTACATGTGTAATGCATTATAGACAGACAGATAGATATTGTGAGGGATCCTACACTTTATAACACCTTGTTTTGGTAAAAATTGTTCCAATAGTTCTTGATATTGATATTTTATTTAAAAATTACAATAACTTGAATATAATGATGTTTAAAAAATGCTGAAATTATAGTTATATTTAGACTAGAAAAATGAATAACATACCTATAGAAGCATTAAATAATTCTCTTTTTAATTATAAAAATATTTTTTTAGAAACAAGAACGAGAACAATGCATAGCAGTGTAAAATATAAATTGATATTTTTTACAAAATTCCAAAACTATCCAGGGTCCTATAAGAAGCATCCATAAAACACAGAACTCAATAGGTACTGTAATGGTCGAAATCTTAAGCTGAAGACAAAAAAGATTACTACTTTATATAATAGGATAATGAAATGCAGCTGTTTTAAGAGTTGCCAGCTTAATAATACAGACCGATTCAATAATTGTGTTAATATGTTATGATGTCTAACTTTAAAATGGTGTAATTATAGTTATATTTAGCCTAGAAAAATGATAAACATACCTATAGAAGCGTTAAATAATTCTCTTTTTTATAATATAAATTTTTTTTAGGAACAAGAACAAGAACAATGCATAGCAGTGTAAAATATAAATTGATATTTTTTTTCCAAAATTCAATTCCCTCTGGTGATGTTATAAATAAAATATCAAAAGTTAAATTTAGGTGGATGTTATATGAATATATAAAGCTTCTTTACAGCCAAAAAAATTGGGGAAAAAAATATCATTTATGGAGCAACAACAAAAGTGGGTTTATCACAAAACCTCGATTTTTTAGTCAGCTGTTCCATATAAAACCAAGTCATTACCTGTATATTATAAAGCAATGCCAGGCGATTAAAATGAGGTATTAAGCACTTTCTAACTCCAAAAATTGATTCTTCTAGAGCAAAAATTAGTTTAGCATTTTTGGTAACTCAAATTTGAAATTTGATTTGTAGCAAGAGAAAAATATTAAAAAAACATACTTTTTTCTATCTAAGAGGCAAATTAATGGTATCAATATATTCGCAAATGTCTTATATACAGTTTAATACACTTTTAAGTCCATTATTTTTGGGCTTTGAGTGAACGTCGAATAAGGTTGATTTTATCTCTTTTCATGTTTTCCAACAAAGTGAAAATTGCAGTGGGCTAAAATAATGACGCCCCTCCCATACCCCTTACGTCTCCTTTACTTCGTTCCCTCGCCCTTCTACTGGATGAACAAACTGACCAATAAACAAGTTAGAAACAACAATTTTTTCCCCTATCATAATATCCACGTATATTCTACATCCATTTATGTAATATTGTTGTGTAAAACACAAGATGACAATTATCACGATAATATTTTGGTATTCACTTCAAACTACATTACATAATAAGGAAAAATATGTTTGAAGGTAGCGCAGCAATAACCAGCTTTGAAAATCAAAATAAAAAATGATATAAAAATAATAAAGTCAAACACTGTGGATATTGTCATCCATGTTTTTATAAGCGAACCTTTCTTATAATTAGGATAGGCCCGTTCGTCTGTACGTCTGCAACGGTTAACTGTTTTAATTTATTTAGATGTCCCATCGATTTTAAACTTAGCATGATGATTCCTATAACAATTAGGTACAATTTACGAAGCGTAGTAACTCATAATCGTTATCAGAAATTCCGTACGATTTACAACATGCTGATTTTTCACTTTTTGAAAAGAACATTTTGTATTATATAAGCGAAGGATCACTATGATCAAATCATAAAATAAAAGAATGTACCTTTACTACAATCTGTATTTAAATAACTTCGCAACAAATTTCTGTACAACTTTGTTTAGACATACAAATTAATGTTCTCCTTATTAAGTTCCAATACTCTACAGGAGTTGTTGTTCGTTTATTCTTACTTTTTATTTCAGAGCTCCGCTGTTGAAAAGATGTCATGCTTGTTTTTTTTTATAAAGTGTGCCCATTTCGTTAATGGATGACAAATCAAAAAAACATTAAAAGCAGTTAAAGACAATAAACATACACTTTAGCATTTCTTTCAGTCCCGTTAATCCTTAGTCGGGGACCTATAACAACACCTCCCACTTATTTATGCGACCTTCCCATCTCATTTTTAATGTTAGTAATATAATTGATTTTTTTTCGGGGGTAGGGGGAAAGTGAATAATTTTTTATAGAGGCGATTTCTCTTAGGAGGGTGGTGGTACCTTAAATAGTTTTAAACTTTCCCAGGGTCCATGAGAATTTAAGAAACTACCTTATAAAGGAGAACTGTACGTATCGGTTCAGCGGTCAGCGAGATCCTTCGTTACAAACAGACAGACAGATATCCTGCTACTTAATTAATTATACTTACAATAAAGTTCTTGGCTAGTTTAGGTTAAGTAGCCTCGGATAGCGTTTGAGGACGGGATACACCACGATTTCTAATTTTAGTATATCTCTGAACCAAACCTTGCTTATTGAATAGCATTCTTGCAACGTCGTACAACTTTGATTGCATGACCCTTTTCTGTAAATCCTGTGCATAGTATTAGGTTGTGCCAGTTTTAAGCGAAGGCATTTGCTCCACTTTATCTACCTGGAAAAGTAAAAGTTGGAACCATTTTTAACGTCTTAGGTTCTGACGGGGTGTCGGGCACAGAATTGGGTTAAGTAAGTCATAGTTTAGCCGAGCTAAATCAGTGACTTTAGGGTAATTTCCCAAATGATAGAAATAAATCTATAAGAATGGAAATATTTGCAAGGGTACACGTGGTCTAACCATCGATTATATGAAATCTACCACTGTTTCAATTAAGCTCTAAATCTTTTTAAATGGTTTTAATTGACACGTGAACACTTTTTGAAGTGTGTTAATACAATTAGATCTGTTTTTAAAAATGATAAAGGCTGTGTTAGCCTATAACAGTAAAGTTTTCTTTTGTCTGAAGCTTAAGATCTTGGAAATGGTTTGCCTGATCTGATTATGCTTTTTTTGGGGAAGTTTTTAAAATGTCTTGGGATGGTTCTGGGCTATTTATTATCCACAGTAACTCTATTTCTCTCTCCCCACTACGCTTGGGACAAAGCAGCTAAATAAAGCATTCGATATTAATAATCTGCTTATACCTTACGGAGAAAGCCTTAATTCAGGTTGTATAAATTTGAAGCTTAAAGATATTTAAAAAAAACATCTACAAGTTCTATAAGGAAAAGTAGTTTCACCCTATTTATGTCTTTGCAAAGACAAATCTTTTAAGTTAATTTGACATACATTTTTTAGGTATTCTAACTTTTGAAAGTTAGTCTCCTTTCCGGACATTACCTTATTTATTTTCTCAGCTCTTATTAGAGCTCGAGGGCTGAACACATTTTGATAAATAATTTCTAATTATAGGTCAGTCAAAGGGATATTTTATTTCTTTCCCCTTTCATTTCACAACTTTGATTTTAGGTCCTTTTTTATTCAAAACTTTAAATGGCTCTTATTTTCTTGTGAAGCTAGAAAACATTTTTTTCAGAAAAATATTAAAATCCTCATGAAATAAATTTTGGCGGCAGCAGTTGTCCTTGGCAGCTGCCAGCCGCCACAGCTGCCAAGTAACAGCATATGCCTAATCACTGCGGGTCTAACCTGTACATATTTTTTTTACATTTGTCAGTATAAAAATCTAACTTGTAATAGATTGTCTGACTCTGATCCCTTTATCCCTAATAGATGGCACAATATACATATAACATAGACACAATTCATAAGAAGGTTTATTTTACTGAAACTTTACAATAATGTACAAATTGGTATATTATTACTTGGATGTTGCAACAGTTCTTCATGTACTCTGATAAAGTAATGCTTTCAGTTGGCTAATTAGAAATACCCCGAATTCACACCCTTAACCCCATCCCCTCCCCTCGTACTAGACAAACAAACTGGCAAATATATGAGGTTCATATTAGCAAGCTAAATTGACAACAAATTTTCCTTTGTCAATATAACCACGTATATCCATTTACAGGGTGTGTTACATATCTAGGGACTTTTTCTAAATTGTAAACAAATGAACATAAAATCGTCAATTTTAAAGATTTTATTAAATTTTAAAAACTGGGGAGCAAATTAGGTATATGACTACTAGATTATTAAATAAAATCGCCGCCAGCATCAATCACCGCCTCTACCCGCCTCCTCAACCGCCAGCAGGCCAAGGTCAGAATGTAACTGTCCAAGCTGGCGAAGTTCTCCTTGATAGTGGCAATGAGGGAGGTCTTTATGGTATGGGTACGTCTATTGGTGTATGCTTCAAAGTAGCTCAAGGTTCAAAAGTCCATTGAATTAAGATCGGGCTGCTTGGAGGCCCCATTTCCTTAGGAATGTGAGTAACCGCAGGATCCAAATTCACCTAACTTTCAAGCTACCCTTTGACACGGAGGCTCTTATTTAGACCACAGTTGAGCTAGAGCGACGTTCTATACCTTTTTAAAAATGGCAGGAAGATTCATCTAGGGTTGGCAGCGCAATTCATAGTCTAAAATGAGTTTTAAGTTCCATATGGGTCTCTGACGTCGAGAAACGAGACATTTTCACGATTTTACACAATTTTTGACTGTTTAGACATCTCTAAATCTGCCACGTTTCACTTTGTCGGAGTACTAAAGCCAAGCCATTTTAGATAAAGAGCTGTAGTCTTTTTTAGTGTCTTACTTATGAATCTAACAGTATCCCCAGCAAGTTGCATAACTCTAACTCATCTACAGATGGGCTGAGGTCCGATTTAGTGGGCCCTAGTTGAGAATCCAGATTATACCACCAGCGCACTTCGAATCTGCGTTGTTAAACATAAGCGCGGCCAGCTCGGAGTACGAGCCCATCTTCGCCCAAAGATTTTTTTGTGCTAAAAGGTCATTACCTAAGCTTTTTATAGTGGGGTCAAACGTCCTGATTGGTCAAGTAGTTTTGACGTTATGGCCGTTTTAAAAAAGTCCCTAGATATGTGGCGCACCCTGACATACATAATGCTTTGGTATTTATCAGAGATATCAGGGATAAGACAATGAACAATAAATTGATAAAAATCCTCTACAATGATTAGAAAAGTTGATATAATGTATTGGTTAAAAAGTTTAGACATTTAATCTCAATATATAGGTTACAGAAATCAACCTACAAAAATTCAATCGATGAAGAACAATAAAAATTGTTTTTAATCTATTTTATATTTTGGTAAAGTTTGATTAGGGTAACTTTATGTGGTATAAACATGAATATTAATATGCACTTGAAACATATTCTCACTTGCATTCGAATGGATGTCAAACAAGGATGACAATATCAAAATGGAAAGGATGCGCAACAAATCAAACTAACGGAGTAACGATCGTTAAACTTGCATGACGATTCCTGTATCTCTTAGGTAGTATTATAATAACGCAAACTACAGTTTTTAAATGTTGCCATTTTTAAGATTTAAAAGAATGATATATGATTTTTTGTTTCGGCTTCTAAAATTATGTTTTATCTTTACTTTTTCGTTCTCTTTATGTTCTTATATATATTCAATCCAAACTAATTCTCACATGCATTCAAATGGATGGTAAACAAGGATGACAATATTAAAAAGAAAGAGAAAAGGAAGATTCCTGTAGCACCTAGGTAGAATTAGAGTTAGTTGTATAATAACTTCTTTAAGCTTTGCTTTTATGAAGATTGTTATCCTTGTTAAAAAGTATAATTTATGATATTTTGTTTAGGCTTCTAAAAATAAATATACGGTCACTTTACGTTTTTATATATATTCAATCCAATATAATAACTTCTTTAAGCTTCGCTTTTATGGATGTTGCCATTCCTGTTAAAAAGTATAATTTATGATATTTTGGTTAGGCTTCTAAAAATAAATATGTTTTTTTTTACTTTTGCGGTCACTTTACTTTTATCCAGGGATTTAAAGAAAATAATGGAAGAAAAATTAATATTCATTCTCTTTTCCCCTGAAAATAAACTAACTACTAAAGTCAGAGTTTCACGTAAATTGAAGACAAAATTAACCATTCATTGTCACATCCCTGAATTCCAAAAGTTTAACTAAAAATAAGAGGTTCTTTCTAGGGATCTTAAGGGATAAGACAATGGTCGATGATTTGATAAAAAGCCTAAATTATTATACACAAAATCAACCCAACATCCGCCACTTGATTACAATAAGTGGTTGTAACGTATGAACACTCAACTTTATCACCCAACCAATCGAAATATAATGAAGTTGTTCAGCCAACGAAAAAAACTTTTAGGACTAGTGCAATAAATAGCCCAATGTCCCCTCAATCCCTGCGTTCTTGCTTTTGTTTAAACAATAAATGATATTAAAAATCGTTGCTTGTTGAAATTATATATAGATCTAAAAAAACTAAAGTTACAGCCAATTGTTGTACGTACTTTGTCATACCTTAATTTAAAAGTAGCTGTGCTACTTTAATAACAATTTATATTCATGGATCTTAACGTTTTCCTTTAACGTGCCTTGTGGAGCAAAGACACTTCCCACCGCATTTTTTTGAAAACAAATGAAAATAAGGGTTTAGTAAGTTTTAGTTTCTTTGTTTATTACTTTAGGTTAGGTACTGGATAGCCTCGCAGGGTTAGGCACCCTTTATGATATAAGTCATAGAAAAGACTACCCTTTTGTCCCTTATTTTAAATTATATAAAAATAAAAAGGGAGGGGGGTTCTTTGCTCAACGGGCAATTTCAGGAAAAGCTTATATTTTTTCCAAAAAGTAATTCCAGGCGCGAACTTGAAATCATTGATGATTTATGTTCCACTGATACCAGAGGTCCATTTGATTGTAATTTAGATTAAAAATAGTTCTACAGCTTAATCAGCTTTGAAAAACCAGGGATCTAAAGGGATAAGACAATGATCGATAAATTGATGTACATCCCCAATGATGATAGACAAATTACTCCTTCTGTATAATAAGTTGTTGAAACGTTTGGACACAGAACTAAATTAAATAACCAATGGAAATTTAATAAAAATAGCCAAAGGTGTAAAGCCAAGGAATAAGAAAACTGAATTATAAACTTTGGGGACTAGTATAATAAACAGCCCAATGTTCCAATCTTTCCCTGTGTCTAACAAATCATGGCAAATATATCTACTTAATATTTGACCATAAATAATATTTTGATTGAATGAATGTTTTTAGGGTGACTTTTTAAGTTAAGTTAGGTGGGATATAAGTAGAAAATGGTCTAAAACGCCAAAAAAGGGATAAAAGTAATCTAATTTATGACTGTCAGTGTGGTGATTAAGATCTTTGATTTGAATAAGATATTTACAATCTTTAGCTAAGGTATGTAGTGGTCCTGGGCTGGTTTTAGGCTATTTTTTGTTCTAGTTCAAATTAAAATAACCTCTTAGATGAAACACTCTGGACATTCAATAATCTAGACTGGAAAACAAATTTCAAGACAAACATACATCCTACTACTTTGGTAGACAAACATCAAATTACTGCATAGAATAACTACGACATCCACACAGTAAACAATTTTCCAGTATGGCTTAGAAACTGATTATTATCCGCTGGATTACAACCTGTTCACCGACTTACTGAAAAATCATGTATAGCATCTATTAGTTGATTTTACACGAATATTGGAATAGTGTTATAAAATTGATAACAGTTTTGTTATCCCGGACCTTCTGTTTTAATCTCATGATTTTTCATAAGCCGCGGAAAACTGTGTGTAATACGATGCGATAACTATTCTAATACTTTTAGATGAAATTAAGTTAAAATGCAAATGAACAGGTTCTATAAGTAAGACACACAAGACTTAATTTTTGAAGATCATTGTTTTGAAGGTCCCAAAGACCATTCAAATGAAATTAAGAAATTTGAATTGGTGAAAAAAGTAAAGGTTATATGCTTTTTAAAGAAAATAATTTTGTTATTGCTATGCTTCTTTTGCATAAATGTTCTTGTCAAAAATATTTTAATTAGTTAATAATGAATAAAAAACACAGGTTTTCTTTTTGACTAGTTTATCCTTTATTTGTTGGCAGTAATATGTAATTATATTTCTGGTATCATCAGGTATCAGGATAGGTAAGACAAGACAATATATTGTGTGTATATAGTTTCAAACAAAACTCGCAAAACATTTTTCTTTATAAAAATAAATTAACAGGTCAACAGACTAGTTGGTTCTCGGGGTGCTTAGGCAGCGGCGTGAGCGGCCAGGTGCTCGGCACGGGCGGCGACAACATCAGCGGGCTCGACAGGGACGACGGCACCGTTGGGGTGGGCAACCAGACCGGCATAGGCAACACCGTGGGCGTACAGACCGTGAGCGGGAGCGGCGATTCCGTGGGCGGCAAAGTGCTCGGCACGGGCAGCGACGACGGCGGGCTCATCAGCGGGGACAACGGCACCGTTGGGGTGGGCAACGAGGGCAGCGGGAGCATAAGCATAGGGGTATCCATTGTAGGCGGCATAGGGGTATCCGGCGTAGCCAGCGGCATAGGGGTAGGCACCGGCATAGGCGGCATAAGGATATCCGGCATAAGCTCCATAAGGCAGCACAGCTCCGCCGGCGGCGAAGTGGGCGGCCTTGGCGGCGGCAACGGCGGGCTCGTCAGCGGGGACCACGGCTCCGTTGGGGTAGGTCACAAGCTGGGCGCTGGACACGGCGACGCAAGCGGCGAGAACCTAAAATTAAATTATTGTATTAACGGTTTAAAAACTTACTCGTAATTATTTTGATATTTGACAGCCAAACAACAAAAACAAGAAAAAAATAATTTAATTAAGATAATAGCAGTGCAATCAAAACAAAAGAAAACAAATTTAATTGTAAAAAATGTTTGTATCTCCAATTTTAGAATGACCTTTAAATGAATGTACCCCAAAAATACTACTATAACCCTCTTTATTAAATGCGCTTTTTAGAACAATAGAAATAATTGAATGGGGGTTGGAAAAGGTTTTCAGAGGGGGTATGATAGTCATTGATATGGTTGACTAAAAACTAGTAGCTCCAGGCTAATTAGTGCGTATATGAAGAAAAAAAATATTTGACCATTGTACCTTGGGGGGGTTTAAAATTGTTTGAAATAATAGTATTACAATAGGGTTTAGGCTCTGAAAAGATAAATTGACGCGAACAAAAGTTGCCCTTAAGCCAAAATGACGCACTTTGACCTTTTTAAAACGTGAATTTTGTTGTTGGCAACACGTTTTATCTCTCAAGTCCAATAGTTGGGTGGATAAAATAATTTTTCCAGTATGGCTTCGAAATCGATTAATATCCGCTGGATTAGAACCGGTTCTCAGCTATACGTGAAAATCATATATCGCATCGTATTATAGATGATTTTCTGTAAAAAGTAAAATGAAAAATCATAGGATTTATGCCAGCTACAAAACCGGAATTAATCCTATAAGATATCATTTTCCTATCCGCGGAAAGTTGTCTTTCTTACGATGCGATAAATAACTATTCTTGCCTTAAAAGATTGTTCCATCTGCTTTGCTTATGGGTTTTCCTCGATTTTTTAAGATATTGTAAAAATATGATTACAAATAGACAAAAAAAAACATTTTAATAATCTTTCCACGAATACTAAAATAAAATAAAAATATAAGAGTAGAACCATTTTTGTTAACCTAATAGTGACTGACTGATATTAATTTTTTAAATTTTAAATTAATATTCATGGAAAATTGTCTGTAATACAATGCTATACATATATGTTTTTTTCAGTATGGCTGAGAACCGATTTTAATCCAGCAGAAATAAATCGTTTTGAAAACAAAATTATAAATACTGTTCTTCGATTTAGAATATAAAAAATAAAAGAAAAAATTATATAAATCAAACTTCTGTAATTATTTAAAGCCTTTAAATTGATAATAAAAATGTTTAGTTTTGATGTTTAATTTGTAATCATTGAAGCGAAGATAAATAGTATAGCCTTGTCAATTAAAACTTTTGAAAAAATTGAAAAAGTAAAAAAAACAAAGTCGTATTGTATAACTATTATAAAAATGTTTTTTTTATAGGTCATTTGAGCATTTTAAACTAATTTAAATTTTAAATGACAGTTTTATTTTAACCCATTAAACAAAATTTGGAATGTTTTGAAAAGTATAGTTTATGAAAGTATTTAGCTCAAAATATAGTTTATGTAAAAAGTTTTTCAATGATATTAAGCCTTACCAAAAACTTCATGTTGAGATGATTTGTTTTGCGCTAGTGTTGAAACTATACTGACGCTAACCATCCGTGATTTTCCTTATATACCAACCAGTGCGTCCACACCAAGGGGGCGGGGACAATGGCGCCAAGGGGTGATCCACATAAAACCTACAAATCTTGACCTACACACAACTTTCCCCCTTCCCCCCTTTTTCTATTGCTAGTGAACGGAAAATTGTTTCAAGAAGGTGGTTTTTGACGCACAAAACGTGGTATCTTAAAACAGCATGGCATGCCGTTGAAAATGGTTTATACCCCCCCCCCCCCATATCCCGGTCAATTTTTATGAAATAATATATATTGGTTTTCCTTCCCTTTTTATAATATGTCTTATTCTGCCTTAGGCTGGTGCAAGAATTTCTTTTTACTTATAACAACATGTGCATTGTAATGTAGATAACTTTATCAGGGATAAGACAATTGCCAACGAATTGATGTACATCCCCAATGATGATACACAAAATTATACCTTCTGTAGATTACAATTATTGATTGAAGCAGTTGGACACTCAACAAAATAATCAAAATTCAATAAAAGTCCCCAAAGTTGTTAATAAGAAAATGTTTTTAAAAAAAACTTTGAGAAGATTAGTGCATTAAAAAGCCCAATGTCTCCTCCCTCCCTGACATAACTATAAGGAGAGACAGATAGTATAGAAAATATATGAAAAAAGGGGGGGGGGGGAAAGAAACTATACATTCTTTTCTTCGATTTAGAGGCAAGTTACTTTTTAGGTTTAAATCCGGCTTGGAAAATCTAGGCACAAAAGCGGATGAGAATGAAAATAATTCATTGTTTATTTTTTTATAAAAAAAACAAGAATGACAACAACCCTTAAAGTTAAATTTGAATAAAATAATACATATAGCTATATATGTATCACATAGTTAATAAACAAAATATGGTTTCATTTACATTTAGATAATTCATATCTATATAAATTCAGTAGAATCAGACTGAAATAGAAGATAGGTCTACCTAGTTTAAATATGAATAACTATCTAATTTTTTTACCTTTTAGAGACTAGCACAATACCCCTAGCCCACTATGTTCCACGGGTGACAAAAAATCGTTTTTTACATTTTGGAAAATACACTTTTAAACAATTGTTAAGTAATATACACAAGTTTTTGGAAATAAAGCCGAAAGAATTAGCTCTTTACTATGAAAAATAAGAATTTTATGTGTAATTATACCAGAGGTATGGAATTAAGTTCCTTTTCATCATTGTAAACAACTATTTTTAAGGTCAACTAAACTACATTTCAAATCATTGTGGACCCTTTATTTTTAAAGCTATTTTTAAGTATTATATATTTTTGGAATCAGTATGTAATAATTTATACGTTTAGCCTTTAAAAGAAGTCAAATCTCCATTTTTTGTTGTAATTGTAGGTGGTTTTCTTAGCATACCCGATTTCTGTAAAATAGACAATTTTCTTCTAATGAAAATTTTACGTTTGGTTCCAGATCTTTTAAGACCAAAAAAGTCCAAGCAAATCCTCTTACATGGTGATATTAGATGTATGTATAATATCAGAGAACTTTACCCTGTGTATGCGAAGCTATGCGAAGTTTGTTTTTTTTTAAGCTCTAAAGATACTGGGTCTATCAAAAAATAACAATTTTTAAGTTTTAAAAGTTATTTATTTTTCTATTTATTTCAAACACATATTCAATAAAACTAAAAGTAAAGAAAAGTTTTAAAAACAAATAAAAGATTATCCATTTATGTCTAAGGTCTTATCTGAACTATCATACCTTTTATTGGGGGGAGGGGGGGGGGGCTCGATTTATGTCAATCTTGGATCCCATTAAAGCTAAAAGTCTAAAAATTTGTAAGTGGTTTCCTTAATCAACAAAAAATATTCTGATTTTATATGTTTAACATTATCTACTCCCTTTACCCTTTTATTGAGCAACCTTTCACAAAAGGTTCTTTCATATTAACAAAGAACTTAGAAGAGTAGAACTTATGTTGATTAAGATAGAAAATGTTTCCTTTAAAATAAATGAAAATAAAAATTAGAGTCTTACATATCTATGATCTAAAGGGATAAGACAATGGCCGGTAAATTAATGTACATCCCCAATGGTAATAAACAAAATTGCCTCTTCTATAAATTACAATTAGTTGTTGAAATGTTTGGACACTCAACTAATAAACCAACCAATCAAATTCAAAAGTCCCAAAAGTTATTATGCCTACAAATAAGAAAAAACTATCATAAAACTTTGTGGACTAGTATAATAAACAGTCCATTGTTCCCTTCCTCCCTGCTTAAATATACACACAGAAAATGAGTAAGAAATTTACTCATCTGTATTTATTAGAAATCTCAAAATATAAATTTCAGCGACGGCAGTCGGCAGGAAAATAGCGGCAGATTTTAATGAAATTTTAGTTGGTCGTGTATAGTTCTTAGAATAGCTTAAGTTTAAAATTTGAGGTCTCTAAGTGAAAAATTGAGGTAAAAGGAGTTAATTAAAGATTTCTGGAGACCTGCAGGATCATACCTGGAACCGGAAATTGACTTGAACACCTGTATGTAGTAATATAGGATATTTTAGTATTTTGGTAAGATGAAATGTTAAGTTTAAGTCATAAAAAAAAAATATTTTGGCTCTCTACCTGTATGATCCTGCCAGGTATCCTGGCATCCTGTGCCCACCAGGGTGGAGATATTCAACTTTCAGTTATGTGTCGTACCCATTTTAAACAAGTCACTCAGTTATAGCTCTCTATCTTTCACACAAAGAAAATGAGATAGAAAATACTAAAAGGGGGGAGGGTCGCCCCCCCCCCCCCCCCCGACTATTAAAGGTTAACAAACATTGTTAGTTGGGTTGTGTAATATCTTTTGATATGATTCCCGTCAATGTTGCTTAGAAACAAAGGAAGTTCTGAAATGTGCTTATTAGACTAGCTTTACACCCCCCCCCCCTTGACGCCCCTTGTGTAAAATACTTATTATAAGTATTTTCACCATTATTTTAAAAGATATATGTATACTTATTAATTTTTAAATAAAATTTCATCCAAATTTTCAAATATACACTCTCTATGATTTTTTGTCATTTTTCGGGATACAGTGTAGCCTCTACGGGATCTGTATTCGAAGAGACAGAGATGGCCACAAAAACAGCCTAAAACCATTCCAATACTTAAATATGAAAATATAATTGACTGAAACTATCACTAGAGCTATGTGAGACTTTAAAAAGATGACTGAATCGGTTCAGTATTAGGATCTTACGCTTCAGACAAAAAAAACTTACTACTTTAAATAATAGGAAATATACAATATTTTTGTAATCAACCCAAAGAATCTCTATGTGTAAAAACTAAATAATTTTTTGAAAATTTAGATTTGTTAAAATTCGTATTTTAAATAGACATACAAATCTTTTCAATTATGCAAATTTTGTCATAAGCATAATTCAAACTATAACATCCATTGGGGCAAAGCTCAACAAACAAACATTATAAAAATGGAATGGCAGGGCTTTTAAATAATTTTTTCCTTCAAAAAACAATTTAAATATGTCGAAAAATGGCATAACAATAACATGTGAACAAATGATAGAGTGGCTACGCTATTACAATTTATCAATTTGATATCTATAATACAAAGTAGAATTATTTCTGTCCGTCTGTCCGTCCGTCCGTCTGAAGCTTAAGATCTAGGTAACCACTGAACCGATTGGATTCTACTCTTCAGGGTATATAACTACAGGTGGTTTTAGGCTATTTTCTTGGGGGGTGGGACACCACAACCCCCCTCAAAAACAAAAAAATCCCCCTCCCCCATTTGTTTTTTTTGCAGGAGATTTCCTTGGTCCTTTTTTTTTGCAGAAGATTTTCTTGGTTCTTTTTTTTTGTTGCTAAAGATTTCTATGGTCCTTTTACGAATTTCACCTTATTTTTTTTGATCACCTCTTGGGGCAAAACCCTTAGAGGCTAGGGGCGAAGCCGTTGGTTTTTATATAACAGGACATGTTTTTTTAAAGCAAATTGAGAATCGCAGCAACTCTATAATCTAAGAAAGCCGTACGTTTATTCAAAATATACTGAATTTAACTTTTAGGGTATGATATAATTATTCTATTTATCTGATTTTTGTAAAAGTGATTCCCAGGACAAGAGAGTACAATATTTTTAATATTATGAAATTCTAAAATTTACAATATTTCTAGATTTACAAATTAATGTTCTTCTTTACTTTTATGGATGTTGTCATCCTTGTTTTTTTTATTAAAAAAGTACTATTCAATTTCAATTTGATTTAGATTATCTTGCTTAGATACTCAGAAATAAATTCAATGTAAATGCGTATTTAAATTAATAAATATTAAATAAGTTTTCCCAGAGCTTTCAGCCGCTAAATATTTTGGAAAATAGGCTGTGGCTTCAGAATGAAGCTTTTTATTGGGCCTATAAAAATTATGCCATACTGACCTACCATTGGACAATTAAAATGTTTACTTGCCTGCCAATGGTAATATAGTCTGTGTATTTTCCTATCATTGGTTATTTGTATTATTATTTTTTATAGGCACTATAAAGATATTGAAACTTTACATTTGGCTTATGCTTGCTAACAATGTTGGCGTTAGGTAGCTACAGATGCGTACCTGTCCAAATTTTAAATAGTTACTTATATTGATGGTCCGGGCTGATATCTATCTTAATATTCTTCGACAATTTTCTCTGTGGTCTTAATCCAACGGATATTATTCGGTTTCTAAACCATACAAGTAACTATTTTAGTTTATAGAACAAAGACATATTTCAATAAGGAATAATTAAAGTAATTTGAAATAAGATATAATTATTGATTATTTATTAAGACTAACATAGTCTTAATATTCTTTTTTTGATGAACACAAATATCTAACTTATAGATTAGCTACAACTCAAAAATGACTTTTCTTAATTTAATATTAAAAAGATGGTTTGACCTTTTAAAACTAAAGGAGAAAATCTACATTTTTGGGAGATTAGAATCTCTTCAAGTAACCTCAACCCTTGATCATTTACTGCTTAATTAACTTCCAAATATTTTCTTTCAGCAATTTTATTTTTAGTAGCGAAGCTACTCAACTACTTACTTTGTAATTTGTTTGTCTGTCCTCCTATTTGATTTTAATTTTCCTTGAATGAAAGAAAAGTGGTTGAATTAATTCATTTTTCTTCTTTCAAAATGAATGTTAATGAGGATACAATGACTAGGGAAAAATTGTCGTCAATTTTGGTTGCTAACATTGATCTCGTTTATAAATTATTGGTCAGTTTGTTCATTCAGTAGAAGAGGAGGGGATGGGCTAAAGAAGGTGAACGAAAGAATTATTATTTTAGCCCGCTGCAAGTTTCACTTTATATAGAACATGAAAATTTGATGTAAGATCCAAGTAATAATATATCCATTTCCGTCATTTGTTGATTTTATTTTCAAAATCAGCATCTTATTGTGCTTTACACTAATTTATCCTGTAATTTTTAGTAGCGAAGCTACTCTATAATTCACGTTGTCTGTCCGTCCGTCCGTCAGTCCGTCAGTTCGTTAGTCCGGCCGTCCGTAACGCTATGGGAGAAATAGGATTTACTTAGCTCCTATAAAAGATAGAACGACATTCCCACCATTAAAGAGCACAATTAACTATAAAACATCAATGGCGGTCGGACGGCTTTTTAGCAGGTTTTAGGCTATTTTTTATTTTCCACATTTTTCCCCATATCTTTTGGTGTTTAAGGTCCGATTTTCAAAATTTTTTCAGTTAAAGATATCAAAATTTAATTTCCCATCGTTTGAAGAAAACAACAATGACGGTCAGTCCCATCCACGATTTTTTGTGCTTCACTACTTATGGATGTTGTCATCCTTGTTTGCAAATATGATTTTTAATTCCTTGCAACTATGGTAACGTAGTGACCTTGTTAAAATAATTTCTTAGTACTCTGTACACTATCAAGTCTGACAAATTTGGAGTACTTTAAAAAGGTCATCACGGCAGCTCTAATGTCGACCTAAAATTATTATATAACCGTTCTCTATCAAATGCAAGGAGGAGAGGAACAATGAGCAGTCAAATACATTGATGTTTTAAGTTATAAACCACATTATCTTATTCGTTGGCTTATTATTTTTGGTAAATATTAATTAGTTGGTTCAAAACCATATAAGTGTCCGAACTTTTCCACCAATAATGTAATAAACATAATGTGTAATTTTGCCTATCATAATTGGGACTGTTTATCAATTGATCAGCATTAAAATCTCTGATTAGATTACCCCGCAGGGTAGAAAAGGGCAACTAGTCTACACTACAATACATTTTTCTCCCAAAAAATGTAAGCAAGGATCTATAGGGTAAAGTCAATGGCCGATAAATCCATAACTTCAGCAATTACAATTAGTGGTTGAAATTTTGGACACTCAACAAAATGAAGCGACAAATCAAAATTCAATAAAAATCCCCAGAATTGCTGATCCAACCAATAAGAAAACGTTATTATAAATCTTTGGAGAATAGTGTAATGAGAAGCTTAATGATCCTTCCTCCTTGAAGAGTTAGAATGAAGTTTTATTCATCATCCACAGTTTTATCCCTGAATTCCTGTAAACAATTATCATTTAGACTTCAGATGTATTGATTAAGAGAACAAGTTTCTATACAAAACAAGGATGACAACATTTATAAAAGCGAAGCGCTGAAACGGTAGGACAAACGGAAATTAACACTTGTATAGTGTCAGAACTGAATAATCAGAATATAATGTAAAGAGTCGATGCAAAATTGTAAGTAAATTTGTTGAAAAACTGCTTGATACAGAATAATGTTTATGGACATACTTACATTTTTAGGACTTAATTATAAATTGCTTCGCTTATAATATTGTACTTTGTTGTCCAAGGAATCAATATAAAAAAATTAGATCAATCGGAAAAGTAAAAATATCAACATGTTTAAAATGGACGTATAGACATTTTGGTAATAATTATAGAGTTGTTATGCTTTCTAAATCGTACCTAACAACTGCAGGAATCACCATTCCCATATAAACAACCCCTTAACCCTTACAGATCGGGGGGGGGGGGCTCCAAGAGCCCCCCCCCCTCTAGTTTTTTCAATCTCATTTTTTTTGTAGGTAAGATGGAGAGCTGTAACTTCATGACTTTTTAAGTTTAGTAATTATACGTCGGCAAGAGTTGATTTATTAGGATATCTGGTCTGTGTCGGTCGTGGTGTCCGGTCAAAGTCGGTTGGGTAGCAAAAAAAAATTAGAAAAAATTCTAAATAAATCTTAATTTCTACATTATGACTTTTGTGTATAAGGTAGAAACCTAAAATTTTTTTGGTGAATACTTAGATATCAATGACCTTCTGAGAAAAGTGGTGTTATGACCGTTTGACCGCTCCTTGACCGACTTTATGACCGATTTTTGTCCGGCTTTTACTACAGACATATATCATGAATATCGTGGCTTCTATTACAGCTAGAGACCTATAATTTTTTTGGTAAACCCTTAAGCAATAATAAACAGATAAAAATATTAATATGTGCCGCCAACCGCCGTTTTACCGCCGTAACCGCCGAAAATGGCGGTTTCCGTTATTTGCCGTTTTTCGGCGATGATCAGAAAAAGTAATTTTTTTGTTATGAAAAATAAAAGTTCGTCCTAAAATTTGGTCATCCTAGCTACAAAATTGGCCGCTCTACAGCTGTTTTAAAATTTAGCGGCTGGCCGCTAAAAAGCGGTTAAGGAGCGGTCTGACTGCTATGACTAGAAAAAGTAATTTTCTCTAAAAATACGTCTTTATCGGTACCAGGAGCCGAGATAGAGGGGGGGGCTCTTGGAGCCCCCCCCCCCCGATCTATTAAGGTGGGAATTGGGGCCCGATCTGTAAGGGTTAAATAGTGGATGTAAATATTCATTTATTTCCCGGAGGTAACCATTTATTTCCCCGAGGTAGGTATTTTTTCCTACCATTTATTCCCTCGGGTAAGAAATATTCATTTCTAAACAAAAAACTGGACAGGAATACCCCATGCAAAATTTGAAAGCGATAGGACAATTCTAACATGCCTAAATTAACGAAAAAAGCTATCCGTTACGGACAGACGTACGAACGGACCGACCCTAATTATAGAAAAGCTTCGCTTTTATTTACAAATCAAGTAAAGACTAAAACCCGAATAGGTCAAAACCTTTTAAAATTATATCTTATTATACCTATCTTTATTTATGTTTTCTTTCACTATAATAGCGGATTAGTTCCTTGCATCTGAGATCTTTAAACTTTGGAAAATAGCCTAAAACCAGACCATTGCGACATAATAAAAGATTTATCATCATAAACTAGCGGCTATGATCCTAGACTTCGCAACACGGTGACGATTATAGAGTTGCTACGCTTTCTATATCGTACCTAACTACTACAGGATCACCATGCAAAGTTTAAAATCGATAGGGCAATTCTAACATGCATAAATTAACGAAAAAAAGCTATCCGTTCCGGACGGACGTATCGACGGACCGACCCTAATTATAGAAAAGTATTGCTAAAAATATCTAAATCGATATAGTATTGCTTGGATGTTGTATCAGATATTCATTTACTCGCAGCTGGCTAAAATAACGATACCCTCCATCCACCCATTTAGCCCATCCCCTTCCCCTACTACTGGATACACGTAATGACCTATACATGAGATCCATATAAGCAAGCTAAATTGATAACAAACTTTCCTTGTCTTCTATATATTTATTGACACGTATATCCTATATCCATTCGTTGCTATCAAACTTTATTCCGTAAGACCTACTGATAGCCCACAAACAGTCTTTCTAAGTTTCTAATCAATTTCTAGTTTTACTCTTTTTATTGTTGTACCACTACTTATCCTTATACTAAAGTAACAGAATGTATATTTGTCTGTTTGTGTGTTTGTACCGAAGGATCTCTCTAACCGCTGAACCGATCGCATTCTTCTTAACAGTATTTCTTTAGTGAAGCTTTCCCTGTGCATCATTGGATCTTGGATATTCCAGATTATTTGTAGGCCTTCTTATGCCGCTTAAAATAGTGCGCGGGTATGATCTGTACGTTCAGCCGTTTGGCAGCTAGCAGCCTTTAAAATTCATAAATTTTTTGCAATATTCGTTACCAGCAATATTTTACCGTGAACTGCAGTAGATCCAAAACTTTTGACTTTAAACACAGTCATAGAGTTATTTAGCTTATATTTATTTTTATAGTTAAAAACCTCACATAAATATTTTTATAAAACAAATTTATTGTCACTTGGATCTTTCACCAGATTATCATGTACTCTAATAAATGACACTTGTAGCGGGCTAAAATTGCAATCATTCCCATTCCCCCCTTTATCCCATCCCCTCCCCTTCGTATTGATATACGCCAATAAATGGTTTTTAATAATTTCCACGTATAATTTACATTTATATAACTGTATTAAGGAATAAGGGGGGTTATTTAATGGGTTCAAAGTAAATTAAAGGAAATTGCCTTAAAATTTTATGTTAATATCTTAATAGAGTAATCTGACTGACCGTAAAGATTTATCTATGATAAAATCTTTATATCAGTTCTAACACAAAATTAAAATTGATGATCCATCTGTTTTGATTCTTTGTCAAAATACAGATCACTGTTTCCATAAAAGCGGAGACTTGAAATAACTAAAAACACGCTATTTATCTTATTTTTTTTATTTAAAACAAATGTAATAGGATATATGAATAACTGAATCTGCCTCCCTAACCACTGAACCAATATGACCCTGCTTAACGGAGTAGCTCCAAATAGGTCCCAGTTGGGGTTTTCACTTATTTTAGAGAGCTTACCTCCAACCTTCCAAGATATATCACCCACAGAAAAAAATATCCAAAGTAAAAAAAATCCTATTTGATGGAAGGTCTTTCATGTACATCTAGTTCTAAAAAGTGTTAGAAGCCCATATAATATCGAACTGCAGCTTTTGAAAAAAAAATTGTAAAGTAGTAATGTTTTTTTTATATTATGCTTAATATCTCAATAACTAATGAACTGATTGGGATCTCTATTTTAGGTATGCTTCACATAGGACCCATCATAGTTTTAGGCTATTTAATTTTGAGATTTAAGTATTGGGACGGTTTTAAGCTTTTTTTTCTAGCCCCTTTCATCCCCTTGAATAAAACGCTCCTAGATGCCAGGGGAGTAGCCGCTGGTGCTTGTATTTACGACTTAAGGACAAACATTACCTATTGCATAAAAAAAAACTTTATTAATCTAGAACAGATATCTGAATCACGTAAATGGGCGGGTTTTAGAGTCGTTTTCATTAAGTTTTATAACAACTAAGCTAGCCAGCAGCTTATATAGTATCAAACTGTAACAAGAAGACTATACAAGTTATTTAACACAACGTATTATGTACAGCTTTCCACGGACATGGAATGAAAAAATTATAAGATTATTACTAATTTGTGATTTTTAATTCAATAATCGTTTGTAATTTTTTTGTAATACGATGCTATACATGATTTTTCAGTATGGCTGAGAAACCAGTTCAAATACAGCGGATATTAATCGGTTTCGAAGCCATACTGGAAAATCTTTAAAAATCTCATAAGCAAATAAGATTTTTTTTATTTGGATCCTAAAATAACCTTCCCCCTTTTAAGGGCCTATTTGTCTTTCTCCCTAAGATTTAAATTTTTTAAAAGCGCAGCTACTCTTATTAAGTCTTATCTTTGATATATGATATTTTAATGCGCTTTTCTGATTTTATTTGTAAATTACAGGGATGGAGGGACAACGTAAGAATTCACCCCCCCCCCCCAAATAAAGCAAAAAAAACAAATATCTAAAAAGGTACTTTAAACACAAATAGACAAACTATTATTCTATTTTATTCAGGGCAAAGCTTTAAAACTAAAATTATATTATAGTCATTTATCGCATCGTATTATGGACAGCTTTACGCGGTATTAAAATGAAAAATTATTACAACCAGCTTTGTTAGCCTGGCCCCTTGTATGATTGTTATTTTAATATTCGTGGAAAATTGTCTTCAATATACACGATTTTTCTGTATGACTTAGAACCGGTTCTAATCCAGCGGATATTAATCGGTTTCGAAGCCTACTTGCAATGTATCATCCTTGTTATTATGTATATAACGTGTTACTGCATACCTTCAGGCCTTTAAATGTCTAAAAACAGACATAGAGATAGATCTATCTATTTTTCACCAATTTTAATGATTGATTTATTTTTTTTTTACTACCAAAAATGTGAAACAATCATGGTGGCAACATTCTAAACCAAAAGTATATTTATTCATTTTTTTTCGAATTTTTAACTATTTTAATACGATTGAGTCGTCCTATGTAATTAAAACTTGTAAAGTGTATCTTTTACATTCCATTCATAATCGTTATATTAAAATAACAGGATGTTTATCATCCTATGTGTTTGTTTGATTGTACCAAAATGTCTTGCTAACCACTGACAAATAAGGTTCTCCTTCATAATATAGGTCCTAGGACGGTTTATAACTATTTTGGGGAGAGAATACAACCACCCTCCCAAGAGAAATCGATCCTAGAAAAAGGTTTTTAATTAAAATTTGACACTAGGGGTTGGTCAACTCAATCTTCCCCTCTCTAGTAGCCTCTAAATGCGTCCGCTAATATAACTTTAACGCATTTAAAAAACAAAAAGTAAAAGTGGGTTACTTTTCTATTATAAGTTTAATTTAGAAATATTTGAAGTTACGCTACCCTTTAAAATTGTCATCCTTTTATATTATTAATGATTAAAAATTGCAATACATAGATTTGAAATGAAAGATCATTCTTAATTTTTGCACTAATTATTTGACATGCCAAAAATATCTGGGATTGGTGAAATTGAAATAAGCTTAATTGTTGACTATGTACTTTATCATAATTTTAATTTATATGACTGTTTTAAAGCGATTTTTTTACAACTATGGACAGATCTAATTATTAACTTAGGTATGTCAAAATAGTCCTATTGATTAAACTGTTTTTTTTAAACAGATTAGAAAACGTAGCAATTCAATATTTAAAACAGAAAAACTATGAACCCAGTATTAGTGTCGGACTGATTATGACGTAACAAAAAAAATTAGCCAATAAGAGGTCACTATGAATTTTACCATTGGTCAATAATGTCCTCTCATTGGCTAATTTTTTTTTGTTACGTCATAATCAGTCCGACACTATTACTGGGTTCAAAAACTATACCCGCCAGGATTTAACACTTTTAATTTTGTAATAATTTCTCTCTCTTTCTCTTTCTCTCTCTCTCTCTCTCTCTCTCTCTCTCTCTCTCTTTCTCTCTCTCTCTTTCTCTCTCTCTCTCTCTCTCTCTCTCTCTCTCTCTCTCTCTCTCTCTCTCTCTTGCTCTCTTTCTCTCTCTCTCCGCACTTTCTCTCTCCCTCTGTTCTCCTGCATTCCCACTGTTCTGTTTACTCTTGGTCTATATATTTTTATATTTCTCAATCTATCTATTATTGAAAAAAACAGTAAATTATTATTACCTGAATTTCACCTATGCTCCTATCCCTGACAATATAAGTAGTAGTAAAAGAATCTTTCTGATATTTAATTATGTTTATGCCTATCTGTTACTTTAATCTGAATCTGATGTTAAGAGACATTTATTCTTGGATTTTAACAATCTAATGTTTGCTTAAAATTCCATCTTTTATTTTTAAAATATTATATTACAAGGATGACAACAACCATAAAGGCGATACTCTGAAACGGTAGAAGAAACGAACATAATAAACAGAATATAAATGTATAAGTCAAAACAAAATAATGATTAAATTTGTTACCAAACTGCTTAAATACAAGATACCGTTTATTTACATTTTTAGAACATGATTATAGAGATGCTTCGCTTATAACATTGTACTTTGTTGTCCTATGAGTTAGTATTCAAAAGATCAGATAAATAGTATAATCATACCTGGATACAGTGTTGGGAACCTTTTTCGTCTGCTAGGAAATTACTTTTGCTGTTTTATAGCAACTTGGTTGTGTTAATATTCCTGACACTATTGACTTATATTCGAAGACCAAATTGAAAGTCGACACAGGGTCCACGGGGTGGGGACATGCAGTTATTTAACGCCTTTCTCCTCTATTGTTTTACTCCAATCTTGTAACTTTATCATGTCTAAATAAAGTCACTGAAAATATACAGGGTTCTAAAGGGATAAGACAATGGCCGATAAATTGTAGTACATCCCAAATGATGATACACAAAATTACCCCTTCTGTAGATTACAATTAGTGAATGACACGATGAACCAACTAATCAAATTCAATAAAAGCCCCCAAAGTTGTTAAGCCAACCAATAAGAAAACAATATCACAAAACTTTGGGGACTAATGTAATAAACAGCCCCTTTCTTGAAAATATGTCCCTGTGAATGCATTAATCTGATGCAAAAATTGTTTTTTGCATCTGTCAAAGGAAAATAGTTATCAGAATTTGAGCAGATAAGAACAATTGGAAGGCAATATTTTTATTAGTAAAGCTTTTCTATAATTAGGTTCGGTCTGTACGTTAGTCAGTCTGTCCGTAACGGATAGCTCCTGATTTAGGGATGCTATATTTGTGTTATCGATTAAACAATTGCCATTGTGAATGTGATTCCTGTAGTAGGTAGGTACGACTTAGAAAGCATAACAACTGTATAATAATTACCAGGACGTCTATTTAAAACATGTTGAATGTTAACCCTTTTTACAAAAATTTTGATGTGATATAACTATCCTATTTATCTAATTTTTGGAACACTGATTCATATTACAACAAGGTCCAATGTTTCAAGCGAAGCATCTCTTTAATCAAGTCCTAGAAATGTAAGTATGTCCTTAACCCTTTACAGTCGGGCCCCTAGCCGCACCTTAATCGGTCGGGGGGGGGGGGGGGCGTTCAACACCCCCCTTATTATCTCAGTTCCTATTAGAGCTAGAGGGCTAATTTTTTTTGTGCAAGTCCCTTGTTTGATAATGAATTTCCGACCTTTTATAAGTCTAAGTCAATTTTCGCTTCCTTCACCCTTTTATTTGCCAACCTTTGTTTTTAGGTCTTTTTTTACTTATAAATTTCAAACGGCTGTAATTTTCTTATTTTTGAAGCTAGAAGAAAATTTTTTTTCCAAAAAATGTTAAACTTTATGTAAATTTTACATTTGAAATATCAAAATATAAATTTCAGCGGCCGCAGCTGTACTTGGCAGCTGCCAGCCGCCGCAGTCGGAGGTCGGCGGGAAAACGGCGGCGGATCTTCATGAAATTTTAATATGTTATGTAGACATGTCAGAAAAGCTTAAGTTTAAAATTTGAAGTCTCTAAGTCAAAAATTGCGGCCACAGGAGACTTTTAAAGATTTCTGGAGACCTGGAGGATCAGGACCTGGAGGATCATACCTGGAACCTGAAAGTGACTTGAACACCTGTATTTTATATAAGGATGTACTACTAGAGGATTTTTTAGTATTTTGGTATGATAAAATGCTTTGTTTTAGTCAAAAAAATATTTTTGCTCTTTACCTGGATGACCCTGCCAGGTTTGCTGGCATCCTGTGCCCGCCAGGATGGAGATATTCAAAAAATTCCAACTCTCAGTTATGTGTCATACCCATACTTAAAAAGTCAAGCAGTTTGGGCTCTTTATCTTTCACACACAGAAAATGAGATAGAAAAAACCGGATGGGGGGGCGTTCAACGCCCCCCCCCCCCGACCGTTAAGGGTTAAACAGTATCCTGTATTTCAGCAATTTTGAAATAAATCTACTTACTTACTTATACATTTAAATACTGCTTATTCAGTTCTGACACTGATACAAGTGGCTTTAAGTCAAAATGGTGGGGAAAAGTATTAAATTTTGTTAAACCTTCTAAGACTTGAATCTAAAATAAAAAAGCCTAAACTCATCTTAGGAATTATGTAATGTTACCCTAAAATGGAGGACTCAATCGGTTCAGTACATTACTTCTTACTTCTTTCTTACCTTTTCATAGTACTATTGGCTAGACCACTAGAACTCTAGGAGGAACTTCAATTATGGTAGATAGAGGAGCTGGAGGGGAGGGGGGTGTCGATCTTCTTTTTCAATTTCAGTTTTTAAAAAGAAAAGTAAAAAAATGCCTGGGGGGCAATCGCTCAATCGCCCAGGGTGACAGCAACCAGACAACCCACTCTTTGATTGCACGACCCTTGTCTGAGAAGTCCTAACTGTTCATGGTAATGATTTGCGCCTGTTTTGGGTCAGGGCATTCCTCCAACTATAACTATTTATGTCACGCATCTGACTTAGCAGCAGTAGGAACCTTTTTGACCAACATCTTTTTTTCACCTATCCAAAAATTCAACCCCCTAGCAAAAGCCTGTGCACCCAACCTATATGATAAGATTCAATTATATGTTTTAAAACAAGTATTTTTAAGACACATACACATATGTATAAAGTTTCCTACTTTGTTTGAATTAAAATCTAAATTACCAGTTTGCCCACTTCCAGGCCTTCATATCAGGGAGGGAGGGGATATTGGGCAGTTTATTACACTTGTCCCTGTGCCGACTTCCTATTGGATATCAGTCGATAGCGTTGGACATATTAACACAGCCATGTCGCCACAAAAAAGCAAAAAGCAATTTGCTAGCAGATAAAATAAGACTTCAACACTTAATCCAGACATTTGTCTGGGTTATACATCTATAAATATAGATTTAATGATAATCACAATAAAAAAGTATTCTTTCTTTCATAGTTTCATCATTAATTTCATTTAATTGATCTATCCCTAGTTCCCTTGTTTTTCTCAATGTAAACTGCATTCATATATATTTTAACTGATGTTTATATTCTCATGCTAAAGAATCTAATTGTAATATACAAATTTTAGCATGTCATTTTTTTATGGAATTAAAGTGTTTAAGAATAATAGTTGTAGAATATACGTGGATAGTATGACAGAGGGAAAAAATTGAAACTTATTTATTGGTCAGTTGGTTCATCCAGTAGGAGGATAGGAGACTAGGTAAATGGGGTTATTTTAGCCCGCTGCGAGTTTCACTTTATTACAGAACATGAAAATCTGGTGAAATAGTAATAATGAATCTATTGTTAGAATAAAAGAAATAATGATATAAAATCATACTTATTATTAAATTATTTATTTACTGAAGTTGGCTTGGGTATTTGAATGCACTTAAAACCACAGCATTTGATTATTTTGGTAATTATCTGGGAACACCTTTTCCAAATTTATGCTATTTCTTGTTGGTTCAATAAAACATCTGCGAATGTATCAGGGGTAAGGTAATGAACATACAGGGTCATTCAAGAGAAATGATTTTTTTAAAAACTTAATTATGCATAGAAAATAAAACAATTATGTAAAATCCATTATATATTTGGAAAACCTATTATGGGATATTTATGTTTTAAATACTTGAAAATGATTATTTCAACAAATTATGTCCTAAAAACTTGTTTTTCCAAAGGCTTTTTTTTCGAAGATTTATTGATTTAAAGGTTGTAAAAAATGTGCACCTTTTTTAAATTCAAATTGCGCAGCTTGTATTAATAGTAGAAAAATGTTATGCATATCGTTAGAATTGTCATAAGCTCTGTTTTTTTAAATATATAAAAACCATTCCTATGCTACGCATAGTATAGAAGCTACGAGGTAAAATGTTCCAATTTCTTAAAACTTTTCAACCTTTTTCTCAAATTTTTCAACGTAGCTCCTAAACTATAAATAGCACATAAACGGGTCTTATATTTTCAAAAATTAGAGCTTATGACGATTCCAACGATATGCGCAACATTATTCTACTATTAACACAAGCCAAGCAATTTGAATTTTAAAAATGTGTGTATTTTTTGCACACCCTTTAAATCCATAAATCTTCGAAAAAAAGGCCTTTGGAAAAACCGGTTTTTAAAACATAGTTTGTTGAAATAATCATTTTTAAATATTTGAAACATAAATGTCCCATAATAGGTTTTCCAAATATAAAAAGCATTTTACATAATTGTTTTATTTTCTATGCATAATTAAGTTTTTTTAAAAATCATTTCTCTTGAATGACCCTGTAGATTAAGTGGATAATATAGTCCTCAGATATTGGTCAATACTTTCTGCCATGTACAGGGGAGGTCATGGGGATCAGAAATAATATAGGGGAAGGGGGGGGGGGTTATCGTTATAGTAGCCAGCTGAGAGAAATATTTTATGGGGGAATGCGAGAATCTTCTCCCCTACCCCACCAAATAAGCTACCATAGGCAAATTTTTACACTTAAGAATTTGGAGAAAGATTGATTATTTTTCTATCCCATTATCCCTAGTCTACATGTGCAGAAC
This sequence comes from Acartia tonsa, assembly GCF_053477335.1. Lineage (NCBI taxonomy): Eukaryota > Metazoa > Arthropoda > Copepoda > Calanoida > Acartiidae > Acartia > Acartia tonsa. The sequence continues at coordinate 48,296,726 of NC_137269.1, read as the reverse complement.
TCAGGGATTTTAAGGGATAAGACAATGGCCGATAAATTGATGTACATTCCCAATGATGATACACTAAATTTTACCTTTTGTAAATTACAATTGGTGGTTGAAATTTTTGGACAAGCTAAATTTATTAAAAGTCTCCAAAGTTGTTGAGTCAAAGAATAAGAAAACGTTATTATAAAAACTTTGGGGACTATTGTAATAAACAGCCCATTGTCCCTGGTAACACTATAATCATTGTAAATCCTTTTAATTCAAATTACAGAATAGAATGAATATTAGGCATGGCACAATAACATTTTTTTTAAGTAGCCACCATAGCCCCCCCCCCACACCCTCCTATATGTTTTTTTCAAATTAGAAATTGGTCACTATTTCAATTTTACAAATTTTTCCTTTTTTTGGGAAAAAAATAAGATGGAGATTTAAGATTTAAACATCAGAGAAAAAAATAAAGAAATTTTAATCGATATATTATTACTTGGATGTTAAACAAGATTTTCATGGATTCTAATAAAGTGATGCTCGCAGCTGGCTAAGCTGATGATACTCCATCACAACTTTACCCCATCTCCTACCCTCCTACTGGATGAACAATAAATGAAGTTCATATTAGCAAGCTGAATTAACGTTAAGTTTTCCCTTATATCCATTGCATTGCAATTTTAAAAGCGAAGCTTTTCTATAATTAGGGTTGGTCCGTCAGTACGTCCGTAACGGATAGCTTTTTTCGTTTATTTAGGCATGTTAGAATTGTCCTATCGATTTCAAATTTTGCATGGTGATTACTTTAATAGTTAGGTACGATTTAGAAAGCGTATAAACTCTATAATCATCACCAAAATGTCCGTACGTTCATTTTAAACATGTTGATTTTTTTACTTTTTTAACAACAAAATTTTATGTGTTCTAATCATCCGATTGATCTGATTTTTGGTATATTGATTCCTGTGACAACAAAGTAGAATGTAGTAAGCGAAGCAACTCTATAATCAAGTCCTAAAAATGTAAGTATGACCATAAACATTATCCTGAATCAAGCAGTTTTTCAACAAATTTACTTACAATTTTACTTTGACTCTTATACATTTATATTATGATTATTCAGTTCTGACACTATACAAGTGTTTATGTCCGTTTTCCTACGGTTTCAGTGCTTCGCTTTTATGGATGTTGTCATCCTTGCTTTTATAAATCAATCTCTCTACCAAAAAAAATTGCTTTCATGGGGGAGTATACAGATATGATAATCAGAATATAGGATTCTACCCAAATATTGCACTCACAATTTAGAAACAGGTTGAATTATGGAGTTGCAACCTCCAGGGATCTAAAGGGATAAGACAAAGGCCGATAAGTTTATGTACATCCCCAATAATTTTCCCTTTTGTAGATAAGTGGTTGAAACGTTTAGACACTCAACCTTGATGAACCAACCATCAAATTCAAAATTACACAATCAATAAGAAAATGTTATTATAATACTTTGGGGTCTCGTGTAATAAACAGCCCAATGTCCCCTACCTCCCTGTGCAACCTCACTACTTTAAAGAAAGAATATTCATATGGTGCACAAAGCAATTCTATAACAGGGTGGAGGGAGCAGACTTTGGGCTGGTTATTACGCTAGTCCCCAAAGTTTTATGAATAATGTTTTCTTATTTGTTACCATAACAACTTTGGGGACTTTAAAAATTTTGATTGGTTGGTTCATGAAGTTGAGTGTTAATATATGAAGTACAATACTTTCTACTTTTTGCCCAGTTAAATTCGTTTTTATTTTAATTTAATCATGATTAATGTTGCAAACGTATTTTGAATATTGCACATATGATATGCTAAAATGGACAAAATGTAATAGGACTTAATTATTTTGCTTAACCTTTTAGTTATACGCTAAAACATAAAAATGATTGCTAAAATATTATGTTTCATATTTTTAATCAGATAACACTAACATCCAGCTTAATTGAACTGGAGTATTTGATAAACTTATAAAAGGGGGAGACGGATGTGCCACTTTTTGAAACCAAAAGTAAAACGTGCATGACCTCAGCCCATAAAAGAGTTATAACTTTAAAATTCGGCACAGCAGTTGATTTTATGGAGAGCAATATGGAACTATGTGAAGAAACGGCGGCGGAACCGCCGCTCCCGCCGATTTTTTTTTGCATTTTTTCGCCAAATTAGACAGTTCTCAATCATCTGAGATAAACTTTTTTTCTCATAAAAATTTCCCTTATATTTTTACGTGACACTTTCAAACATGTCAATATTAAAAAAAAGTGTAAAAGTGTAATATAAGCGAAATTTTTATGGGAAAAAAAATTTATCTTAGATGATTGAAAATTGTCTATTATGGCGAGAAAAGGCAAAAAAAATTCGGCGAAAAACGGTGGTATTCGGCGGGAGCGGCGGTTCCGCCGCCGTTTCTTCACAGTTCCATGTTGTTCACCACAAAAGCAACTACTGTGCAGAATTTTAGAGCTGTAACTCTTTTATGGGCTGAGATCATGCACGTTTTACTTTTGGTTTCAAAAAGTGCCGACTCCGCCTCCCCCCTTTATTCTTTCGTCCTAATAACATATCTAAACATTATAATAATGCACTAGCGGCTACGCTCCTAGAGGCCTCTAGGGACACGTAATTTTTTTTCTCAATCTATTTTAAAATCAGCTATTTACCAAAAATATTTTTTTCGCTGATAGATTGTGTAAGTTATGTCCGCAGGGCAGCGTTTTTTTTAATTTTTGAAGATTTCTCTAGGGAGGGTGGTTGTACCCTTCCCAAAAATCAGTTATAAACCTTCCCGGGACATATGAGAAGCTACCCTGTTAAGGAGAACCCGATCGGTTCAGCGGTTTGAAAGATCCTTCGGTATAAACATACAAACGCAGAGACATCCTCTTACTTTATTATAAGGATTTAAAATAGATTATACGTTGATATTATGGAAAAAATTGTCGTCAATTTTGAATTTAGGTTGCTAACATTGATCTCACTTATTGGTCAGTTCATTCATCCAATAGTAAGGGAGAGGATAGCTTAAATGGGGTTGATGAATGGGATCGATATTTTAGCCAGCTGCAAATTTCACTTCAATAGAATACATGATAATCTGGTGAAAGATCCATTTATTAATAAATTCATTATGACAATCTTTAGAGTTTTTACAAGTTCTCTAAAGTATAATATTTCTTTAATGATATTTCTGAAGGACTAACGGTCAGCAGGACAAACCGACTGATATATTTGTAGAATAGCACTGTTACTGAAAAAAGATGTTATAAACATCATGGATCTAAAGGGATAAATTGATGTGCATCCTAAATGATGATACACAAAATTACCCGTTCTGTAGATTACAATTAGTGGTCGAAACGTATGAACATTCAACCAATCAAAATTAACATAAGTTTTTAAAGTTATTAATCAAACAAATAAGAAAACGTTATTATAAAACTTTGAGGACTGGTGTATTAAAAAGTCTATTGTCCCTTATTTCTCTGTTTAAAAATAATGTTGTATTAATATAAATATAATTTGTCTTTGATAAGGGATGAAACACTGTAAAAAATAATAATCTAGATAAATTTATTATCGTATTATATCCAGCTTTCTACGAATATAAAAATGTACAATCATAAGATTAAAACCAGTTTTTTTAGCCAGTGCCTTTGGCAGCTCGGGGCTAAAAAAACTAGTTTTAATCTCATAATTGTACATTCTATATCCGCGGAAAACCGTTTACATTATATACGATGCGAGAAATAACTATTAAAATATTGAACTTTGTTAAAACAATGTCAATAAGTTCACAAGAAGCACAGACACTGGAAATCTATAATACAAAGTAGAACGATGTATGTCTGTCTGTTTGTTTGTAGCGAAGGATCTCGCTAACCGCTGAACCGATCGGGTTCTCCTTTACAGTGTAGCTTCTTAAGGTTCCCGGGAAGGTTTATACCTTTTTTCTTGGGGGGTGGGACACCCCTAATCCCCCAAAAAATGAAAAATACCCCCTAAATTTCTTTTTCTTTTTAAAACTAAAATTAAAATAGTGGGGTCGACTACCCCACCCCAAAAAAAAAAAAATTCCCCCCCAAATTTTTTTTTTGATTTTCTTTAAAATCTAAAACACGAAAAATTTTTTGGTCAAACCTTTTGGGGCAAAGCCCCTAGAGGCTAGGGGCGAAACCGCTAGTATAATATAAATCCTTACTTCTTTATATAATGGGATAGTTTTTCTTATGGAAATTTTGTGACATGTTTCTTATAGTGTTTTATATATGCATTAATTAATTGAATAAAAAGATTATCTTGTACTACATTTATTAGGATAATTAGTAGATCTTTTCATGAAAATACCCATTCTCGAATTTCATTCTTCTGCTAACCTAAAAAGTTACTTTAGGGGCCTAGAAATATATGTACAAAATTTCAGCTCTCTATCTCTACTGTCGACCTAGCGCCAGGCATGTAAAATATCAACAGATAACGGTAGCACGGCGGTTTTAACAATATCTCAGTAATGTGCAGGTTTTCAGCTCTTCTGCATATTTCAATTTAAACACATAAGGCCAAAGATACTATATCCAAAAAATCTTTTGTCAAAGTCTACTCTAGACCTAGCGCCAGTCAGTTTTCTAAATTCATGCATTTTATACCTGTGAAAAATGAAATCGCCAGCGCTAGGTGTAGAGTAGACTTTGACAAAAGATTTTTGGGATATCATATCTTAGGCCTTATGTGTTTAAGTTGAAATATGCAGAACACCTAAAATCACCTTCCAAGCCATTCTCTAAGCATTTTAATTTTTTTTTTGAAATAACGGGATTTCAAAACTGCCTTTTGAAAAGGCCTAAAAAATATCTTTTTTTGTCCCTTTTTTCACTGTATATAGTTACAACCTATTAAGATATTATTTTCAGTTAAAAAAAAATTGGTGCTTCCAGCACCAAAACCGGCAAAAACAGGCAGTTAAACTTCTAAACCCCTACTTAACCCCCTGACAGACCCCCCTCTATCTCGGCTCCTGTTACAGATAGAGACATAAAACTTTTTTCTGGTTGTTCATGTGTATTTTTAGAGAATTGCTTTTTCTAGTCATAGCGGTCAGACCGCTCCTTATCTGCTTTTTAGCGGCCAGTCCCTAAATATTAAAACAGCTGTAGAGCGGCCAATTTTAAAGCTAAGAAAACCAAATTTTATGACAAACTATTATTTTTTGTAATAAAAAAATACCTTTTCTGACCATCACTGAAAAACGACAAATAACGGAAACCGCCAATTTTGGCGGTAAAACGGCGGTTGGCGGCGCTAAATAATATTTTTATCTTTTTATAGTTACATAGTAATTAAGATATTATTCTCAGGTAAAAAAAAAATTGGCGCTTCCAGCACCCAAACCGGCAAAAACAGGCAGTTAAACTTCTGTATCCCTACATAACCCCATAACAGACCCCCTCTATCTCGGCTCCTGTTACAGATAGATAAGTAAATTTTTTTTCTGTTGGTTCATGTGTATTTTTAGAGAAAATTACTTTTTCTAGTCATAGCGGTCAGACTGCTCCTTATCAACTTTTTAGCAGCCAGCCGCTAAATATTAAAAAAGCTGTAGAGCGGCCAATTTTAAAGCTATGAAAACCAAATTTTATGACGAGCAATTATTTTTCATAACAAAAAAATGCTTTTTCTGACCATCGCCAAAAAACGACAAATAACGGAAACCGCCAATTTCGGCGGTAAAACGGCAGTTGGCTGCACTAGTTTTATCTGTTTATGATCACAATAAAGACTACATACCAAAATTGGCTGGTCTAAAGCTGTTTTAGAATTCCGCTACTGGAAGCTTAAAAACGGCAAAACTACAGGTAGGAAATAAAAAATCAGTTAAAAATCGGTCAAGGAGTGGCCAAACGGTCATGGCCTTACTATTCACGGAAGTTTATTATTACTCAAGAATTAATATATATTTATCAAAATATTTAATTGATTTGAAGCTTACATGGACTGCCGCTTCTGGCTGCGGTCAGCTGGAAACAACAGCTGATTTAAAAAAAAAATTTAATATGTCATGTAGGCATGTAAGATAAGCTTAATTTTACAATTTTAAGTCTATGAGTAAAAAAATAAATACACTGGAGCCATTCAAAGTTATTTGTAGACTAGGAGGATTATATCTTGCTGGATCATACCTGAACACCTAATTTTCATCTTATTTTTTACTAAGTTGATTAAATATTACAAAAGTAATTACAAGAGAGTTGTCCTTACTTCTGATCTTAGAGCTTTGTCTTTATGGATGTTGTCATCCTATTTTTTGTCTGTATTTAATCACTTATTAATGTTGTCATCATTGTCATATTATTTGATAAAAATATCAATGCTTTACAAATAAAATTTATAGAGAAGATCAACTTGATGTTTTTAATAATTAGATTTGTATATTTTGATTTTGTTGTTAACCCTTTGTAGACAAATTGATAATATTTCTAAATGTTATTTTTTTTAATTGTCTGCGTCTGGCATCTGACTAAAATAAAAATATATTACATTAGTTTAAACAGTTAACTGTCTTGACCCTTTCCAGACATTAATCAGCCAATTTTTGTATGTAGTCTTTTATTGTGATCATAAACAGATAAAAATATTAATTGGCACCGCTAACCGCCATTTTACCGCCAAAATTGGCGTTTTCTGTTATTTGTCGTTTTTTGGACATGGTCAGAAAAAGCATTTTTTTTGTTATGAAAAATAATTGCTCGTCATAAAATTTGGTTTTCTTAGCTTTAAAATTGGCCGCTCTACAGCTGTTTTAATATTTAGTGGCTGGACGCTAAAAAGCGGATAAGGAGCGGTCTGACCGCTATGACTAGAAAAAGTAATTTTCTCTAAAAATACACATGAACAACCAGAAAGAAGTTTTACGTCTCTATCTGTAACAGGAGCCGAGATAGAGGGGGGTCTGTTATGGGGTTAAGTAGGGATACAGAAGTTTAACTGCCTGTTTTTGCCGGTTTGGGTGCTGGAAGCGCCAATTTTTTTAAACTGAGAATAATATCTTAATAAGTTGTAACTATAAACAGATAAAAATATTATTTAGCGCCGCCAACCGCCGTTTTACCGCCAAAATTGGCGGTTTCCTTTATTTGTTGTTTTTTGGCGATGGTCAAAAAAGGTATTTTTTATTATAAAAAATAATAGTTTGTCATAAAATTTGGGTTTCTTAGCTTTAAAATTGGCCGTTAAGAAATAATAGTTTGTCATAAAATTTGGTTTTCTTAGCTTTAAAATTGGCCGTTTTACCGCCAAAATTGGCGGTTTCCGTTATTTGTTGTTTTTCGGCGATGGTCAGAAAAGGTATTTCTTTATTATAAATAATAATAGTTTGTCATAAAATTTGGTTTTCTTAGCTTTAAAATTGGCCGCTCTACAGCTGTTTTAATATTTAGCGGCTGGACGCTAAAAAGCAGATAAGGAGCGGTCTGACCGCTATGACTAGAAAAAGTAATTCTCTAAAAATACACATGTACAACCAGAAAAAAGTTTTATGTCTCTATCTGTAACAGGAGCCGAGATAGAGAGGGGGTCTTTCAGGGGGTTAAGTAGGGGTTTAGAAGTTTAACTGCCTGTTTTTGCCTGTTTTGGTGCTGGAAGCGCCAATTTTTTTTTAACTGAGAATAATATCTTAATAAGTTGTAACTTTATACAGTGAAAAAAGGGACAAAAAAAGATATTTTTTAGGCCTTTTCAAAAGGCAGTTTTGAAATCCCGTTATTTCAAAAAAAAAATTAAAATGCTTAGAGAATGGCTTGGAAGGTGAATTTAGGTGTTCTGCATATTTCAACTTAAACACATAAGGCCTAAGATATGATATCCCAAAAATCTTTTGTCAAAGTCTACTCTACACCTAGCGCTGGCGATTTCATTTTTCACAGGTATAAAATGCATGAATTTAGAAAACTGACTGGCGCTAGGTCTAGAGTAGACTTTGACAAAAGATTTTTTAGATAAAATATCTTTGGCCTTATGTGTTTAAATTGAAATATGCAGAAGAGCTGAAAACCTGCACATTACTGAGATATTGTTAAAACCGCCGTGCTACCGTTATCTGTTGATATTTTACATGCCTGGCGCTAGGTCGCCAGTAGAGATAGAGAGCTGAAATTTTGTACATATATTTCTAGGCCCCTAAAGTAACTTTTTAGGTTAGCAGAAGATTGAAATTCGAAAAAGGGTATTTTCATGAAAAGATCTAATAATTAGTCAACCTATTCTAAATAAATTAATCAAAAACAAAGATACATTTATAAATGAATATATGTTCAGATTTAATTGATCCAATAATGGATGTAGAATATACGTGGATATTATGACAGGATCTAAATTGTTGTCAAGTTGATTGCCATTTCCCCTTATTTATTGGTTAGTTCGTTACTTCAGTAAGTGAGGAGGGGATGGGGCAAAGTGCGGATATGGTTATATTAGCCCGCTATAAGTTTCCCCTTATCAGAGAAAATGAGAATCTGGTGTAAGATCCAAGTAAAAATAAATCCATTGATCAAATGCATAAACCATTTCGGCACCGTGTTGCAAAAAATATTTCCAGTATGGCTTCAAAACCGATCAATATCTGCTGGATTGGAACAGGTTCTCACTAACTAAAAAAATCATGTATTGCATCCCATAACTGACAATTTTCTACGAAAATAAAAATAAAAATTATAAAATTGATTTTCTAAATGTTTTTGCAAGATAAACTTATAAAGGCAGAAAAAAAAACATTCAAAAATATTTATTTATTAATAGGTATGCTGGCATCCTGTGTCCGACAGGATGGAGATATTAAAAAATTCCCACTCTTAGTTATGTGTCATACCCAACCCATATTTGAAAAGTCACTTTGTATTCACCCCCCCCCCCCCCCTCGAGAATAATGGGTTAAGGACTTTTAATAGCATTTAAATATAATAATATTTGAACAAAACATAGTTGTACTTAGTTTTGTTTATTAGAATATATATGTCAATTTGGCATAGGTTATCATGGAATGGATATTAAACCTCTACCATTTATGGAGAAAAAAGACAATAAATTTAACATTATTGTCCATAATTTGTTGCACAGCTTAGCATTAACAAGTTAGAAATATCATAGATAGAAAAAGTATCTTTTAGCAAGAATAAGGAATAAGTTAGGATTTTAAGTTAAGTTTAATCAAGTAAACCCTCAATGGTTTTGACAGAAGCGGAAGGTGGCCCTTTTTTATGAAACCAAAATATTACAATAGCAGTACAAAACAATATGAACTGTAGGTATCTAGTCAATTTTAAGGTTACAGGAATTATCCTGCAGGTCCTGATCCTTCAGGTTTACATTTTTTGGCATAAATAAAGCATTTTATGTTACTAAAATATTAAAATATCCTGTGGTAGTACATTCTATTAATTATATATTCATTTTGAGGTTCCAGGTATAATCTTGCAGGTCCTGATCCTCCAGGTCTCCTAAAATCTTAAAATTACCCCTGTGACCGCACATTTTGACTTATAGACTTCAAATTATGCCTATACAATATGGGTGTATGATATTTTGAAATATACCACGTTCATCCCGACTGGTAAGCTTGTAGCTGCCAATGATCGCAAACACCGAAACTTATGTTATTAAAATTTGATTTTAAAATTTAAAGAATAAGCTTTGTTAAATGATGAAATAGACCACAAAACTCCACGTGTTGACAAAACAGATACTTGTATGGTTACCATAGGTAAATATACCCTGCTGCGTTCTATTACAGACAGGGAGTCATTTTCTGCCATTTTAAAATACTTGAATCTTGTGATATATGTGTTTAATTAAACTTCTTAAATGTATAAATCACAGAAAAAGTTAAAATACATGGAAACATAAAACGTCCTAAAATTGCGGTGTAAAATGTCCATTCGCCCTATTGACAACCAACCCCCTGATTGCACAACCTTTGTCTAAGAAGGCCTAACTGTGCATGGTAATGAGTTACGCCTGTTTTGGGCCAAGGTATTTATATAGCGCACTTGACATATCAGAAAAAGGAACCCTTTTTAACGTCTTTAGTTATGACTTGGTGTTAAGTCAAGATTCGAACCTGTCACCTCCCAGACGTTTAACGTTTGCGACTCATGTTGAGCCATGGTCGCGTGTAAAAAAAAATCTTGGAATAGTCGTCCATTTCTATTCTGTGATTGTTTTAACAATTTCATAATTGCATCTTTTTAGTTTTAACCACAAATTTAAACAACAAGGATGATATTACACATAACAGCAAGGCAAAATCTGCTTTAAACCATACAGAACACTTACAACTTGACTGGTGCTTTCCAACGATGTGCGTTTCAAACCATGAACCCCTTCACCCTTTTTTTCTAATTGATTGAGAAAAAAGGGAATAGAGGCCACTTTTCTTCTCCTATAAATCATCCCTACTGAGAGCCCTATGCCTTTGATAGACCAACCCTGTGGGGATATCTATTACCCAATGTAACCTAACCTAAACTGACCTAAAGTATCAACAAACACTCTAAAATACCTAACAGCTTCTTCATTTAGAAAAGATCTTTGCAAAGCTTCTCTGGAAAGTGTAATATTGAAGTTTTTGTTCTAAAACTACAAAACTAGGTTCTATGCCTCTAGACTCCAAGGGCCCTGTATTCGAAGAATCATAGAAGAGAGGCTTTAAACATAGCTTAAAACCTTCACAATAATTTCATCTGGATAAAGAATGGCCACAGGTTCCATCAAAGGGAGAACTCAATCAGTTTAGCAGTTATTGAGATCTTAAGCTTGAGACAAAACGAGGAAATAATAGTAAACCAAAAACAAACATACGGATTGTGTTTATAGGGAAGCTATTCATACAAAAAGACAATGGAATGCATTTGTCAGGGTCACCTTTGAATGGGAGGTATTAGTGCTCACTTCAGGGAGGGAGGGGACATTGGGCTGTTTATTACACTAGTCCCCAAAGTTCTTATTTGTTGGTACGACAACTTTTGAGACTTACATGTAGTGATTCATTAAGATAAGTGTTCAAGCGTTATATTACTAATTATAATCTACAGAAGGGGCTATTCTGTGTATTTTCACTAGGGATATACATCATGATAAATTTATTGACAATTACCTTATCCCTTTAGATCCATGTGTTCATGTATTTATGTATCCATTTTCAAGTATTGACAGTTGTTTTATGCGTTAGTTATCATCATTGTTTTTATTTAAAATTATTTTTATCTTTCATTTTTTTCATATTTGCGGGAAGCTGTCTAATACTATACAACAAATAGTCATTAAAGATTCAATTATGCAATTTGTGCAAGGCAAGTTCATTTCAAATTGATTTATAGACCAATATTAGCAGAATAACAATAAATGTATAAGTATAGATGTATAATCCAGACAACTACCTGGCCCGATTGGTGGAAACCCTTTTTTCTGTATGTAGAATATAAAGGGATATTATGATAGAGGATAACTTGTCGTCAACTTAGGTTGCTAACATGGAACTAGTTTATTGGTCAGTTTGTCAATCAAGTAGGAGGAGAGGGGATGGGAAAGGGGATAGAAGAGTGAATTGTTAGCCCACTGCAAGTTTCACTTTATTACAGAACATGAAAATCTGGTATAAGATCCAAGTAATAATATATCCATTGAAGATAAAAACTTCTCACTTCAAATGATTAAAAGAGTAAACAATGCAATAATGCTTATCGAATAAAACACCAGACATCAAAGAGATAAAGATAAAAGCACTTTTTCATTCATTAATCATTGTATTTTGAAAGACTTTTAAAGATAATATTTTCATACTTTTTGCTTGTATAAGTAATTCAATAGATTTATGCATATAATTTTAATGTTTTAAAAAACCAAGTGTTTTTAAATTATCTTTTAATTTATATAGGCAAAAAGAGCTACGGGATTGCTCCACCTTTTTCATTATTTAGCTTAAACCCATTACTTGATCCAACATATTATCTTAAAGCACATCCTAATTGGTTCAGCGGTAAGCTAGGGCGTAAATATCTTACGGGACAAAACAACAGACAGATGGACAGACACTATGTCAACCGCTGAACCGATTCGGTTTTCCTTTACAGCGTAGCTTCTCATAATTGCAGGGCATGCTTATTTCTAGTTTAGGGGAGAGAACAATAACCCCTCAAAAAATTGCCCCCATAATATTACTTCACACCTTCTAAAAACTAAGTAATACTGTAGGGTTTGGCGGAATATTGCAAATGGCCCGATATCCGGCATTACAAATCATCTGGATATCCAGTATCCGTAAGGTTTTTGTATCCGGTATCAGGCCGGATATTGATAATAGCAAGATATACGGCTGGATATCCGGCCAAACCAGATATCCTGCCCAATCCTATAATAATAATTTGATGATCTATGAATGTGATCGACTGCAACAATTGCCTGGGAATAGATATAATTTGTTGGTTAAGTCCAGCTCCCATTTATTTACATGAAAGAGTCAATAAATAAATGCATAATCCTTACATAAAAGTAACAGGATCTGTGTGTGTCTGTGTGTATGTACAGAAGACAGGCTTTGTAAGCCTGTTATTGCTGCTCTACTTATTCATAAATATGTCCTTGTTTACAATAATCAATAGGATAGGTATTACATGTTAGGTAGACTATAAAAGTTTTAAAGATTTTTAATCAATATAATAGATTTGAAATCTGCATAAAATTTTAAGGATTTTTTTATAAAATTAGTTTTTTATATAATTCTTTATTTAAAGGCGCAAATACAAATTTAGTTAAACAATTTTGAGATCTGTGATTGGTGGATTGAAAACTATCTGCGCTCTGATTGGAGAAGCTTAAGTGACGTACATCATTCAACCAATTAGAGCGTAGGTAGTTTCCAATCCAGCTATCCTATTGGTCAAAATTTATTAACTTAAATCGTATTTGCGCCTTTAAATAAAGAATTATATAAAAAACGAATTTTATAAAAAATCCTTAAAATTTTATGCAGATTTCAAATCTATTACATTGATTAAAAATCTTTAAAACTTTTATAGTCTAATGTTAGGTACTCAAATTCAACTCCTAATTTATTTAATAAATAGAAAATACGGAGGAAGAGGGGTTCCAATGCCTAACCCTGCCCGGCATATACCTGCTAAGCCCCGTCCCTGCAGGGTTATCTAGTACCAAATATAACCCAACCTAATCTTATTTTTTACCATAAACAAACAAACGAAAAGCTGCCCTCCCCCCACCAACCTTCCAAATTTATTTCAAACTTAGGGATGGGGGAGAAGGGTTCTATGCTCCAATAGGTACTTTGGGGGAACCGCTGGTATTTTTACTTACATATTGAATATCATTTTATGTCCCTGTTCAAATAATTTTTAGGCAACCTTAAAATATGTCGTCAAATAGTTACATCATTTTTAACAGGAAATTTTTCTAGTTTTATCAGAGATCTAAAGGGATAAGATAATGGCCGATAATTTGATGTACATATCTAATGCAATGGTGACACACAAAAGTACACCACCTGTAGATTACAAATAATGGTTGAAAAGTTTAGACACTCAACTTTTCAACCAACCAATAAAAATTTTAGAAAAGTCCCTAAAGTTGTACAGCTAACGAATAAGAAAACGATATCACAAAACTTTGGGGACAAGTGTAATAAACAGCCCAATGTCTCCTTTCTTCCTTTACTTCATCAGTATGAATTAAAAAAATTAAAATCAAACATTACAAAAGAATCTAAATAAAGTCTTTCTCTTTCTTTGAGTTTGAATGCCTGTAATTTAAATCCTCGAAATCAATAAAAAAGCACATAACAGCAATGCACTTTTAATTGGGAAAAATTACGTATTCAATTGCCTTATATAACTTTTGTACATTTTGTTCAAAATAACCAATATGCAAAGTATTGGGCTTTACATCTGCGCAGGGGGGGAGGGGACATTGGGCTGTTTATTACACTAGTGCCAAAAGTTTTACAATAATATTTTATTATTCGTTGGCTTTCTTAATTTTGATTGTTTTTATTAGGCTAAGTGTCCAAACTTTTCAACCACTAATTGCAATATCCTATTCCTTAAGATCTCTGATATCTAAAAGTAAACGAATGTCACGTGTCTGTCTGTAGTAAGAGAACACGATAACCACTGAACCATCATGGTTCTTCTTCACAGTGAAGACAATTAAAAAAATTGATACTCTCTTTTAAAGTTCAATTTCTTATTTCTATATCCATGATAAATTGTCATTTGAAAGTTGAAATTTGATAGTGTTGATTTATAATTACATAAAATATAAAACAGCTAATTTTATAGAAATAATTTATTAAAAAAAACTAAACATAAACAAATTTATTTGGGCATTAAAATTTAAAATAAAAAAAAATAAGTTACAAATACAAATACATTTAAGATTTAAATTACTGTATAACACTAAAACAACCTAAATCCTATCATGAATAGATCACAATGATCTGTCTACCTGGCCCAAAATAAATTAAGCAAAATAACATAAAATAACAGAATCTGGGTATGTCTGTCTCTATGTGTAAATATTCCGATATGGTTCTTCTTTACATTATAGCATTTCATAAGTTCTGGAAAGGTTTATAGCTAGGAGGGGAGGGGGAACCACCACCTTCCCAAAAGAAATCACAACCCCCTCCCGCTCCAAAAAAATGTTAGTGTTAGTTGTGGGAGGCCTCTAGGTTCATGTTAAGGGTTCTTGTGTGATTCTGAAGGCCCAGATTATCCAAACTTTGGAAATGTTTGGAAAATAACACCTATAAGAGCATTACAGTGATCACCACTTTTATCAAAATAACACACAAGCAAATTTTATATTGATAGTCAGGGATGGATTTATTATTACTTGTATATTACACCAGATTTTTATGTACTCTAATAAAGTGAAACTTGTAGCTGACTAAAATAATGATCCTCTACATCCATTCACTTTCTGGTACAAGTCCTCTCCAAAACACCTTTGAATATATTCTGTATTTTTAACTGCAATGTAACGCGCTCATTCGCTTAGAGCAACCAACACTCATCAGACAACCTACCCTTTGATTGCAGAACCTTTGTCTGAGAAGTCCTAACTGTGCATGGTGATGAGTTGCACCTGTTTTGGGCCAAGGCATTCCCCCTACTCTAACTATTTATGTTGTGCATGTGAAATAGCAGCAGTAGGAACCATTTTTAATGTTTTAAGTTATGACGCAGTATCGGACCAAGATTCGAACCTATCACCTTCCAGACAACGAGCGTGTTTCGGTACTACAGCATTTGGCTGGCCGTTTACCAGATCTTTACGTACAAACGTACGAAACCTGCTACTTCCCACAAGAATCAAAACCAGCATAGTTACTAATACAATTTATTGTATGAAAACGGTCATGCTGAAATAAAAAATAACAAAATTAATAATCAAAATATTAAAATGTTAAATACATTATAAGAAATAAATCTTGTAAAAGAAAATAAGTCTTTTTTATTTGGAACAATCGTCTATTCCTTATAAAAGGTTGCGTGACTTCGAAATTATGTTTCAAAATGTATAAAAGAAGCTAGGGTTATTTTTTGCTTAAAATTAATCAAAACTAAATGCGAGTTTTAAATTCATAAATAAATCATCATAGACTACTATTAAAATATTCTGGTACAAAAATAAATTAATTACTTGGTCTAATTTTAATGAAAATGAGAAGATTAATTTGCCGTCTTTAAGAAAATCACTCCACTCTATTATAAATGCTTAAAGAAAGAATTCTTACCGAGGTCATTGATCTTGTCAAGCCGGGAAGCACTCAAAGGTATTTTTCAGTACGGATAACACCACATTTTTGACTATACATGGTTTTTTTATCACACAGATATTCCGCACATCTTGAAAGAAAGATTAAAGATGGCCACGCTAGCTTTGTTTTGGTTTGATGCGAAAGCGTTGTTTTGAATGCCGTGTTCAATTATGAACTTTATTTAAAAATAGGCGCTTTCTAAACTGCCAATAATGATAAGGAAAACAAAAGGGATAAAAGTTCGAGTTCACAAACGCATCACACTATTATACTTCCAATACACACCCGCCTGAAAGTGGGGAATCGAACATAACACCATTCAGATTTTCAACTTTATGTGCAGACAAATTCAAAACCACATAAATTACATGAGTTTTAAAATTTGGCCTTCTGGCCTCAAATTTGCTAGTAATAATATTCACGAATACTCGTACTAACACAAAATGACACAATTCCACAAAAATGTAGGAATAAAGGAATAGGATATAAAACATTCTTCATTGAAAGCTTACACATTCACAACTCACTCATGACACTTATTCTCATGGCCTCACAATTTTTAGAAATAAACAAAATAGTTATTTGAATTTGTTAGACCATGTAATGCAATACATAATAATAACTTAAAATAAGTACCCAAACTTTATATTAGGTACCTAATCATTAATAACGATAATAATAATGTTCTAATGTTAGAATAAACCTTAATGCTAAACATAATCTGCATTAATCATCAAATAATTCATTCAAATCTTTTTAATAAAAGAAAGAATAATTACTAAAAATTCTTTTCAAACAAAAAATTTTTTGCTAAAGAAAAGTGAAAATGCATATGTAAATCTTTCTTCGATCAAATCTTTATGTAAAAGATAGACAAGAAAATAATCCTTAAATCTAGATAAACAGAATAATCAAATAAAGTAAAATTATCCTTAATCTAAACATATCATCAAAATAAAATATCCTTAAATCTAAGAACATAAAAAAGGACTGTATTAATTCATCAATAAAACATCAAAATGAAATTAAAATTGCATTTTTGCATATGCGAATCTTAAATTAAGCTCTAAGTAAAAGAAAAGTCTCAAAAAGTGTTTATTTGGCAATTTCTCTTTGGCTGAATAGATAATAAGCTTTTTCTTGTACTTATTTATACAGTCTTTAAAATTAAGAGCAATTGGGGCCTCAGTTCAACCTGAACCTCGAAAGATTGCAGATCAAACCGACGCACTACAATTATATTAATGCCTCATGCTACGAGTCCTGTTTATGGTTATGTCTTGTTTCTTCTTGCGTAACCGTGAACAGGATTCCTGGCGCGGGGCTCAATTCACGAACATTTCTGAAATAAATAGAATGAAAAATGTTCTAAAGTTAAAATCATCAATAAAAATCAAAGAAACTGCAAAGAATCTTTAAATGTCAAACATCATTTAAGCTTTAGTTTTGGTGCTATCTAGGTTGTTCGTCCGAGGAAACAGAGCTGGAACACCCTGGATAGCATCCCTATTGGGCTTTATTCTTCGAAATAAATCAAACAAATCAAAGTACATCTGCTGTGTTCATGAAAATTACTGCTTTTTTGTTTTTAGGTAAATCTTCAGAACGAAAATAAATATAATAGTCTTAATATATAGTTAATATTAAATTATTTTGTAATGCATGTAATATAAAAAGATATTTTAAAATGATCAAATGTGTTTCATTTCTTATTCTTATCTATATAATTTCATGTTTGGTAAACAAGGAACGACAATAATGCTTCGCATCCAAAATTTAAAAAATACGTACCTAAGATTTTTTACGCGAAAAAATCCCAGGTCCCAATCAAATAAATCCGTAAAGAAAACTTGTGTATTCGAATAGAAAACTTTAGTTTTATGCGTTAGAAATAAAATCTTGAGCTCATTTATAAGTTTAAACGAAATTGTAAAGAAATTTGCGTCAAATTATAAATCTAAAAAAATATGCAATTGTTGAAAGTCGAAAAAAAATACGCGAAAAGAACGATACTAATAAAAATACTTAATCGTCTTGGGATTCATCTTGGGGTAGGTTTACTTTCAACAATCGTCTTGCAGAAATCTTGTTATCCGTGGCGTCAACATCATCGGACAATTTAAAACGGGCAACAACTGTACGGCCACCGCCACGTACGTCTTGAACTCTACCGAGGCGATACTTCTTAACCAAGTTGGTGCACTCGTCAACAAGAACAACATCTCCAACGCTTAGCGGAACTTGATTGCATCTCCACTTTACAGTGCGCAATAACTCAGGCAGCAGCTGCTGCTTGTAAACTTCATGGAACTGTCTAGTTAGCTCCTCCAGATGGCTCAAACGACGTGTGATTCTATCTCTGGAACCTGTTTCGAACGAGCAAATCCCGTCGTTAGCTCTACCACCCAACAGATCAGCAGGAGATATGATTCTCCATGTGTTAACATCATTTCCTTGTGTAGCATAACTCAAGGGTTTAGAGTTTAAAACTCTAGCAGTCTCGGCCGTCAGCAACAACAACTCATTGTGGTTAACAACAGCTCCACACAACTTCTTATTGAGGACACGCTTGGCGACCTGGCGCTCTATGCTTCCAACATACGAATGAGCGCCAGTCGGCACAAGGTGCCACTCAAAACTCACATCAGACTTCTTCATAACTTCATCAAGGATTCTCTTTGTGCCAAGGAAGTTCGTGCCGCGATCTGTAGTAACAACTCTGGGCATATTGTAGAATGCTTGAAGCTTTCTGAGGCCAATAATGACAGCCTCAGTACTGTAATCCAGCAGAACATCAATAAACACTGCTTGTGTAAAACGACAACAAGCAATTAACAACCATACCTTGTATTTGGCTGGATTATTCCTGGTGCAGACTCCAGGCCTTGTAACTTCCATTGGACCCGCGAGTTCAAGGTGAACATGGTAGAATGGAATCGAAGATTCTAACCTGTCGGGCAGGACGTCTGCCAAAGTTGGGGCTGAACGACGTGCATACTCTAGACAACAACTGGAACATGATTTAACAACCTGCATAGCCTCTTGGCGGCCACGTGATATCCAAGCATACCTGCGACTTTGTGCCAAAGTCTTTCTGTAACCGGCGTGGCCAAGTTCATCGTGGGCTTGCTGCAGGAACAGTCTGGCCAAATTATTGTGACGATCAATCAAAATAAGGCCAGGGGAATCCTTGAACAGCTTCTTCTTTCCCTCAGCTGCTGCCTCCAAGGCCTCGTCCCCACGGGACTTCATCTTGAGGACTCGGAATTTACGAACAGGATAATAACCGTCATTACCAACGATAGGCCAGTACACCTCTGTCTTGTGATAATAAGGTTGCAGACTATCAAATCTGCCTTCAGCCTCCATAATCATCTCTTTCTCCTGGTTGTATGATGCCAGGAATAAATCACACACAACATCTAGGTAGGTAATTGAAAAAGTGTGGCTGTCATAAAACTTAGAATCACCCATTGGCTCTTGTCCGGCCGGAACCAAAACTCCCGTCAGCTCTTGTCCGGCCGGAACCGAATTTCTTATCGGCTCTTGTCCAGCTGGAACCGAAACTCCCGTTGGCTCTTGTCCAGCTGGAACCGAAACTCTGATCGGCTCTTGTCCAGCCGGAACCGAAACTCCCGTCGGCTCTTGTCCGTCTGGAACCGAATCATTCATCGGCTCTTGTCCAGCTGGAACCGAAACTCCCGTTGGCTCTTGTCCAGCTGGAACCGAAACTCTGATCGGCTCTTGTCCAGCCGGAACCGAAACTCCCGTCGGCTCTTGTCCGGCTGGAACCGAATCATTCATCGGCTCTTGCCTGGCCGGAACTCGTTTCTTAACAAGCAACAATTTAAAACAGTTGGCAGCTCTGAGCACTGCCTGCATGGTTTTGCGGGCCTGCCTGTAGGTACGTCGTGCTAAAGTTCTCCAGAAATCAGTATCTACTACCTGGACAGCCATGCACTTCAATCTGACCATCCGCTGATTCATTTCATCCTCCGGGATGGGGTGATTTACTTCACCCGCCGTCTTTACAGGCCACTGGTCCTGCTCCAAGCGTAGCCATCCAGGTCCATCCTGGTACCTGGATCCTGGTGAAACATATTGAATGGTACAAGCACCTCTGGTGGCAAGATCTGCCACGTTCTGATCAGTAGGAAGCCAGCGCCAATCCTCTGGGCTGGTCAGCTGCTGGATCTCACTCACACGATGACTGTTAAATATGTTTAACATCACAGATTCACTCACAATTTGCGATATTGCGCAGGTGCTGTCACTAAAAAACATCTTGCCTGCCACGACAATAACTCTAGTCTTGGGATAGACTCAATCTTAATAGGAGCCACTTGACTTTTGCCACTGCATAAAATCACTTCGTAGCCTCTGGCCGTTGGCCAACCTAGGTAGACGATGGCTGCGTAGGCTGAACTTGAAGCATCAGAAAAACCAATGATGGTTGGGAGCCCTAATGGCTCATCAGGAACTAAAGAACGCTGAAATGGCACTTCTCCAAGCTTTGCCCTATCTGCCAAACTGTCAACAAAATCATCTCTCAGCTTTGCAGGTACATGCTCATCCCAGGCCACTCCACTAATACAAACCTACCGAAGAATAAGCTTAGACTTCAGGAGTAACGGACACATGAGGCCCAGGGGGTCGTACAATTGTTGTACGACCCGCCAAATCTCTCTCTTCGTTACACATTCTGGCATGGCTCTCCATAAATCTAACAGGTCAAGGTCCTCCAGCAATTTTCGGCCCTTTACCTTAGCGCCATGATTCACCCGAGCAGGTAGAGTAAGAACATCTTCTCTGGGGGCCCATTGAATGCCCAGTACCTTAACAGGATCAATATCATCTCCAGAATAAATAACTAATTTAAAGCTGAAGTTGCCAGGTTCAATCATCTCCTTCAACTCTTCGACCATTTTGACGGCTTCTGGCTTGCTATTGTGGCCGCCAGTATGGTTATCAATGTACGTGCACTGCTCCAGCTTGATAGCTGGAGCATCCTGGTGCAGCACAAACTTGGATCCGGTAGGTTGTTGCTCACTTCTCCACAGGTCCTGCTTTGCAACTACCTCTGCTCCCTTCACGTATTCAGATCCATAAACATCATGAACATCTTGGCGGCTGCGCCCTCCAAAAATCTGTGCTGTAAGTCTCAGGGCTGTGATGGCGAAATCGCCGGCCAATTTTTCCCCAAAGTTAATTTTTTTGGTCAAATAAACTTCGGGGTTGGCATGTTCATCCTCTGCAAACCACACTCTCTTCAGCTGCGAATCTTCATAAGTGGCCGCCAAAGAATTGTAAAATTTACACACATCACAAATACAGGCACACTTGTAACTTCTGAACCGAATGAGATTGTGAAACAATGTGTAGGTGGGTTGTGGGCCATCCATCATGATGTGATTTAAACTTGTTCCATTGCAGGTCAAGCTAGAATTTGCGCAGATTCTCAACGGGGTAGAAATGCTGTCCTTGAAGGCTGAATTAAAATAAACTGGACCTTCATAAGCTAGATCGTGTGGCGTTGCTTTGACGTATACACCACGGGACACCGCTTCTTTGAACACCTTGCAGAATACGTCATATTCGCCGTTTTTTATCATGCGCCGGCGATCACGTAGCGCAATATTATACGCCTGCCGCGAATTGTTCGGCAGCGTATTTGTTGGCAACCAGTATGGGTAAGCTGCCGTCCACTCCTTCTTCACAAGATCCAATGTTAAACCTTCTTTGATTAGATCCTGTTTTTGCTGGTCAACGGCTGACTTGCCTGAGGCAAGTGCCAGGCAGTGCCTGCAGCCTGTGCAACCATTGCACAGCCGCGGCGGCTGCACGCCTAACGACTCCGACGATAGGAAGTCCATCGCTGCAACTTCCAACTTAGTAACTTTACAAATAACAGGCTTACTAACAGGCTTTCCATCAGCAGAAACAACAAGGAAACCTGTGCCAAAAATGCGGCGGTATAATCTTGATTCGCTGATGAGTTTATCCGCCGCCGGAAACGTCGTGGGCGTGACATGCCCAAGGAGAATATCTAATGGACCGTTCACCAATGAAAAGTCCTCTGGCTTCATATCAAACAGAGCAGCTGCGGCGGCTGGGTCCATGCTGCACAGCCCGTCTGTGTCCAATTGTGTGAACAACAGCTGCCTCCATAACATGCTTGTTCTTGTTACGGTCAACCAGGCAGAGCTTAACTGTTGGACATGACTGAACTTTGCCATCAGCCATTGAAATAGTAGCTACACGTCCAGTAGAGGGCAACTGCAACTTCTTGGCAATAGACTGTGTAACCATGGTGAGGTTGGCACCTGTGTCCCACATCCCGGACACAGGCACCTTCCTCTTGTAGACATCCAGGGCGTCCAGCTTCTGGAGCATCAACATGTAATTATTCTCACCCAAAAACGGCGCTTAATAAACAGCTGAAACCTGGGCGACGGACTCGTGAAGCAACGAGTTATGTTTCTGTCCACAATTGTTGATCCTGCAACCTCCAAGCTTCTCAGCCCGCGGACATTCTGAGGCGCGGTGCCCCTTGTTAAGACACAAGATGCACCCGCCGATTTTCATCACAAACTCTTTCCATTCTGGAACAGACTTGGTTGTAAACTTTGAACATTTAAACAAAAAATGTTCACCATTGCAGCCATCTGAAGGACAAGACTGCTTCTTCTTGAACTTGCTAGGTGTACCAGGTTTACCTACGGCGGCCGCAGCTGCGGCAGGATTACCTTTCTTCTTGGACGGCGTGTCCAAGCCGTGACTGCTGCGCATCAATAAGGCGCCACGTTGTTGCTCTAATATATCCAGCAACTTAGGCACGTCGGGGACGTTCATGCTCCTGAGTGCAAGGTCGAGCTTATCTTAAAACTCTTTCGGCAGTTTCTTAGACAGCATCTCCAACAATAAAACCGTGAGCCATTGGTTTGTAGAAACTGTGTCTTTACCATCAGCCTTGGTTATCTGCTCGCGCTGGTTGATGGCACCTGAGAACTCGGCGAGAGCGCTGACAATCTGGCCGCTCTCGGACAATTTACCTTTCTTGTCCCAGTTGTTGTAAATACACAACATCTGTCTGGTTCTAGATTTGAACAGCTGGTCCAAATACGTCCATTGCGCTGCATGCGTGGCAATCTGTTGCAATTGCAGCCTCAACGGTTTATCCTTCATTACTCGTTCACAACTTAATACCATCTGAGGGTAGCTGGGCTCATATCCAGTAGTAAGCTTCTGGAAATTCTCCTTAAATTGCGCATAAGAAGATTCTTGCCCATCAAAGCTGGGAAGGAGTTTCTCGTCTATTCGTGGCATGTATCCATGAGGCGAGAACATCGGACTGGCAGCAAATGATTGAGCGCCAAATGACGGCAGCATAGGATCTGCCGAGGCACCCGAGACTGGCGTAACAGGCTCTTTCTTAGCCTTTGCCAGTGTCTCCATCAGTTTAGTCATATCACTGATAATTTTAGTTGGTAGAGGTATGTAATCACCTTTTATAACTTTCACTATCTGCATACAACGTTGTTGTAAACTGTTTTTGTGAGCTGCGAGATCATCACCAAGAACTAAAACCTCATTGCTTATCGCTCTTAGCTCATCTATGGCATTTAATGTAAGTTTTAACTCGCTATAGTTCTTTCGTGCCATGATAACGTCACTATAAAAATCCTTTAGGTTATTATCATCTTGGATTAACACATCCAGCTGTTGAAAACCGCTCATGGTACGTTCAAGATTTAAGTTCGCATCATGAACAAGGATGCATTCCTTGCCGAGATTAACATTGATGTCTGCGGTATCTGAGACTACCTGCATCACTCTGTCTAACTCTTCGGTTATCACCTCAACTGCCCTAGGCAATCTGTCCGACAATAATTCATACCTAGTCTTTTTAGGTGCCATTTTCACTTTTGTTAACACTGATTACAACTATAGTCACGTGTAGAATTTATTCACATTCAACACATACGGTAACTGTCACTGGCTTTGTCTGGCTGACTGGACTTCATACCGTTTTCATTGTTTCGGTACAACGGCATTTGGCTGGCCGTTTACCAGATCTTTACGTACAAACGTACAAAACCTGCTACTTCCCACAAGAATCAAAACCAGCATAGTTACTAATACAATTTATTGTATGAAAACAGTCATGCTGAAATAAAAAATATCAAAATTAATAATCAAAATATTAAAATGTTAAATACATTATAAGAAATAAATCTTGTAAAAGAAAATAAGTCTTTTTTATTTGGAACAATCGTCTATTCCTTATAAAAGGTTGCGTGACTTCGAAATTATGTTTCAAAATGTATAAAAGAAGCTAGGGGTATTTTTTGCTTAAAATTAATCAAAACTAAATGCGAGTTTTAAATTCATAAATAAATCATCATAGACTACTATTAAAATATTCTGGTACAAAAATAAATTAATTACTTGGTCTAATTTTAATGAAAATGAGAAGATTAATTTGCCGTCTTTAAGAAAATCACTCCACTCTATTATAAATGCTTTAAGAAAGAATTCTTACCGAGGTCATTGATCTTGTCAAGCCGGGAAGCACTCAAAGGTATTTTTCAGTACGGATAACACCACATTTTTAACTATACATGGTTTTTTTATCACACAGATATTCCGCACATCTTGAAAGAAAGATTAAAGATGGCCACGCTAGCTTTGTTTTGGTTTGATGCGCAAGCGTTGTTTTGAATGCCGTGTTCAATTATGAACTTTATTTAAAAATAGGCGCTTTCTAAACTGCCAATAATGATAAGGAAAACAAAAGGGATAAAAGTTCGAGTTCACAAACGCATCACACTATTATACTTCCAATACAGAGCGGATGCGCTAGGTGTTGTAGCACAGTACGGGTAAATTGGATTAAAAGTGGGAACACCTGAATTTGAAATTTGAAATTGCGAACGCTGCATTACTTAATACTTTTAATCCATTTAAAATCTCTACTCTAAAGTTCACCAACAAGTTGTTTGCAGGGGGACAGGACAATGGAATCTATTTACAATCTCTACTCTAAAGTTCATCAATAAGTTGTGGGCAGGGGGACAGGACAATGGAATCTATTTACAATCTCTACTCTAAAGTTCATCAACAAGTTGTGGGCAGGGAAAGGACAATTGAACGTCAAAAATGTTCCTGCCATTGTCTGTGCAAACTTTACCGTACATCTTTTTTATATAAAGTAGTTAGGTTTTTTGTCCAAATCTTAAAATTTTAATAACTACTGAATTGATTAAGTTCTTCTTTTTAGGGAAGCTTCATATAAATCCTAGGATGATTTTAGACTATTTTATTCTTTTGTTATAGACTTTGCTACCAAAATGTCTATGGTGTTAATTTTAAAGCTGTTGGTTATTTTTTTTATATATTTTTATGAATATTTTTACTTGATGCAGTAGTCAATTACCCTTATGTTCATTTGTCTGTTTGTCAGATTTATCAATGGATATAGAATATACGTAGATATTATGACAGGTAAAAAACCAGTACGAGGGAAGAAGATGGAGTAAAGTGGTTGGATGGGGAATATCGTTTTTTTTAGCCCGCTGCGAGTTTTACTTTATTAGAGATCATTAAAATCTTCGCTTTTCAAAATATAAATTTGGTAGGCTGAATTCGCGCTATATCTTATTGAAGTAATTTAAAGGTCCGACATTTTGTGATGTGAATTTCAAAACAGAAATTAAAGCATAAAGTCATATTATCCAATGATGTGTCTACTAGATATTTAAAATATTAAGTATTCCAAACCCTAAACGTATCGTATTTCGAGAAAATCTAGAAGGGAATTTAGAGATATGAAAATATTGAAATTGGGGAATATTAATTAACGTGTGCAAGAATTCTATTTCAAAAATAGGATATTTATTCCCCTCTCCGTTCGTTCAAAAATACCTCCCTATTTCTATTTTTCTAAATATTCAAATTTCTTAATATTTATTTACGAAGTACTTCGTAAATAAATAGAAGATTTTGAAAAATAATAAATTTTTACGTTTTATATTTCTATTTCGAAATAAATCACGCAATCTTAAATGAAGTATGTTCGTTAAACAATTCCGAAATAAAATTTACTAGATATATTAGACTTTTAGGTTCTTTCTATGAAATTAATGTGATGACATAATTTCCTTACTCCAAAAAGTCTACCTGTTAAGAATACGACATTTTAGACGTCTTACTTTTTTCATTGCTTTTTTTACAGGGTAAAATAAAAATTCTTCCTAATATTAAAAAAGTATAATTTTGCATTACGTAAAAAAAGTATATAACGATAATGAAATATATTAAAGTTAACTTATAATAGTTTGTAATTGTATTTGTAACAATATATTTATAGATTCCCTGTTATTTGATATCATCCGTTTCCGGTGTATGCTGTTCAATTTATATCAGGGATAAATATATACACAAAAATTCCTCCAACAAATTTTTATTATTTACCGTGGTCAAAACATATTAAAAAATCTTATTTTAAAAAATGTAAATATAACGAAATAAATTATATTGAAGTTTCTAATTACCCATGTACATTTCTACCTCGTGTCTCCATGAGGTGCACACACACATAGTTCTTCAGTCCTTATTTGAATTTCAGAGTGTATTGACACGTCATACTACGCGTTAGTTAGATACAAAGAAAAGTGAAAAATAATAAAAAATTTAATATACAATGTGAAAACTTCAAATGGAATTATATTAATACAATAAAATAAAGTGATAAATATTATTTGCAATTGAAAATATAGTTATAAAAAAAAGAAGAAAGAAACAAAGTCAAGTGTCAACACAAGATCTAATTCTGTACTGTCGTCCGAAAAGGATTATTGTAGTCTATTGTTTTGCGTGAATGTCATAAGAGTACATGCACGTCAAAATAATAGGCTATGTTTTCTATTTCGGAAGGCGGTACACATAATCATTTAGTAGAGTATATTAAGGTAAGGATTTTGTAATAATTTGTAAATATAAAGTGAAAAGTCTGTTCGTTATAACTTAATTAATCTTATTTTGCCTTTTGGTAATTTCAATTTTAAACGCACAGATTTTATACTGTGAATAATTCGGCAAGCTCCATACTTTGTTTTTAATTATGTTTTTTTTTTATTTTTTTATATCGTTCCAAAATTACAAAGTATCGGGTGTGTTTTATCGATAAGTCTTAGTCTTACCTAAAAATATTGAATCCCTGTGTTCGAAAAGAATTTCCGTGCATTTTTTTACGTCGTTCAGAACGGCTCGGCTCCACATTAGTTAAAAGTGAGTTTTTACAGTAATAATATGATTTAACGGTCTATTTCCTTAAATTAAACTTAAAAACCATATGTTACCAAATATACACACATCCGCAGCCGTATTTCTAGATTCGGCTCCGCGTTTTTTTGCGTTGAAACTCGTTTTTAAATGTACGCTCATATTAAACCTGATTATCAAGCTGTTTTTAAACAAATTTACTTACAATTTTGCTTTGACTCTTATATATTCGCATTCTGATAATTCAGTTCTGACATTAATGTCCGTATTTTTTTTACATTTTAACAACAAATTTTTATGTGACCTAATTATCCGATTGGTCTGATTTTTGGTTTACTGATGTTTGAATGTACAATAATATAAGCGAAGCGGCAAGTACGCATTTTTATTTTTTTCCATCACCCTTTAATTGAAATTCAAATTTATTTTTGGATATTTAGTATTTACTTTCATTTGATGTCCAACTTATTTACTCTAGAACCTCGAGCAAGAAACCATCCACGCATAAAGACACAAGACAAGTATGATTTGAGTAATGTTTTTGGCTTCGCTACTTATTGATTATTCATCCTTGTTAAATTAAATAACAATACTGCAAAAAAAATAAATATATCAATAAACAGTTTTTTGGGTTTTATTACAACATTTATTTTATAATGGTAATGATACAGATATTTAAAAAACACAAAATTATTTCATTAAATTATTTGTTTTACTTTTACTTCTACTTTATTTCTTTCCAACATAATTAATATGATAAACATATTTACAAAAATTATTTCATTCACTTTTCCAGTTCCTTGGTTGCTGTCTTCTTGGTAACTTTTACCTGTCTATCCCAAAATGCTTGGGACTTCTTGGGGACTAGCTTGTTCATCTTCAAGAACATGATGGCGTGGATGGTGTCTTTCTCTAGGTTATAGCGCCTCGATGAGTAAACTAATTTGAGGTGTGAGAAAATTCTCTCACACCTCGCATTAGAAACAGGTAAGTTGTTGAAGTTGGTCATCAAACTGACAAGTCCAGGGGGATAACATATCTGCTCTGCAACATGTTCATACCTGGCAGTAAGCATCCTGTGGCTTGCGGTCATTGCTCCTTGTTTGTACAGTTTCTGGCGTTCTTCAACATCAAAATCCTTGGACTTAGATTTTTTGACTTTCGCAATTTCCTCCTTTATCTTAGCGACTTCACGTTGGTAACCGTATGTCAAGGCATGCAACTTGGATTCGTCTATATTATTCCAGTCCTTCAGCCCAGCTTTCAGGTGTTTCTTCATGACGTCCAGGGGATCCTTCTGTTTGTCACGTTGTTCTTTCTTTTTCTTCTTGGCTGCTGCTTGAGCCTGAATTTGTTTGAACTCTTGTTGTTTGTTCCAAAACATCTTTTGGATGGGTGTCATCATGCCTGTAATACATAAATATAATTAATAAAAATGATAATTGAATTATTTAACTAATGTTATTATTATTATCTATTTTAATTAATATTGTATATCTTTACCTGTGGGAGGTGCAGTTGCTGGAGAATCGTACTCGTCAGCTTCGGAATCCTCATTGTCGGCATCCGCATTAGCACTACGCAGGTCGGCCTCTTCATCTGCCTTTTCTTCAGGACTTAGGTTGGCTCTCAGTGAGATTCGGTGTAGCCGTTCACCCAACAACCTACAATTTTTGGGTGCTTGTTGTAAGATTGTTTTTGCTTCATCCTGTGTCACCGTAAAGCTTTGTGTGCCACTCGCAATCATTTCCAAATGACTGCGTGACAGGGGGTGTAGGTAGAGACAGACTTGCCAGCCTGCATTATTACGGACAATCTTGTTAACTCTCTGGTGAAGGAACTTGAATACACGTCTAGCGAATAAGTTGCCAGGCATACTTGTCCGTAGGGTAAAGAACACCGTATCCAGCATGGTGAACATCTGGACGATTGTGGCCTCATGGGCTTGGGCGGGAATTGTCAGCATGGTATCCACACACTCCAACACTTGCAGGACTTCTCTGAGGGCAAGAACCTGGTCAGGTGTTGGCCACAGATTGTCAAACTTCTTGTTGACTAAAATAAAAATTAAAAATTAATTCTATTGATATATACAGTTCTAATTTTTAATTAAGGGAACGAGAGAAGAAATAATTTATTTAGTTTAAATTTTAATAAACTTCTATTTGTTACCTTTCTCTTTTGTTTAATTAAGGGACAGAGAGAAATTTAAGTTGGTAATTTTGTTAGTTTTAAATTGTTGTTTAAATTATAATTAACTTTTTTGGGTTTACCTTTCTGATCCTGCACGGATTTTTTCACCTTCTGAAGTAGTTGTTTGTTGTCAAACATCTCTAAGAACCGCTTTATCATGTTCATTCTGGAGCTCCATCTCGTCTCCACGTATCTGGTAAGCATACGATGTCCACTCTCTACCAAAATGCGACGCAGCTTCTTGTTATTCATAATTTTACTGACCAGCTTTGCCAGGTTAATTATGGTTCTGTTGTACCTCTTCCCTTTCTAAAAATATAATATTTGTTAATTTTCACGTTTTTGTATAATTTATTATTTAACTTTTTAAGTTACTGTATAAGTTATTTAGTTGGTTCTATTAATCATTTAATTAATTTACTTACAACTTTGGCAGCTGCCTTCAACGCCAACTCCACTTGGTGGTTGAGGCAAACGCCTCCCACTATTAGTCCACATTTTTGCTCATCACATATCATTGTTTTCTGGATGTTCTCTTCCATTAGTTTCCCGAAATTTGTGATTGCTGAAAAGAAATAATTTAATAAATTAATATAATTTAGTTAAATGCATTTCGTGAAACTACCCCTGTAAATCATTAAATTTAATTCATTGAATTTTTTGGGAATGAATTTAATTTAACTTTACTTACCCTCTCTTTGTTGTGGATCTTTGATGGCGATGGACCTGTAGAAAATCGCACTTGATATGCCGCCATCGCCTTGTCTTGTTCCTGCCAGGGTTTCTTCACCTCCATCCTGACCCTCACCTTCGGCTTCTACAACACCATCCTCAACCTCATCTAAATCTTCTGCTTGTGCAACTCCTTTGTCAACCTCATCTATAACCATATCCAACGGGATTTCATCTTCACTATCAGCCTCAGGTGTGTCTTCCTTATCACTATCATCATCATCATCACTGACTTCCTCATCTTCATCCTCATGGTTCATGTAACTTGTATACTCTGTGGGGGTTTTCCCGTGCTCTTCATTGAGTATCTTGACGGACTAAAGAATGAAAAATAAATTAATGATTTACTTTCTAATGGTATTGTTTTAGAATATTAATTCTCGTATTCATTCAAATATTCATCTAAAAAAACTGGTTTTATCTTACAATTGTACATTTTACATCCGCGGAAAGCCATTTAAAATACGATGAGAGAAAAAACTATTAAATAGTTATGATTTTATAATTATAATTTATAATTTTTCATTACCTTTACACAGTTGGCAGCCGAGTCGGATGTGGAGCTGAGAAGTTGATAATGCTCAAGCCCAAACCTTTTCAACAGTTGTTCGAAATATTCGTAGATGCTGCGGCCGGTAGCATCGGGTTTAGGCATCTAAACATAAGTAATTAATCAAATTATCATTTAGGTATTTGTGGTCATTCTAAATTTCTAAGAATTAATTTTAAACTTATACCTGTTCACAGGCGAGCAACAATTCTTTGGGACCTTCTGCATCGGTATAGTTTGCAGTTACTGAAAAATTAGTAATTCTTTTATATTATTCATAATAGTTTACTTTACTTTATTTAATTCAGGTTATGTAGCTGCTGCAGTTGTAATTGCATTAATAAATAATAATAGTTTATTTATTTTATTTAGGTTACCTGCAATGAAGTCGGTGTGGTGAACATTGCCGAAGTCGAAGGAAAGGTGCAAACCTGCGGAAACAAAGATAATATTGATTATAATTATTTGTTATTTAAAATAATTAAATATTAACATTTTTTCCGCAGGTGTGCACCTTTCCTTCGATTTCGGCAATGTACACACCTGCGGAAGTAAAGATAATTTAAATTAAGTATTTGTTATTTCTTTCAGATTTTGAAATTATTTAGTAATGTTTTAGTTTACAAATTATAATACTTAATAGTTAATAGTTATTAATACCTTTATTTTCTAAAATCTTCTTGAAGGATTCCATGTAATACTTGTGCTGCCCCTGCAGCCAGTTATGAAGCTGTTTGCTGGTGGGTGCATCCTGCTTGTTGCCTTTCTCAAGTAAACCGACCTGCTTGGCGATGAGATGGTCAAAGGCATTGCCATCCTTATCCTTAAAGCGAATTTTTTAAAGTTAGTATGTTTTTCAACACTATTCTAACTGACATGAAGATATATTTCGATTTTAGCAATCATTTTCAATTCATTTTGTTTAAAAAAATATAGGTATGAGACATTAGATAACAGCAAATATGATCAAAAATATTAAACATACATTTACCTTAAAGCGAAGGAAACTTTCATTATTAACCAGTTTTCCTGTGATGTGGCGCAGCGCTTCTAAGGCAGTGGTGTATATTTTGACTTCATGGATAACTTCAGCATCTGCCTGGGCCTGTTGAAACTTCCTCTGAAAGCTGGCCAGGTTCACTCCCTTCCTATACTCTCGGTAAACATCTCTGTGGTCATTGATCCAGTGATGGCGAAACCTCCTAAACAGGTAAGCAATTAATATTATTTTTTTTTAGCAAAGCTACTCTATAATTCACCTTGTCCGTCAGTATATATTTTTAATCAATGTTTATGAATACTTAATACCAGTGTTCTGGAGCCGGAGCCGGGAGCCGGGAGCAGCAACATTTTTGGTGGAGCCGGATCCGGATCCGGAGCCGTATTTTTTGTTAAAAACGGCTCCGGCTCCGGACTAGGTAAAAATGATTTTTTTAAGTAATATTATAATTTGGCAACGGTCTATTTCCATATAATAAACTGAAAAACTATTGTTACTTAACAAATAGACACACATCCTTCTACTTTTATATAGCTTTAATCAAATAAAAGCAAAATATTTTATATTATTTATCTTATTTTATCAAATTCAATAATGAAAAAAAATTGATATATTAATTTTAAGGTAGGAGCCGGAGCCGGAGCTGGAGCCGGAGCCGGGAGCCGTATTTCCAAATACGGCTCCCCGGAGCCGGAGCCGCGTCAAAATTATACGGCTCCGGCACGTTGCGTTAATACATCATGTTATTTTATGTCAACTTAATATTATTACCTAAGAAGGTTAGTTTCTTGCAGTATAAAATCTCTCCTTGCTTTTGGATCTGTGGGGCATTCTTTCACGTGGTATGTGTCATCCCAGGTATTGAAGTGACAGTATTTGCACCCCCGCCCCCACGGGGTCTTATGCTTACCCTTTCCAGGGTAGTTGGGGATCATGTAAGCATGATCTTCAAGCACTTTAACCAAGTAGACATAAACCTGAAGTAATTTTAATTTTATTAAACATTTTATTTAATAATCTCACACCTGTAACTCTTTTTTTAGTTGTTCCTTTGTTGACTTTTAGTTTTGGTTTCAAAAAGTGTCACTTTTGCCCCCCCCCCCCCCCTCTACATTTTATTATTATTTTTAGTATTTATGTTTGTACCTTATCACCATTACTATATGTTATCCTCTTCCCATCAAGGCGGTCATAGAGCGAGTGTGTGTCACCTTGTACTGTATCCACGCAGTCTAGGTAATCAATAGAACAGTTAATTTAATATATAGGTAAAGTAAAACAAACTAGTATTCTAGAAATTTATGTATTTACGGTTGAGATTGTATGGTTATTAATTATAAATATAATATAATGTATTTTATTTAAGTACAGACAAATAGACATCCTGTCAATTAAATTTTTAATGTTACTACCTATGTTATTGATATTAATTATACTAATTTAAGCTTACCTTTGATGAACATATGTTCCGAACTGTCACTGTTCATCTTGGGTTTATTCTTGGATCCTGCTTTTGGCTTTTCTCCAGCTGGGGATGACTTTGCTGAAGAAGTTGTGTCTCCAGCTGGTGTTGTAGGTGTGGCTGCGGCTTTAGGTGTGGCTGTTGTACTTGTATGGAGACGGCGGCGGCGTTACGTTGAGTGGGCGCATTGGTGATGTATCTGGTGTTGTTTGTGAAGCTGGTTCTGAGCTTGCTGGTTTTGACCTTAAAATAATTAATTAATTAATTAATATTATTTTTCCCTTACCCTCTGGACAAAATAAAAAAATTATTTGGCTACTTGTTTTTTTTACCTCGATTGGGGAGAAGGTTTGGGGGATGAAGTTGTTTTTTCAGGTTCTGGGCTTGCAGGTTTTGACCTTAAAAAAATAGCCTATTATTTTAATTATTAATTAATATTATTTTTCCCTTACCCTCTGGACAAAATATAAAAATTATTTGGCTACTTGTTTTTTTTACCTCGATTGGGGAGAAGGTTTGGGGGGTGAAGTTGTTTTTTCAGGTTCTGGGCTTGCAGGTTTTGACCTTAAAATATTAGCCTATTATTTTAATTATTAATTAATATTATTTTTCCCTTACCCTCTGGACAAAATAAAAAAAAAAATTATTTGGCTACTTGTTTTTTTTACCTCGATTGGGGAGAAGACTCTTTTCTTCTTTTCTTCACCCTTGGAGGTGAACACAACTTTGTTATTATGCGCTTCCGTTGTGGATCAGCTATTTTTGACGCCACTGGAGTGCAACTGAAAATTAAATAAATAAATAAATAAAGCATTTCAGTGTTTGTGTTTTGTTACAATTTTCTCTGGTTCTTTTTAGAACCCACCAAATTTACCAAATTTGGGATTATATTCTAAAAAAAAATGGCCTCTCTTGGTGTGTAGAGCACCGAGAGTTGCTGAATATGGAAGGAATTTGCCCCCGGAGGATGGATTACTCAATGCGACCCAACCTAACCTGACCAAAAGTAAGTAAGGATATTTTTTTAACATTTACCTACCCTAAGATAAAAAGTTACTGTAAAAATACAAAGGAACCCACTACTTTTCATAATCCCCTTTATTATAATTTTATTAGGGGTATAAATATAAAATGAAAATATTATTATTACCTAATGGTATTAGGGTATAAATATAAAATGAAAATATTATTATTACCTAATGGTATCAATGGGGGTTATTTTTTTTGTGGGGGTCCCCAACCCCTCCTTTTCCTCCAACATTTCCGACATTGGAGTGCAACTGAAAATTAAATAAATAAATAACATTTACCTACCCTAAGATAAAAAGTTACTGTAAAAATACAAAGGAACCCACTACTTTTCATAATCCCATTTATTATAATTTTATTAGGGGTATGCATTTGAGCTTAATAGTAAATAAAAAGTAAAAATACGACGAAACCCACTAATTTTATAAGGGGTAGTTTCACGAAATGCATTTGAGCTTAATAAATAAAAAGTTACTGTAAAAATCCCATTTCTATAATTTTTTTTAGCATGGGTAGATGCACTTCGTGAAACTACCCCTTTTAGTTTTTTTATAACATTATTAAATATAAAATGAAAATATTATTATTACCTAATGTTATCAATGGGGGTTATTTTTTTTGTGGGGGTCCCCAAACCCTCCTTTTCCTCCAACATATCTTCAACCTCATCCAAAACATCGGATATGCTTGCATCGTCGATCTTACGTTCACGGAAACTACGCGTAACTGAAGAGTCAGGCATAGCTTGGACAACCTCACTGTCAATATTAATAACATCCGAAACATCGGACATGTTGTCATCATCGTCAATCTGACGGTCACCTATAACTTTATTAGAGTCAGGCTCAGCCATTCTCTAACAATGTTGTAACTGAACTAAAACTAAAATAAAAAGATTAATATTAATTATGACTTTATGACTTTAAGCCTAAGGTGGTGAAAATGGCCAGGTTACCGCTTACATTGGATGATTGGGGGAAGAAAAGGGTTAACAACTTAACAGTAACTCCACCCATAATTTTATTTTTTGGAATAGTAAGGGATAAAATAAACACACATAAAAGAAAGTGTGGGGGGGGGGGTAATCCGTATCCAATTACTACAAGGGAAATCATGAGATGTGTTGGAAAATATTTATATGACATGTAAGACTAAGAATTCTCCTAATTTCCCCTTGAGGAGGGGGGAGGATTTGATGCTTAATCTGCAGAAGGGGTAATTTAACACTTAATTTACCCTCCGTAAAAGATTAAAGATTATTTGAAACCTGCCCCACCCCCCTTTTTCAACACTTCTTATTTGAATATAATTATATGTAATCTTTTTTTCTCCACCCATCATAACGTAATGGTTAGGAGGAGGGGGGGGGGGGGGGAAACAACAAGATTTAATTTGGATTTAATACGATGAAATTTTAGTAAATAAATTAGCCGTTAGAGGCTGAATATTTCAAATTGTTTTTCAATTTATACTTAAGTTTCATCATTCATTGGTAAGAAAAGTTAAAAATTATATTTCAAGTTTTAGAAACCTATTTTTAAGAAAAGTTACATTTGAGATGAATAGAATTAAAAAAGTATTCGGTAATGTAGACAAACAAAATTGCTTCAAAGTTACATATTGGAAGTTACATAACAAGGATTTTCAGCATTATTGTCAGCTTGCTGTTTGTCACTTTATGAAGGCTTTTTGGCCAATTATAGAATAGATTGATGATAATGATATGATGAATATCTGTATCATTTCATATCTTTTAAAAACAAAGTTTTATACCAACGTTTTCTTTTTGGTTTGCTCAACAATTTTGGGGACTTGGGGAATTTTGGGACTTGGTTGCTTCATTAAGTTGAGTGTAAAAACGTTTCAACTATTAATTGTTATTTACAAAAGGGGTAATTTTGTGCATCATCATTGGGAGTGTACATCAATTTATCGGCCATTATAATATAAGGTTATAATTTATAAAGGTGTCATATATATAAACCTTTCTTAAAAGTTAAAAAAACTCTCTCCCGTCACCCAGCATTAGTGGAAAATTTTTATAAAGGAAAATTTAAATAAATAAAGGGATTATTCTTTGTATTTTTTTTTTTTGGGGGGGGGGGGGGTTATAATAAAGGTGTCATATATATATTATGGAAAATTTTTATAAAGGAAAATTTAAATAAATAAAGGGATTATTCTTTGTATTTTTTTTTGGGGGGGGGGGGGTTATATTCAAAATCTTCAACCCTTTCTTTTCATATAGCAACCCTTCTTAAATAGGGGAGGGGGGGGAGACTAGTGTAAAATAAACAGCCCATTGCCCTTCCCTTTTTTTTTTGGGGGGGGGGACTATAAAGGTGTTACTTACATGTAAAACCCTTCCCCCACCCATATATGTTTGATTATATTGACCTCTAGGCTCTAAATGCGGATGCCACTTATTTTAAAGGGTATGTAAAGATAAAATTTTTTCATGCTATTAGACTATTATTATTAACAAATTAAAAATCTTAACATTTTCTAAATAATAAATATCGAAGATTGATTTTACGGCATTAGGTTGGTTTATAAAGATAATTTACATTTTACATTTTACAAATTTGTAATTTAAAGTTAAATTGTAGGTTGGCGACGAACGAGAGATGGGCCAGCCAACTTCAAGTTACTTGGATACTAAGGGGAGAAGAAACGGCGGCGCAACCGCCGAAAACTGCCGAGAAAAGGCAAAATAAATTTCAGCGGCTTATCTGAAGGTAATGATGAAATTACATTTTTGCATACAACCCCTTTATTTTAATGGCTTTCTCTACCTTTTCAACGCCTTTCTCTTTCTTTTAAATGCGTAATTATTTTTTATATACGCATAAAATAAACTTATAAAGTTAATTATTTTTTAATATTTGATTTTGCAGTGTTTTTATACTTATATTGTGAACGTTTTGAAATTGAATTATATCTGCATTTGCATTATGAAAAATACTAATTATTATTATTTATTACCTTAATAATTTATTTCAGTATAAATATCCGAATATGAAATCTAGACCCAGCACGAAACGAAGGAGCCTTCGAATACTTGAACGACTTGACCCAGGTATAATATATATTGAATTCTATTTATTTTTAGTTATTCCAAGTGTAATATAATGAATAAATAATCCTTATACTAAAGGATCTCGCTAACCGATGAACCGATCGGGTTCTCCTTTTTACCTTTTAATTTACCTTTTTAAAAGCGAAGCTTTTCTATAATTATGGTCGGTCCGTCCGATTTAAGTTAAGTTTAAACTTTAAAGTTAAACTGTCCGTTTGTATAAACTATAGGACTAAGTTAATAAATTTATTTAGTGTATAAGATTTAATTCATTAAGGTGTGGCTGTTGTAATACTTTAACACTCCTGCGTTTGTCCACTCCGACGTTTGGGACTCCTGCGTTTGTCCACTCCGACGTTTGGGACTCCTGCGTTTGTCCACTCCGACGTTTGGGACTTTGAAATAATAAATAAGATTTAATTTATTAAGGTGTGGCTGTTCCTCCTGTTGCTGTTGATGATGGCCATGGACGAGATGATCGGGTTGTTCAACCAAGAGGACAAGGTATTATATATAATCATATTTTTATTATTACCTATTCCAAGTCTTATATATCTTGTACATATTAACCTAACCTAACCTGTACAGAAATACTTAAAATTAATATTTTAATTTAACACTCCTGCGTTTGTCCACTCCGACGTTTGGGACTCCTGCGTTTGTCCAGTCCCCTTACTTTGAAATAATAAATAAGATTTAATTCATTAAGGTGTGGCTGCCGCTGTTCCTGTTGAACCCCAGCCTGATGGGCATCGTCGAGGCCATGGACGCCGTAATGTTCCAAGAGGACAAGGTATTATATATAATTGGGACTCCTGCGTTTGTCCAGTAACCTTACTTTGAAATAATAAATTCACCTTTTGGAATGAATTTAATCTGATTGCGTTGAGATATTTTATGATTTTGAAAAATTAACCATTTAAATTAATAGTAAATATCATACAGAATTGCTTACATGATTATTATAAAACAAGGATGAAAACATGCATAAAACAGAAGCTCCAAAAAAATGCGTCAAAAAATCTAAGCTGGATCTTTAATTAAAATGTATTTTTTTTGGCTCTTTAATTAAAATGTATTTTTTTTGGCTTTTATGGAACTAATTGTAATCTACAGAAGGGAAAATCACTGGGGATGTACATCGATCTATCGACCACCCTCCTGAGAGATTTTAATTTTAATTTTGATTTAATTTATTAAGGTCATGCTCAACAGGTTGTCCAGCAGATGGGGAACAACAACAATGTTGGTGTTGCTCCGGCTCCCCATCAAGCACCACAGCCCCCGCCCCCCCCTCAACAACAGCCCCCCCCTCAACAGCCGGACCCCCCTCAACAGCCCCCCCCCCAACAGCCAGACCCCATTCCAAACCCCCCCCAACAGCCCCCCCCACAGCAAGAACCTCGTCGTGACCGTGTCGTACCTATTTTCAATTTGACAATAGGTGCGCACGCCACAGTCAATATTAACAATAATCAATTTGAATTCTATTTAAATTAATATTTATAATTTTGTAATATTATTTCATAATAGAATTCAAATTGATTATTGTTAATTTTGTAATATATATTATTATTGATTTTATTGTTAATTAATTTTCGTAAATTTGCAGATTTTTTAAAGGGGTAGTTTCACGAAATGCATTTAAACTTGATTTAGTGAACCGCATATTTTATCCTGGTTAAATGGTTAAACTACATTTATATGGCATATATTTGAAAAAATTTCAATTTTCTACCACATAGTTTTTAAAATGTCAAGACTTGAAAATCGTCTTTTTAAATTGCATATATCACAAAAAAGACAATTTTCAGGTCTTGATATTTTAAAAACTACGTGGTAGAAAATTGAATTCATTTCAAATATATGCCATATAAATGTAGTTTACCCATTTAACCAGGATAAAATATGCGGTTCACTAAATTAAGTTCAAATGCATTTCGTGAAACTACCCCTTTTCTTTAGTTTTAATTTTTTCATTTTCATTTAATTTTTTTTTCAATTTCATTGTTTCATTTTCATTTTGTATTTCATTCATTTCATATTCATATTCGTGATATTGTAAAAATAAATGTGATAAGAAACTCGAAATAATACACTTTTTTATTCATTCTTATGGTCGGTCCGTCCGATTTAGAAAGCGTAGCAACTCTATAATCATTACCAGAATGTCCGTACGTCCATTTTAAACATGTTGATTTTTCGTCCGAGATAGTTAGCTTTTATTCGTTAACGATGCAAGAAATAGCTATTGATAATTTTAAATACGTGGAACGCTTACCTAACCTACCTAAGTATATCAAATAACTATATCAAACGTCTCTCTTCCTTGGATACAAACGGCTGCGCCCCTAGCATTTAGAGGCGATTTAGTCTTTAATTTAATTTCATAAGATTAAAACCAGTTTTTTTAGCCCTGACGTGCCGTTTAACGATGCAAGAAATACTATAGCTATTGATAATTTTAAATTTAAGTCTTCAAAGTTAAAATAAGTACACAAATAATCACGGCAGAAACATAAGTATTTCGTAAACATATATTAATTAACGACCTAACTAAACTTTAACTATATCAAATAACTATATCAAACGTCTCTCTAGCCTAAAACCATCTAAGGACCTATACGAAGCTGTACTGTAAAGGAGAACCATATAGGTTCAGTGGTTAGCGAGATCCTTAGCTACAGACAAACAGAGCTTACTTCTTTATATTATAGGATAGATTCATACAATTATTAACCAAGTCTCATCGCATTCGCAAGTCTTAGTAACAGACATTAAGAAATTCAAATTATAGAGCAGCATCGCAATTACAAATTAAATTAAATAAAAATAAGAAAATTATTTTTCATAGTTTTATTATTATAGCATATATATGTCAAGTTATTTATGTGGAATCTAAATATTCACAGGAATACGATCTCAACTCAACGCAACATCAATCGATAATGATCACAGACTCAGAGTCATCACTCGCGCCACCTTCGTGTTCCAGAACTTCCAGGATGGCGTCAATATCGTCATCATCGGAAGATGGATTTACATCGCCGGAGATATCGGGATATTCGTCTTCATCTGATGATAGATCTACTGTGCCATCTAAATTAATGGCACGGTCATAGACATCTAACGACTGGATAACGTCGTCACGGTAACCGTTGCATTTGGCTTCAAGTTGCTGCAGAACAAGTTCATTTTCTTCGCGTGTCCGCTGAGAAGATGGAAGGGCTTGGTGAAGGAATTGGTATATACCAATTCCTTCACTAAATAGCCTTAGCGCCTCTTACGAACACTCTGAAACCCCGACCTGAAAAGCAGGTTACATATATCTTTAAAATATCTGTGTAGGACCTGATAATGGGCGAACCATCCAGGCATCAGGTCGGGGTATAAAGCCGGTTCTGGATCTGTGCAGGTAAGAGTACGGGGGAAGTAAGGAACCAAGTCATCCATCATCACGTTGCGCCTGCGGTCAACTCTGACTCTCTGTCCTTGTTCCGCCATAACGATAGCAAAAGTAAAACAATGCAACAAAATAAATACTAGAGAATGTAGAATGTAGATGATATGAATTTGTAGTACTGTAGTAAATGTTCAAATGTTGTCACTTCAAAGGTCCGTAAGCAAATGAAATTTCAAGGAAATCATTACCCCCTACAAATTTAGATTTTTACCACCATTTTTACTATTTTTCTTTGTTGTTGGTTTCCAAGAAATTATTAAGATTTATAATATTCTAGATATCTTCAAATATGAAGTGTTGGGAATGGGATGTGTGAAATATTTTTAACAAGGATGACAATATCCATTAAAGCAAAACATTAACATAAATGCATAAGTATAATCAAAATTATAAGTAAGTATTCTGTCTATAAATTATATAAATACTAACATACTGACGTCTATAACCAACACAAATTATAGAAAAGCTTCGCTAATTCCTAGTATTTTGAATTTTCCATATGTTTTGTTTTGTTATTTCTTGGGGGGGGGGGGAACATTAACATAAATGCA
This sequence comes from Acartia tonsa, assembly GCF_053477335.1. Taxonomy (NCBI): domain Eukaryota; kingdom Metazoa; phylum Arthropoda; class Copepoda; order Calanoida; family Acartiidae; genus Acartia; species Acartia tonsa. The sequence goes on along the minus strand of NC_137269.1, from coordinate 48,255,546 downwards.
TAAGTATAATTATAAGTAAGTATTCTGTCTATAAATTATATAAAATAGTAATACTAACTGACGTCTATAACCAATACAAATTATAGAAAAGCTTCGCTAATTCCTATTTTCCATATGTTTTGAATTGTTATTTCTTGGGGGGGGGGGGGGAGGGGAGGGGTCAATATTTGTATCGTAACGGTCAACCTTCAAACTAGGGGGGGCGAGGTAGGGGTAGACAACATTTCTTAAATAGGGGAGGGGTGAGACTACACTAGTATAATAAATTATAATCTTACCCACTCCCCAAGTTAAAAATTAATCGTGACCCCCCCCCCCCCCCTCATATATATAAACATAGTGAAAATGAAATTATAAGAATCCTTGTTACTCTATAATTAAGGTATGTCCATACGTCCCTCCGTCCGAGTCTTTTTACGGAAATACACTATATTGTTATATATAGAAAAAGATTGTTATAAATGTTTTATCACGTATTTTACAATTTTTTTTGTCCATTTTCACCGCTCATTATGAATATGGGCGGAGTGGTAATGCGCGCTCCCCCCCCCAAAAAAAAGGGGGAAAAACATAAATATTAGGAGGGGATAGGACAGTGGACAATAATAATAATCTATATTCTATCTTTATATATTTAGAGGTGTAATTTGTAAAAATCTCAAAATTTTTAACATTTTCTCCATGTAACCCCCTAAAATTGGGGTTGGTGTTGTATGTAATAAATATTAGGAGGTAATAGGATATCTGTTTAGCTCCCCCCCCCAAAAAAAAAAAAGGGGGAAAAACATAAATATTAGGAGGGGATAGGACAGTTGACAATAATAATAATCAAAATGACATTTTTCTCCATGTTCTAATCGACTGACAGAAAAAAAACAACAAATCCAATTTGTTCCTACAAAAAAGTATGAAATGAAATTTTTGTGAGATGAATTTTTAGGGTACTTATTGGGTCTTATTGTATTATTTGAAAAATATACAAAGGCAAAGTGATAATATACGCCAAATAATAAAGAAAATTTCCAAGTGAAAACAATATGGAAATATTATGATAATACATAGTATTTGTTTCCTCATCCGATATTAAATATTAACTAACATAAAATAACTTATCAAATTATACTGTAAAAAAGTATTGGGTGCTAGGTTTACCGCTTGACCCTACATAATATAATCAATCTTTCTCTATGCTGAACTGATAAGAAATAAACAATTTTATTTTTAAGTTTAGGCAAATTTAGGATTATGTAATTGTAAATTCAATTGTTTAAGTTTTAACGTTTTTCTATTAGCTTAATGCTTCAAAAGACAACCATACATTGTTCCAAATGGTCTATTTATTATTCATAATTTTAGAGCTTCGCTACTTATGTATGTTTTATTAGGTAGACATGTAAGAATTCTCCTAATTTCCCCTTTGAGGAGGGGGGGAGGATTTGATGCTTAATCTTTCATGTCCCACGGTCCACGGATAAAAAACAAATATATAATATCGTAACCAACCTGGTAATGGTATGGTAATAATTGGGATGGGGGGGGGGGGGAGAAACAAGATTAAATTTGGATTTAATACGATGAAATTATAGTAAATAAATTAGCCGTTAGAGGGTAAATATTTCAAATTGTTCTTAAATTTATACTTTCATCATTCATTGGTAAGAAAAGTTAAAAATTATATTTCAAGTTTTAGAAACCTATTTTTAAGAAAAGTTACATTTGAGACGAATTGATTTCACAAAGTATTCGGTAATGTAGAAAACAAACAAAATTGCTTCAAAGTTACATATTGAAAGTTGGAATATAGGAATCTTCAGTGATACTATATTCTCTTTATAACACTTTATGAAGGCTTTTTGGCCAATTATATTATAGATTGATGATAATATCTGATAATATCATTTCATATGTTTTAAGTTTTAAAAACATTCTTTCGCAAGGAAGGGAAATTGAAATTTTTTTAAAAAGGGTCAACTAAATAACATGACACGGATATGAAGCAAAATTGTAAGTGAATTAGTTGGAAGACTCTAATTGCAATAAAACCTACTCTTTTTGAATAAAACAAATATACAAAGTTTTTACTTTTTAATTCGTTCGTTCTTTAAGACAGATAGCTATTTCTTTCATAGTTAAACGGCTCCTCGGGGCTAAAAAAACTGGTTTTAATAATCAAACGATTGTACATTTCTGTTCTGTCTATATATCATAGTTATCATTGAAAACCAAAGAATAAAATAATAGGATGTCTGTTAATCTCCACGGATAAAAAACAAATGAAAAAAATTATATTTGATTTGCAATAAAAACTACTCTTTTTCTGTTCTGTCTACTCTATATATGTCATAGTTATCATTGAAAACCAAAAAATAAAATAATAGGATGTCTGTTAATCTCTCTCTACCAAGGATCTCAAATTGAAATCTGAATCTATTTATATTCATTTCTTTTTTTCATGGCTTGGGGGAGGGGGGAGGCGAGGGGTTATTAATTTATTTAAGTAAGAGAAACAACGAAATTTCATGTCCCACAGTCCACGGATAAAAAAATATATTTGATTTGCAATAAAAACTACTCTTTCTATGTAAAACAAATATACAAAGTTTTTACTTTTTAATTCGTTCGTTCTTTAAGACAGATAGCTATTTCTTTCATAGTTAAACGGCTCCTCGGGGCTAAAAAATCTGGTTTTAATAATTAAGTTAAAATTAAAACTATAGCAACTATTTTTTGAAGCGAAGCTATTTCTGATTTATTTACATAAAAACTGATTTATTTAAATAAAGCGGAAAGCTGTCTATAATACGATGCGATAAATCTCTATTTTTGAAGCGAAGCTATTTCATAATTAAGTTTAATAGGATGTCTGTTAATCTCTCTCTACCAAAGGATCTCAAATTGAAATCTGAATCTATTTATATTCATTTCTATCCACCAATAAGAAAATTCTATAATACGATGCGATAAATAGCTATTTTTTGAAGCGAAGCTATTTCATAATTAAGTTTTTTAAAAATCATTTCTCTTTTTTACCAGAATCGATATAAATGCGATATAATTAATATATCCGAAGTTCCTAATCCAAACACAAGTATTATTAACTGATTTTTTTGACATGCAACTCTATAATTAAATAAATCATTACCAGAATCGTTTTGAAAGTGTCTAATAAAATTGAATCTAAAGACTATCCACCAAAAATGAATATAAAAAGCTATTTTGAGTTTCTATCACATTTATTTTTTACAATATCACGCAAAAGTTATTTTTATAATATTTACAATTTAATTTCAATATAATTATTTAAGTTTCTATTTACAATACAATTACAAATAGTTATATATATAGTTAATGTTAATTAAGTTATTAATAATTACAATATAGTTACTTAATATAGTTACAGTATATACATATTAATTAAATTGCTGTACAATATAAATGGTATTATTTTGCTGCTGAGGCATGGGGATATGCTGTCCATTTATTACAATAAAATAATTGTTGTTGTTGATCGTTATATTATTTTCAACAACATTCCCCACACCTCGCGGTCCTGGAGGTCCTGGAGGGCCTGGAGGTCCGCCCGCTGGTCCTTGTGGTCCTTGTGGTCCAGGTTGGCCTTCTGGTCCAGGTGCTCCGGGTTGCCCCCTTGCCCCACGAAGGCCTCTTTGACCCCTAGGTCCCATTGGACCAACTGGACCTCCAGGGGGTCCTTGCGGACCAACATCACCCCTCGGTCCCCGTGGTCCTGGAACTGCTGCCGCTGGCGGTGGAGGAACTGGTCCCGCTGGCGGTGGAGGAACTGGTCCCGCTGGCGGTGGAGGAACTGGTCCCGCTGGAGGATCTGGAACTGCTGCCGCTGGAGGAACTGGAACTGCTGGCTGACCACCATGATGTACTATGTGGTCGCCCAGGATATGCAGGTTCCCCGCTATATTTGCGGCAGCGTTTGCTCTTGCTTGACGATTAGCCGCCGCAAGAGCTTGCCTCCTGGTTACAGGCATGTTGATGAATATAAATATGTTGATGAATATAAATATGAATATAAATTTATAAAATGAAGAATGAATAAAATTACTGGCGTAGAGTAGACTGTTGAATGAATTTGATGCTGACTGGAATAAATATAATCTCCGCCCCCTTTTCAGGTTAGTTGAGTTACGTTGTGTGAGTTGGTTTCTAAGTTACGAGAGTTACGATGGTTTTAATGTGGTTTTAAGATTTGAATTTTTATGATATAAAATATAAATTTATTAAGTATAACTATATATATAATCGTTTTACGTTAATACGTTAATACAGTTAATTTTGTAAGTATAACTATTACTATATACGGTTTTTCTTTACTTCAGTTGAAAGAAATCGTTTTTACTTTCCGGTCATACACTTAAAGCCGGGATTAAATAAGTGAAGTCTTTACTATATTTGATAACTCTTACTCTTAGTAGAAATTATAATTCAAATTGTACATACATCCTATATCCGTAAAATTGTGTTTAATACTATTTTAATATAATCTTGAAAAAATAATATTTGAAATAGAAATCATTTAAATTTATGAGAAAGAAAAATCTGTAAGAAATATAAATGCAGGTGTTAACTTAAAACCTTATAAAAAGAGGGGAGAATTTCATTAGATTGGTTTAGCCTGGTGGTAATGGTTAGTTAGAAGGAGGGGTGGGGGAGGGAGATAAACAACAAGATTTAATTTCTCACGGAAATACATTTTGATTTTTGTCTGTCTATCTTTTATGTTGCTTCAGAAAATAGATATTTATCGCATCGTATTATAGACATATTATAGACATTTTCGTTTTTATTTATGTAAATAAATCAGAAATAGCTTCGCTTCAAAAGTTAGTTTCTATAGTTTTACTTTTAACATATTATAGACATTTTCGTTTTTATTTATGTAAATAAATCAGAAATAGCTTCGCTTCAAAAAATAGGTTCTATAGTACTTTTACTTTTAACATATTATAGACATTTTCCGTGGATTTTAATTTTTAAAATATATCTTTAGTTTTTTTTTCACAAAGCCGTAATTTGTCGATATAAGTCGATTTAATTTTTTTTATTAAAAAAAATAGATATCATTCTAGAAATCTACATACAAAGAAATAAAAACTTGACTTAAGAACTCGTTTTTATGGTAAATAAAAATATCGTCTGTACTTTCCTAGGAGTTTTATGAAGGCTTTTTGACCAATTATACAAAGATATGATGATAGTAACCAAATTTAGATAATCACTTTAATAATTTTAGTTCTTTCTTTTTGTCTGTCTATCTTTTATTAAATACAAATCGTAAAATTCGGAATAACTATATACGGTTTTTTTGGACTTCAGTTGAAAGAAATCGTTTTTAATTTCCGGTCATACGCTTATAATACGATGTGATAATTTGATAAATATCTATTTTTTGAATTAAATTTATCGCCTGGACAGACATACTTACAAAGCTATGTTCATATATATTTAAGATTTTAGATTAGTTTGTTTCCCTTCAGTATTTTATTTTTTTTGGAGCGAAGCTATTTCATAATTAAGTTTTTTTAAATTTTTATAGACATTTTTCCGTGCATTTTAAATTTGTTTCAATTTTCCCATAATTACTAAAATAAAAGAATAATGTCAGTTGTCTATAATATGATAGGATAAATATCTATTCCAATATGGCTTCTAAATTACATATACGGCACAATGCGATAAATATCTATTTCAAACCGTTGGGTCAGTAATTATATAGAAATAAAAACTTGACTTAAAAGTACTCGTTTTTATGGTAAATAAAATTAACATATCTTCGCCTAATCGCTGTACAATATTTTTTTTTGGGGGGGGGGGGGGCGGGGAGGAAAAATTTATGTCACCTGATTAAGGAAGGGAAACTGGAAGGGTCAACTTAACTGAACTCACATGAGAAATATGAGATCTTCATACAGAACAATAATTTTCTATAATTAGGGTCAGTTTGTCCGTCGACTATTTGTCGACTATTCTGAACTATTTAAGTGTTATTATCCGTTTGTTATACAGTTTCAGAAATCGTTTTAATCTTACAGAACAATAGCTTTTTTATAATTAGGGCTGGTCAATCCGTAAGAAAGCGGATAGCTTTTTTCATTTCTGGTAATGTAGGCATTTGCTTCCTGTATCCGTTTGTCATAAAGTTTCAGTACTAGTTTTTATGGATGTTTTAATCCTTGTTAATATTCCCCAATATACAAGGTATATTGATAAAAGGGTCAACTTAGTCACGTGAACAAGGACAATATACATTTTAACCCCCCCCCCCCTTTCATATTCATATTTGACTTGCAACTTTGGATGGAAATATAAATAGGATTTAACTTTCACTTGACCTATACTCCCCCCCCCCCCTCGTTTAGCAAAAGTTGACCGATGACATATCATATCATATATTAGGGGAGGGATCTTTTACAACGAGACTTAAATAAATATAAGAAGAGTAAGTATTTAGAAAAAAATAACCTATATAATAGTAATACTAATAGGATACTAGTTCAGATATTTCTTAATCTTAAGCTACTGACCAAAAAAACAAATTTTAAATGTTGAATGTGCGTGTGTGCGTCTGTTTTGATCTAGCTGACCTTTACAGGGTAGCTTCTTATAGTTTAATTCGTATATTTATCTTTCTTTTTTGCTTTTAAAAATTTATGTATTTATTAATGTTAAGCTTCAGACAAAAGCCAACAAAAAAAAACTTTTGCTAGAAATATGCGAAGGTTCCGTGATCATATGAACAGGCTATTTTATTTGAGAAATCCACTATTTTTTAAAAAACTCAAATTGCCCAATAAAATCAAACGGTCTAGCTAAGTTTTTGAAAGGGATAATTAGTGATTTACAACGATATCCTGGCCGTATGAAAATGTATAGCTATTTCAATATTTATCAAATACCTATTTAACCCCTTTCTTTCACACGTTTAACCCCCCGTATGAAAATGAGGGAATTTAGCAATATTTGGCACCAATTTTAATATTTTGAAGCCGTAAATTAGTTTTTGAAACTAACGATATGACTGAAATTATTATCGATTCAGCGTTTTTTTTTTGGGGGGGGGGGGAACATTTATGACCGCATAAAGCTAAGGGTCAACTCATGATACAGGAAATATGAGACCTTAGAGAACAAGGACAAAACGTTACAATTTACAAAACTAACTCCAATCCAAATAAAATAAAAATATTTATTTTCATTTTATTTAAGTCAACATAGTTTATTTATTTATTTAGATTATTTATTTCATTAAAGTCAAAAAAGTTATGATTATTGTTTTGTTAGTATGTTAGGTTAAATAATAAATTAGTACATATTACTTGAGTTAGAATGATTAATACATTATTTAATGGTTATTGGTGGTTTATTTTTTAACTTTTCTTTCACTTTATGATATTAGCAAGTTTGATATATGGTTGAGTTGAAATGTAGAAGACAGTAAGCAGGGTGGAGGGTTGGAGAATGTAGGGTGTTGGAACTTTGGAAGGTGGATTATTATAGAGTAGATACGCTGAAAGCCTGAAACAAAAAATCTTAAGTCTTAACAGCTATGTGAGGGAGAGGGGGGGGGGGTGGTAATTTATCTATCCTTTACAACCCTCTCACATACTCACACGACAATACAAATACACATAATAAATACTAGGATATGACAATGAAAGAAAAATCGAGATTTTTGGAATAAAGAAAGGGGAGAATAAATTATTTAAAAGTCTTATCTATTATACAAATTTTATATCTAAGTTTTCATATTTATTGAATTGTTTACAAGTAAAACTGATATGGTTCTGATATCGCAAAAACCAATCAACCAATATTATTTTTTTATAATTCATTCTAAAAAAATAAAAAAAACTCATCAATATTTAATTTTTAAAGTTTTCATATTTATTGAATTGTTTAAAAGTAAAACTGATATGGTTCTGAGTTCTGATATCGCAAAAACCAATCAACCAATATTATTTTTTTTATAATTCATTCTATAAAAATAAAAAACTCATCAATATTTAATTTTTAAAAAAAAATTGTATAAAAAGTAAAAAAAAACACTGAGAAAATATTAGGTGTAGAGGTTTCGTGTTCTTTCTAGACAGCCATATTGGCTATTTTTCCAAATTTTGACGGAACGAAAAAATTTATTGGAAAATATCAGTAAATATTAACTTTCAGGATCGTAAAAATTTAGAAAAGATTTTAATATTTATGTTTCATGTCCAAATTCAACCCTTTCCCTAATTATTATAAACGACTTTGGACAGTTGGAAAATAGGGGGAATATTTGAGAAATATTGACCCGTGAGTTTCAAATTTCCATCGTCAAAGATATATTGGATTGATTTCAAGTAGACATATGTCTGATATTATCTTTAACAAAAGTGTAATAAAATTTAAATAGAGCTTGACTAAAAATCTGCTTTATAATCAGGGATATAGGCAGGTATCTTAAGGGATAAGACAATTGCAGATAAATTGAGGTACATCCCCAATAATGATACATAAAATTCTCTAGATTAGAATTGTAAAAGTGAATTAAACTTTTGACCACTCAAATTAATGAACAAACATATAAAAACTAATTTAAATTAAAATTAAAAAGTTGTTAAGCCACCGAATATGACAACATTAATATAAAACTTTGGGAATTAGTGTAATAAACAGCCCAATGTCCCCTCCCTCCCTGGCTTTATCATCAGGGATATTGGAATAGGACATTGGACAATGAACTTTTGCGTGAAATAATTATAGATTTTTTTTAAAGACAGATATGTAAAAAAACATTTCCAGTATGGCTTCGACACCGATTAATATCTGCTTGTTTAGGTTCTGAGTCACGCTGAAAAATCGTGTATAAGATTTAGTGCAGACAATTTTCCACGAATATTAAAATAAAAATCATAAGATTTGTTTGCCAGGACTTCAGCCTTTAGGGGCTAAGAAAACTACTTTTATTCTTATATTTTATCATTTTATTATCCGCGGAAAGCTGTGTATAATACGAAGCAATAAATAACTAGTATTGCCTTGGTCCTCTAATTTTCTGAAAAATTATCATGTTTCTAGTTATAAAGGTCAACGTTAGTCCTTTTTTTAAAACCAGACACTTAAAAGCAAACTCTGTTTTTTTGTTAGTAGTTAAACTATTAGGTTAGTTTTTTATCATATCAATTAAGTAGCGAAGCTACTTTAAAAGTGTTTGGTTTGTATGCTATTTTATGTTGTCTCAATGGATGTAGAATATATGTGGATATTATGACAGCGGAATGGGGGTTGTTTTTTTAGCCCACTAAAAGTTCCGATCAGACAACACCAAAACATGCCTAAATTAACCTGATTATAGAAAAGCTGTGAAGCAAAAAGTATCCATTTAAATTAAACTTTGCACAATATGTACGCTATAAATCAAGAAAATGGGCCAAACAAGAACAATTATGTCCATGAGTAGCACAGCAACTGCAAGCAATTAAAAGATTGTAGAGTTTGAATCCCCAGGTAAATAAAAAATAAGACTTAATAGTTATTGTTGAATCAAGACTTTACAGAATACACAGATATTTGTATTTAGTTGTTTCTTGACAACAATTGCTATAGGATAATTTAACAGGGGAATATTTGTCGTCAAATTTGCTAAGAAGTATTGGTCACAGTTATTGGTCAGTTCGTTTATACAGTAGGAGGAAAGATGATGGGATAAAGAGGATGGATGGGCAATTTTTAGCCAGCTGTGAGCATTACTTTTTTAGAGTACTTGAAAATTTAGCGCAAATAAATACATAGTAGCTGCGCAATACAAGTATTTCGCGGCATATTCTTTTAATGTCAATTTCAAATTGCAGTTTAATAACGCCCTTCTTTTCTTCATTTTTATTATATTTGATAAAAATAAGATTGTGTAAGAAGGAATAAAATGAATGCAAATTCATTAATTTCATCCAAAATTTGTAATAAATTTGTGTTAATTATAGTTTACTTTATTGGGCATTATTGTTTTTATTTATAATAAAATTGTAAATTTAGAGTATAACTACTTAAATTCTGGTAACAATTATAGAGTTGCGAAGATTTCTTAATCGTACTTAACTACTAAAGGAGTTACCTTGTTAGGTTTGAAATTGATAGGATAACTCTAACGTGATAAAAATAATAATAACGTATATCCTTTACGAATGGACGGACGGACCTATCCTAATTATAGAAAAGCTTTGCTTCAATTGATACGATACTTATGGATAGGGTTGGGCCGGATATCCGGCCACACCGGATATCCGGAAACCGGATATTGAAACTATCCGGCCGGATATCCGGCCACATCGGATATCCGGATACCGGATATTGAAACTATCCGGCCGTATATCCGGCCACACCGGATATCCGGCCCAACCCTACTTATGGATATAATCATTCTTGCCTTTTCTTAATTGGATGAATTTTAATTTTTCTGTCTGAAAACTAATATTTTAAAAAGTTGGTATTGCACTTTTTATACTTTTTTAGAATTTGAACTTTTAAAATGGATGTAGAACATACATGGAGATTATGACAGGGAAAAATTTGTCTTCAATTTAGGTTGCTATTTCCTATGTCATTTATGGGTCAGTTCGTTAATTCAGGAGGAGGAGGGGGATGGGGTAAAGAGAGGAGATGTACTACATGTTTTACTTTATTAGAGAACATAAAACTCTGGTGTAAGATCCAAGTAATAATACATCCATTCTTACAAAATTAGATCAATTTTATCCAAAATGTGTAGACACAATTTGTGTAATTATTCTGGGAGGGAGGGGACATTGGGGTGAATAATACACTAGTCCCCAATGTTTTCTTGCACAATAACTTTGGGGACTTTTAATGAATTTTGATGGGCGGGTTCATTAAGATAAGTGTCCAAACGTTTCAACCACCAATTGTAATTTACAAAATAAATAATTTTGTGTATTATTATTGGGATGTACTTCAATTTATCATCCATTGTCTTATCCCTTTATATCCCTGTTATCAACAGCCGGCGACTTAGCCTGGTAAATTATCCTAACGTCACAAATGTTTCATGATTGGCTCAAATTTGCAGGACAAACAAGGAATAGAAATAGAGTAGTAGCGCAGCTTTAATCAATAATATTTTTTCTCGTATTCATTCGAATCCGGTGGATAGGAACTGGTTCTCATCCATACGAAATTAGTTATTTCTCGCATCGTATCATAAACGGCTTTCCGCGGATATAGAAAGTACAATTATGAGATTAAAACTAGTTTTTTTAGCCCCAAGGTGCCGAAGGCACGGGCTAAAAAAACTGGTTTTAATTTTATGATTGTATATTTCTATATTCGTAGAAAGCTGGATATAATACGATGCTAGACATAGTTTTTTCGTTTGGATGAGAACCGGTTCCTACCCACCGGATTCGAATGAATACGAGAAAAACTATGTCTAGCATCGTATTATATCCAGCTTTCTACGAATATAAAAATGTACAATTATAAGATTAAAACCAGTTTTTTTAGCCCCGAGGTGCCGAAGGAAAGCTGTTTATAATACGATGCGAGAAATAACTATTAACAATCTTTCCATATTATAAAGCAGTAAGGTTTTTTTTGTCAGTACATTAAGATTTTGATAACCAATGAACAGATTTAGTCATCCATTCTAGGAAAGATTTACAAAGGTTTTAGGATGGTTTAAGCTATTTTATTTTATGATTTAAGTCTTGTGATAGTTTAAATCTATTATTTTGCTTCCCCTTTTCCTTCCAATACAGAGCACCTAGATGCTAGGGGAAGGCAAAATATGGCAATATCCGATTAGCAAAACGTTTTATCTATATATATACTAAAGTAACAGGATCTGTGTGTCTTTATCTACCGATGAACCGATATAGTTCTCCTTTGTAATGTAGCATCTCATAGTTGTAAAGTAGCTATCGCTACCAAAAATGCTACACTGATTTGAGATAATAAGTAGATAAACTTGTGTTAGCATGGGCACACAGATCTCAAATGAAAAAGTAAAGTAATCAAGGATATGATAAATTCACTGCAGTGGAAAATTCTTTTCTTTATGTAAAACTAGCGGCTTTGCCCCCAAGAGGTAATTAAAAAATAATTGGAGATGCAACCACTTATTTCGAACATATTAAAAAAACATATTTTGGTGCTGCCAACCATAATTTATGGGTTCCCCCATAATACTTTCTTTTCAATCTTTTAATTATTAAAATAGCTTAAAATCACCACAGGACCAATAGGTATATACCCTAAAGAGTAGAATCGGATCGGTTCAGTGGTTACCGAGATCTCAAGGGACGGACAGACAGACAGACAAATATTAAAAACATAAGTTAAATTGAATAAATTTGTAGAAATATGAAGGCAAAAAGTGTTGTAAATTATATAATATGATCAAAGAGTTGGTTGACAAATGGATGTAACTCGGTTAGATATATACGTACAACATAGCATTTTTTAAACAATATCTTTGATTAAAAACTCTTATGTCCTTAAGTTATAATTCATTTTTGACATGATTAAATAAAAATAGCAGAACAAATGAGATTAAAATAAGATTAAATTTCTGGAACAAAATTTAACACAATTATTTTTAGATTTAATATTTTTTTTATATTATTTTTCTATCTTTAATAAAAAGGTTGAAAGCGACGTAAATTTTATCATGTCAGACTTTTTATTCTTTATTATACTACTAGCGGCTTCGCCCCTAGCCTCTAGGGGATTTGCCCTAACAGGTAAAATTACATCTTTTATTACCTGGAGATCCCCCACTCCACCACTATTTAAAATATTTTTCTTTACAAATGGCGGGGGGATTCTTGTTTTTTGGGGTTTAGGGTGTCCCACCCCCAAAGAAAATAGCCTAAAACCACCTCAGGACCAGTAGGTATATTCCCTAAAGAGTAAAATCCGATCGGTTCAGTGGTTACCGAGATCTTAAGGTTCAGACGGATAGACAGACGGACCGACAGACGGACAGGCAGACGGACAGTCAGCCGGACGGACAGACATCATTCTACTTTGTATTATAGATTATTATAGTATAGCGGACTCTACTCTTTGATATTTCTTTTTCAGTGGCTATATCTTTTGGGAGGGTGGTGGTACCCTCCCCAAAATAGCTATAAACCTTCACAGAATCTAAACTGTAAAGGAGAACCATATTGGTTTAGCAGTTATCGAGATCCTTCGGTACAGACAGACATATTGATATCCTGTCACTTTAATATAAGGATATATTCTATTTCATTGTAAAAGCGAAGCTTTTCTATAATTATGGTCGGTCCGTCCGTCCGTAACGGTTGGCTCTTTTCGTTAATTTAGGCATGTTAGAATTGTCCTAATGATTTCAAATTTTGTATGGTGATTCCTGTAGTAGTTAGGTACGATTTAGAAAGCGTAGCAACTCTATAATCATTACCAGAATGTCCGTACGTCCATTTTAAACATGTTGATTTTTTACTTTTTTAACAACAAATTTTTATGTGATCTAATAATCCAATTGATCTGATTTTTGGTATACTGATTTCTGGGACAACAAAGTACAATATTATTAGTGAGGCAACTCTATAACAAAGTCCTAAGAATGTAAGTATGTCCATCCATAAACATTATTCTGAATTAAACATTTCTTCAACAAATTTACTTACAATTTTGCTTTGACTCTTATACATTTATATTCTTATTATTCAGTTCTGACACTATACAAGTGATAATGTCCGTTTGTCCTACCGTTTCAGTGCTTTGCTTTTATGGATGTTGTCAGCCTTGTTTCTAGAATGTATAATAATGGGATTACTATTGATGTTTGGCTTACATCCATTCACAAAGAGCCAACCACCGAACGTGGATAAATATTCTAAAAAATGTGTTCACTGCTTGTTTGTAAGGTACTTAATGGAACTTCTAGAGAAAAGAAGTATAAATAAAAGTGTCTTTGACTGTGACACACCCCTAGAGGCCTCTAGTGACTTTTGATTTTTAATTTGAAAATAAAAATAGTTTAAGTAATAATAAAATTTTGGCCTGCACGGGGAACATATTTTATTCTTGGAGCGATTTCTTGTAAGAGGGTGGTATTACCCTCCCTTAAAATAGTTATAAACCTTTCTAGGACATTTGAGAATCTACACTAAAATTGACAACCATATTGGTTCAGCGGTTAGCAAGATTCTTTAGTACACACAGACAGACACTAATTCTGTTAGTTTTATAAAAAAATTTTATATAATTTATCCATATCTTAGCTACAATGAATGTGTAGTAGTAATGTCAACAGGAAAACTTTTATGTTCTTTTTGTATAATCTATGTTTTCAGGAAGCCTGCAAGAAAATACATGATTTAACTGATGAAAGACTGTTAGAGTTTAAGTTTTCGCATTCAAATTACAAAATCATAGCTCGAACCTAAATTTTTAGAGAGGCAAAATAGGAATCGTAGATTTATTTCTATTACTACATAACACTGATATCAACCTCCTAATTGTGTAAATCAAAATTGCACTTAATTTATCTATTAATTGAAAACAAAACACTTTATAACTATTCATAAAGAAACCTTTTGTCTGGTCAAAATGAAATAAACCCATTTGTGCGATAAAAATCAGGTTTTGAACAGTGGCGCATTTTAACATACAGGGTATGTCCGTCTGTACATCGGAATTTTGATTTTATGGTATTTTTTTTCTCTTGGGAGAGTAGTGGTACCCTCCCCCAAAATAGTTATAAACCTTCCCAAGACCTATTTGAAGCTACATCGTAAAGGAGAATCAAATCGGTTCTGCGGTTGGCAGGATCCTTCGGTTCACACAAGCACACAGAGATTCTGTTACTTTTATATGAGGATAAACGGGTTATCCAATTAAAACATGTAATTAAAGAAATATATTTTCTCGTATTCATTCGAACCGGTTCTCATCCATACGAAAAAACTATGTCTGGCATCGAATTATATCCAGCTTTCTACGAATATAAAAGTTTACAATCATAAGATTAAAACCAGTTTTTTTAGCCGGTGCCTCGGGGCTAAAAAAATTGGTTTTAATCTTATAATTGTACATTCTATATCCGCGGAAACCCGTATATAATACGATGCGAGAAATAACTATTATATCTCATTTGATTTTTCTAGGGACGATTAACTATGTAGCAGTGGACAGGGGCGTCCAAGCTTTTTATTTTGGGGGGGTAAAAAATTTTTAGGGGGGGGGTAATTCGTGTTTGGGGGGGGTAAAATGGCGCGCGAAGCGCGCCGCAAATTTTTTTTACCCCCCCCCAAAATTTTTACCCCGGGGGTAAAATTTTTGGGGGGGGGGTAATTACCCCCCCTGAAATCTGTTGGCAGGGGTAAATTTAGTTTACCCCCCCCAAAATTTACCCCCGGAATAAAATTTTTGGAGGGGGTAATTTAAATTTTATTAAATATATAGTATTAAAAATGCGCGCGAAGCGCGCAAAAATTTTTTTTATTAGAGATTTTTTATTTTGGGGGGGGTATTTACCCCCCCAAAATTGTTTGGGGGGGGTAAATACCCCCTCCTAAATGGTTGGGGGTGCCTACGGCACCCCCAGGGTAGGGGTAAATTTTGAATGGGGGGGGGGGGGTAAAATGAAAAAAATTTTAGGGGTGCCTACGGCACCCCCAAAATCGTTTGGGGGGGGGGAAATCGCCCCATTACCCCTCCCCTTGGACGCCTATGACCATGGACATATTGATTATAAAACTATGCGTCATTTAGAAAGTAACTCTATCTTAAGTTTTAGGCAATTTTGTTTTATCAAACAAATATTCGCTTAAATATCAAGTTAATATTCGCTTGTATGGAAATTGTCATCCTTGTTCCTTTATTTTTATATCCTTGGCATTTTACTCGTATTAGCCCGGTTTTATGATCATAAAAATATTGTGCTTACTAATTTGTACTTCACTTTACTCATATTAGCCCAGTTTTATGATCATAATACTATTGTGTTTACTAATTTATACTTCATTTTACTCGTATTAGCCTGGTTTTATGATCATAATAATATTGTGTTTACTAATTTATACTTCATTTTACTCATATTAGCCTGGTTTTATGATAAAACAAATGGTGTGCTTACTAATTTAGTCTAATTCATTAGAGCTAGGCTGCCGAGTGTCAGCCGCCTGTAAGCCTTAGAGAAATCAACCTTTTACTCTTTTAAAAATCAGCTAGATATCTAAACCAAAACCAAATTTTTAAAATAATTTTAAAGCATCAAAATGGTCCTTAATTTTAGGCTTAGTTGATGGAATATGCGGCTGCCGGATTACTCCAAATGCCATTTATCATATGCATATATATATGTGTAGCACAAAATATTCAAAATTGTGTGAAGCCTTTGACCCCTCGTCAAAACTGGTTTTAATCTTAAAATACTTTTATCTTAATATTTGCAGAAATATGTCTATAATATCAAAAATAACTATTATTTACAATTTTAATGTACAATTTATGTGTAGTACAAAATAATGAAAAGTGTGTGAAGTAACAGGTTAAATTTACCAGACACAAAATCAGACCCTTGTGTGCAAATTTTCTGCATCAGTCAACTAACAAGGATAACAACATCAGAGAGAAAGAGAGAGGGGACAATGGGCTGTTTACTGAACTAGTCCCCAAAGTTGTTTTAAAACAACTTTGGGGACTTTAGTGAATTTTGATTAGTTGCCTCATTACGCTGAGTGTGTTATGTGAAAGTGTCATGTGTTACTTCATGAAAATACGTGGGGGCTGGAAAGGAACCCCCCCCCCCCCCCCCAATAAAAGAGACATGGACATAATTTTATAACGTCACAGTGACATAATTGTAGAAAAGCTTTGCCCCAGAAACTTTTACTATCTGGTTTTGGACGTAAATACCAAAGCTTATTGGGCACGCTGCGGTTGCAGGTTAATTCTTTTCTAGATTGTTATTAACATTTTTATTACTTTTAAACACTTCTTTTGGTTAAATAATTGAATGAATCAAACTTTTAAATTAAGACTCGGTTTCGCCCCTAGAGGCCTCTAAATGTCTGGTGGGTGGTAAAGGTACTCTCCCCCAAAATAAATATAAGCCTCCATTTGACCTATAAGAAGCTTCACTGTAAAGGAGAACCATATTGGTCAGCTGTTAGTGAGATCATTTGTTACACTCAGACACACACACACACACACAAATAGAGACATCCTGTTTCTTGAAAAATACGGACGGAAGGACCGACCCTTTTTATAGAAAATTTCTTTCCATGACAATATACAAATTTGACTCAATACAAAGCATTTTAGCAATGAATACAGGATATAAGTAGGGAAAATTTGTCATCAAAATAGTTTGCTTATATTGGCATCACTTATTTGTCAGTTTATCCAGTAGAAGTGTTCGGGATGGGGTAAAGGGGTAGGATCGTTATTTTAGCCATCTGCGAGAATTAATTTATCAGAGTACATGAAAATCCAGAAACGATATATCGATTATTTTAACAAAAAAGTAAATATACCTTTTTCTCGTATTCATTCGAATCCGGTGGGTAGGAACCGGTTCTCATCCATACGAAAAAACTATGTCTAGCATCGTATTATATCCAGCTTTCTACGAATATAAAAATGTACAATCATAAGATTAGAACCAGTTTTTTTAGTCCGTGCCTTCGGCACCTCGGATATAAAAAAAAAACTGTTTTTAATCTTATAATTGTACATTATACATCCGCGGAAAGCTGTTTATAATACGATGCGAGATATAACTATTAAAAGTAAATCTTAAAGCACCTATGATAAAAGACAAAAATGTATCCTGAGAATTTATTGGTAATAATTAATGTATAGCAATTAAAAATTGGCAATTAAGTGGCAACTATTTTCGCACAGATTGTGTAATAATTAATGAAGGTGCCAAATATCTCTAAATATCTAATTAATGAGAAATTCCGCGGTTTTTCTTTAACTTTCCAATTTTAAAAGATTTTTTTTCGGCATCTGCTAAATGTTTTTTTATAGAAAAAAACAAAATAGAATTGAAATAGATTTTTAATATTGAAAAAAAATGTTAATGGTCAAATTTAATTCATTTGGACGTAAAATCTTTTTTCTGTTGGTACTTTAAGATCTCGCTAACAACAAAAAAAACTTCATAAAAGTCTTGAAAAGGTTTTTAGATATTTTAATTTTATATTAAAATAATATTGTAATACCTTTAAGCTATTTTTTACGATGGGGATGGGGATGGGGAAGGGGAGGGGTGAGTTATCTCTCTAAAATAGTTATAAACCTTTCCAGGATCTACGAGAAGCTACTTTGTAAAGGAGAACCATTTTGGTGCAGCGGTTAGCGAGATCATTCGGTACAGACAGACACACAGAGATCCTGTTAATTTTATATAAGGATATTTTATTTAGGTTGGTAACAAAAGTTTCCCAAGAATAGGATAAAATATTTGTCTTATCTATCAGAAATTGATCTTGATGATTTTTTTGGTCATTATAAAAATTAGTGTGTTTTCAATTCTGCATATTATTAATTTGCATAATGTTTCATAATCGCATATAATAATAAGATGTTTTTAATTTATGATGTGAGTAAAGAGAAGAATAAGGGTAAGTTTGTCAGGGATGGTGGGGACATTAGGCTGTTTATTACACTAGTCCCAAAAGTTTATAATAACCTTTTCTTATTTGTTGGCAACTTTGAACTTTAATTAGTTGAAATCTTCAGAAAGGATAATTTTGTGTATCATCACAGGGGAAGGGAAGGAACGCCATTAAAATTTCTTAGGGTCATTAGGAATTCCCGAATTACTGACCCCAAAACAAATCTGAAATGGCTATCTTTGTTTTAAAACAAGGAAAGTATTATTCGTTATAAGCTGTAATACCTCTGCTTAAGCAGGGCACTAATATAACTACCATTTCAGACAACCAACCCCTTAATTGTAAAACTTTTGTCTGCAAGTCCTAACTGTACAGGTAATGAGTTAGTCTGTTTTGGAGCAAGGTATTTGACTAATATTACAATATATGGCGCCTAACTAACACAACAATAGTGGGTAAAACGCGGTTTGAGCTGAGATTCTATCTATCTAACCAACAACAGCGGATACGGTACGTATTTTTATTATCTTTGCTAAGAAAAACATGTTAATCTTTCTATGATATAATGGCAATATGTCAAGTATTTTCTTGTATATTGCAAACAGACTGATAATCCTAAATTCTATAACTTGTAGAGTAGCTTTGCTACGATATCTATTAATGATTTCTAATGGGGTTAATTGAGTAAATCTTACTAATTATTTTGTTTTTGTTTTGGCTTGGTTTTTTTAGTTGGTTAAATTCAGGGATAAGACAAAGACTGATAAATTGATGAACATACCCAATTTTGATATATAATCTCCTCCTTTGTATATTACAATTAGTGGTTGAATCAATAAAAAAAAGTCTCCAACGTTATTAAGCCAACAAAAAAGAAAACGTTACCTTTAAACTTTGTGACTAGTTCAAAAAATAAATGTCCTATCCTTCTCTGGATTGAAATAAATAAAGTTAGCTTATTCCTATCCTATGGATGGTTTTAGGCTATTTTTCTGCTTTGCCTTCTTTAGATGCTAGAAACATGAAAAAGAATAAAGATTAAGGAAAAATGTAATAGGATAGAAAAGGCAAAAAAAGTAACAGTATGTATTTTTGAATAAAATAGAAATAAAGTGTTCATCAAAAAGCTTCTAAAATACCAAAAAAACAAAATGATTGACTTTAAGTTTAGCTACAAAAAGAGAATATAATCCAATTTAGTTTTTCCTAAAACAGTCCAAAATAAAATTTAGAAATAAAATATTCATTGAAATTGTGTAATTTGACAGGGATCTTAAGGGATAAGACAATGGATGATAGATAAATGAATAAAAAACTCCGATTTTGATTATGCAGTAGGTTAAAATTATTGGTCAAAAGGTTTGGACACTTTTAGTACAGAACCATTTAATTGAAAATTATAAGTACTCAAAGTTATTGAGCCAACAAATAAGATATTGTGGCTCTTAAACTTTGGGTACCAGTGTAATAAAAAGTCCAATGTCCGGCCTCCCTGGTAGTTGAAAGTTAGTGGGTGGTTTAGTAGTTTAGTTAGTAGGTAAATACATTCAACAATAGACGTAAAAGAATAGATAGTGTGTGATCATTGGGGATGTACATTAATGTATCGGCCATTGTCTTATCCCTTTAGATCCCTGGTAGTTTGAAGTTAGTTGGTGTAGTAGTAGTTTAGTTAGTAGGTAAATACAGTCAACAATAGATGTAAATGACTAGATAAACATTGCTATAAAATTTATACTTTTAGCCTAATGACAATACCCTTATTTTTGGTAATTATAAGAATTCCTAATAATTCAGAGAGAAAGGAGACATTGGGCTGTTTATTACACTAGTCCCCAAAGTTTATGATACCGTAAAGTATAAGTTTGTGGACTTTTATTGGGTTATGATTGGTTGGTTCACTACGTTTTGTGTCCAAATGCTTCAACCGCTAATTATTATCTACAAAAGAAGTGATTTTGTATGTGATCATTAGGGATGTACATTAATTTATCGGACATTGTCTTATCCCTTTAGATCCCTGGTTATTTGAAGCTGGTGGGTGTAGTAAGTTTAGTTAGTAGGTAAATACATTCAACAATAGACGTAAAAGAATAGATAGTGTGTTATCATTGGGGATGTACATTAATGTATCGGATATTGTCTTATCCCTTTAGATCCCTGGTTATTTGAAGCTGGTGGGTGTAGTAGTTTAGTAATAGGTAAATACATTTAATAATAGACGTAAAGCACTAGATAAACATTGCTATAATATTGCTAATTGTAACCAAACGGAAAACTTACTCTTTGATTGCAAAACCATTGAATAAAAGTCCTAACTGTGCATTTTGTTTTATTGCATCTGTTCAAAGACAAATACATTCTCCCCACTCTTAATTAAAACTGTGTTGATCATTCTATGTTGTAATATAAAGTAGTAAGTTATTTGTCTGAAGCTAATGATCTCGGAAACTGGTAGTCCGAATCAAACGTATTTCAGGGAAGCTTTATTAATGTCTTTGGCTGGTTTTAGGCTATTCGCCCCTACTGTAGATTACTATTAATGGTTGAAACGGTTGGGTACTGAACTTAATAAACCAACTAATGAAAACATAGGCGTCTAAGGGGGGGGGGGTAATGGGGCGATTACCCCCCCCCCCCCAAACGATTTTGGGGGTGCCGTAGGGGTGCATTTTTAATACTATATATTTAATAAAATTTAAATTACCCCCCCCAAAAATTTTACCCCGGGGGTAAATTTTGGGGGGGGTAAACTAAATTTATCCCTGCCAACAGATTTCAGGGGGGGTAATTACCCCCCCCCAAGCAAATTTTACCCCCGGGGTAAAAATTTTGGGGGGGTAAAAATAATTTGCGGCGCGCTTTGCGCACCATTTTACCCCCCCCCCCCCAAACACGAATTACCCCCCCCCCTAAAAAAATTTTACCCCCCCCAAAATAAAAAGCTTGGACGCCCCTGAATGAAAATTCAATAACGGTCCCCAAACAAGATAACGGTATTAAAAAACTTTGGGGACTAGTGTAAAAGAATACCTGGGTACATAGCCATTGATGTCAATATTACGAGTCTTTTTAAAGGGCCTCTAAACATTAATACTCTATTATTTAACGTTGTCTATTTGACAATATTAGAACTCCTCCATACAATTTAATTGAATTATATATCCATTATGCACTTACCAATTTAGCTTTTTACGCAACACAAAAGTAGAACAAAGTACTTTTTCCCTTATTTACTTAATATTTTCTGCAATTTTTATAGGACCCCTAAAAACAATCGAGATCAAACAAACCCAGAAATTTTGCAAAGTAGGAATTTAAAATTTGTTTGAAAATTATTTAATTATGATTCCTAGGACAACAAGGTACTATATTACGAGCTAGGCATCTCTATAATAAAATTCTAAAAATGAAGGTCCAATTACCGTAACCTGTATTTACATATTTATGTACAATTTTGTTTAGACTTACAAATTAATGTTCTGCTTTTAAAGATCTGAAAAAATTAATGTTCGTTTGTCATAATAATTGTAGAGCTTCGCTTTTATGGATGTTGTCATCCTTGTTTTATTAATCAGAATGCAAAAAACAGTTTGTAATAAGACTATAAAACATGATATTCAAAAATATCTTTGTTTACTGATTGACTTGTTAATTAAGAAGCAAACTAAAACAGGTGTGGTCAAACTTGATGGATATATCACCATACTGGATGTAGAATATTATTATCCCAAGGGAAACAAAATCATATATTTATCGTGCTTATATGGACCTCATTAAACCTTTTAAATAATAATAGTGATGAATGGTGGGAATTCAGTGTGGGAATGGATTGGGGAAATCGTTATTTTAGCCCCCTATAAGTTTAATTCAAACTTTTTTTTTTAAAATAACTAGTAAATTGATTATGGTATTGGTAACAACATATCAAAATTTGGTTCATTGTTTACAAATAAATGCCTCAAATTTAAACCTTTTTTCAAATTTTAAAGGGTGATTGCCATATTTTAGAAGGGTTTAAACTTCCAACTGATTTTCAAAATTGTAAATGATTGATTTCCTGGGGCTTGCAGGCGGCTGCCGAAGTCTAATAAAATGATAATGTTAAATATTTGGATAAAACCTGGATGGCAATTTACAAATTTACTTAAAAGACATTCTTTTTCAGAGGTCAAAATTAAATTAATAATGTCTACTTTTGATGTTTATTTAAAAATGAAATAAAAAGTGACCCAGGCTGACAAAATTTGCCTTAGGCTTATTTGATAATTTCAAGTTAATACCACAGATTTAGAACTAGTGTCAAGGACAGAAAAATATAGTATCAAGAAAAAATATGACAGTTTCCCATGATGAACATATTATTACATGCATGTTGCACCAGATTTTCATAAAGTGATGCTCGCAGCTGTCTAAAACAAATCCTTTACCCCATTCCTTCTCCTCCTACTGGAAAAACGAACTGACCAATAAATAGGACCTAATAAAATATATGGATGTATGTCCCTCTCTCCCTGGTAGCCTAGATGTCCAAATATACAGTGAGTATAATTCAAATAAAATATATGGATGTATGTCCCTCTCTCCCTGGTAGCCTAGATGTCCAAATATACAGTGAGTATAATTTAAATAGAATATATGGATGTATGTCCCTCTCTCCCTGGTAGCCTAGATGTCCAAATATACAGTGTGTATAATTTAAATAAAATATATGGATGTATGTCCCTCTCTCCCTGGTAGCCTAGAGGTCCAAATATACAGTGTGTATAATTCAAATAAAATATATGGATGTATATCCCTCTCTCCCTGGTAGCCTAGAGGTCCAAATATACAGTGAGTATAATTCAACTAAAGTATATGGATGTATATCCCTCTCTCCCTGGTAGCCTAGAGGTCCAAATATACAGTGAGTATAATTCAAATAAAATATATGGATGTATGTCCCTCTCTCCCTGGTAGCCTAGAGGTCCAAATATACAGTGAGTATAATTCAACTAAAGTATATGGATGTATATCCCTCTCTCCCTGGTAGCCTAGAGGTCCAAATATACAGTGAGTATAATTCAAATAAAATATATGGATGTATGTCCCTCTCTCCCTGGTAGCCTAGATGTCGAAATATACAGTGTGTATAATTCAAATAAAATATATGGATGTATGTCCCTCTCTCCCTGGTAGCCTAGATGTCCAAATATACAGTGAGTATAATTCAAATAAAATATATAGATGTATGTCCCTTGTCCCTGGTAGCCTAGAGGTTCAAATATACAGTGAGTATGCAATTCAAATAAAATGCGACCAAATTACAATATGCACTTGTCCAAAAAGCGCGTTTATACACGTGCACGCTCACATATACACATCACACAAACGCGCCTAGATAATACACATACACATGCAGACACTTTGAATTAGGGGAGAGAGGACATTGCGCTGTTTATTACGCTAGTCCCTAAAGTTTTTTGGTTAAGTTTTCTTTTTCGTTGGCTTAGCAACTTTGAGGACTATTACCAAATTTTGATGGGTTAGTTCATTGATTTTCAACCATTAATTGTAATTTACAGAATGAGTAATTTTGTGTAACATCAATGGGGACTTGTATCAATTTATCGGCTATTGACTTATCTCTTTAGATCCCTGACTTGGAGGTGCATAATAGTTATTTCTCGCATCGTATAATAAACAGCTTTCCGCGGATATAGAATGTAAAATTATAAGAATAAAATCAGTTTTTTTGTCCCAGGATTTGAATGAATACGAGAAAAAAAATTACTTACATTTTAAAATTTGTTTGGAATGAGATTATGTTTGGAGTTATTTAACTATTATCCACAACTATTATGTGTCCGTCCTTTAGAATATTCGTGATGGTTAGCTAACTCTGTGAAATATGATTCAGATTGATTTAGATTTTCTTTTGAAGAAATAATCGATTTCTGTAACATTTTACGTGTATTGCTTTAGATCCAACTTTTAAATCTGATTTTGGCAAAATTTAAGGCAGTTTAATGAAAAACGAATCATAATATGTACATTAAGGCTAAGCCGTAAATAAGATCTTACTGGATCAAAACAATGACAAATCAAAAAACAAACAAACAATTCCTTAAGTATTTATAAATCCAAATGCCCAACAAAACTGATATTAATTTTATGATTATTATTTAACATTAGTGGGAAATTCTTGTAATACGACGCAATACATGATTTTTCAGCAAGGCTGAGAACTGGTTCTAATCCATTGGATATTAGTCGGTTTTGAAGCCATACTGGAAAAGAGTTTATAAAATATATCTAACTCTATCTTTTTACAACCATAAAAATTACATTATGATAGTTATCTACACAAAATAAATGAAACAAAAAATTATTATTTGTGTTTACTTCATGTGGATTAATGAGTGAAAATAGCTTTACTTAAATTGAGATGGCTGCTACGCCCCTAGAGGCCTCTAGTGGGTCTTGAGTTGGTAGGGTGTTGGTGCCCTCCCATAATATAGTTAAAAACCTTTCCAGAACCTAAGAGAAGCTACCATGTAAAGAAGGACCAGCATTAGTTAGCGATATACTTCGGTACATACACAAACAGACACAGATCCTGTTACTTTTTTTAAATAGGATATATCTCCCTGAATATAAAATGATTTAAAACAGCAATCGTTTTTATGACAACTGATAACAAGGGGGCAGAGACATATCTTTTATAAATATGAAACTATTGTAGTTTTATATTAATTTAAAAAAACAAGTATGACATTGACAACATCCATAAAAGCGAAGCTCTAAAATCAGAAGAAGGAAATACGAACAATAACTCAGAACTTAATGAGCAGAAGATTAATAAGTCTAACATTAGTGTACTTTAATTTGTTGCAAAATTGCGTATTATAGGACACATTTAAATTTCTAGAATTCTATTATAGAGATGCCTCGCTATTATGTACCTACATTTTATGTTTCACTTTCATAATATCTTTTAAAACACTTTGGAATGTTGTTAACAGCTTGACTTGGAACATGGACAGGTATTAAGCTGAGTTTTAATTAATTGAGTTTTGATTGGAGAACTCATTAAGTTGAGTATCCAAATTTTCAATTATTAATTTTAATTAATTGCCCCGAGCCTCTTGGGGCAATGCCCCAAGAGGTGATCAAAAAAAGATTTAGGCGAAATTCGTAATAGGACCAAGGAAATCTTCAAGGAAATCCGATCGTTGCAGTGGTTACCGAGATCTTAAGGGACGGACAGACATCAAGCTACTTTGTATTATAGATTATATTTGTGATTTTAATTTTTCTCCATCCTATCATCTGTTTACATAAGATTTTCTTGGACCTCCTGGAAGCGCAGCTACTCTATACCAGGGGTATATTTTGCATGGTCATGAGTTACACCTGTTTTTGGCCAAAGCATTCCTCCTACTCTATCAATGTCACGCACTTAAAATATCAACATTATGAAGATCTGTTAATGTTCTAATTTATGACGCGGTCTTTGGCTGAGATTAGAACCTATAATTTACCCGACAACGAGCAAATGCGCTACGTGTTACGCCACTGTCGCGGGTTTTACTAAGGGACATAGCATTACAAGGGATCTAAATGAATGCGACAATGACCGATAAATTGATGTACATCCCCAATGATGAGATTAAAATTAGTGATTAAAACGTTTGAACACTAAACTTAATAAACCAACCAATCAAAATTCAGTAAAAGTCCCCAAAATTATTAAGCCAACGAATGGACTAGTGTAATAATTGACCATTGTCCCCTCTCTCTTACGCACAAATATTGTATGATTAAAAGTTCTTAATATATATCCCCATATTTTTTTTGGCTAGACTAATAAAGATATTTTAGTCTGATGGATTTTTTTCTTGTGCCGAATCGAGATTAGATTATGTTAGCATACTTTAAATGCCAAGTCAAAGGCTAGCATTATAGCCAGGGCTCGGCAGCCGTGCGTCAGCCGCCTATTAATCCTTTATAGTTTAAAAACTAGCTTGAAGTCTATACTTGACCCAAATATACACAATCTCTTTTTTTTTAATTAAAAAAATCTGAACGGGTTTAAGTTTTTGGCTGCCGAGCCCTGCTTATAACGAGTATTTAATCCCTTTAAATACTGCTGAAGCACAGAAAGCTTTCCTGCAAAGGAAAGATGAACTAGTCCTTAAGTGTTAATAATAATGTTTATTTCAGACTTGTTTACTTTTAAAAGCGAAGCTTTTCTATATAAGTAATTCATATTTCTCTATAATCAAGTCCTAAAATATAAGTATGTCCTTACACACTGTATATTGTATTTGATAGATGTGGTCATTCTGTGTTATCTTTGTTTTTAAAATCGACATGTTTAAAATGGAGGTACGGGCCTTCTGGTATTGATTAGAGAGTCGCTATGCTTTCTAAATTGTACCTAACTGTTAATGGAATCATCGTGGAAAGTTTGAAATCGATAGGAAAAGAGCTATCCGTTCCGGACGAACGGACGTACGAACGGACCGACCCTAACTGTAGTAAAGCTGCGCTTTTAAAACATAAAATACACATGGCATTTTGAGTTTTATTAAATCATCCCTTTATCCATAAACATGTTCTAAATTTCAAATACTAAAAATAATGGTCTGATGGTGTGGGATGATATTAGATACTTTTAACCATCATTAATTATAATTCTTGAGCCATATTTATAAATTTACAGGTAGGGAGGGGACATTGGGCTGTTCAATACAATAGTCCCCAAAGTTTAATAATAACGTTTTCTTATTCGTTGGCATAACAACATTGGGGTCTTTTATTGGATTTTGATTGGTTGGTTCATTGAATTGAGTGCCAAACGTTTCAACCACTGAATGTTATTTTTAAAAGGGGTAATTTTGTGTGTTATCATTGGGTATGTACATCAATTTATCGGTCATTGTTTTATCCCTTTAGATCCCTGAAAATTTCAGTCTCAAATTGGAGCTGATTTCTTCACATTAACAAATTTAATAATAACAAAATTATCTGTATTTTTATTCTTAGACCAGTGCCTTCGTCTCAAGCCTTTAGAGCTAGCCGTTTCACTTAAACGTAAGGGGGGGGGGGGCCCGGGGGGGTATGGTAATTATGAGATATTTGATCTTTGGTGCCTTTTTTCAAAGTGCCTAGAGCGACATATAAACTACTCTCCTATTCTTTTTTTTTGAAGTAAATTGACAATACGGGGGAGGGGGGAGGGTTCTGGATGGTTTTTTTTTTATGCCTAACTCTTGTGATTAATATAAATGTATCCTATACCCAATATAACCTAACCTAACCAAGCCTAAGGTATCCATTTACATTAGGTTAAAAGTATCCGCACCATTTATATTATTTAAAAATATAAGAGAAGGGGAGGGAGTTCTCTGCTCCACTAGGCACTCTAGAGGAAACCAGCAGCCATTTTGGTAAAAACTTAAATCCTTTCCCATTCACAAGTGGATAACATATTGTAAATTTGCTGAAACACAAATTTTGTAGAAAAGTATACACACCTACTCCAAATAAGGCTGACCTTTTAATCAAATTATATTTGTATAATAATCTGGTTTTATGGTATTTTATTAAGATGAAATCAAGACATTCTTCAAATTATAATTATTTTTATAAACCCTTTTGTTAGTTTTCAGCTTGTTAATATTAAAAGCGAAGTAACAGTTCCAGGAGTCATAATTCCAAAAATCATATAAATAGGATAATAATATATCCTTATAATAAAGTAACAGGATGTCTGTGTGTCTTTTTGTCTGTACCGAAGGATCTCGTTTACTGCTGAACCGATCGTAAGCTGACAACGTATGCCGAGTGCTTTTTTATGTATTTTTTAACACATAATTTATATCTTTTATTTGCCGTTATTTCTCAAATGTACAAAAACATAAATAATGATTAAAAAATTAATAAAACGCCCAAAGCCTTTTTTAGATGACCCAACCATTAGGTTATTCATTAATATTATTTTTCTTTGTGATCAAATTTATCGAAAGCAAAGCTGTTCTTTCATTAGGGTTTGTTAGTTGCTAAGTATGTATAAAGAATGTATGAACGTGGATATATTGACACGGGAAAATTTGTTCTCTTTTCATCTTGATAATATGGACCTTATTTATTATTCAGTTGGTTCATCTAGAAGGAGGGAAGAGATTGGGATAAAAGGGGTGGTTTGAGGACATCGTTATTTTGTCAGCTACGAGCATAACTTTATCCGAGTACATGAAAATCTGGTGCAAAGTAGCTTATGTTTAAAAATCTAACTCTCCCCCTTCTCTCAAGTGCCACTTAAGCATAACGGATAATCCTAAATTGTAAGATATTTTGTTAGAGGCTTAAGACCTTAATAATTACTGAACTGATTGGTACCTTTATTTTAGACAAGCTTCCGTATTCTTTTTAGGCTTATTCATTTTCAGATGGGTCTAGGGATGGCTTTAAGCTATTTTTATAGCCTCTTAGATCCTAGGGACGCAACCGTTGTTAAGAACAAAAAAAGAGCTAATTCAAGAGAATCTGCACTCTAATGAATTTTATGATTCTCATTTTGTGCACGATCAAAAGTCTAAACGCGAAACCCATTATCTTCTTTCTAAATGAATTAGTTTTCAGTGGTCAACTGTGAGGTCAGCTGAATCTTAGTTTCCGATTTTGTATCGCCCTCATCCTATCTCAATATTTACTACTTAAAAAGGCTTCAAACTTCCAAAAATAATCAAAATTTTAATTTAAGTTTGAAGCTTTGTTAGCTAGTAGTACATATTGAGATAGGACGAGGGTGCTATGTAACACAATCGGAAAATCAAATTCAGTTGACCCAACTGTGAAGTTTTCAATAATCCCGCAAAAATACCTGTTTTAAACAGCGAAGCTTTTTTAAAATCTAGTGTCGGTCATCAATCTGTCCGTCCATAACGGATAGTTTTGATCGATAATTTAAGTAAATTGTTAAGATTACCCTATCTTTTTCAAACTTGGTATGATGGTATCTTTAACAATGATAATTCCGAAAGCTCAACAACTCTATATGCATTGCATAACTAGAAGCTGCTCGATAACTTTTTAATGCACCATAATTGTTTTTGATAAATTTTTAAAATCAATTTATATTTGTTGCTTGAAATCGAATCATATTTCACACTGTCATATTAAGGGATTTCTAGACAATTTTTATTTCCTAAAATATTAATGACTAGCGGCTTCGCCCCTAGCCTCTAGGGGCTTTGCCCCAAGAAGTTTGATCAACCTAATTTTTGTATTTCAGATTTAAAAAAGAAAAAGTAAAAAAAAAATGCTTTTTTTTGGGGGGGGGGTATTTTTCATTTTTTGGGGGGGTTGGGGGTGTCCCACCCCCCGAGAAAATAGCTTAAAACCATCACAGGACCAGTAGGTATATTCCCTGAAGAGTAGAGCCCAATCGGTTCAGTGGTTACCAAGATCTTAAGCTTCAGACGGACAGACAGACGGACAGACAGACAGACAGACATCGTTCTACTTTGTATTATAGATATGATTAGCACACCCTATTTAACAGGATGTGATTTCTGCAGTTCTTTACTTCATCAAAATTTACAGAAGAACAAAAAGTTTATGTTTCATATTACCTCTCATTTCAATACTTAGTTAATCGTTAGTGGACCAAATTAAACCAATAATTTCACTCGGTCTTACGCCGTGGTGCGTCATGGTGGAAGGGTGACGCAAATATCAGATCTCAGTTTTTGCTTTTTGGTCCATTATTTTTCTCTATTAGATAAAGCGATGCTTGCAAGATAATTTAATTCGCTATAATATGAAGATATTTTTTTTCTCAAATCGCGAAAACTGGTATCTGAAACATGCGTAAACTTTCCAACGTGACCGCTAAGACCCCGAGAAATGGCATTATTTACGGTAGAAGGGGGGGGGGCGGGTACATCAAACGCCCCCTCCCCAACCCATCCGGTTTTATCTATCTCACTTTTGTGTGTGAAATATAGAGGGCTATAACTAAGTGACTTTTTTTAATATGGGTATATATGACAAATAACTGATAATTTACATTTTTATTTTTTAGCCTAGAAAAAAAGTCTGAACCAAACTTAGATACGACCTAAAACCTTCCATGGACCTATAAGAAACTTTCATAAAATAGAATCCAATCGATTCAGTAGTTATTAAAAAGGCTTCAGACAAAAAAACCTTACTACTTTATAAATAAGGATGTTATTATCCTTATAATAAAGTTTGTGTGTCTGTGTTTTTGTGTGTTTGTATGTTTGTACCGAAGGATCTCGCTAACCGCTGAACCGATCGGGTTTTCCTTAACAGGGTAGCTTCTCATAGGTCCCGGGAAGGTTTATAACTATTTTCTTGGGGGGTGGGACACCCCCAACCCCCCCAAAAAATGAAAAATCCTCCCCCCCCCAAAAAAAAAAAATTTTTTTTTAATTTTTTTAACTAAAATGAAAAATGAGGGGGGGGCATCCCCCCCCAAAAAAAAATTTTATCGCCCCCCCCCCCCCAAAATTTACTTTAATTGAATTATTAAATTCAACTCTCTCCTCAAGTGCCCCTAGAGGCCTCTAGGGGCGTAGCCGCTAGTCCTTATACTAAAGTAACAGAAAGTATGTGTGTTTGTACCGAAGGATCTCGCTAACCGCTGAACCGATCGGGTTCTCCTTAACAGGGTAGCTTCTCATAGGTCCCAGGAAGGTTTATAACTATTTTGGGGGAGGGTACCACCACCCTCTTAGGAGAAATCGCCCCTAGAAAAAAATTACCCCTCCCAAAAAAGAGACTTGAACGAAACATAAACCAATTATTTGTTTATTCAAACATTCAAAGTGCCACTAGAGGCCTCTAGGGGCGTACCCGCTTGTTCTATAATATTGTCCTCAGGAATCTCCCCCAAGATTTATAGTCAGAACACAATTCAAATCTTGACACTTTTGGTCAAGTATCAGGCATAATGGATAATGCAGAATGGAAGGAGATGATGTGCTGTTTATTACACTAGTCAACAATGATTTTTAATAACGTTTTCTTATTTGTTAGCTTAACAAATTTGCGGATTTTTAATGAATTGTGATTAATTGGTTCATTAAGTTAAGTGTCTAAAAGTTTTAACCCCTAATTTTATTCTACAGAAAGAGTAATTTTGGGTATCAATATCAATTTGCCGACAATGGTCTTATCCCTATTTCGAGGGGTGTAAAATAAGGTGTTTTAAGGGTTTGAGGGGGGTAATGTTATGAATTTTTTTAAATTTCATGGGGAGTAAATTAAAGGATTTCAAAGTTTGAGGGGGATAAATACCCCTTTACCCCAAATCATGGATGTCTATGTCATGGAGATTTTGTCTTAGCAAAACATTATGTATAGGTAGTTATTGGTTTCAAGTTGTTATGTACAGTGTTGGCTTTAGATAAATCAACCATGGGTCTAACAAAACTGGTTTTAATCTTATAATTTTTCATTTAAATTTGTCTATAATACGATGCGATAAATTACACTAGTCCCCAAAGCTTTAAATTACGGTTTCTCCTTAGTTGGCTCAACAACATTCCAAGCTTTTATTGAATTAAAATTGGTTGGTTCAATATTAAGTTAGGTGTTTAAACTTTTCAACCACTGATTGAAATCTACAGAAGAAGTATTTATATATTCCTGTATCCCTGATCTGCCAGTTAATCATTAATCTTTTAATAGATATTAGACAAGAATAATTACAAACATTTAAGCGGATAAAAACAAGAGGACAAAAAATACAAAGATGTAAGAGGAGGTAAGAAAAAGAGAAGAAAAAAAAGTGAGAGATAAAAAAAGATAGGCCATTAAAGAAGACGGATTGAGGAGGGGCGTTTTCCCTCAAAGTCTCTGTTTGAACATAAATAACCCTCCTCTTTTTTCTGTAAAAATTTAAATTAAAGGGATTTATATCATTTTAGGTCAAGTTAGGTTAGGTTATATTGGGTATTTGGTAGCCAGGAATAATTTGGCAAAATAATCAAATCTCCCTCCCCCTTAATTAAATTAATTTAAAAATAAAACTCAGTGCCCGACAGGCACTTTGGGGGAAAGCACCTAGAGAATATAACAAGATACTTTGTTATCAAAAGCAAGAAATGAATAAAAAATTGCTTATAGAGAAGCTATCCATCTAAAAATACATTTGACTTTAATCCGTATTTACAGAAAGATATTGTTACATAGATAAATACATCCTTTAGATTTAAAATAAAACAAGGATGACAACATCCATAAAAGCAAAGCCAGGAGGAAAGACTAACGAACAGTAACCCTTGTAGAGTGTCGGATCTGAATAAGCAGAATATAATGTATAAGTTCGAACAAAATGGTAAGTATTTTTTTTTTTGCAAAACTGCTTAAATATAGAATACTGTTTAAGCATAAGCAGTTGAATTAACTAAATGGCATTATTTCTTTATCAGGACTTGATTGAAAAGATGCTTCACTTATAAAATTGTACCATGTTGTAATAGGAATGAGTATTCCAAAAAAAGATTAATAACATAATTATACCACAAAAAATATGATGTTAAAAAGTTTAAAGTCAACATGTTTAAAATAGACGTAAGGGCATTATGGTAACGCATTCAAAATCGTATCTAATTGTCATAAGAATCACCATGCAAAGTTACAAATAAATAGGTCAAGTCTAACATGCCTTAATTTAGCAGAAGGGCGTACGGACTGACCAACCCTAATAATAGAAAAGCCTTTAAAAACCGTGGCAACAAATTTATTTTCTGAAACAA
Source organism: Acartia tonsa (assembly GCF_053477335.1). Lineage (NCBI taxonomy): Eukaryota > Metazoa > Arthropoda > Copepoda > Calanoida > Acartiidae > Acartia > Acartia tonsa. Next base: position 48,222,146 of record NC_137269.1, on the reverse strand, counting down.
AGCTACTTCATAACTTATTTTGGCTGTCTACTCAGAATAAGATATTTATGATTTATTTTTCGATGCATCAGTTTTTTTTGTGGTTGAAGATTCTATGACCAATGTGCATCTTCTTTATAATCTATAATACAAAGTAGAACGATGTCTGTTTGTTTCTAGCGAAGGATCTCTAATTACTGAACCGATCGGGTTCTCCTATACAAGGTAGCTTCTCATAGGTCCCGGGAAGATTTATAACTATTTTCTTGGGGGTGGGACACCCCCAACCTCCACAAACAATGAAAAATATCCCCCCCCCCCCAAATAAAATTCTTTTTAAAACTAAAATTAAAATAGTGGGGTCGACTAACCCCCCCCCCAAATTTTTTTTTATTTTTCTTTTAAATCTAAAATACGAAAAATTGGTTTGATTAAACCCCTTGGGGCAAAGCCGCTAGCTTATAATTTGAAATATTGAAGGGATCTCCTCTTAAACTAAATTTGTATATTTATTGAATGTTTTTATTCTTTTGGTAAATTTTTATTTTTCAGTGACTTTGCCACTCTAGATTATTCTGAAAACTTACTTTTCCTAAATGTGGCCGTAAAATTCAGTAACTTAGTTTGTGATCATCAAAAAAGAAAATAAGCAATCGACAACGCCCTTAAAAGTGGATATAGTATATATGGATATATTGACAGGGGAAAACTTTTCGTCAATTTAGGTTGCTACTATGGTAATCATTCGTTGGTAATTTATTCTATCCAGTAAGTGGGGAAGGGATGGGGTAAGGTATGGTTTAGCCAGCTACGAGCATCACTTTATTAGAGTACATAAAAATCTGGTGCAATATCCAAATAATAATATATCGATTCCCTTAGATTGTCTTTTTCAACACCATAAAGTAATTCTGAGGAGTTTGTCTGCTCTTAATTTTTTTCAGACTAGCGGTTTCGCCCCTAGCCTCTAGGGGCTTTGCCTCAAGAGGTTTAATCAAACCAATTTTTCGTATTTTAGATTTTAAAGAAAAAATTTTAAAAAATTTTTTGGGGAGGGGGGAATTTTTTTTTTTTTGGGGGGGGGGGGGAAGTCGACCCCTCTATCTTAATTTTAGTTTTAAAAAGAAAATTTTTTTTTTTTGGGTGGGGGGGGGGGTATTTTTCATTTTTTGGGGGGTGGGTTGTCCCACCCCCCAAGAAAATAGTTATAAAACTTCCGGGACCTATGAGAAGCTACCCTGTAAAGGAGAACCTGATCAATTCAGCGGTTAGCGAGATCCTTCGCTACAAACAAACACACAGACATCGTTCTACTTTGTATTATAGATATGATATTCAATAGGTCAAATCTCATAACAACTTTTAGGCTAGCAAAAAGTATGTTCCAAAATGAGAATAATATATAAAAATAAAATAGGAACTGTATGAAAATAGTACATACATTTAGAAAAGCAAAATGGGAATGCAAAGATACAAAAATCCTCTAATTATTTCAACGGATATTACAAATTCTCCAACATGTATTATTTTACTAACTCTGTTTTATGATATATTATATTCCCACGAATCTTTGCTTCTTATTATTCTTGTTCTTACAAAAATGGTAGTGAACATTTTTATGGGAAACAATTATTTCTTTCACGTTGACATTTTGAATGATTAAGAAATTAAGAAACAATTTTCATCGAATTCTAAATGTCATTTTAGTTAAATTTTTTAAGTAGTCATTATTTTTAAAATTTAAAATAAAATACAAATTAATTTTGATTTAAAACAAATATAATTTATAGTTATAACTTGTGGCTATTCCCTTTCCCCTTCTGTAGATTAAAATTAGAAGTTGAAACTTTTAAACATCCAACTAAATGAACTAACCAACGAAAGTCCCCAAAGTTATTAAGCCAGCAAATATTAAAACGCCCCCAATAAAACTTTGAGGACTAGTGTAATAAACAGCCCCCAATGTCCCCTCCCTCCCTGGGTTTGAGTGGGATGAGTAAATGGTTAAGTTGAATTAAGAAGAATAAATTAACAAAGATTAAATACATGGACATAAATATACTTAACAAGAATGATAACATCATAAAAGGAAAATAAGGGGAGATGTTTATTACTTTATGTCTGGTTATATTAGGTAATGGTAGACCCGCGGGGGTAGGTTACCGCAAGTAAAGGCCCTTAGAGTTTTTGTCACCCGAGGGGTTAAGCATAGAAAAAAACTACACCCTTTTTTCAATTTAATTTAAATTATAACAATAGAATGGGGTGCGACATCAGTTCTCGGCAGTTTTTTTTTGTGAGAAAGCACCAAAATACGTAAGCACAACAAAAATGACACATTTTACAGAAATTAAATAAAATATATATTTTGTAAAACAATAAAACAAGGATGACTATTAACTAAGTTTAAATATATTTTTGAACAGTTTGAACACGGATCTAAACAGACACCAGTTAAATTATAAATCCATCGGCTTGTAAAGTGACTTCTTTGAAAACATTTTTTAGTCCAGCATAAAGAAATGCGGGTGTTGAAGAAGCCAGGAAGGATGGGGACAATGGGTTGTTTATTGCACTTGTCCCCAAAGTTTAATAATAATGCTTTCTTATTAGTCGGCTTTACAACTTTTGGGGACTTGGAATGAATTTTGATTGGTTGGTTTATTAAGTTGAGTGTCCAAACGTTTCAACCATTAATTGTAATTTACAGAATTAATTTTGTCATTAGAGATGTACATCAATTTATCGGCCATTGTCTTATCCCTCAGAAGAAGTATATATACCAATACTTGCCCGTGGTTACAAATATTTTGTGGTTTATATTTCATTGTTTTAAAAAAAGTAGAAATAAGTGTCACAATCTATATAATTTTTTATGATCTAAAGGGATAAGACACTGACCAATAAATTGATTTACATCCAATGATCACCCACAAAATTATCCTTTTTTAAAGTAACAATTAGTTGTTGAAACGTTTGGATGCTCTACTTAATGAACCAATCAATTAAAATTATTCCCTCCCTGATGTATTTAAGGCATACAATACAACGGTTTAAGCTGCTGCAGTCGAGTAATAATCCTACCAACCCCCAAAAAATCCTAAATAATCAAGAAGAAAGGGGATTTTGGGTTGTTTATTACACTAGTTCTCAAAGTCTTATTTTAACATTTTCTTTTACGTTGACTTAATAACCGTGGGGACTTAAATTGAATTTTGATTTTTTTGTTCATTTTGTTGAGTGTCCTAACGTGTAACTTTCAAATTTAAAATCTGCAGAAGATGTAATTTTATGTATTATCATTGAGGATGTGCATTATTTATTGGCTATTGTCTTATCCCTTTAGATCCCTGCAAATCCTACTATTACACTTGTCAATTTTTTTTGAAGTTTGGTCACGTTTTTATACAAAGTTGAGATTAGTTTTGATTTCAAGTAGTCTACACTTTCTTCAGTTCTTCCATATGTTTACTAGCGGATATACCCCTAGAGGCCTCTATAATTTTGTTATAGCGTTATTGGGAATTTATATTACGGATCATCAGTCGTGAGTAAGGGAATTTTAACATTTTTAAAAATCGGCTAAAAGGTTAAACTTAAAAAAATATTTCAAAGCATCCATACGAGTTAAAAATTGAGGCTTAGTCGCGGCTAGCGCACGGTTGCCGAGCCCTGCTCTATGTATTTAATCTTTGTTACTTTTGTCAATGTACGTTTGTCTGTCTATTTTTTTTCAGCTTTACTATTCTGGATGTTGTTATCCTTGTTAATGGAAAGTCTGGCTTAACTTAGCCAATTGGAAATTTTTACCAATCTAACTTTAGACTCTTAACAAAATTCAATAATCCGTTAAGTTGAGAACTCTTCCATATTTTTAAATCAAATATGTCATAAGGAAAAGGAGAAGATAGAACAAATAAAATCTACAAACCTTTCTTCCCATAAAAAAAATAACGGGATATAAAAGTAAAAATTTAAAAATAATGTTTTGTTCAGACTTCTAATAATTATTTATCGCATAAACAGCTTTTCCCGGATATTAAAATAAAAAAAAGATTTAAACCAGTTTTGTTAAGACCCGGGGTACCGAAGGCTCGATCAATCAAAACTGCTACTAATTTTTAAAAAAATTTCTTAGTATTTGTAGAAAATTTTATGTAATACGATGTTATAAACGTTTTTTAAGTATGACAGAGAACCCTTTCTCCATTCTGCCATTCTGGAATACTATTTTCGTGCTCCTACTCTAGTTGCTAGTGTTTGTTCGGTAACTATCAAAATGCCCATGTCTAACCTCTACGGGAAGCCCTAACACTTCGTGGACTATACCTCCAGTGTCCTAGCCGTGCAGGACTACCAAGTACCCAACATAACCTAACCCTAATCTAAAGTAATAAACACCAGGGATCTAAAGGGATAAGACAATGACCGATAAATTGATGTTCATACCCAATTATGATACATAATAGTACCCCTTCTGTAGATTAAAAATAAGGAGTGAAACGTTTGAAAAATTTCAACTTTTTGTATTAACCAATCAAATTTGATTAAAGTCCCCAAAGTTGTTACGGTAACTAATAAGAAACGTTATTATAGGACTTTGGAGACAAGTCTAATAAACATCCCATTGCCCCCTTCCTCCCTGAATAAACAACCCCTATATTTTTTTAAATTTTGTTTTGTGCTCTTTATATACGAATCGTTTGGGAAACCGCTATTTGTTTAATTTTTTTTTTCATTCAGCTACGCTTTCATGGACGTTGTCATCTTATGATTTGATAATAAAAACATCTTGTCTTTTATAGAGACATATAAAGAATGGCCCACCGTAAATTACAACAAAATGACTTTTGTTTCTAGCTTTATGACATTACGGATCAATAACTTAATGTTCAGCATTAATGGATATATAATTAGTTGGATGTTGCACCAGTTCTTTATGTACTCTAATAAAGTTATACTCGCAGATGGCTAAAATAATGATACTCCCCATCCACCACCTCTACCCCATTGCCTAACCCATGTTAGGTTGTAATCGATATGACAATTTAACATGTGAAAATTAACGAAAAGAGTTAGCCGTACAGACGGATGTACGAGACTTAACCTATAGAAAACCTTTGCATTGAAAAATTGTACATGATCAATATTTTGTCTGTCATTTTACAATGGGTATACAGAATCGAATAAAACATTTATCTAAAACATCAAAATGAAAAAATACACACTTCTTGGCGAAGGGACTCAAGCAACTTAAAATTTACCAAATATTAAAAACCACATTTTAAAGGTTACATTATTTTAGTTTTAATTCTCATTGATAGAGAGTCTACTCTATAATTACTGATTGTGGTTTGTATGTACAGTTGTGCGATTGTCGGTCCATATAACATAATATAGAATAACATAAACATTTGCTAAAATGGATAACTCATTACTTGAATATTACACCAAATTATCATATACTCTAATAGAGTGAAATTTTTAAGTGGCTAAAATTACGACCCCGCTCCGCCTATCCATTAGTTTTTACCCAATCCCCACCTATGGGATAATCAAACTGATCAATAAATGATGTCCAGGTTGACAACGTAAACAATTTTTTCCCTGTCATAATATCCAAGTACATTATATATTATTTTTACTTCACATTCTAGGCAGGAAGTATAAAATTAACAGTATCTACACAGTATAGACACAATCTATTGTATCTAAGTACTCTAAAATATTTTTTTTTCAGGATTTTTGCCATATTACATTTTCCCATCTGAGATACCTATCTTAGCTGCGCTACATGTAAACAAACTCGTCCAAGTACTCACCATAATGGATTGAACACGTTTGTTGACAAAAAGTGCATTCCAACTATAATGCAGTATTTTGCAATATTTAGTTTTTATTTCTCTCTGGGACACACAATGACTTTACTAATTTGCTTTCCAGTATCGCTTCAAAAACGATTAATATCCGTTTGATTAGAACTGAAAAATTATGTATAGCATCGTATTACAGACAATTTTCACTTATAATAGAATAAAAACCATAAGATTAATACCAGTTTTGTTAAACCGGGACTTCAGCCGCTTAGGACATTAAAAATAGTTTCCTCTCTGAGCAAAGTCCCTAGAGCTAGAGGCGAAGCAATTATTGAAATACAAAATTTATAAAAGACATATATTCCTGTACACTCTTGTTAAATCTTATAGAGATATTTGTAAATTTTACGTGTTGCAACCAATTAATTTTTTTTCTCTTTTGTCGTAAAGTACCGAATCTCTATAAAAGTTCACAAACGCTGATTGCAACTGAAAGTCTGTGCTACAAAATAAGTAAACATTTAAATAAATTCTCTCAAAGATTTCGTAATCAAATAATATTTTTCTAGTATCGCGTCTAAACCGATTAATATCCGCTGGATAAGAAACGGTTATAAGCTGTACTAAAAATCATGTATAGCATTGTATAAGAGACATTATTCCACGATTATTTATATGAAATTCATAAATTAAGACCCGTTTTTTTTAGCTCGGGCGTTCGCCCCCACGAGACTAACAAAACAGGTTTTAATCTTATATTTTATTATTTTAATGTCCGCGTAAAACTGTCCATGATACGACGATAGAAAGTGTTTTTGTTGCTCACAAACATATATGTATTAAAGTTATGATTGTAAAAATTAAAGAATTTATAAGAACACAGTAAAAGTGTCGAACTGATTATGACGTAAAAAAAATTAGCCAATGAGAGGTCATTATTGACCAATGGTAAAATTTATAGTGGCCTCTCATTAGCTAATTTGTTTTACGTCATAATCAGTCCGACACCTTTACTGTGTTTAATTTGTAGCACCCCCTGAAGTAATTTTTGTTTAGAAATTTCAAAAGAGTAGTCTTACAAAGATGAAATACTATACAAGTTGCAAACTATGCATGGTAATAAGTTTCATCTGTTTAAGATATAATGATTTTACCCTACACTTGATAATGATATTTATAGCACTATCAAGCAGCAGTAGGCAGAATATTTTTATCCCCTCTTCAACATTAAGCTAAAACGTAACAAATTATGATTATACTGAAGATTAAATTTTTACCTTTTCACAAAAGACATAGGTCAACCTCTGGAAATTATAGGTTGTTTTTTATTATCCTAATCATGCAGGTTATGAAAATGTTCTTAACAAAAAGCTCTGAAGAGTCTAAAAAGGTATTTGAGATGATGATTTCAGCTGGTTGACAAAAAAAATCAATCAAAACTGTAGGTATGACCTTATCAGTGAAGGATATGAATATCATGATACAACTTTAGGTAGATTATTTAAAAAATAGCTAACAAAGTAAAAAGAAAATATAGTTTTATTGTACCACCACTCCCCCCCCCCCCCTAATCAACAAATGTTTGCAGCAAATTTGGAGTCTTAAAAGTTTGTGTCTTTTTATTTGTAAATGTCACTTCTCAGTTTTAAACAACATAAATGCATAAAGGAATTATTGTCATAGTAAAAATTATGTTTAATATTCAAATGTTATGTGTAGCCTTCTTTGCTCAGAGAGTGAGGTAACAATGGACTTTTTATGTTTACTAGTCCCCAAAGTTTTTTGATAACGTTGGCTTTAAAACTGTTGGGACTTTTTCTGAATTTTGATTTGTTGGTTTATTTAGTTGAGTGTTTAAAAGTTTAAACCACTAATTATTATCTACAGAAGGGGTGATTTTGTGTGTCATCATCGCCCATTGTCTTATCCCTTTAAATCCCTGTTCTTTGCTATTCCTTTCATTTTGTTTTTAAACAAAAAAAAGGGAACAGTATTTTAGATGGGTATATATTCTAGGATTAAATTTTCTTTGGAGTGTTGGTCTTCTTCCCCCCCCCCCCCATATAAATCTATATTCTTATAAAAAAAAGATCTACATTTTCCATGTAGTAATTCTTCAATTTATTGTTTTGTCATACCTACTTTTTTAATATTCCTATATTTTTTTATTCTTATCGCAGTTTAAATCCAACAAAAAAGTACGTATTATCTGATGATGACAAGCCTTTTTTTGTTTTAGTTCATTAAGTTATTATGATCTCCTAAAATAACAAACAAGCCCTAGTGTCAGATGTTTTTAAATAACATAATTATCTTTTGGTAATCCAAGGCTTTCTAATCTTCCCATATATGTTGATATAGTTTAAGTTGACATAAAGTTTATATAAACAAGGATGGCAACATCCATAAAAGCAAAGCTCAATAAATCAGATAGACAAACGAACTTTGATGTAAAGATACGATGCATTCAATGTAAAAACAAATTCAGTGTAGATATATTCCATATACTTACTTGAATACTTTTATTGAGATGCCTCTACAAGAGTTAATGTTCGTTTGTCCTTCTGTTTCAGAGATAGACTCGCATTATGGATGTTGTCATCCTTGTTTGTTATTAATTCAAAGCAATTTTGAACTATAAATAAAAAACAACGCAACATGCTCATAAAACCATGAACAGGTTTATTTAATCTGAAAAAGAAAATGTTTATTTTTTTGTCTAATGAAGCCTAATATCGCAAAAAGCATTGATTGAAGTGACATGCACCAGTTAAACCCAAAACTTTTAATTGAACAACATTTGTCCTTACTGTTTTTAGCGAATCTTTGATCTTAAACTGCAAAAATTCCTCCAATTAAAAAAGACGTATTATTGTATTGAAAAGAGGCTTGTAAAAGGGGTTGTATAACCCCCTTTATAACCCTTGAAAAGTTTTACACCTCCCATATTACAGCTAAGGAGGTGTTAAGTTAACTTTAAAAAGCCACACCCCCGTTAAAAAAAGTGACCGGTAAACAACAAAGGGGGTGTATCCAACCCCCTAACACTAAAATATACCAATCTTGTAGTCTGTAATATACTCCCCTATAACAACCTCTAACACCCCCTTTCAACTTTTGTTTAAAAGGTCACCCTTTTAAAGGTGTATCAAAAATCGTAAGTGGGTTTCATCACGCATCCCCATTGGCAAAAACCTCTGTACGCTACTGACATTGAAATCTATTTGAATGTATGAATATATATCCATGTTGTTGTAACGATGTTGGTTGCATTATGAATGTATGAATATATGTCCATGTTGTAGTAATGATGTTGGTTGTATTATGAATGTGTGAATATATGTCCATGTTGTGGTAACAATGTTGGTTGCATTATGAATGTATGAATATATGTCCATGTTGTGGTAACAATGTTGGTTGCATTATGAATGTATGAATATATGTCCATGTTGTGGTAACAATGTTGGTTGCATTATGAATGTATGAATATATGTCCATGTTGTGGTAACAATGTTGGTTGCATTATGAATGTATGAATATATGTCCATGTTGTGGTAACAATGTTGGTTGCATTATGAATGTATTAATATATATCCATGTTGTTGTAACGATGTTGGTTGCATTATGAATGTATGAATATATGTCCATGTTGTTGTAACGATGTTGGTTGCATTATGAATGTATGAATATATATCCATGTTGTTGTAACGATGTTGGTTGCATTATGAATGTATGAATATATGTCCATGTTGTGGTAACAATGTTGGTTGCATTATGAATGTATGAATATATGTCTATGTTGTGGTAACAATGTTGGTTGCATTATGAATGTATGAATATATGTCCATGTTGTGGTAACAATGTTGGTTGCATTATGAATGTATGAATATATGTCCATGTTGTGGTAACAATGTTGGTTGCATTATGAATGTATGAATATATATCCATGTTGTTGTAACGATGTTGGTTGCATTATGAATGTATGAATATATGTCCATGTTGTTGTAACAATGTTGGTTGCATTATGAATGTATGAATATATGTCCATGTTGTGGTAACAATGTTGGTTGCATTATGAATGTATGAATATATGTCCATGTTGTGGTAACAATGTTGGTTGCATTATGAATGTATGAATATATATCCATGTTGTTGTAACGATGTTGGTTGCATTATGAATGTATGAATATATGTCCATGTTGTTGTAACAATGTTGGTTGCATTATGAATGTATGAATATATATCCATGTTGTTGTAACGATGTTGGTTGCATTATGAATGTATGAATATATGTCCATGTTGTGGTAACAATGTTGGTTGCATTATGAATGTATGAATATATGTCCATGTTGTTGTAACGATGTTTGTTGCATTATGAATGTATGAATGTATGTCCCTGTTGCTGTAATGATGCTGGTTGCATTATGAATGTATGAATATGTGTCCATTGTCGTTGTTGTAGTAACAATGTTAGTTGCATTATAAATGTGTGAATATATGTCCATGTTGTTGTAACGATGTTGGTTGCAATATGAATGTATGAATATATGTTTATGTTGTTGTAACAATGTTGGTTGCATTATGAATGTATGAATATATGTCCATGTTGTTGTAATAATGTTGGTTGCATTATGAATGTATGAATATATGTTTATGTTGTTGTAACCATGTTGGTTGCATTATGAATGTATGAATATATGTCCATGTTGTTGTAATAATGTTGGTTGCATTATGAATGTATGAATATATGTTTATGTTGTTGTAACCATGTTGGTTGCATTATGAATGTATGAATATATGTCCATGTTGTTGTAATAATGTTGGTTGCATTATGAATGTATGAATATGTGTCCATTGTCCATGTTGTAGTAACAATGTTGGTTGCATTATGATTGTATGAATATATGTCCATGTTGTTGTAACGATGTTGGTTGCATTATGAATGGCCTTTATCCACAACATCTATGCATGAAATTTTTGGTCCACAGGATACAGGGATAAGTAAATCGGAGATAAATTAATCATCCCCCTATGACATCCCTGTTATAAACAATACAAACTGATCTTTTAAGAAGATTCTTTAACATGAATTAGACATTTTAGGCATTCTATCCTTGTATAAAGACCTGTTTTAGAGCCAAGACAGATCCTCATTCCTACTTTTTCAATGTATCTTATGTGCTAAAGGTAGGTGACACCAGATAATTGGGATTTTAACGTCTCAACCATGCAGTTGCGTGCACATAGATTACAATTAGGGGTTGTAAAAAGAGGAAGGACACCTTCACAATTTCAAGAGGGGGGGGGGGGTAGTTGACAACCCTATAATCCCCTTCATCCGCATACAACTTGTCTCAATTATGATGTAGTTAACTCAATTTAAAGAGTTGTAGCTTTTGTTTATTATTATTTTTATATATTTAATTTAACTATCCCTTTATACCCGAATGGGCCCAATTCCATAAATTCAGATCTAATCTTTTTTTTCCTCCCCCCAAAAATTACTGTTCCCCCTTTTGGGAACTCATCACCCAATATGTTTTTTAGCGCAGCTGCTCTATAACTTAGGTATGTATAACTTTCAGAAAATTAGTAGGTTATTGTTTCTATGGACAATGAAGAAGGATATAAAAAGTTTATATAATTTAAACAATAGTTTTTCTTCTGTAGATTAAACATATTTGACACAGATACTTTGAACCGCCATATCGAGATTAATTGTCTCCAAAGTTGATACGCCAACAAATGAGAATTTGTTTATAAAACTTTGGGGTCCGGTATAATTTACAGACCAATGTCCCCCTATCTTCTTGAGGATAATAAAGATTTACAGTATGGCCTCGATACGAATAAACATCCGCTGGATTAGAACTGTTTTTTTGCCATTCTGAAAAATCATGTATAGCATCATATTACAGACAATTTTACACATGTAATAAAATAAAGATAATAAAATTAAAACACCAGTTTTGTTTATCTGAGACTGCAGGACTTTTGTGGCTAACAAAATTGGTTTTAATCTTATAAATTTTATTTTAATATCTGCGTAAAGCTGTTTTTAAATAACTATTCTGCATTTTAAATTTCTACACTGGTTATTGACTAAAATATGCTTGTTTTCTTTTTTCAATACCCCCCACCAAATAACCAATAACAAATAAGTTAGATCACACCTTAAATTTTTTCTCAATATGCATATTTAGATCACAAAACAATGTTATTGTTTACATTTTTCCAGTATGGCTTCGAAACCGATTTATATTTCCCTAGTATAAGAACCGGTTCTAAGCCACACTGATAAATCATGTATCGTAATGTATTATATCCATTTTTCTACGAATATAAAAATGTACATTCATGATATTAACATCAGCTTTGTTAGCCGTTGCCTTCGGCATTTCGAGGTTAGAAAACTAGTGTAGAAGTATAATTGTAAAATTTTATATCCGTGGAAAATTGTTTATAATACGATGCGATAAATAACTATTCTCTTCATGGATATTTGGATCACCAACAATGGTATTGTTTACATTTTTCTTAAATTCATAAGATACATCATAATATATGTTTTACATTTCTCATTTACTTCAATGGATGTAGATAATACGTGGAGATTATGACAGGAGAAAAGTTGTCATCAATTAAGGTCAGTTCTTTTATCTATTAGGCGGGGAATGGATGGGATAAAGGAATGGAAGGGAGGAATAATTAATTTATCCAGCTACGAGTTTCACTTTATTAGAGAACATGAAAATCTGGTATAACATTTAATTGAAATATGTAGATTTGTTCGTATTAAACTTGTGTATATTCTCTGTTTACTGGGTGCTAGTATTACCAAAAACAATAATATGTACTATTACTTGGATGTTACACCAGATTTTTATATTTTCTAATAAAGTGAAAATCGCATCGGGCTTAAAATAACAATACCCATATACCCTCAACTCTTACTGGATGTACGAATTGATAAATAGAAAGTTCCATTTTAGCAACCAAAATTTTATTTAATTTTTCCCCAGTCATAATATCCTTGTATATTCTATATCCATTATAATAGTATCATTTTCCCCACCCTTCTCCAATCCCAATACTCTTTGACCTTTTTCATGTTATAAAATAGGGGCGAATCCAGGAATCTAAAGGGATTAGAAAATGGCCGATAAACTGATGTTCATTCCCAATGAAGATGAACAAATTTAGTAGATTATGATAAGAGGTTGAAACGTTTGGATATTCTACTTTTATTAACCAAATTTACGATGCCAACGAATAAGAAAACGTTATTTCAAAACTTTGGGGACTAGTTATTTGCTTAACAATAAATAATGTTTATTTTTCCTATTTCTCTCTCTACTGAAGGGAATAAGATATGGTTTATGCAGAAATATAAATGAATAGCCTAAAGTATAATAATTTCAATGAATTATTTATTGAATTAGAATTTAACAACAAGAAAAAACTTGTTATTGGTAATTTTTACAGATCTCCTAGCACTGGTGTAAACAATCTCACACCTAATATGCAAATTGAGCTTTTTTTGGAACATTTTCAAGGTATTTTAGATTCTATTAATGAGAGAAAATGTAAAGCTATTCTCTGTGGAGATTTTAATCTAGATTTATTATCTTACAATGTACATAATTATACAGCTGATTTCGTCAGCATGCTCTTCAGCGCTGGCTTCCTGCAGCTGATCTCTAATCCTACTAGAGTGTCAGCCCATAATAATACAGCTACACTTATTGACCACATATGGACAAATGATATTAAGGATCAAATGGTTGCTGGAATAATAACCACTTATTTGAGTGATCACTTTTCAACTTTTCATTTTATTAGCACTAATAAACACAAGCCAAGCCCAAAAGTAATTTCCACCAGAGTCTTTTCTGACAATAATATTGAAAGCTTTAAAGATGACTTAAGTAATTTGTCTTTTAATGAAGTCTTTGAAAAAAATAACCCTACAGAAAGCTATGCTATTTTCCAAAACTTATTTCAATCTTCTTTTGAGAAAAACTTTCCTGTTAAAGAAATCAGATTTAATAAAAATTACCACTTCATTCAAAAATGGATGACCAACGGTATATTAAGGTCTAGGAATAAGAAATTTGAATTACAATCTATATTAGCAAAAGTTCCAACAACTGAGAATAAGGAATTGTATACTAAATATAAAAATATTTATAACAAAGTTTTAAAAACTGCAAAAAAGTTATATTACAGTAATCTTCTTGTCTCCAACCAAAACAATCTTAAAAAGAGTTGGCAAATTATTAAAGATGCAGCTGGTTTGAACTCAAAAAGAAAATTTACAACTGATAAAATTATTGTTGAAGGTAATGACATTCTTGGTGAAAAGAACATAGGACAGGCATTTAATAGGCATTTCTCTAGTATTGCTCTTAATATTCGACAGACTATACCACCTACTGACAGACCACCTGATTCTTATCTTGAAGAATCTGGCAATCTTTTTAATATTCCCCCAATCACACCTGCAAATATAACCGAAATTGTTAATAACTTTGAGATAAAAAAATCTTGTGACAACCTTGGAATCTCATCATTCTTATTAAAAAAAGTTGTCCATTATATTTTAGATCCTTTATGCCATATTTTCAATAAATCAATTGAACTTGGTTCGGTACCTGACCAATTTAAAATTGCAAAAGTAACTGCTGTCTTCAAAAAGGGCGGAGACCCTTTTAATCTTAATGATTACAGGCCAATTTCTCTACTTCTTATATTCAAAAATTCTAGAAAAGTTTATTGCTATTAACTTGCAAGCATATCTTTCTGAAAATAATCTTATTGATGAACTACGATTTGGATTCCAGCCAAATAACTCAACATTTCATCCCATGATTCACCTACTTAATCACGTTAGTAAAGCTATGAATAACAAAGAGTATACAATTGGAATCTTTTGTGACATTCGTAAAGCCTTTGACTGTGTTCCCAAAAATACTCTTCTGATGAAGTTACGTAAATTTGGCATCCATGGCAATATGCTCAATTGGTTTGAATCATATTTAACAGGTAGAAATCAATTTGTTAAATTTGGCCTTTTTGATTCTGATCCATTAGAGATAGATAGTGGAGTGCCCCAAGGTAGCATATTAGGTCCTATTTTGTTTCTTATATTTTTTAATGACTTGCCTAAAACAACACTTTTAAAAGTCCTTCTCTTCTGTGATGACACCACTATATTAGCATCTGGTAAAAACCTGAATGAGCTTGTTGAATTTGTTAATGCAGAACTCAAAAATATTTCCCAGTGGTTTAGGGCTAATCAAATGTCATTACATCCCAACAAAACAAAATTCACTATATTTTATCCTACCCCCTCTCTTATTCCTTGGAATGAAATCAATCTCTATTTTGATGATAATGAACCAAATACCCTTTACCCTAACCCTTTACTTAGACATAGAATTGACTTTGTCAACCATGAAAGTGATATTCCAGCTATAAAATTTTTAGGTATTTTTCTGGACCCAGCCTTGAATTTCAAAGTTCATATAAATAAGTTGAACAAAAAACTCTCTAAATCATTATTTTGTCTACGAAAATGCCAAAGTCTACTTACTGAAAAAGCCCTCAAGGCTCTGTATTTCTCTATTTTTCATTGTCATTTGGTTTATGGAATCCTTATTTATTCGTGTGCATCACATTCAAATCTTACTGGTATCATAACAAAACAAAAAATGGCTGTAAGATGTATTAAGCAAGCAACTTATTATAGTCATTCTCGACCTTTATTTAAAGAGCTCAATATTTTACCCTTTGAATCTTTATCACTTTATTTTAAATTAAAATTTATTTATGAGTACATAAATAACTTGATGCCCAGGTCTTTTAATAATATGTGGCCAAGAAGGGGGGAATTAAATGGTAACTATAATTTGAGGAACAATAATAATCTCACTGTTCCTTTTTCCAGAATCAACTTAGTAGAGAGGCTTCCTCTTTGTTCTCTACCTAATACATGGAATAGTTTTAATGACCGTGACAATATAAAAAATGCCTTAAACCTAAATCAATTTAAGAAGCAGCTTAAAAAATGTATTCTCTCAAGAATAGATATAACATGTAATAGACTACTTTGTCGTTCTTGCCACCTAAGAATGTAAAACCTCTATGTTGTCTGTTTTACAAGCCTTAGATTAATCAATTCTCCATTCTTTACTTAATTATAAGTATTTTAATCATTAATATGAACTCACACACACTCACACAATCATCCTACCATTTCCGTCTGCAAATCCTTTCTCTATTCCTATCCCTGTAATATACCCTTATAAAATGTTTACTTTCTCGTTTTAATAAAAAGATTCACACTACCTTTTAGCTTATTTTTCTATGATATTTGCAAAGGCTATCTAATATCACCTCGAGAGAGATTATTTAGTCCTTTGACACGTATATTAACTTTTTGTCTTATGTGGATATTATTAACCTTGTTATTATACTGTAATTAATTAATCATGATCAATTTTACTGCTTGTTTGTGATTATTTATAATCTTTACTATAATACATATGAGATTCGATATTGGGAGCCAGAAAAAAATAGGAGCCGACTCGCGAATTTTGTATGTCATGTATATATGTATGCCTATTTTACTATGTGTCATAAAATAAATATTTCATTTCATTTCATTTCATTTCAAGATAATTTTATTTTTCAACTTTGACTTGAAAGACTTAAAATTGTGTAATGCTTTTATCAATTTCTAGGTTACTTTTCTCTGTTTTTTTATATTTTATTTAAATGCATGATACATTTTGTTTCTGATTTTTATTGTAAAATAATTGGGTATCTTCTTTGTTATGTCAGAAATATGGTTAAAATTCAATATACAGAAGGGTACCGCAGAATATGATCTGATTGTTATTTTAAGAAACCTACGTCTTTGCGCTTGATATAATTTTTAAAAATGTTTTAAGGTATGGATACTCTGGCAGACTTTTTGTTAGATTTTGGATTTATTATTAAATTAAAAGAAAAGAGGGGACGCGAGTTATATTTATCTCGACCCAGTGCTGACTTTTAATTGGGTCTTTGAATATCAGCCAATGACGTCGGGAATATTATCACAGCCAAGTCGCTACAAAAGAGCAGAAAGAAATTTGCTAGATAGCGAAAATTGTCCCCACCTTTTGGACCAGGTAGTTTTCTGTATATACTTATACATTTATAGATATTAATATGCTTTTAAAGTCCCTTTTTATAATTTCACCATGATCAAATTTCAAGTACCATTATTTGGAAAGACAAAAAAGCTGAATAATATTTCAATCAATTGAAAACCAAAATTGAAATATGAACATATTTTATAGCAAAGTTATTTTATAATTCACGTTGTCTGTATGTCAGTCCGTTTGTCCATCAGTCTGTCAGTCCATAATGCTGTAGGGAAAATGTGAATTTTCTCAGCTGCTTTTGGCAATGGACAGCTGACATTTTCAGTGAAGATTCATATGACATATGCGAATCTCGTATGTGCGTAGTTTTGTCAGTTTGTCCTTAAATTTACACTTTAAAAGACAAAATCAAAGCTTCAAAGGTTTCGTGATTTTTTATATGCTATCTCTTCATTTTCTTTGTTATGACAACTAAACATCTGCTTTATAGCTCACTTTGTCCGTTTGTCCATTCCATGATTAAGTTTTTGGTGCTTTGCTACTTCAAAATAAGACTAATTTGTTCAGAAGTTAATCCCATTACATAAAAAGGAAGCTTTTTTTTTTTGTCTGTAGCGAAGTTATCTCGCCAACCACTGAACCGATATGGTTCCCCTTTAAAGTAAAGATTTTTATAGGTCAAGGGAAAGCTTTCAACTATTTTGGAAATGGTATCTTCACCTCAAAATAAAAAATGACATTATCCCCCCAAAAATATATTTTTTTACTTTGTCTTTTTAAAAACCCAAATTGAAATTAAGGGGAGGGTGACGTTTCCCTCTCCCAATTTAAGTTACCCTAGAGGCCTTTAGAGGAGTAGCCGCTACTTTTGTTAAAACATGATAAAACCAGTTTTACTCCATTACAAATAGAACAATAGCCAACAATTCCAAGAAAAGAAAAAAAAACATCAATTATCCTATCCCCACGACCACCTGTTTTAACAAATGAAAATATATTGCCAGAACTATAAGAATTTCCCACTCTACAAATTCCCATGGAGGGAGGGGACATTGGGCTGTTTATCACACCAGTCTCCAATGTTTTAATATACCGTTTTCTTATTCGTTGGCTTAATAACTTTGTAAACTTTTATTGAATTTAAATGATTGGTTTATTAGCTTTAGTGTCCATCCACTAATTGTAATCTATAGCAGGGGTAGTTTTGTGTATCGTGATTGTCTTACTCTTATCCCTTTAGATACCTGAGAATTTCTCACTCTAGAAATGTCAGAGATTTGGAATAGGTGTATTTTAAAACAACAACGATTACGTCCTATCAGGAAAAAGGAACCAGGATTATAACAAACATTCATAAGTCAGGGATCTAAAGGGATAAGACAGTGGCTGATAAATTGATGTACATTCCCAATGATGAGAAACAATAGTACCCTTATCCGGATTACAATTAATGAACCAACCAAATAAACTTTAAAAGTTGTTGAGCCAACGAATAAGATTCCATTGTTATTAAACTTTGGAGACTAGTGTAACATTTTATTTATTTCTCCAATTTACAAACACAATTTGGGCCAGTAAAAATCACTGACATGCTTTTTTGGCTGTTTCTTTAAAGTGCCCAGTAGAGCACAAAAACCCACCCCTTCTTTTAGTTTAAATAAAATAAAAATAATTTATTGGATTAGTCTTTGTGGTAGTGTTTAACTTTAGGGGAGGTTAAGAAGGTTAGATTTGGGTGCAAAAAAAAGCACCCCTCTTTTTTTTTGATTTATTTTAAAATAAAGAAATAATATCATAGCAAATCTTTTTGGGAATTTCTATATTTTAGAATATGCAATGTGACGTCATATAAATGAGTGATTATCTATCTCTTTTTTAGTGGTTTTCTTTTCCACTTCTCCTCTCATCTCCCTTATTTTTATGACGTCACATTGCTGATTTTGAGTCACTTTGTACAGCTACATTTTAGACTTCCAGGTTATTTTTTAAATTCAAAAGATTTTCATTTGACTTTTTCTATACGTTTTAAAACAATAAGTTTTAACTTTCTATGACAAAATATAAATATTTAAGACATACCTTTCAATTTATCCCAACCCATTTCAATCTTCTTACATAATCTATTGTGACAAAAATATAATACTTGAAATATATATGCTATTGCTCAAAAGTGTTAGGAAAACTCTTTTTTCCAAAAAGCGTAACATATATACCCTTCCTCCCCCCCTCTTTACAAATCGAAACAGATAGCTCTTTTGGTTAATTCAGACATGTAAGAATTGCCCTATCGGTTTTGAACTTTGCATTATGATTCCTTTAACAGTTAAATTACATTTAGAAGGCGTAGTAACTCTATAACCGTTACACTAAAGTCCGTACGTCTATTTTAAGCATGCTGATTATATATTTATTGAAAACAACTTGTTGTATTTAATTATTATATTCATCTGATTTTTTGAAAAATTAATCTTAGGACAACAAGGTACAATATTATAAGCGAAGCATTTTTATATTCAAATACTAAAAATTAAAGTATGTGCTTCTGAAACAAATTTGGGGTATAGTCCCTTTCGTGGCAACGCCCCTTAAGTAGCATTATAACAGTAGCTTTTCTCCTATTTCTAGCCCCTGCAAGGGGCTCTAACCCTGCGGGGACTATTGCCTAACCCAAACCCAATATATCAAAACCTAACCTAAAATAACCTGTCAAACGCCATTTTGAAGATCCGACGAATCGTCCCTTAAGGGGCGCTGCCACGAAAGGGACTATACCCCAAATTTATTTACAGATTTTTTTTAGAATTATAAATAAATGGGGAGTGGGGGGGGGAAGGGGTATTGGCATTGTACTTGAGATATTTGAAATGTATTGCCATATCGTCTGTACACAAAAAAAATTGCACAACACTGGATATAGGATATACGTGGATATATAGACAAGGGAAATTTTGCTGTCTGTTTAGCTTTCTCATTTATTGGTCAGTTCGTTCATTTAGTAGGAGGAGGGGTGAAGAGGTAAAGGGGGTGGAAGGAGGGAAATTTATTTTAGCCAGTTGCGTGTATTACTTTATTAGAGTACTTGAAATTCTGGTGCAACATCCAAGTAATAATATATCGATTTGCACATCAGGTGGGGATTTGTAGGTATTAGATTAAGTAACAAGAACAATTTCCCTACAGTAGCATAGCTACAATAAGTAACAAAAATAACGGTAGACTGTAATAATAGAGTTATTAAAAAAATAAATGAAACAGTCATAAAGTAGAAGTAGATGACTTCTTGGAGGCTTGGTCACGCTTTGGTTGTAAGTCCTACTTTGCGTTTTGAATTGCAGTACAACGCGCTCATTCGCCAAGGGTAACACCCATTAGACAACTAACTCTTTAATTGCACGATCCTCGTTTAGAAGTCCTAACAGTCGCGGGTTAAAGAAAATAATATAATCTGAAATCACATTCCGTAAATTAATTTTAATGAAAGCTAGTCAAATAATAGTAAAACCTTTCATTTTGTATATGTACTAATGTTTTTTTTATAAAGCTGCGATCTTGGTAAACTATAATATTAAAATTATTATATTAGTTGGTGCCAACTTTCTTGAATATAAATTAAACTTAGGTATCATTTTTTATCTTAGATTCATATCAATGATTTATGGTTCTTAATAAAACAAAGACATATTAAATGAACAGTAAACTGTAACACAGTAAACAAAAGAAAAAACTAAAAATATTATTGTAATCAATATTCTGTTTGTTATGATACTCTACAAGAGTTTTTTTTCGTTTGTCCTTCCTTTTTATTTTAGAGCTTCGCTTTTATGGATGTTGCCAATATCATCCTTGTTAATATTACATCCTAAGAGTGAACTCGAGCTATATAAATCTACCCATGGGGCGGGGAACCTACCCTTATTTTGTATTTAGTCCATAATCAGCATGAATCAGCGTCGATAATATAAACACAGCCGAGTCCCTACAATACAGCAAAAAGCAATTTGGCAGCAGACGAAAAGGGTCTCAGACATCTATACTTATAAACTTATTTTAAAAATTTCCTTATTGTTGTCTGTATGTCTGTATTAAACCTCCACCCTTTTTCAACGCCATGTGTTCGCCATTGGTTAAAATAAGTTTTTTTTTATGACGGACAAACCCCTAATAAGACGAAACTGAACTTGTATAATAAAAGAATAAGAAGTAAAAACATTTGGACCTTGAGTAGCAATATATAAATGGATATATAAAACTGCATTCTGCTGGCTGATTGTCAGAAATAAAAGAGTATACAATTAAGCAAAAACAAACCTTTTCGACTTTATTTTTGCAAAAATGCTACTATAGAATTGTGCTAAATCATAGCATGCATACTATAACTAAATAACTCCCCCCTCCTCCGGCTTTTAAATGGAAAAAAATTATATTTTTTATTCGGTTGATCTCATGAAAATATGGTGTAACATCCAAGTAATAATATATCAATTGATCCAAACCATCTTACCCCTCCCATTGTCACTGGTAATAGGTATGAGAAATGAGCAAGTAACTTAAAGTAATATGAGGCACATAAATCTCTATTAATACCAGGGAGGGAGGGGACTTTGGGCTGTTCATTACACTAGTCCCAAAAGATTTATAATAACGTTTTCTTATTAGTTGGCTTAGCAACATTGGGGAAGTTTATAGAATTTTGGTTGATTCAGTTAGCTGAGTATCCAAACGTTTCTAGAGGTAATTTTGTGTATCGTCATTGCAGATGTACATCAATATATCAGCCATTGTCTTATCCCTTTAGATGCCTGAATCCAATGGCAGTAGAAAACAAGAATTACAACATCCATATAAGCAGCGAAGCTTATAAACAATGATAGGCTTATGGAAAAGCATATTTAAATAGCATGTGCTAATTCGATAAAATTAAGTATATTAATACTTTGAAGATTATAATCACGAACCTTTCTCACGTATTTCTATAATTTTAATATTCATATTTGTAGCATGTTTGGAGACAGACCGACGGACAATGAAAATTGCATACTGGATTCTTATTGGTTTAAGTTGTCTTCACAAAAAAAATCAGCCATCAATCTTGAATAGTAGCTAAGAAAATTAAATTTCCCCACAGCGTTACGGACTGACTGGCTGACTGAAGAAATGACTGTCGGATAGACGTACGTACAGAAGAGATTAATTTTAGAGTAGCTTCTACTACTAAAAAGTATTTAATTACATAGGGTTCTGAAAGCTAGGCCAATTTGTAATCTAAAACTAGCGGATTGGTTACAATAGGGGGGGGGCCCGGGGGGTGTCAGGGTGAAAGGGTGAAGTCCCCCACCCCCCCAAACAAAATTTATAAAAATAATTTTCATATGTCTCACCCAAAATTTAAGTTTTTGCCCCTGCTTTCATCAGGCCAAGAAGACTTCAGCTGGCAACCTCAACATTTAAAATATAGTAATCTTTTATAACAAAAGATTTATTTTGGTTATTCAATATATTGTTAACTTTGGTGCAATGTACATTAGACTATAAAAGTTTTAAAGATTTTTAATCAATATAATAGATTTGAAATCTGCATAAAATTTTAAGGATTTTTTATAAAATTAGTTTTTTATATAATTCTTTATTTAAAGGCGCAAATACAAATTAAGTTAAATAATTTTGAGATCTGTGATTGGTGGATTGAAAACTATCTGCGCTCTGATTGGAGAAGATTAAGTGACGTACATCATTCAACCAATTAGAGCGTAGGTAGTTTCCAATCCAGCTATCCTATCGGTCAAAATTTATTAACTTAAATCGTATTTGCGCCTTTAAATAAAGAATTATATAAAAAACGAATTTTATAAAAAAAATCCTTAAAATTTCATGCAGATTTCAAATCTATTATATTGATTAAAAATCTTTAAAACTTTTATAGTCTAATGTACATTGCACTCATATAATATCTAGACATAATCAATAGTACAAGTCTCAACCACATTATAAAATAACATATTAGCATTGCAACTATATAATTTTTAGAGGATGTTCTTGTTCTTGTTCGTACGTCCATCCAGGCGCCAGGTTAGGCTACACTCTAAAGAAGAGCCTAATTGGTCCAGTGGGTAGCTATATCTTTCTTTCAGTATTGATAATATCCTGCCTTTTATGTATTATTATTTGTCTAAAACCACTATAAAACTTTAGTTAGGATTTGTCTGTCTTTCATTTTGTCGGTCCGTAGATCTGTCTGTAAGGATTAATTGTCTGCAAGTCTGTATTTTTTCCCATCTGTCTATCTCATTAATGTTATATTGGGCTATGTTTATACAAATAACCTAGAGTTTTTAATCAAATTAAGTATTAATTAATTATTAATTATACTGTAGTGTTTACCTTTATTTTAATCTCATTAAAATTATTAGTTTAATCTAATAAGAAAAACAAAAATTAATTGGATTAATCAAAATACATGAATATAGACGAATTTCATGTCTATAACAAAAGTGTTATTTTAGTAGCACAGCTACTCTAAACAATGGCAATGATGCCATTTAAAAGAACGTTCAAGGGAGGGTGGTTAAAGGGGGGGTGTAAAGGGGTGTTTATTTATTTTTTAGACAGTTTATACACGGGGTAAAATTTTTTGGTGCAGGTTTTTAAAAAGTTTGATATTTAAACATCCTTCTGAATTTGGATGCCCTACCCCCCCCCAAAAAAAAAAAAAAAGTTTACATGTTAATTCTATGTGTCATTTGAAAAAAAGGCCTGTTGAAGTGCTCTTAGAAGCTGCAAGTAATTAGTAAAGTAAACCAATTAAAATTTGATGCAAAATAGTTTTTTTAACTGACATTAAGAAATAGCCAAAGGCAGTCATGTCATCAGAATAATTGGATGCATAAAAGAAGTTTTTAAGTTTTGTATTATTTCCTTCGATTATTTTTTTTAGTTACCAAGTCTGTTTAGAACTAAAACAAATCATTAACTTAAGACCGAACTATAGGGTAAAACGTCTGCTAGAAGGTGTTGGGTTCGAATCTCGGTAAAAAAACATGTCAATAAAGCACAACATTAATATAAGAGTAGGGGGATGCATTGGCCTAAAATAGGCGCAACTTATTACCCTGTAAAGTTAGGACTTTCAGTCAAATGGCATGCAATGAAAAGGTTGATTGTCTGTATTTCATGGGATGTTATTTCCTTGAGACCTACTAAAAAGATATGGCTCTGTTATAAACCATGATCTGAATTTTTCAATTTCTCTTTTTTTTTAATTTTAAATGTACTTTTCAGAGAAACTTTAGCAAGGTGTTAGTTTCACAGTTTAGGATGGGAGACCAGGTACGTGCACGCCGTCCATCCTGCACCGTGCATCAATGACCCTAGGAGCTACACCAGAAGAGTCCTACTGTGCTGGAAAGGTCCCAGGGTAGATGCCAGACTGAATTCTGGTCACTTCCCCCAGTCCAGGAGTTTGGGTGGGGCTAACAATCCTTCCCTAGAAAAAACCTGCTCATGTTCAACCCGCACAGTTTCACAGAAAAATCAAGTTTATATTTTAAAGTTCACAAAACAAACTGTATAAAAACCCCACAACATTATAGTTCACCAAGAATTTAAAGGGAAGAAAAATAAGTCAGTAAAGATTTCTATCTTAGTTCATTATTTTATTATTTAGGCAGCAAAGTTGCATAAAATAGTCCATTTATACCCTTTTAAAAGAATTAGTAGTCAACGAACAAGATAAATAAGATTTAGGATAAGAAAAACTTGATTTTTACATGTTTTTCATACAACTAAAATAAATATTAACAAGGATGATAACATTCATAAAAAAATTGATTAAAAAAGAAAAACAATTATCTATGCATTCAAACAGAGATTAGTTATTGTAAAGCAGCTATGTATGCTGTGTCTGTCTGTATGTATTTAACGAAGGATTACGATAACCGCTGAACCAATATGATTCTCCTCCAATTCAACGAATTTCAACAAAGATTTATTTTTCTATATTAAAAAAATGAATTTTAGCATTATACACAGCTACAATCCTTAACCTTAAAGCTTAAAAAGAAATATAATATAGTAATATAATATAATATGTTTATAGAAAAGCCCTGCTTATTCTACTAAAAGTAATATTTTGCAATTGTTTTGAATTGCATTTTATTACCCTTGTTATATTTTTTTACCATAGAATTACTAAACAATAATTGATAAGGTGCTAAAAACCAATTTATTTGTTTAGCCCCGTACACTGTAAAAAATCTGCATGAAAACAACAGGGACCCAAAGGGATAAGACATTAACCGATAAATTAATGATACACAAATTACCCTTTCTGTAAGTTAATATTATTGGTTGAAACGTGTGGACAGTCAATATAATAAATAAACCAATCAAATATCAATAATAGTAAATTGTAAACGAGAACCATTTGGTTCAGCGGTTAGCGAGATCCTTATACACAGACAAAGATCCTTCTTTTTTATCTTATGTTTAAATTAAATAATAATTAGCCAAATTTTTTTTTAAGATAAGTTTTTAAACTTAAAAAAAAATAACTTTTTACAGTGCGTTTAGTGCATAACCAAGTGTATTTTAACAATTCCTAAAGTCAAATGGTCAAACAATAATAACATAACATTTAAATGCTTGCTAAGTAGGTAAAATATACTGTTATAGTATGCAATATAAAACTGTTGGAACCAGCGCTCACGTTGTGACCTTTGTATTTGTCCCCTCAGGTCAACTCTGATATTTACAAGATTTTTCTCTAGCAGGGATGTACAGGGAAAAGACAATGGCCAATTCATGAATTCATGTACATATCCAATGATGATTACTCTTTTGTAGATTACAATTAGTGGTTGAAACTGAAGGACACTCAACTTAATGAACCAATTAATCAAAACTCAATAAAAGTCCCCAAAGTTGTTAAGTTAACGAATAAGAAAATGTTGATGAAAACTTTGAGGACTAGTGGAATAAACAGCTTAATGTCCCCTTCCTCCCTGTTTCTTACGTGTCCAGTTCAACTTTTCATAGCGTAACTACTCCGCATTGCGGTATATCTTTCTGGCTGTAACTTTTAAACTAGAAAACTTTAGATATAATAAGAATTTTTTTGAAAATTAAAATGTGTCAAAAATAAGAAGAAAGCAACATATTCTGCAGTTAATGTATATACTTAGGGATACGCTCCTAGGGGCCTCTATAGAGCAGTGTCGACCTTACTCAACTTTTTAGTTTTAAAGAAAAACATAAACATTTTATAAGAGGGTGTTTTTTTCTAAGGGAGATATCTCTTTGTAGGGTGATTGTACCTTTTGTTATAAACATTTCTAGTGACCTATGAAAAGTTAGGAGAATCATATCAGTTTAGTAGTTAATAGGGAGATCCTTCGGAAAATAAAGACAGACATCCTGTTACTTTTATATAAGGATTAAACGACTAAACTGATGTTATTGCCTGATTCCGTTTTACAAGAGACAAAATAAATTGAAAATAATTCCTAAAGTCGAAATATATCTTCATTTTCCAGAAATATTTTATTAAAGATAGGTTGAAAAACATGAAAACTGTAATAAAATATAACATTAATAATATACTAGCGGTTACGCCCATAGCATCTAGAGGCTCTAAATTCGAAGGAATATGGAAGAACAAAAAAGATTCGAAACCCTTATTCAGGGACCTATAAGAAGCTTCACTGTAAAGGGTATACCATATCGGTTCTGCTGTTATCGAGATGCTTCGCTACAGACAAAAAAGCTTACTACTTTAAATAATAGGATTGCTGTGCTACTACTGGAAGTTTTTATTTTGGTTTTACGTTACACTACCCTAAAATTATCTTGTTTAAATTATATTTTTATGTTAATATATATTTTACTCGGTTGTTTAAAAAACTCTCTTATGGCATAGCTTAAACTTCCTACATTTTTTGTATTTGTGGGGTCAAGCGTTGTTTTTAAAAGTGGCTTTTCTTTAATTAGAGTCAGTCCGTCCGTCCATACATCCGAACGTCAGCTCTTTACGTTAATTTAGATATGTTAGAATTGTACTATAATTTCATTATCCAATATTAGCATTTTGGAATAAAGTAATAAGTGAAGCATCTATATAATCAAGTCCTAAATGTCCTGTATTGAATCAATTTTACTTACAATTTTGTTCAGACTTATACATTTATATCTACTTATTCAGTTCTGACACTCTACAAGTGTTAATGTTCCTTTGTCCTAACATTTCAAAGCTTTGTTTTTATGGATGTTGTCATCCTTGTTTTCTGATACCTAAAGGTTAAGTAAATCAAATCGGATTATTAATTAATTTTCTTGAAGTCCTTACTGTGAATTAAATAAATTTTACCTATTCAAAGACGTAAAATATTGACCTCACTCAAAGCTCAGTTCGTCCATTCAGTTGGTTGGGAGGGGATGGGGTGGTGTATAATTTTTCTAGCCAGCTGCGAGTATTACTTTATTAGAGTACATGAAAATCTCCATTCAACATTCAAGTTATATTACCAAAGTAGAACGATGTCTGTCTGTCTTTTTGTCTGTCTGTTTGTCTGTTTGTAGCGAAAGATCTCGCTAACCGCTGAACCGATCGGGTTCTCCTTTACAGGGTAGCTTCTCAGGTCCCAGAAAGGTTTATAACTATTTTCTTGGGGGGTGGGACACCCTAACCGCCCCAAAAATGAAAAATACCCCCCCCCAAAAAAAAAAAAAAAAAAAATTCCCTCCCACCAAAGAAATTTTTTTAAAAAATTTATTTTAAATGTAAAATACGAAAAATTGTTTTGATCAAACCTGTTATGTCAAAGACCCTAGAGGCTAGGGGCGAAGCCGCTAGTCCTGGTAATAAAGTAAAAGGACCTCTGTCTATGTGTGTGTACCGAAGGATCTCGCTAACCACAGAACCAATATGGTTCTCCTTGCAGGGTAGGTTCTGGGAAAGTTATATCTATTTATGGGGAGGGTACATACAATATACTACACCATGCAAGAGCCAGCTTCATGATTCTTTATATAAGTAAGTTTGGCTATTTCTAAAACTTTTAATAAACAAGAACCTACCCTAATCTTTTTGTAATAAAGTAACTACTAAATCGGTATGGTTCTCCTTTTCAGGGTAGCTTTTCATAGGTCCAGAGAAGGTTTATAACTATTTTGGACGAGGGTACTACCCCCCTCCCCAGAGAAATAGTCCCTAGAAAATCCACCCCCTCAAAAAAATTCTTTTAAAATCTTAATTGGGTTATCGAATTTAACTCCTCCTTCCTCAAGTGCCCCTAGAGGTCTCTAGGGGCGTAGCCGCTAGTTTATAATAAAGTAATAAGGTTTTTTTCTCAAGCTGAAGTTCTCAGACATTACTGGTTCGTTTTGATTGTACTTTTCAGATAAGTCTTTGGCTGGTTTTAGGCTATTTTCCAAACCTCTTTAACCCTTTCCTATAAGCATCTAGTATACTTATAGAGCAGCTGTAGTTCTAAAAGGTGCATTTGTTAACAGGAGAGCAAAGTTTATGTTAAAATTTGTGTTATTATATCTCCAAATGTGTTGACAGCCACAGATCAAAACTAAAAAGGTGTGCAGACGAAACAGCAAAATAATTCAAATAAAGCTGTTTATAGGACCAATAAAAAATGACGTCATATTGGCCTACTATTGGTCATTAAAAATGTATAATGGCCTGCCATTGGCTATGTAGTCTGTGCAGGGTCTGCTATTCAGCCAGTTAATTCCAATTAAAATTGCCGCAAAATTTAATATTTTGTTGGGGTAAACTTGTTTTTTTTGTGTAACTGAAGGGGAGTTGGTAAGAAGGAGAGAAAAAAGGAAGAGGAAATTTTCCTTTAGATTTGTATGTCAGAATCACATTCCCTTTTCCCTGAGTCTGTGTAGTGGCCTCTCATTGATCATTTGTATTGCATGACGTCATTTTTTATAGGCACTATAAAAAGCATCAATTTTAGAAGCGCGACTATTTATTGTTTGTCTATCCTCTAGGGGCTTTGCCCTAACAGATAATTTAAAAAAAAATAAGTACTTCTGGTGCTGCAACCACACATTTGAAATTAATTTCCTAAAAAAAATTAGAGTGGTATTGTTTTGGGAGGGGGGGTTTGTTTGCGGTGTCCCACGCCTCAAGAAAATAGCTTAAAATACCATAGGACCAGTTGGTATATTAATGATATTGAAAGCATTGAACTATTTGATTTATCTGATAATATATATTTTAAATTGGTCCTTTTTCGCTGACAAAACTGGACATACTTTCTGACAGCTCTATATTTATTTTTCTAGGTTCTTATAATGCAGTTTATGTTAACAATAACCAGAGATAGAGGGAACAAAGGTCCGTTTATTACACTAGTTTCCAAACTTTTACAATAATGTTTTCTAATTTCTTATTCTTTGACAAATCAACTTCATGGACTTGAATTTTAATTGATTGATTCATCAAGTTGGGTGTTCAAACGTTTCAGCCACTTATTTTAATCTACAGAAAGGGTAATTTTGTGCATCATCATTTGGGATATACATCAATTTATGGGCCATTGTCTCATTCCTTTAGATCCCTGGTATTATGAAGTTTAACAATAACACAAAAGTGTTAATCAAAATATGAGAGTTAGGGCATCAGGAGAATCATAAATTTTCTTATAAAATACTATTTAGGGAGGGAGAGTACATTAGGTCCCCAACAACGTTTTATTTTCCATGGGCTTAAAACTTTGGGAACTTTAGTGTTCATTGGTTGATTCATTACGTTGAGTGTCCAAACGTTTCAACCACTAATTGGTAATCTATAGAAGGGTTTATTCTGTGTATCAAAATTGGGCATGTACATCAATTTATCGGTCATTGTCTTGTCCCTTTAGATCCTTGTATTATCATAATGACTTTGTGTTAACTTTAAGTTTACTAGCAGCTGCGGCCCTAGCATCTAGGTAATCTGTGTTCAAAGGGTTATGAAGGGGCAGAAAAATAGTCTAGAACAATTGCAAGACTTTAATCTAAAAATACAAAGCCTAATACCAAACTGGGACATATATAAAGCTTCCTTATTAGGGAGAACTCAATCAGTTCTGTAATTATATAAATCTTAACCTTCAGACAAAAACTCTACAACTTTTTATCATAGGATACATTTTTCAAAATTTCTAGATTAAAAGTTTTGGGTTTAAAAGGCTTTGACTTGATTTGTGACTCCAATAAATTATCATTTATCATTTGTATAGTTTCATTACTAAATAGATTTCTGTTTAGCCAGGGGCGTTTAGATAAATGATTAGAATAGATAAAACAATACAATCTTAAGTGATATAGATGCACTTCGTTTCAATTTATTTTATGTTAAGTTTGTAGACTAAATATGATTCGTAAAATGGTAAAATTTTAAATGGGAGGGGTGGAAAGGGGTTGTAATTCGCCACATTAGTTAAAAATAAAAATTTCTAACATGTTAACTTGTTAAGTGCTCCAACATTGGGCTGTTTATCTTACTGGTCCCCAAAGTTTTATAATAACGTTTTCTCATTTGCTGGCTCAACAACTTTAGGAACTTTAAATTTTGATTGGTTTGTTCATTAAAATGAGTGTTCAAACGTTTCAAGCACTAATTATAATCTACAGAAGGGGTAATTTTGTGTATCATCATTGAAGATGTATATAAATTTATCGGCCATTGTCTTATCCCTTAAATTAAATGTTTCAATTACATATGAAATGTTGTAGGTTGTAATTGGGATTTCATTTGATGCGGTGTTTTTTCCCCTTTACCCGTTTCTGTTTAGATGTCTTAGTTGGTTATTGTTGTACTGTGCCTATAACTTAGTTGGAAAGCTTATTATTGTGCCTAAAAAACATGACGGCATACTGCCCTATCATTGGTCAATTAAAATGTATATTAGCTTGCAATTGGTAATTTAGCCTGCATATAGGCCTTTCATTAGTCATTTGTATTGTATGACGTCATTTTTTTAAAGGCACTATCAAGAACTTCGTTTGTTTTTCAAAACAAAGAAATGAGAAACCAAATGAAAGGCACCTATAAAGTTTCTAAAGTGCAATTCATGCATTATTGCCAGATATCTGGTATACCCAACAATACTAGTAATTCAGAAATGGGGGTCAGAATGAATTCATTAATTCAGAATTTTTTGTTTATGAGAGGGGGTACATTCTACACAATTTCAATCATAAAAGAATATTAAACTATATTCAGCATAAAAAATATGCCATTATAATTGTAAATTTATTTGTGTCGATAATTTCGACCCTTAAACTCTGGTAATTATACATCACCCAGAGTTGAAATTATTGATTATCTTATCCTAGCAACTTACCTGGCAGGGTCATCCAGGTAAACAGCAAAAATGTGTTTTTTTTTGCACAACAAAGCATTTGATTTTACCAAAATATTGCAGGTCCTGATCCTTTAGGTCTCCAGTAAACTTTGAATGATCAATGTGCCGCAATTTTTATGCTTGTCATGTCAACATGACTTGTCAATAATTTGCGAAAATCCGCATTCGCTTACCCGCCGACAGCCAGCTGCCCTGAACAACCGCCGCAAATATTTATATTTTAATACACAAAAAAAAAGGATGACAACATCCATAAAGGGAAGCTTTGAACAGGTAGGACAAACGGACATTTACTTGTATAGAGTGTCAGATCTGAATAAGAAAAATAGAAATGTATTAGTTTTGACAACATTGTACAGATGAATAGGAAAATTATATCATACAAAAAGCTGTTGTCCAAAAATTTAAAAACAGCATGTTTTAAATGAACGTACATATTTTTGGTAACGATTATAGAGTTGCTACACTTTCCAAATCATTATTTAAAGTTTGAGATCGATTAGACAATTCTATCCGGATAACACGGATCAAAAGCTTAACTTTAAAAACCATTCTCTTAAAAAATGTTTTTAGTATAATTTTCTTCAACCACCCTAAATAAGTTGTTTACATGTAAATTTTAATTAATTCCAAGTTTGCCAAGTTTGGTATTATCGCTAATTTCTAATCAATATAATGCATCTATCTGATAAAAAGAATAGGAAAGAGAGGCCATTGGACTTTATATTCTAATGGTACCCAATGTTTTATAAACATGTCATCTCATTCGCTGCTTTAAACTTTGGGAACTGTTATCAAACTTTGATGGGTTGGTTCAAACTAGCTGAGTCAAAACTTTTCAACTAATTTTTTGATCTAAACAAAAGGGGTAATTATGTTTGTCATCATACATCATAAGGAATGCAGAACGATTTATTATCCATTAAGACCACTGGATAAAGTGAAACAAGAATAAGTATCGTAGCAATAACATTATTAATACAATTATATATTAAACTATAACAGTTAATTATTATACAGTGCATATTTTTTAATTTTTCTACCAAATTCTCAACCTGATATGAATTGCAATTAAAATCCAGAACATTTGATATGTTTACTAATGTTTTGGTTAAAATTTAAATAAAGCTTCTGATTAATTTTCAAATAAAACAGACGCAAATATATTAACGCTAAAACATATAGAAAGCAATTAAAGAGTAGCTCTAATTTAAAAAAAAAATTAATTAAAAGAAAAACTTTATTCATTTGAACAATATTGCAAATATCTTAGTATAATTAGTAAATATTAATCAAGTAGAATATTTAATTATAGCATTGTATTATGGACATCTTTCCACGTTTATTAAAATTAAAAATTATAAGATTAAAACCAGTTTTGTCAGACCCGAGGGCCGGGACAAACGGCACTGGCTAACAAAGCAGATCTTAATTTTTATTTTTATTCGTAGAAAATTGTCTGTAATACGATATTATACATGAATTTTTTAGTATGGCTGAGAACCGGTTCTAATCCAGCGGATAATAATCGGAAAATACTGGAAAATTGATTTATATTAGATTAATCATCTTGATACAGTTCTAAGGTCTTGACATTCCAGCAACAATATTTCCAATAAACGTCTGAAAAAAAGAATAATTTTAATATATTCTACTAGCGGCTACGCCCTTAGAGGCCTCTAGGGGCACTTAAGGAGGAAGACGTTGAATTTTATAACCCTATTGTTATTTTTAGATTTTAATAAATGGTAAAATAAGTTTCAGCAGTTAGCGAGATCCTTCAGCACAGACAAACAGACAGACATCCTGATACATTATTATAAGGATACATTTCTAAAAATAAAGATTAATTATAATCCTATTATATAAAGTAATAAGTTTTTTTTGTCTGTAGCGAAGGATCTCGATAACCGCTCAACCGATATGGTTCTCATTTACAATGAAGCTTATTATAGGTACAGGAAAGGTTTTTAACTATTCTGTGGGAGGGTATCTCCACCCTCCCAATAAAAAATGACCGCCCCTTTTTTCTTTTAAAAACTCAAATTATAAATCAAAAAGGGTTCGACTTTTCCCCTCCTACCTAGATTCTTCTAGGGGCGTAGCCGCTAGTATTTTAGAATTTTCTAAAAACAATAACGATTAATTCCAATATTAGCGTAATACTATGAACTAAATTCCAAGAAAAAAAAACAAGGACTATACTGTCCATAAAAAGCGAAGCAAATAAGCTTTTAAAGAAAATCATTTAAATTAGGAAGGTTTTTGTTTGTCAGTAGCTTAAGACTTTGGTAACTACTCAACAGATTAGGTTTTTCATTTCATGGAAGATTCTGGGATGGTGTTAGACTCACTTTGAAAACAGAGCCCTAGATGCTAGAGGTGCAGCCGCTATTTTTATTATTAACTAGAATAAGTAGTATTTTATTTGATTATTTATTACGTTAGGTCAGGTTATATTTTAAACTAAGTTAGTTTTATGAGAAAAAAATTACTTCTCCCTTATTTTCTATTATTTTTTTCACAAAAAAATAGGAGGGAGGAGGATGGGGTGTCAGTCCTCGAAAAGCACTCTAAGGGAGAGCATTGAAAAAACCTTTTTACTAGCGAAGCTTTCTATTTATAATTAGGGTCGGTCCGTCCGTAACGGATAGCTCTTTTTGTTAATTTAAGCATGTTAGAATTGTCATATTGGTTTCAAACTTTGCATGATGATTCCTGTAGGGGTTAGGTACGCTTTTGCTTTTTAACTCTTTTTAACAACAAATTTTTATGTGATAAAATTATCCGTTTGGTCTGATTTTTGGAATACTGATTCATGGACAGGAAAGTACATTATTATGAACGAAGCATCTCTTTATTCAAGTCTTTAAAATGTAAGTATGTCCTTAAACAGTATCCTGTATTTTAGCTATCTATTTACAATTTTGCTTCTTTAATACATTTATTTTTTTTGATTATTCAGTTCTGACATTCTACTCGATCAAGTGTTAATGTCCGTTTGTCCTACCGTTTCATAATTTCGCTTTTATGGATGTTGTCATCCTTGTTTCCCTAACAATTTATTCAGCATTTGCAAAAATAATTAGTATCAGTTGGAAACACATATATTCGCATTTATTGGTAATAGATTACTGTAAATTCACCAATAAAAACTATTTAGAGAATTACCAGATTTGGCTGCAAATTACAATGAATTTGGGAACGAATTAAAGTTATTCTATATTTAGGCTTTGTCCGTCTATACGTCAATGAAAAACAATCGTTTCGTAATAATGCAGTCTCTACGCAGTTTTTTATAGTACTTAATCAACACTTAACACATACACTCAAAAACAATAGCGTGCACATGATTTGCAAGAGGGGCGAATTTCTTGAGAGGGATGAAACGTTAAAGCAAGCTACAGGAATATAAATACTGCATTAGTTATTTCTCGCATCGTATTATAAACGGCTTTCCGCGGATATAGAACCTCGGGGCTAAAAAAAACTGGTTTTAATCTTATGATTGTACATTTTATATTCGTAGAAAGCTGGATATAATACAATGCTAGACATAGTTTTTTCGTATGGATGAGAACCGGTTTCTATCCACCAGATTCGAATGAATACGAGAAAATTGATAAAAATGTTCTTTGCTGCTTCCCAATTTTAAACTATAAAATACATTTTTGCGCTTCTCATATGGACTAAAAAGTTCATGTTTTTATTCTCGATATGTAAAAAGTAATTTAATATTGTGCAAATGTCCAGGGATCTAAAGGGATAGGACAATGGTCGATAAATTAATATACATCCCAAATGATGATACACAAAATTACCCCTTCTGTAGATTAAAATCAGTGATTTCAAATTAGTGGTTAAAACGTTTGGACAATGAACTTTAACAAACAATCAAAATTCATTAAAATTCCCCAACGTTGTTAAGCCAACGAATAAGAAAACTTTACTATAAGATTTTGTTGCTTAGGGTGATAAACAACTAAAAGTCCCCTCCCTCCCTGGCAATTTTGTACTTTTTAACTATTATTATATTTTAATTTTCCATTTCATATCTTGAAGTGACAATTAAATTAAAATTTAAGTTAATAATTATTTTCATTAAACTTTTTAATGAACTATTTTCCATTGAGAAATTAAACTTATAAATTAGTTAAATTATTAACCGAGCCTCTATAACCTCTTAAAGCCTCAAGAAAAATTATTTTGTGGTTATGATTATTGATTAAGCCTTGAGACTAGGCTAGGTTAAGTTAGACAATGAGTAGCTCTGCAGCTTAACTGCAGGTTGTTGGTTATACCTTAATCCTTATTCATAACATTTAGTTTTATATATCAATGTAAATAAGCTCTTGAGACAGAGGGGTAAATTGTCCTCTTTAAAATACAAATTAATTCAAACTTAAACCATTCTCATTAATATGACACATTACACTTTAATTACTGTTAATTATCATGAAGAATGCATAAAAGCTTATGCAAAAATAATTATCCATCTTGAAAATTTAAAAGAATGAACCTTTCAAAATTTTTAAAGCAAAGCTTTTCTATAATTAGGGTCTCACTCAGTTAACTTTTTTAGTTATTTTAGGCATGTTAGAATGTCCTATCGATTTTAAACTTATGATTATGTTTCTTGTGAAAATTAGGTTCGATTAAAAAAAAAACGTAGCATTTTTATCGTTACCAGAAAGTCCCTAATGTCCATATGTCCATTTAAAACATTTAATTCTTAATTTTTTTACAACAAGTTTGATATGATAATTATTCTATTCAGTTGACATTTAAATCAATGATTCCTGGGACAAAAAGATTTGATATTTTAAGGAAAACATCTCTTTAGTCAAATTCAAAAATAAGTACATCCTATTTACATAATTTTACTCCAAGTAATCATGTTCGTTTTTTCTACCGTTTGATTTTAGAGCTTTGCTTTTATGGATGTTGTTATCCTTGTTTTAAAGGCCCCGAGCAATTAATATCATCCAAAAGGATCTTAAAATTAAACGTAATTAATTTTTAGTTGCGAGGCTACACTATATACATATACTATATACTAAGTTGTTTGGCCAATAACTATTCAAGAACACAGTTAGGACCAGGGACGGGGGGGACATTGGGCTGTTTATTACACTAGCCCCCAAAGTCTTATAATAAGTCTAATAATTTTATTCGTAGGCTTAGCAGCCTTTAGAACTTTAATAGAACTTTGATTGGATGGTAGTTTTGTGCATCATCATTGGGGATGTACATCAATTTATCAAAAGCTTTACCTGGAAATCTGTCCGGAGCCTGTTTCCTTCCTGCTCCAAGTTTACCTCCAACTGCGGGATCCTACAAAAGATTTTATATCATACTGCTGCTGGCTCTCCATTAGAGTAAAACAATGGAGGGGTAAAGGGTTAAATAACTGTATGGCCCCTTCCCGAGGACCCTGTGCCGACTTTTAATTGGGTCTTTGAAAATCAACTAATAGCGTCGGGAAAACTAACACAGCCAAGTCACTACAAAAGAGCAGAGAGCAACTTGATAGCAGACGAAAAAAGTCCCTGACAGGGGTATCCAGGTAGATGTATGGTTATACATCTATACTATAGATTTGTTGGCTCTCAGGATCTAAATATAAGAAGCTTCACTAAAAGAAAAATTTAATTTTAGCAAACATTAATATAAATTAAGGAAATTCTACCCAATTACATTGATTAAGCCTCCCACCCTTATTTAGGATTAAAATTAAGTCAGATGCCTGATACATATTTTATGTATTTACCTAATTAATTAGAATTGATAAGTGTTAAAAAAACATGTTTAATCTTTTTTATATAACAACAATTAACTTATTATTTTAATACTTCATAAACTTAATAATAATAAATTAAAATTAAAACCTACTCAAGAAATAAGTCAATACTTGAGTTAATTAAACACAGGAAAAAGGGTTTAGAGATCCCTCGGATCTAACAAAACTGGTTTATTCTTATTTTTTTCCATTTTAATAACCGAGGAAAGCTGTCTTTAATAAAATGCGATCTAATCCTGCTATTGGAATACAAGATTTTGAATTCACTAAATAGAAAAAGCAGGATTCTTAAGGTATATGAGATTAAACCATAAATTTGGTTTACCACCCCAATTATGACAATCAAAATCACCCCTCCATGTTTTCAAGCCAACAAATAAATTATAAAATTTTGGGGTCTAGCATAGTTTTCAGTTCAAAATCCCCTGAGAACATGAGAAAAACTTTAGGCTTTTTTACCGCGGGGTAAAAACTTTGATTTTAATCTATAATACAAAGTAGAACGATTTCTGTCTGTCTGAATGTTTGTCTGTCTGTTTGTTTGTAGCGAAGGATCTCGCTAACCAGTGAACCGATCGTGTTTTCCTTTGCAGGGTAGCTTCTCATAGGTCCCGGGAAGGTTTATAACCATTTTATTTGGGGATGGGACACCCCTAACCCCCCCAAAAAATGATAAATACCCCCCCCCCCAAAAAAAAAAATTAATTTTTTTAAAATCTAAAACACGAAAAATTAGTTTGATCAAACCTCCTAGGGCAAAGCCCCTAGAGGCTAGAGGCGAAACCGCTAGTCTTTTAAATAGGACTCCCTCTATCGATATTTTGTTCTCAAATAATAAAGCTTGGACGGCTTGGGTTGGGAGTATGTTTGAGTATAATACAGGCGAAAAAATGGGATTCTACCAAAAATAGATATAGGGATAATAAGATGAAAATTTTGTATGGAATTTTCTTTCTATCATTCACTGAACATGGTACGTGGAATAAATATCAAAATTATAACTTATTGCTGCATTTTTCTAAGCGAAGCTTTTCAATCATTAGGGTTGGTCCGTGCGTCCGTACGTTCGTAAGAGAAGTTAGAATTGTCCCATCGATCTTTAAATTTCATGATGATTCCTATAACAGCTTACAAATTAATGTTCTGCTTAAGAAGTTCTGACAATCTCCATGTGTTGATGTTCGTTTGTTCTTCCTTCGGATGTTAGAGCTTCGCTTTAAGGGATGTTGTCCTACTTGTTTGGTTGCTCTAGTCTTTATTTTTTTTCTATTGTCATATACGTATATTGTCTGTTAAGAATGTACTTTTAATTGGTCATAATTGGTCCATGTCATTTGTCTGAAAGTCTTAACTTTAAAGATTATTTAAAAATTTTCGTTTAGTCCTAATACACAAGGATCTGAAGGGATAAGACAATGGCTGTTAATATGATTTACATCAATGATGATACACATTATTACCCCTTTTGAATTATGAGGGGGAAACGATTGGACACTCAACCTCATGAACCAACCAATCAAAATTCAATAAAAGTCACCAAATCGATTAAGCCAACAAATAGAAGAAATATATAAAAAAAATTGGGTCTAGTGTAACAGTCTAATGTCCACTCCCTCCCCACTGGTGTCCTGGATAGAAAACAGGTTTTTTTTGACATACGTCTCACAAGACCTATGTAGTCATGACCGGGAGACAATGACGGTTCTGTACATGACTTTCGTTAAATCACAGCTGATCATTTTTGTGGATTTTTTTAAAAATTACTTTTTTTTCTCCAAAATTTCATAGTTTTTCCCAAAAAAACATCTCAATTTTCTCACATTTGCTGCTTAGTTAGCCTAAATTTACGCAAGAAAAGTATAATAAGTAACAGCTGTACTGAAGATTGTGCTATCACTTATAACAAGATCTTTCAGAATCAATGGAATAAGATTTGTAGTCTAGAAATTGAGTAAGAGTTAATTATTTTGAATTAATGTTCAACAATAAATTTGCACGTCAGAACTGCTTCTAGCCTCCATAGGCTTTCACCTGGCTTTAACATGATTCAATCTATCTGACTTTGCCTTTGACTCCACAACATGAAATTATTGCCCTCAAATTTCTTTCACTAAAACATTATCTCCTATCAATCCACATGCTAAACTTCTTGTTTAAAGACGTTAAAGTTACCATCCCTGTCCTTCAACTTTAACAAGTATACCTCATAATACTTTCCACTAAACAGGGTACCTCTCTCCACCCTGGTATAGCCAGACCTCTATTCTAGCTGGCTGACATGTTTCACCCAGCCTATAAATCTTGATGGGAGTCAGTTTAGAATTCTGACCTTGTTTGTTAATCAACAATTTCACACACTTTTGACTCTTTCTTTAAGGCACTTGTTTGCTATTGAACTTGTGGCTTGACTTTTGCCATATAAAGGGATAGCCTCAAGATTCAGAATAAACTTTCAAGTATTCTTACTTTTTACTTCCTTTGGTTTCCTATGAACCAACTACTGTCATGAGAGATCTTTCCATGAATGAAAGCCAAGACTGCCATGCATCTAGCTACATGGTCTTTAAGACTCCCTTGCCTTAGTTACTTCAGCTAAGAGCTCATATCCTCTCATTCTCTATCACTCAGAAATTCACCATGGTTTCCGCCTACTCTGCTGATTAAAAGTCAGGTGGGTCTATGATTCCAAATTTAACACCACTTGATAGACAAACTGCCCTTTATTTTTGCTTTGCTAATCTTACATTTTGGTCTTCCTGTTCAACACCTTCCTAGGTCCCTTTACTACTGGTAGCTTTTAGGAAGGGTAGTATTGATCTGCTTAGGACAAAAAACTTGCCTGTGTTTATTTTCAAATTGGATTTTAAAGTCGCCATTGGAAATCACACTTAAATAAAATCCAAATCCAAAGTACACAAAGGTGTAGCAGAAGGTAAAAAAATTCCGCCCATTAGATTAGTGATAAGTGGGTGTTCCAGCAATACTGAAAATCTAAGTAGCTATTTAGATTTTAAAGCCAAACATATTCCCCCAATGCTTGATAGCCACATTTTAGATACCCCCGATTTACTACGTTTTCTTGATCAGCAAAATGAAAATATGGACCAATCAGAACAGGCTATATTGGTCAGTATTGATGTCAAGGCACTTTATCCTTCAATTCCCATCAATGAAGGGAAACAAGCTTTTAAAGAAGCTTTAAATGGTAAGAAATATGGCGATTGTAATGTATCTATTCCTTTTTTAATTATGTTACCATCTTTTGTTCTAAAATTCAACTCGTTCATATTTAATGGATTGTATTATTTGCAAGAGTGGGGGACAGCCATTGGAACAAAAGTGGCACCAACATATGCCAATATTTTCATGGGAAAACTTGAATCCCAATTACTCACAGATTGGAAAGGCCGTCCCCCCTCTTGGTGGAAACGCTTTATTGATGACATTCTTTGTTTGTTTGTAGGAACAGAGGATGAACTTCTTGATTTTTAAAAATATATAAGTACATTTCATAACACTATTAAATTTACATGTGAATATTGTTTAAAAGATAAAATTGTAAAAACAAAATGGAAAAATGGCCAATTTATTGTTGAAAATTTTCCTATTTCAAATATTAGGCCCAGATCTGTTGATTTTTTAGACTGTAATATTTTGATAAATGAAAATGATAAATTTGAAACTGACCTTTTTGTAAAGGGATCAGATCGTGTAACCTATTTAAAGCCTCAAAGTGCACATGCACCATTTGTTACAAAAAATATTCCTTACAGCTTAGCCTATAGATTAAAACGAATTTGTTCTTCAAATGATAACTTTGTAATTAGATTAAAAGAACTTGAATGTAATTTATTAATTCGTGGATATAACTCTAAAGTTATAAAACATGCTTTTGAGAAAGTAAAGATTATTTCTCGCACACAAGCCTTACAAAAAGTTGTTTATGTAAAAAGTAACAGTAGACCTGTGTTTTGTTTAACATATGACCCTCGTATTGATTCTGTATCTAATTCTATGAAAAAACATTTCTCTTTAGCAAGTAAAGATCCAGTTTTTAAAAAAACTTTTCCTCTGATGCCAATGATAGGTATAAAAGAGCAAGAAATTTAGGTGAACACCTAATTCGAGCCAAGTTATATCCTACTCAGAGATACAACTTAAGAGAAAGAAATGGATTCTTTAAATGTAGCATAAGAGATATTGGTTGTAACCTGTGTAATCGTAGTCAAAATATTTCTGAACATGTTGCCAGTTTTTCTCAAAAAAAGTACCCAATCAAGTCAAATATTAAATGTTCAGATAATTTTGTAATTTATTCTATTCGGTGTAAACAATATCCAATGCAATATGTTGGACAAACTTCTAATGCTGCCTCTGTTAGATTTAATGCTCATTCTTCAGATATTTTAAACAAAAAAATTTCAAAGCCAGTTGCCAAACATTTTAACAGTAGAAACCATTCATGGTCAGACATGGTTTTTACCCCTTTTGAAAAACTCCACAAAAAAGATAAAACTCTGTTGGATATCAGAGAAAAATATTGGATAAGAGAAAAGGAGACAGTTGAACATGGTTTAAATATAAATTCATGACAATTTTATGTACCTTTTTGCTAGTTGCAATAAAAATTTTTTTTTTTTTGTTTTGTTACATTTGCTCATCTTTTTTTAAAAAATTTTCTTGGTCAAACTTTTAATTAAAGACTGATCTGCAAAGCTGCACCTATACTGAAGTTTTTTCTAGAGCAAATGATTTAATAACTTGTTTAATTTGACCGTCCAACTTTCAAAAAATTTACAAAAAATCAATCAAAAATTTGCCAGTTTCAATTTGTGTTTTGTTAATAATGTACATGGACGAAAAAAAAGTAAGATTTTATTTCAAATTTAATTCTATTTTGTTATTTAAACTGCCCTACTTTGCATTTAATTAACCTTGTATAAACATATATCCTATTTATTCACTTTATTTGTTATCAATGTGTAACCATAGGGAATTTTAATTCTTTTTTTTATATGTAAAAATGCCTATAAAACATATATTAAGTAATAATTGACTTAAAATGCATATTTTGATAAATTTTAATTGCTATTTTTTTG
The DNA here is from genome assembly GCF_053477335.1 of Acartia tonsa. NCBI lineage: Eukaryota > Metazoa > Arthropoda > Copepoda > Calanoida > Acartiidae > Acartia > Acartia tonsa. Next base: position 48,179,936 of record NC_137269.1, on the reverse strand, counting down.
TTTAGTTCCTAATGATGAGGGCAGTTTTGCCCTCGAAACGTTGAATAAATTTAAAAGTTTGATGCCTTGAGTTTTCATTCTGAGGATTTTACATGTTGGGTCTGTTAACCATTCGTCTTACTTAAATAAAATCCAGTTATGATCATGTAACCAGCATTCACATTCACTCTAGTAATAAGCTACTATTATTTTCTTCAAGCTATGAGCCAAGTGCTTTCCTGTCAGTTAGCTGCTCTTACACTATCTTGAATACACTATCTTGCAAATTATTCATCCAGCTTAGAATCTAATATGTATCTATAATCATTCTGTAGGTTCACCTATGTAAAACCTTCCATGGTTCTCACTGTGACATTTAATCAGTAGTAAAGACAAGCAGTGTGTACAAAAGGCAGAGACTCAATCAAGACCAGCTATAGACTGGTCTTTACACGGATTCCAAGTTCATGTCAAACACATAAAAGTGATAATCCCACTTGTTAAAAATATTAACCTTCTACTAAGCTCTTTTGAACCAAGGACTGGTTGTATATTCAATTGTAGCCTGGTATAATATAGGACTTTAAACATGGCAACTGTGGTTGTGGATATATATGTTATACTCCAAGCAGATATTGTTTTGATGTTAAGACATCAAATCAGCCAGGAACCAATATTGAGCAGGATAACTTGTTAATATTTCAAGGAAACTTGTTTTAAAAATATAATATGTCATGAGGCATGCAACAGGGACATGAAATATTTTTAAAAAGTTAATTACAAGAGTTGTTTAGACATCAATTCAAATATTTACTTCAAATAACTCTTATTTCATTTCTAGACTACAAATCTTAGATTATTCAAGATTCTTAAAGATTTTGTTATTAATGATAACACAGTCCTTAGTTCAGCTGTATTTATTATACTTTTCTTGTGTAAATTTAAGTTAACTAAGCTCCAAATGTGAGAAAATTGTGAATTTTGAAGGAAAAACTATAAAATTTGGGTATAAAAGTAATTTTCAAAAAAAGCCACAAAAATGATCAGCTGTGATTTAACGAAAGTCATGTACTGAACTGTCATTGTCTCCCGGTCATGACTACATAGGTCTTGTGAGACGTATGTCAAAAAAAAACCTGTTTCCTATCCAGGACACGGGTGTCCCTGGCTAATACATCTAAGATTTTTCATTTGACACCGACTATGAACATTATTATGCTTGTGAAGTAGAGTAATACTTGACAAAAATGCCTGTATGTGTAGTTCCTCGGGGGAAGGAGGGGTCGTTGGACTGTTTATTTCACTAGTCCCCAAAGTTTTTAATGTTTTCTTGGCTTATCAACTTTGAGGACTATCATTGAATTTGATTGGTTGGTTCTTTATGTGGAGTGTCTAAACCTTTCAACTACTTATTGCAATCTACGGAAGGGGTAATTTAGTGTATCACCAATGGGATTTACATTAATTCATTGACCATTATCTTATCCCTTTAAATCCCTGGTAGATCCTACAATTATTTCATTTATTGTATATGTTGGTATTTACCCTATTGTAGTCAATGCATTAGTGCCTAGTTTAGCGTCTCCATAATTCTTAGATTCCCTTATTAATATTTATTAGAAAAATGTAAAAAGTAAGGTTTTTTTAGGTGAATGTAAAAATCTCGGAAATTGTAGGTTAGAATGGTTTGTACTCAGAGATCTTCATAATCATTATGAGAAAGTTTTAGGCTACTTTTCTAGAATCTCAAGCCTCCCCTTGGGGCTAGGGACTAATCAACTAGTTATTTTAGCTCGCTACAAGGTTTACTTTATTAAGGGTATATTATTGATAATCTGGTGTAATATCCAATTAATAGATATCAAATCCATTATTATAATCCTTATACTAAAGTAACATGATGTCTGTCTGTTTTTGTGTTTATGTGTCTTTGTGTTTTTACCGAAGGATCTCGCTAACCGCTGAACCGATCGGGTTCTAATTAACAGAGTAGATTCTCATAGGTCCTGGGAAGGTTTATAACTATTTTGGGGGAGGGTACCATTTTTTTACGTTTCTCGATTATAAAAAGAGAGTTCAACTAATCATAAACGTCAAACGCAACATAAATATATTTTAAATATAAAAAAAAAACATTTAAAGTGCCACTAGAGGCCTTTAGGGGCGTATAATAAATTAAAAGGATCTCTGTGTGTACCGCAGGATCTCGCTAACCACTTAACCGATATGGTTCTCCTTTACAGGGTAGCTTCTCATAGGGCATAGTAAGGTTTACAGCTATTTTTGGTCAGGTTACCATCACCATCCTAATAGAAATCGCATAAAAATAAAAAAAAATATTTTAGCGTCCGAAAAAATATTTTTGGTAAACATTTGTTCTTAACATAGATTGAAAAAGAAACATCTTACGTGCCCCTAGAGGTCTCTAGGGGCGTAGCCGATATTACCTGGAGAAAGCATTTGATAGCTTGACGCCTCTTCTCTCCCTGCCAAACGCCAGAAAATGCGCAAACACGACACAATGAGAATCTGTCAGATGACTTTTCTTTACCAGTCCCTAAAACAAATTAGTAATGGTCAACTTATCAGGGATCTAAAGGGATAAGACAATTTCCAATAAATTTATGTACATCCCCAATGTTAATTATCCATCCTGTAGATTACAATTAGTGGTTGAAACATTTGGATTTTAAACTTAAAAATTCATTATAGCCCCCAAAGATGTTAAGCCAAATGTTAAGCCAGCAATTAAGAAAAAGGTATTATAAAACTTTAGGGACTAGTGTAATAAACAACCAAATGACCTCTCCCTCTCCCTGGAAGATTGTTGTCTACAAGTAAGGATACACAGGGTGGAGAGGTTATTGGGCTGTTTATTACACTAGTCCCCAAAGTTTTATAATAACCTTTATTTGTCCTATTCATGCGTCTAACATTTCAACCACTAATTGCAGTCTATGAAAGGGAAGTTTTTATGTATCATTTGGGATGTATCCCCTATCTCCCTGAATCTTGTACCTTATATAAAAAAGGTAGAATGTATGTGTGTGTGTGTGTATGTCTGTAATATAATATCTTGCAAACCACTGAAATTATAAGGTTTTCTTATTCAGGAAACCTTCACATTTAACATTTTGCAGAAAGGGACTCACACTCCTCTGTGGGTTTTAAAGCCTTATCTAAAGTAACAGGATGTCTCTCTGTCTGTGTGTGTGTACTAAAGGACCTTTCTAACCACTATACCGATATGGTTCTCCTTTACAGTGTAGCTTTTCATAGGTCCTGAGAATGTTAATTACTATTTTGGGAAGGATACTATCACCCTCCAAATATAAATCTCCACTGGAACAAAATGACAGATTCCAAATAAATCCTTTTTATTTTAATAACTAAATTTATAATTAAAAATGGGGAGGGTATAGAATTAACGCCCCTATGGAGTTATCTAGGGGCGTAACCGCCAGTAATAAATAAATACAGAATTTTACTGCACATTAACCCAATTAATAGGTTAATCAATCTTAATTTTACAAGACAATGCATTAAGAAAAGGATAATACAATTAATTAGCATAAAATATAGATCACCTTTTCTTTTAATCCAACACAAAAAAAATAAATCTTAAATATATTTTTCTTATTTATCGACAAATATAAAAACTTTTTATAATAAACAATTTTATAAATAAAAATAATTGTTAGAGACTTAATGGGATAAGACAATAGCCGATAAATTTATGTAAATTCCCAATGATGGTACACAAAATTACCCCTTCTGTAGATTACAATTAGTGGTTAAAACGTTTAAGCACTCAACTTAATTTCTCAAGCAATCAAAATTCAATAAAGTCCCAGAAGTTATTGAGCCAAAGAATAAGAAAACATTATTTTGAAACTTTGGGGACTAGTGTAATAAACGTCCCAATGTCCCCTCCCTCTCTGGAAGATTGTAGTGTACAAGTATGGATATAATATAAATCAAGGAGCGAGGGGACAATTGGCTGTTTATTACACTAGTCCCCAACGTTTTTATAATAACCTTTTCTTATTCTTATTCGTTGGCTTAACAAAATTGGAGACTATTATAATTTTTTATAGGTTGTTTCATTTAGTAGAGTGTCCAAACGTTTTAACCGCTATTATTAATCTACAGAAGGGGTCATTTTGTGTATCATCAACGGGGATGTCCATCAATATATCGGCCATTGTCTTATCCCTTTAGATCTGTGACAAGTACAGATGCATGCAGCATAAATACATATAAAATACATTCATGTTTAAGAAGGATATTATATTGTAATCAATTACTTGACAATCAGAGGCATAAAAAACTCTTGGCAACCCAACAAGTATAGTATGCCAGTCAGGGAGGGGACAGTGGGCTGTTTATTAAACTAGTCCTCAAAGTATCATAATAACTTTCTCTTTTTCGTTAGCTAAACAACTTTGGGGACTTTAATTTAATTTTATTTGATGATTCATTCAGTTGAGTGTCCAAACGTTTGAACCAGTAATTTTAATTTAAATCAGGAGTAATTTTGTGTATAATCATTGGAGATGTACATTAATTTATCAGCCAATGTCTTATCTCTTTAGATCCCTGATAAAATGCTTGAGTAAGGGCAATAAAAAATAACTTTTACAAAAGAAATTGTCGACTAACGGACAAAGCGAGTTGTGACTGCACCTTTGCAATCCAAACTGCGGGTGACAAAGCCCAATCTGTACCACTTTTGATTACTGTGACGTCATAAAAATGAGGGATTCTCCATTTCTATTTTAGGGAGTTTCTTTCCCACTTCTCCTCTCATCTCCCTCATTTTTATGACGTCACAGGAATCAAAAGTGGTACAGTTTCGTCACTGCGGGTTATTGAGAACACTATTTTAAAAATTGTTTTGAAGTATTTTCTCTCTTTAAAGTTTTATTTTATTATTTGTTTTCTTTAGAAGAATATAAATTCTAAATGAGATTTTAGAAAATACATTTGTTTTCAAACAAGGAAAAATTATGACCAATAGTAGCCAGGCTTTTTGAAAATAGAGTGAGATAACGACATACCAAATAGACATAGTCACATTTAGAGTAGATTGGCAACTAAAAAGAAAAGGAAAAATATTTCCAGTATGGCTTCCAAACCGATTAATATCCTCTAGATTAGAACCGGATCTTTGGACATACTGAAAGATTATGTATAGCATAGTATTACAGACAAATTCCCACAAATATGAATATAAAAATCATAAAATTATTACCAGTTTTGTTTTAATCTTATAATTTTTCATTCTGATATAATAATAATGTAATATATAAATTAGTTATTATATTGCACTTAATAATCTTTTTACATAACTGTATTGCAATTAACTGTTCCTTTTTATATAAAAGTTATTCCCTTTTTATTTGCCCTTCGCATTTTTTATGATCTTGATTTAAAAAATTCAATGTTCAAAGTAAAAAAACGTGTTTGCAAAAATGGCTCAAATTCTCGATAAAATATTTGCGCAACTTTTTGCCTCAGGACATGTGCAAAAAACGGGGAAATTGATTTGAAATTGGAGGGTTAATTTCGTGCAGGGGGATAACTGGTTAAAAAGGGAAAGGACTATTGGGTCATTAGATATCTGTTTTAACGCCTATGCCCCTAGCATCTCGAAGATAATTTATTATTTTTAAAAGCGAAGCTTTTCTATAATTATTAAAAGCGAAGTTTTTCTATAATTAGGGTCGGTCCGTCCGTCACAGTTGGCTCTTTTCGTTAATTCAAAAAGTTTAGAATTGTCCTATCGATTCCAAACTTTGTATGATGATTCCTGTAGTAGTTAGGTACAATTAAGAAAGCGTAGCAACTCTATTATCAATACCAGAATGTCCTTACGTCCATTTTAAACATGTTGATTTTTTTATTTTTTAACAACAAATTTTCATGTGATCTAATCATCCGATTGATCTGATTTTTGGTATATTAATTCCTGGGACAACAAAGTATATTGTAATAAGCGAAGCAACTCTATAATTAAGTCCTAAAAATGAATTCTCTGTTGAAACATTGAGTCGTTATTATGCCAACATAAGTAATCTATAATGCAAAGTAGTACGATGTCTGTCTGTCCGTCTGTCTGTCCCTTAAGATCTCGGTAACAACTGAACTAATCAGATCATACTCTTCAGAGAATATACCTACTGATCCTGTGGTAGTTTAAGCCTATTTTCTTGGGGGGTGGGACACCCCCAATCCCCCCAAAAATGAAAAAATCCCTCCATTTTTTTTTAATCATTTCAAATTAGTGGGGGCATCTCCAGATGTACTTTTTTTTTAATTATTTAAAATTAGTGGAGGCATCTCCAGAGGTACTTCTTTAATTACCTGTTGGGGCAAAGCCCCTAGAGGCTAGGGGCAAAGTCAGACCACTTTTTTGATGAAGTAAACAGTCGAAATAAACGTTTGAAAGTACTTATCGACAGTTTTGACAGGGATATTACTTTGTACAATATTTAATATCCATTTAAAAAAAGTAAAATATTTAAAAGGCAATAAGGAAATAAGGATAAAAATTAGAAAATAAATACTATTTACATTAAAAACAATTTTTTTGTCTTCCACTCGAGAGAGCGATTTTTCTTATTATGGTGGAGCTACCCTCTACAAAATTGGTTAAAGACCTCTCCTGAACCTATAAGAAGCTTCACAGCAGAGAGAAACTAAATCAACCCAACAGTTGGTCTGATCTTTCGCTACACGCACATACAAATAGACACACATATATACGTACATCATGTTACTTTTATATATAGATTAGTCTGACAGTCTAAACAATCATCCAAGCAATGAACTAACATTCAAGACTTCAATAGTAGATTTGTAGGGAAAACTATGATAACAGACTCCAAAAAAGTGAAGCTCAACAAAACTGACAGCCTTACAGACGAACATTAACACTTATATCCTATTACATAAAGTAGTAAGATTTTTTTGTCTGTAGCTTGAGATTTTGAACTACTGAACCAATTGAGTACTTAATTTTATGGAAGCTTCCTATGGTCCCTGGATGGTTTTAGGCTATTTAATTCTTATATATAAGTTGAATTATAGTCAATTATCCTACTTGCCTTACTCCTTTTATTACATAACTCCTAGATTCTAGGAACGCTGATGCTAGTATCAAAAAAAGAAAGATTTTATTTAGAATTTCGAACTAATTATATTCAATATGAATCCATTTAAAAATTACTTGATTACAGGATGCTTAAGTATAGAATCTGTTAGGACGGACGTACGGACATACCCTAATTTTGGAAAGGCTATGATATTAAAAAGTTGAGTATATTGGGTGGTTTGCACTAGTTGACCTTTAGCGTAGCGTCATCCCTGCAATTTTTAACATTACAACTACATTTTGTCTTCTTACATTTGACATGTATTACAAATGTTTAAAATTAATAAAACTTTTCAAAATAATTTTGATTTTAGAGGGAAAAGGTTAAATAAACAAATTCTGAAGGGATAAAACAATTTACAATAAATTGATGTACATCTCCTATTTTTTTTAACTAAATAACCCCTTCTATAGATTTAAATGATTAGTGAAAAAGTTTGGACACCATGGTAATTTGTGCAAACCAATCAACTTTTAATGAACGTCCTTAAATATTTTGGCCATATAATGTCAGAAAATGATCTTTGTATATTTTACAGGAGCAAAAATTATAACAACTGTACGGGGGGTGGATAGGAGGATTATCAGCAAACCTTTATAAGAGCAGTTTATGCAGTTACTATTATATTCAGTTTTAAAGATTTGATAATGTGCGAAAGCCAAAATCAAATATGAATAGTTCAATTTTGTAATTTTATATTTAAAATCTATATAAATTGGAAATCAGGGGTCTGATTTATATATATTTCTTTTAGTAAATATAGCCAACTAAACAACTAAGAAATGCATTCAGAGCATGAAAACTATGTAATTCAATTCTATTTCAAGTTTATCTTCCAGAAAATTGATAATATACAACTCAGCACTATTTTATTGCAAGAAATATGAAGTATGAATTATTTACAATAATTAAACTTTCTAAACTGTTACCCATAAAAATTATATTGTTTTAAGAGATGTTTTGTTTATTCTTAGCCAAATCCCCTGAACATTTACTTCCTATACACAATGCTGCTATCTACGGCTAGGTAATATCAGAGGAGCATTGTCTCCTTTTAATTTTATACAACCAGGGTGTTTGATAAAGTAATAACTGAAAGACAACCAATACTTTGATTGCATAACCTTTTTAACTAAACTGTTAAACTGTTAATGAGTTACACCTGTTCATGGACAAATGATATTTTTCTACTCTTACTATTAATGTCACATTGCTGATATAGCAGCAAAAGGTGACATTTCTAACATCTCTAGCATAATGTGGGTTGGTCCATTGCTTAAACCTGACAGCAAGCTGTCATATGAAGATGATTAGCAGGTTAAAATTCGGTTAATGAGATTGAGAAATGCTATCACCCAATTTATGGAGTTATAAATTACTTGTTCAAACTTTTATACAACTCTATTATTTCTTAATATTTGTAAATGGGAAAAATAGTAAACTGTCAGAAATAAATTGTGCTGCAATTGCAAATATTCCCAAAGCAATGTTAGTGATGACGTGCATGAACCATAAAGAAAATAACATAAGCTTGAAGATGTTTTAAAAATAAGCTTATTGTAATTATAAAAAACAAATTAGCAAAGTTCTTAAAGTCAATAATTTTTAGGTTATAGCTGAAAAATATTTTTTATATTTAAATTTTAAAACTTCCTATTTAAAATAAATTATTGTGAAATATGAAAATTCTACTGTTTTAGAACAAGGATATGTTGAGAGGGATGTAAAATATGTTGCAATACAATGATATATTATTCATATTATTTGCAACTTGAATTTCAAATATTTTTTCCAGAGTTTTTACATGAAAATACATTTTTTTAGAAAACATGAAATTTAGCAAATTCAATTGCTAAAAAAATGTATTTATAAGTCATATTTATTTAACCACTCCTTTAACCCTTAAATGTTCATTAAAGCCGTGAGAACAGCAAAAATTGTTAAAAATCACGCCAATGGCGGCAAATAACGGCAAAACGGTTTGCCGGAGGCAAATGATGCATAAGTCAAGAAAGATCTGCCTCAAAAAGTTAGAAAACATTGCAAAGATGAGTTTGGGCTCTAAAATGACTCCTTCCTCCTCTAACGAGGGAAAATTTGAAATTAACAAGAACAAAATTGTTCAAACCAGGCAATGTAATATGCTCAATTACTCAAAAACGGCCAGGAGGGCGCACATAGTGAGAACTGTTTTATACACAATACATGTTGCATATTGATATTATTATTGCCAAATCCTTGCCCTCCTGGCTGTTTTTGGATAAAATGAAAAAATCTGATTTTTTTGGGGTTAAAAATCTTTATACTTTAGGTGAAAATTTCTCACAAAATGTCAATTTACATCCCCAAAAATAATTTTTTTTAAATTTTTCTTTAATTAGACATTAGTACAGGTATCTGAAAAGTACCTCAATCAAAAATTACTTGCATAAGCTAAATATGAATGTATTTTTTGTTGCTTTGAAAAAAATGGGTAAAATAATCTGGAAAATCATGAAAACTGACAAGAAGTTTTTCACTACCTTTTTTAAAAATGGCATAAATCCGCCAAAAATTATATTTTTTCAAAAATTTCTTTTCTAGCTGTCTACATATAGTAATTATTAGGTCCTAGGATAGATAAAGTCGATTCTAATTTTTTGGATGTCCCGATTTTTGTCAAAAGATCCCACTGTGAGAAAGTTTAAAACAACATGTTGGTGTATTCATCTCTAACCTTAGCTTCGTGCCATGGGATATATTTAAGCCCAACAGTCTATTTTATACTCCATGATGTTATGTCGAATTTAGGATAATTATTGAATAAAAACAAAAAGTTCCATAAAAGTTACTATGAAAAAATATTTCTTTAGTTTTAAAGTTTTTAATTGTTGTGAAAAAATATTGTAAAAGAGCATATGTAACAGGGCCCTTTCTTGAAATACAATGATTTATAGAACCAGTCATCGTAAAGAAATAGGAAACTATGTAGAATTATATTTCGAGTATTTATTTTAAACCGGTGGATTAGAACCGGTTCTCATCTATCCGAAAAAACTATGTCTAGCATCGTATTATAATCAGTTTTCTACGAATATAAAAATGTACAATTGAAGGTTTTTTAGCCCATGCCTTTGGCATCTCGGAGCTAAAAAAACTGGTTTTAATCTTATAATTATACATTTTATATCCGCGGAAAGCTGTTTATAATACGATGCGAGAAATATTGTCTCACATTATATTCTGGTCCTTTACAAATTAAACTATTTCATTTAAGTTCTTCAAATATATTTAAGATATTTAAGATAAGGTCACTTTTTATAAGTTACAAATAAACGTAAATACTGCTGTTGTGATATTTCTATCTTGGGAGGGGGAGGTGTCACCCTCCCTCGCCCCCTAGTAGCCCAGAGGTGAATTCTTAAAAAAACTTTTGCCCCACTAAAATTTTAGTGGGGCAAAATTATCCCCTCTAAATTTTTAGTTTGCCTCACTGATTTTAGTGGGGCAAACTGATTTTAGTGAGGCAATCTTTTTTTAAAGAATTCACCTCTGGTTTCATTTAAATATCCCTTAATATTTAACCAGCTGTTACATACAGATAAACATTCGTATATAGTTCATTTATTGTTATGTTTGTAGATTTTTCGTCAAAAAAATGATGAAAGGTTTCGTGATTATGAAATAAATAATTTATCTTATAATATAAATAAGCCGGGAATACGGTATAACCAACAAACAAATGTGTTGACCCTAAACGACAGCTTAAAAAACGTATATGTTTCGTGATTTTTTAGTTTAGGTTAGAAAAGTGTGAAAGTTCAATATTTATAAAAGTATCCCAATGTTTTAAAATCAACTAATGCAAGAATTTTTAAATAAAACTTTGGAACCAATATAATTTTTAAAGTTCAATATTCCCTCCCATCCTGTAGATAATATTACAAAACTTATGTTTATGTAATTATTCTATTTTCATTTTGTATCTCATATTTATTTAGAATTGATGAGGAAAAACTTTTTATTTTCTTGTGCCAATAATTTTTAATAAAAGTCAGATGGGTGCATAGTTTTATTTATATGATTAAACTCAGGGATCTAAAGGGATAAGACAATGGACTATAAATTGATGTACATCCCCAATAAAGATACACAAAACTTTCCCTTCTGTATAATATAATTAGTGGTTAAAATGTTTATACACTCAAATTATTGAACCAACCAATCAAAAGAAAAGTCCCCAAAGGTGATAAGCGAACGAATAAGAAAACGTTAATTTAAAACTTGTGTGACTAGTGCAATAAACAGCCCAATGTCTCTTCCCTCCCTGAAATAAACTTATGTAATAACAAGTGCAATTATGCCCATAAGAAGGATAACATCTGGCTAAAACCATTTATTATAAAATATATACTTCTCTATAATTAACTTTATATGACTTCCTTCAAAATGAATAAAAGGCTAATAAAAAAGCGCAATGTAAATTGAACCCAAAAAAAAAAATATTTTTATTTTTATTAAATCTTTAAAGAAAACATATTGTTCAAGTAGTTTTTGAGATTACTTAGGCAAAGTATTTTGGGGGGGTCATCTCAGAAAACGCCCATCTCAGAAAACGCCTTTTTTCATAAAATGCCTAATACATTGAATATATGAATATGAATATAATAGTGAATTTAGGGGGGGGGGGGGTATAAAAAGTTGTAAAATGGTATTTTATAAAAAAAAAAGTATCTTCCCTTACATGATCACAATTGTATGACGAAGCCCAAATTATGTCAAAAACCATCCATGTGACGTCATAAAAATGAGGGATTATCCATTTTTTGGGAGGGTGTTTTCTTTCCCACTTCTCCTCTCATCTCCCTCATTTTTATGACGTCACACGGATATTTTTTTTACACAATTTGGGCTTTGTCCATTTGTATTTACACTTAATTAGGAGATAAAAACAAATAAAAGTTGCAAACTGTGTGATAAAATTAATTCAGGTATACAGGTATAGGTTAACAAAAGACGAACGCATTTTTTTTTTTTTGGGGGGGGGGGTATCGGTTAAATATATCGAAGAAGGTTTAATTTACAATGAGTGAAGGGGGTCAATTGGCATGAAAATTAGTAAAAAATCTATCTATAATACAAAGTAGCTTGATGTCTGTCCGTCTGTCTTTCCGTCCGTCCCTTAAGATCTCGGTATTAGGCTATTTTCTAGGGGGGTGGGACACCCCAAATCCCCCAAAAAAACAAAAAAAACTCCATATTTTTTTTTTGAAGATTTCCTTGGTCCTTTTTTGTTGAAGATTTCCTTGGTCTTTTTACGAATTTCGCCTTAATTTTTTTTGATCACCTCTTGGGCAAAGCCCCTAGAGGCTACGGGCGAAGCCGCTAGTTTAAAAAAATACTATTACGAGTCTAAAACAAAATGTTGGGGATAAGAAGGTTACCTCCACTAATTTTTTTTTGTGATAGGAGGTGGATTAGCCCATTTGAGTCTAAATGTCTCCAATTTGTATCTAAATCTAAGAGCTCTAAACCATTGCACTGATATTTTGTAAGTGTATTAGAATTGCCTTTTTGATTGCACGACCTATGTTTTTGCCTATTTCAGAAAAAGGCACTCCAACTACTAATGTCTCGCACCTGACATGGCAGCAGTAGAACCATTTTTACCGTCATATGTTGAGACACTGTGTTGAGGAGGCATTGGGCTGTTTTTTTACATTAGTTCCTATTAGCTTTATAATAATGTTTTCTTATTCGTTGACTTAATTTCTTTGGGGAGTTTCATTGAATTTTTCATTGGAAGTTGGATCTTTCAGTTAAGTGTCCAAACGTTTCAACAACTAATTGTATACTAAGAAAGAGGTAATTTTGTGTATCATTGTTTAAAACACGAAATTTACAGCAAACTGTGCAGTGTAGAATAAAAATATTTAAAAACAAGGATGACAACATCCATAAAAGCGAAGCACTGAAACGGTGGGACGAACGGACATTAACACTTGTATAGTGTCAGAATGTTTATGGACATACTTACATTTTTGTAAGGACTTGATTATAGAGTTGCTTTGCTTATTACATTATACTTTGTTGTCCCAGGAATCAATATACCAAAAATCAGATCAATCAGATGATTAGTTCACATAACAATTTGTTGTTAAAAAAAGTAAAAAAATCAACATGTTTTAAAAGGACGTACGGACATTTTGGTAATGATTATACAGTTGCTACGCTTTCTAAATCTTACCTAACTACTAAAGGAATCACCATGCAAAATTTGAAATCGATAGGACAATTCTAACATCCCTAAATTAATGCAAAAAAGCATCCGTTACGGACGGACGTACGGACGGACCTACCCTAATTATAGAAAAGCTTCGCTTTTAATAAAATAATGTCCTACGTTGTGATATCTCTTTATCCTATATTATAATGGCTAGACATGAAACTTAGTTTGCTAAATTAAATAAAAGGCAACAAAAACTTTCTGCAATGAAATAAAACAAAAAAATATTGCGTAAGGAAATAGAGGAGATTAAGGAAAATTGCTAAAATAAACTTTAAAAAGTTGCGCTAATTTCGATAGTTAGCTTTATTCGTTGATCTAACATTTTAGAGTTGTCCCTCCGATTTCAAACTTTGCATGCTGATTCCTACAATAATGATTAGGAAGCGTAGCAACTCTATAATCGTTTAATATTACAATTTTGTGTAGACTTATGCTTAACATTCTGCTTATTCAGTTATGACACTCTAAAAGTGTTAATGTTCGTTTGTCCTACCGTTTCAGAGCTTCGCTTTTATAGATGTTGTCATCCTTGTTTTAAAATATATTCTACATATGTATTATCATAAAAAACTTTTGTTAAAAACTTGGTAATACAAATGAAAACTTGTTTTAAAAATTATCATTATACATATATGCTTTTAAAGTTGAGATAAAAGCTAAACAAGTAAGATAGTCTTTTGAACGTAAAAAAATCAAAAAATTCATGAAAAGAAATAATATATCCCCTCCTAATCATAGGCGTCCAAGGGGGGGGGGTAATGGGGCGATTACCCCCCCCCCCCAAACGATTTTGGGGGTGCCGTAGGCACCCCCAATTTTTTTTTCATTTTACCCCCCCCCATTCAAAATTTACCCCTACCCTGGGGGTGCCGTAGGCACCCCCAACCATTTAGGAGGGGGTATTTACCCCCCCAAACAATTTTGGGGGGGTAAATACCCCCCCAAAAATAAAAAATCTGTAATAAAAAAAATTTTTGCGCGCTTCGCGCGCATTTTTAATACTATATCACACCCCTCCCTAACCGAACTTTAGATTAAAAAAATTTCCCAAACATTCGGACAATTGGGCGTTCAAATAGGACCTAGTGGTAGTTAGAATCAGTTGAGAACAAAATCCCAGCCGTTCCTTCTTGCCAGATATTGCCATTTTAAGAATTTAAGTAAAATTACACTAAATATCATATTACAAACTTAAATCCTCTTGAAATTTTTTAGTGTAATTTTAGTGGAACAGCCCCATAACAGAGTATCTTTGCTCCTGTGGCCAAACGGACTGCCTGGAGTTCCTAACAGAGAGTGCCTTCATGTATTAACACAAGTAGGGATTCGAACCCATTCCCAAAACTAACCAACATGGAATAGCTTTATATTACAGCATGAGGTCAGTATTTTCACCAGTGATTGATGGATGGCCAGCCAAGGCAAGGCCTATCACAACCAGAAACCGGACCATTCACCCCCATGCCCCAGTGGAGCACTTTGGAGGTCTGCACCACATGTTTTCTGGGGTATTGTTTGTTCACCCATGCCCAGGGATAGAGCAGGTCAAGACCCAATGGTGCCCTTAGACTCCCATTAACTCAGCCACTTGCAGGTGTGGCTGCCTAACCAGAAATTGCAACCTATAGAGGTAGATGCCATGATGGACTCTGGCAAACAAGTTCTAAGCTCAGGGTGATATCACACACCCAGGCCTGAGTCCTGGGCCATGAAATGCTTCCCTGCCAATTCCAGATTAGCACAGCTGCTACAAAAGGAGAGCTGCAGGTGGTGGGCTGCATACCTTGCTCAAGATGCAAATTAGTTTTACCCTGACCTTGACCCTCCAGGAGATCATGGTGGTGTGCATCATGAACCATGCCCTGAACCTGAGAGGATTCTTTCTGAGGGAGTTTGGGTTACTGTTAAACAGACCTGAGCTGATGGTACGGATCAGTTGGGAGAGTCCCCATGGTTGCCCCCACTCCCATTAAGTAAGTGACCCCAGCCCTGCCAAGCCTTGGGAAGGCCAAGGGCCCCTCCCACCACCAGCGACTGAAGGTAAGAAGAGCTCTATCTGTACAATCAACTGTTTAGCCAAGGCAGTCTCATGGGGCCACTGTCAGCCAAAGTTTTTGTCCTCATTGAATTCCCTGAGGTCAAGGAGATTGTGTAGCACCTGTTCATAGCTGACCGATGACCAGGATAAGGATAGCATGGAGTTTCTGGCCATTACCATCAAGGTAGGGGCCAAGGCCCCCTAGAAGGTGAAACTGGACACTGGCTATTCTTAGTTGAACACCTCCATGGTGTTCAAGGTGCCTTCAGGAGGTGCAAACTGGTTAGGGGTGGGGTTTCACATCAAACTGCCCCAAGGACAGGGATGGTGGTCAAGACCTGTCCTAAACTTCCAGCGCAGGGGCCTGACTGTGGGGAACCCCAGCTACAAGCCCAACAAGGATCTGACCCTGCTAAGCTGGATCTTTAAAATTGTTTAGTGTAGCTGTTGCCGCTGCCAGATGTACAGCTGCTCACCTAATAGTGATCTCTAAATCAAAATGACTATACATAGCTGTGGCTACATGTAGCCATGCACCATGGCTGGCCATGCTAAAAGTGGCTACAGTCATTTAACATTGCCATGTAGCCACAAAGACAGCCACTTAAATAATTGATTATAATTTTTTTATTTCGAAACTATCATAGATCTTGAAATTTAGATTTTTATAAATAATAATTAAATAAAATATATATTAAATGTTGAGACTAAAAAGATTTTTAGGATCCATATTTCTAGGATAGCCGGCATTGCACTGTCATAAAATCCATGTTTTATTGGGAGAACTGGCAGTGGCTGCAGCTGAAACTGTGGCTGTAGCAGTGGCAGTGGCATCGGCTGCACTATATTATTTAAAGATCCAGCTCTTATCACAAACAACAGCTAGAGGGTATCCAGAGAGGCATTCATAGCCCGAGCCCAATATACAAATTACTGTTGTCAAACTGTAATATACAGCTATTCCACATTGGATAGTTTTGGGAATGGGTTCGAATCCCCACTTGTGTTAACACAATATGGCAATTCCTGTAAGGAACTACAGGCAGTCAGATTGGCCAGAGGAGCAAATCTACTCTGTTTTGCAGCTGTTCTATTACAATTACACTAAAATATTGAAAGAAGAGTGAAGTTTGTATTAGGATATTTAGTGTAATTTTACTTAAAATCTTAAAATGGCAATATCTGGCAAGAAGGAACGGCTGGGATTTTGTTCTCAACTGATTCTAACTACCATTAGGTCCTATTTGAACACCCAATTGTCCGAATGTTTGGGAAATTTTTTTAATCTAAAGTTCGGTTAAGGAGGGGTGTGATATATATTTAATAAAATTTAAATTACCCCCCCCAAAAATTTTTCCTCGGGGGTAAATTTCGGGGGGGGTAAACTAAATTTACCCCTGCCAACAGATTTCAGGGGGGGGTAATTACCCCCCCAAGCAAATTTTACCCCCGGGGTAAAAATTTTGGGAGGGGTAAAAAAAATTTGCGGCGAGCTTCGCGCGCAATTTTACCCCCCCGCAAATTTTACCCCCGGGGTAAAAATTTTGGGGGGGGTAAAAAAAATTTGCGGCGAGCTTCGCGCGCCATTTTACCCCCCCCAAACACGAATTACCCCCCCCCTAAAAATTTTTTACCCCCCCCCAAAATAAAAAGCTTGGACGCCCCTGCTCCTAATCCATTTATATAAAGTAGTAAGGTTTTTTTGATTAAAGCTCAAGAATTTGAGAACTACAGAACTGTTTTAGTTCTCCCTTTTATGAAGTTCACATATGTTCCGGGATAGTTTTAGGCTATTATTTTGTCTCCTTCCTAGGCACTTTGAATACATTATCCCTAAATGCTAAGGGCGTAGCCGCTAGCATACATAAAAGGAAGAATTTCTCAGAAAATTCTTCAGACAATGAAAAATTAGTACCTAGGAAGGAAGAAAAATTTTAATAAATCTGTAGTGGGTTGTCCAATTTTTTACCCAATAAAATAAATTTTTTATTACATGGTTTGGCAACCGCGCGTCAGACGCGTATAAGACTTCGTATAGTGACATCGTCATATTATTACTTTAAAATTCAGCTGGATGTCTAGACCTGTTCCTAAAAAGACAATCCATCTTTTAGAGAATTTTTTTCTTCAAACAAGCAGTTTTAAATTTGTGAGAAAGACTAAACTACATAACTTTTGTGTCACTTTTGTGTCACTTTTGAGGAAGACGAGTCCCTTTTCTCCCATCTCTTTTGAAGAGATTTTCTTCCCCCCTTCCCTTTTTCTTTTCCCTTTGTATGACGTCACAGGAATCGTCTTCCTCAAAGTGACACAAAAGTTATGTAGTTTAGTCTTTCTCTAAATTTGTGGCTTATGCGCAGCTGAGTAGCAGCTACCGAGTCCTGTTTTTGACTATCCCATTTTTTATACAACGTCTTATTCCTTGATACCCCTGACTATATTACCTGATGAATAATGTCCAGCTGCTGGGCATGCTGTTGGCTCTCTGGATTAAATACAAAGATAACCCCGTGGGCGTCCTTCTGCACAGCTGGCCAACAATTCTCGTAGGCAGGGTTCCCGCTGGTGTCCTAAACACAATAAATGTATAAGTATAGATGTATCACCCCAACAAATACCTGGTTTTGTAGCTACTTGGCTGGATTAATATTTCCGAAACTATTGGCAATGACCTAATTGAAAAACCTCACTCCGTGAACCTGAACATATAGTAATTTAACCCCTGTCCCCTATAATCTTTTACATTGATTTCTAAACAAGTAAATGTATTAGCTTCTAGGGGATCTGCTTTTTATCTGGAAAGAGAAAGATAGAATGAAAAGACTAAACATCATCTCAAAACCTAAACGTACAAATAAAATAGCCTGGAAAGCTTGTTATTGCTTCATTACTTACAAACAATACTTTCTATTACGGTTTATGTGAAAATGCAGTGAATGGTTGAATTAAGGGAAAATCTCTTAAATTAAACTATCGTGATATTATTTTAGTTTTTAGATTAATATAAACATTGTAAAACACAGAATCCTACCTCGAAGGGTTGGATTAGTTTTTTCACTTATGCCTAACCCTGCGGGCCCTATATATACATCTAGTGCCATAACCCTACCCAGTCCCAATAAAAAGTATCCTAACCTAGTCTTAATAAAATTTAAAAACTAATTATCAATAAGGTACTTTGTATTAATGCCCCAATCTCAAAAATAGATACCCGTTTCAGTGAACTTCCATATGTGTCAAGGTATAGTTTTTTTCTGTACCTTTGTTCAGAAGCCCCTAGAGGCTAGGTCCTGGTCCTCTAGACTAAATATAATGACTTACCCAGAGTTCAATATCAACTCTGGAATTTCTATTATTGATGTTAACAGGTCCAGATTCAAACTCCAAAATTCTGACCCCAACTGTACTTCTGTATTTACCTGGAAATTAAGTAATCATTATGAAATAGTAATAGGACCTTTATGTGTGTGTCTGTCTTTATCACTGACTTTATATTGTTCTCTTTTACAGTGAGGCTTTATAAAGGTTCAGAGAAGGTTTTTAACAATTTTAAGGAATGTACCTCCATCCTCTCAATAAAAAATCAACCATGAAAAAAAAATTATTAATTGTTACTTATTTGTCAGTCCATAACGATTGGTAAGTTTTGTGATGAAAGTTTCCGTGTTTTTTTTCATCCAAGTAATCTGTTCTTGATTTCAATAAATTCTCTTTTTATCTCATAGTCCGTATTCCCATTTATGATATTTTTGTTCTTCACCATTTATGGGTATCCTTGTTATTTTCTTGTTTCTTTTTAATGTAAGGTGGAGGGTTATCCCCCCTCCCCCCCCCCCCCACCTTAGGTGCCCCCACTCATATAAAAATATAATGGTTCAGCAGTTAGCGAAATCCTTCGCGACAAGGATGATATTTTACTTTGATTAAGAATCACATTTCTATTTTTGACAGTATGCAAAGCATACAAAAAAATGATAAATCATCATAAGAAAAGTTATTTGAAATTCATACAAAAGTGTCGGGTATAATATATAGTGCTATATTTTCTGTTCAATGTTAAAATATAAAACAATTTTTCATCAACATAGAGGACCAAGCATAAGAGGAGAATAATTTAGAGAGAGAGGGGAAATTGGGCTGTTTATTCCACTAGTCCCCAAGGTTTTTAATAGTGTTTCTTTTTTTTTTAATTGACTTAGTAAATCTGGAGACTTTTGTTGAATTTTGATTGGTTGGTGACCAATTAAGTTGAGTGTCCAATCTTTGAGGATGTACATCAATTTATCGGCCATTGTCTTATCCTTTTATATTCTGAGAATAATTGGTTAAAGATTAGAACAAGAACGATTAGGTCCATATAGAGAGATAGAGATAGAGAGTGAGAGAAATAGAGAGAGAGTTAGAGGGAGAGGGAGAGAGTTAGAGGGAGAGAGTTAGAGAGAGAGAGAAAGAGAGAGATAGAAAAAGAGAGAGAGAGAGAGAGAGAAAGAGAGAGAGAGAGAGAGAGAGAGAGAGAGAGAGAGAGAGAGAGAGAGAGAGAGAGAGAGAGAGAGAGAGAGAGAAGAGAGATAAAATATAAATTATTAGAGAAAAAGAACTAAAAAGAGAGCTGTTTTACATACAGACAGATAATATACTTATAGAGCAACTAAAAATTATTTTTTAACATTGACGAATTTTAGTGTCAGATGGACCTTCTAGATATATTATGTCTAGCAATAATACAATATTAGCTATTTCTCTCATCGTATTATAAACAGCTTTCCGCGGATATGAAATTATAAGATTAAAACCAGTTTTAAGGCATCTTGGGGCTAATAAAAAAACTGGTTTTAATCTTTGATTTTTATATTCGTAAAAAACTGGATATTATACAATGCCAGACATAGTTTTTTTTCGTATGGATGAGAACCGGTTCTAATCCACCGGATATTAATCGGTGTCGAATGATTACGAGAAAATTGTTACCTTCTATATTATCCGTAGCGTCTGACAGAAAGTTAGCTATCATCGTTTTACCGGACTAAAATAATATTTAAAAAGTTAGTTTTAAACCGATATTACAGGACATCTCAGAATAAAAGTAGTTAAGCACCTCCAAATCCTTAATAATCCTTATAAGGGGAATGGGGGGCAAGGTTTGTGTATCATTTTCTACATTACCACATAACAACAAAATAGCAATTATTATTTCTTATTTAACTATCCTCGGGAAACTGTTTGTTTTTAAACGAGCTGCCTAATTTACTGTTTTATTAATCACTTGCAGCTGGGTAGAGGGGGGATGGGGGGTTGCTACCCTCCCCCAAAATATTTATTAACATTTCCAGGACCTATTAGAAGCTACATTTTAAATGAGAACCATATATAGAGATCCTTCGTCACAGACAAATAAAGTTTCCTATTTAATTTATAAAATAGGATTGAAATAATAAAAATATAAAAACTGATTTAGCTAGATATTGCTGCTCTTTTTCTGGAAATTAATGTTCTTGTTCTATTAAAATTTTCCGTGTTACTTTATTTTTATATGCGAAGATTTTCTATAATCAGGGTCTGTCCGTGCGTCCGTCCGTACAACATAACGGTTAGCTCTTTTCGTTGAATTGAGTATGTTACAATTGTCCTATCGACTTCAAACTTTGCATAATGATTCCTGTAACAGTTAGGTTCAATTTAGAAATCGTAGAGACTTTATAATAATTACTATACTGAAAGTCCGTACGACCATTTAAATCTAGTTGTAATTTTTTGATGTTATCTTTATCCTATTTAAGAATACCCGCGACCGTGGCTCAACACGTAGCGCATCCGCTCGTCGTCGGGAAGGTGATAGGTTCGAATCTCGGGCCGACTCCGCGTCATAACTAAAGACGTTAAAAATGGTTCCTACTGCTGCTATGTCAGATGCGCGACATAAATAGTTAGAGTAGGGGGAATGCCTTAACCCAAAACAGGCGCAACTCGTTACCATGCACAGTTGGGACTTCTCAGACAAAGGTCGTGCATCACAGAGAGTTGGTTGTCTGATGGATGTTACTTAGCCTAATATCCTTGGGTGTTTGGACAGAGAAGGGTGCGTTAGTCATCCTTAGTTCTCCTGGATTGCTGGACCAGGACCTGGACAGTACATCAAGTCGATAAGGTCCGGTACTGCAATCCCGCCCGTACGAGGTAATCTAGGTAAATCATATTTAAGAATATTGATTCCTAAAACAACAAGGTACAATATTATAAGCAAAGAATCTCAATAATCAAGTCCCCAAAATGTAAATATATTCTAAAATCGTATCCTGTGTCTAAGTAATTTTTATTGAATTTATATTCAATTTTGTTTCGACTTTTATATATTTATATTCTGACACTATACAACTGATTATGTTCGTTTGTCCCAGGGATAAGGGATAGGAAACCTGGCCATTAATTAGGTCCCGGCCTAGATTCTAAAGGGATATTGCAACTATTACAAATTACTATCAAACTGGCGGACGCTCCCAAGTAGCTATAGCTCTAAACCAATAAGAATCGGCCTGTTTTTAACAACCAATCACCAATTGGCGAAAATTTTAAAAGCAGACAATTCTAGAAAAAATAATGATTTTGTCTGCTACTAAAAAATAAATATAAATGGTGTTAGATCACATTAGCTTAATTATTAAATCTGCTTAGAGTTAAACATTAAAAAAGGGCCATATAGAAAAAACAAAAATAACGGGATTATTTTTTGGAAAGGAGGTAGCTACGAATTTTCATTTGGTAGTTTATAAATTAGATGTTGTATTTTGAATTTTGAAAATCTAATACGGAATTGATACAACACTTTAACCCTAATATATGTACAATACACAATACATCACAGTACAAATATATCACTACTTAATAGTATCCAAAGAATACTTGATAGAATGTTACCCAAGTGCATATTAATTTATTTATTTTGAATTTTAATTAGCAATGAAATTTTCAAATAAAATTTTTACTCATTGATAAAAATGCAAATAATACAAACTAAAATCTGTCTGAGGGAAACCCAACGATAGCTTTCTGACAGTTCAAAATACCAAAGTAAAAGAGAAACAAATTTTGGGAGAGAAAAAACTTCATTTTAACAAAAGCCATTAATATATAGGTTTATAAAAAGTTATGTTTTTTACTTTAAACTAGCTACCTGAATTTGATTCTATACTTTATCTACACACACACACACACAGCTTTTTTATTAGCGTTTTATACGAAGCACTGCGCCATCCCAAAACTGGTTTATTAGGCTAGAAATAGGCCTAGGCTTGAAATAGGCCTGAAATAATATTTTCCTACGTTTCCCATCCCTTATCCCTGGTTTGTCCTACTGTCTAGTTTTAGAGCTTCGCTTTAATGGATGTTGTCAAAGTGGTTAGTGCCAGAGAGGGAGGAGACAATGAGCTGTTTATTACAATAGTCCCCAAAGTTTTATAATAACGTTTTCTTATTCGTTGGCTTAAAAATCTTGGGGAGTTTTATTGAATTTTGATTTGTTGGTTTATAAAGTTGAGTATCCAAACATTACAACAACTAATTGTAATCTACAGAAGGGGTTATTTTGCGTATCACCATTTGGGATGTACATTAATTTGTCGGCCATTGTCCTATCCCTTTAGATTCATGGGTTACTGCACATTTTAGAATGAAACTTTTGGTGCAACAATTTGGAAAGAATTTCCTGTGAATCATTTAAATTTTCTACAAATTTTATAAATTTTAATAATAAAATACTTTACAAAAGGGAAGAATATTTTTTTTCTAGCTTTTCTGTCAGTTTAAAGTAATATATTTTTTTACAGTATGGCCTCGAAACCGATTAATATCCGCTGGATTAGAACTGGTTCACCGTCATACAGTAGAATTATCTTAATTAGGTTGATTGATGCGATAGATACCTAATTCATCATATATGAAAAATAAAAACCACAGGCCGGTCTAACAAAACTGGTATTAATTCAACGATTTTTATTTTAATATTCGTCGAAAATTGTCAAACAATGCTATACATGATTTTTATGTATGGCTGAGAACCAGTTCTAATCCAGCGTATATTAATCGATTTCGAAGCCTTACTGGAAATAAAATTTACCTGACTTGGTCCAACCAACACTATCTTTAATTTATACATTTTTATCTGAAAAAGTTATAAAATTTATCGCATCGTATTATAACCAGCTTTCCACGGATATAAAAATGTATAACTATAAGATTAAAACCAGTTTGTTAGCCCGTTCCTTCGGTTTTTATGTTCGTAGAAAATTGGATATTATTCGATGCTCTATAGAATTTTTCAGAGAACCGGTTCTAATCCACCGGATATTAAAGGGTGTTTAAAAAAAAACCAATCGCTTTACTCTTTTCAATATAAACCCTACAGTTTTGGTCAAAAACTGACAAAAAATGACCAAAATCATGTCCAAGCACTGACAATGTGATAAAACTATTGAATTTTGATTTCTACTCACCTCTCCTGAGCACTGCAGCTCGAATCCTAGCCCTTGTGGACAATTTTTCTCTACGTGAAGAGTGCATATTTTATTACAAATCAGACAGTTTTGTCTTTTTTTTAAAAAGAATAAACTGTCTAAAGTACATGAAATCTTGTAGATAGACCCCATAATGTTTAGAGTTTTTGATGGGGCTTATAAAGACCTTTCCATAGACGCCTTAATCAGATTTCTGACCCAATCCTAGCCAATTTGGCATCCAAAAGACAGACCCATCAAACATTGAGACATGACTGCTCTGTCTTTAAAAAAAAAGAACAAACAGTCTTAAGTACTTAAAATCTTGTAGATAGACCCCATAATATTGAGAATTTTTGATGGGGCATGTCAATATCTTTCTATAGAGACCTTAATCAGGTTTCTAACACAATCTTAGCCATTTTGACATAAAAAAGAAAGATCTGTCAAACATCAAGAACTGGAGAGACCCGTCATGTCTAAATGTTTGATGGGTCAGTCTTTTTTATGCCAAATTGGCTAGGATTGAGTTAGAAACCTGGTTAAGATGTCTATAGAAAGGAATTTACATGCTCCATAAAAAATTCTAAACATTTTGGGGTCTATCTACAAGATTTTAAGTACTTAAGACGATTTGTTGATTTTTAATCTCCATGCAAGGAAAAATTCTACACAAGGGCTAGGACTCGAGCTGTAGTGGTCAGGAGAGGTGAGTAGAAATCAAAATTCAATAGTGCTTTCTCATTGTCATTGCTTGGACATGATTTGTGTCATTTTTTGTTACTTTTTGACTAAAACTGTAGGGTTTATATTGAAAAGAGTGAAGCGATTGGTTTTTTTTTAAACACCCTTTATAATCGGTTACGAAGCGATACTGGAAAGATTGCCTATAGTTTTAAATGGTTAAGGGATACAAAATAGCCTAAAACCAATTTAGAAATAACTAACTGCAGCATCTCAGTAAAGCATAACCAATAATTTCCGAGATATTTTGCTTCAAACAAAACAAAAAGTCTATCTATGTTGATATAGAATCATTAATTTTGTTTTGATTTTGGTATGTTGTGGCTTTCCTTTTAAAGAAATTATATTTTACAGGATAGTCAGGAAGAAAGGGGACAATGGACTGTTTATTACACTAGTCCCCAAAGTTTTATAATAACGTTTCCCTATTTGCTGACTTAACAACTTTAAGCACTTTTATTAAAATTTTATTGGTTCATATAGTAGAGTGTCTAAACGTTTCAACCACTAAAGGAGGGGTAATTTTGGAGAAACACATAATTTTTTCGACCATTGTCTTATCTCTTTATATCCCTGGTGGTAATATTTAGTCAAACCAAACTACCTGCTTTTACTACATAATTTTAAAGTCCACGGTTATAACTTCTATTTTTCTGGCTTTCTTTTTCATATCTATAATACAAAGTAGCTTGATGTCTCTCCGTCTGGCTGTCTGTCTGTCCGTCTGAAGCTTAAGATCTTGATAACCACAGAACTGATTGGATTCTACTCTTCAGGGAATATACCTACTGGTCCTGTGGTGGTTTTAAGCTATTTTCTTGGAGGGTGGGACACCCCCAACCCCTCCAAAAAATGAAAATCCCCCCCCAAAAAAAAAAAAAAATTGTTTTCTTCAAAATAAATGGCAGCACCAGAAATTTTTTTAGGTTACCTCTTGGGGCAAAGCCGCTAGTCTTATTAAAAAGCGAAGCTTTTCTTTAATTATTGTCGGTCCAGCATTAGTCCGTCACGTTAGCTAATAATGTTAATTTAGACATGTTAGAATTGTCCTATCCATTTCAAACTTTGCATGTTGATTCCTATAACAGTTAGGTACAACTTAGCTTAGCAACTCTATAATCATTATCAAAATGTCCGTACGCCCATTAAATACATGTTGCTTTTTACCTTTTTTAAAATATAAATATTATGTACAAAATCATGAGTGATACATCTCTATAACTAAATCCTAAAATTAAAAGTATGTCCTTATGCAGTATCCCGATTGATGATATTAAAACGATTTCATAACAAAAACACCTAGATTAAAAGAATAACGTATGTACGAATTACAATTATTAATGCTTTGATTGTGTTTACGTTGTCCAATGGTTTCCGCGAAAGATAAATACAAAGACATTCTTAAACCTCTGTCCTACCATATTCCAATCATATAAAATGTAAAGTTTTTTTTTGTCTAAATCTAAAGATCTTAATAACTCCTGAGCCGTTTGGGTTCTCTATTTTAGATACGCTTCATAGGTCCTATGGTGGTAATAGCCAATCAGATTTTCAGATTTGATTTTTGGGCTGGTTTCACGCTATTTTTTTGCTCCAACGGATCTAAAGTGTAGATGTATATTGTATATACAAATAATTACCTCCCTTTTTCAAAGCCTTTTTCGTTTGCTAACATATTGTTTTCTGCTACTTGGGTGTGTTAATATAACCGACACAATTGGTTGATTTTCAATGACCCAATTAAGAGTCGGCACAGGGACACTGCGATGGGGAGATACAGTTATAAACCCTTCCCACTCTAGTGGTTTACTTTTATCTTGCTCCTTTAGACAAAAGGCATATCCGCTTGAATATTGACAAAGAACAAACGTGAAAGCGATTGCCTACCATTATTAGGTTTTATACCAGCGAGAGAGGGGTCAATGTGCTATTTATTACACCAGTCTCCAAAGTTTTATAACAACGTTTTCTTATTCGTTGGCTTACAAACTTTAGTGACTTTAATTAAATTTTGTTGGTTGGTTTAGTGTCCAAAAATTTCAACCACTAATTGTAATCTACAAAAGGAGTAATTTTATACATCATCATTGGGGATGCATAACAATTTATCGGCCATTGTCTTATCCCTTTAGATCCCTGGGTTTATCCCCCTACATTACAAATATTCACCTGATTTTTAATTGTTCTTTTCACTATGATCCAAAAATTTTGTTTTAGGACAAAATAAATTTTTGAAGTTTATCGCATTACATAATAAAAATTGGTCCGCTCAAAGCCTTAAGGGGCTCTGTATTTGTAGGGGACGGGATGGGTTGAAATAAAGCATAAAACCATACCTTAAATGTTTAAATAAAACAGCCTAATACCATCCAAGGACCTATATAAAGCTAAAAGCTAACGATTCTATCTTTTCTATCTAAAGAAATATTGAATGTTTGCTATTGGTAAAAAAAACTTCTGTTTAATTGGATACTTTGTGTAGACTTATAGTTTCAAGGGTAATTAACGAGTATTTAGCCTTTAAAAAAATTAAATGACTGACCTAATATAAAAATTTATCAACATATAGAATTGTTTTAAGTTTTAAATTTAGTGGGTCTTTTAAAATAAATTGGCTTTTTTAATATTTGGACATAATGATTTTGTTTATTTTATTTATTTTTTAAATCTTTACTTTTTGACCCTAATTGAACCATTGTGCATTATATTTTTTAGTAAAAACCTAAGCAACGATTATAACACTAAGTATGGTTATCGGCGGGGTATGGGATGGTTTAAGTCAAAAGGGTTTAGAAGGGTGGGGGGGGGGGGGGGGTTCATTGGAAAATTAAGTTGTTATCGTAATAGACATGAGGTATTTATTTAATGCATTGAGGGGAGGAGATAGCATTACTATAAAAGGGGAAGGAATTAAAGATGTTATTTAATAATGAGTAGGAGGATCAAAGTAGGAGGGGGGGGGGGGGGTTAACCTGTAGTAATGATGTTTTACAAAAAGGCCCTGATACGCTAGGGTTAAGTCTCTATTACATGGCTTAGTAACATTATACAGTTAGATCAGATTATACGTGTTTATTGGTGTATTTTAAGATAAAATAATATGAAATTTTGTTAAAATAAGAAATTAAAGTATCCAAAATGAAGGTATGTTTTATAATTTACAGTTGAGCAGCTTTTCTAAAATTAGGACGAATCTAATGCAAAAAATGCGGCATTAGCGTAATTGGTAATGTGTCGGCTTGCTATAGGGTTTGAGTCTGTTTCACACCGAGTCATATTAGAGACGTTAAAAGCGGTACCTACAACTGCTATGACAAGCACCTAGAGGTCATGATCAAATCTAATACTAAAAGCTAAAAGGCTTTAACTTTTTAGTGAAAAATTTTATTGATATTGCGACAATTTAACTTAAACTAAAAATAGACTATATACTAATTTTTTAAATGAAAATTGTTTTATGTTTATTTTATGTAAGGTTAGGTTAATTAGTAATTAGAAATAGTTATTTCTCACATCGTATTATAAACGAAGGCACGGTCTAAAAAAACTGGTTTTAATCTTATGATTGTACATTTCTATATTCGTAGAAAGCTGGATATAATACGATGCTAGACATAGTTTTTTCGTATGGATGAGAACCGGTTCCTATCCACCGGATTCGAATTAATACGAGAAAAAGTATTAAAGAGTTAAATCATCTAATGTCATTAACCTTTTACCGCGTTAGTATAAAATTTTCTAAAACAGATTTAGCTTTATCTCCCATTTATCTAACCTTGATATAATATATATCTTGTAGTCCGCGAGCGATGCTACTTTATATTTTGGTTTTCTCTGCTGCTATCTAATATATGTAGACGATTTTTTTGTGAAGAATCTCTATACCTATGAGCATCAAGTATATAATAACTTACCTAGTCCGTCAGTCTGTCAGCCATACTACAAAATTAAACATTAGATCATATAAAAATGTGTTTGATTTTTTTTCCAATCTCAAAAAACGCGCGGCTAGATCTAACTACACAGTAAGAACACACTTCTTTGTAGAAAATATATTTCGCTTTATTCAAGCCTTCTCAATTATAATTGTTTGAGAGTTTATGAGTTTTCCAATAAATTTAATCGTAATTAAAGGCACACATCCGCTCTTTTAATTACTTTGTTCCTTTTCCATCTATGATTCTTTGCGTTTCGCTACTTATGAATGTTGTCATCCTTGTTAAATATATAAACTATTAATATACAAGTGCAAGAATGTCCATTGACAGCGCAACACATTTTGAGGAGCGGAAAAAAGTAGTAACATATATTTTGGCAATATAGTACATGTAATAAATATTGTAATTCGTTTAGTTTTATAAATATTTATAAATATTAAAAACCGCCAAGAGACTAAATAGTTTTAGGAAGCTTTTTATTGTGCCTATAACATTGGTCAATTAAAATGTATACTGGCTAGTCATTGGTAATTTAGTCTTGTTTTGGCCTATCATTGGTCATTTGTATTTTATAACGTCATTTTTTTATTGGGACTATAAAGAGCTTTGGTCATTGGTCATTTGTATTTTAAGACCTAAATTTTTTTATAGGCACTATAAAGAACTTCAGAAGTTATACCTTACTTACAAATGGTGGCATACACAGCGATTCATCAGGGGGTGTACATCCTTATGGGGGGGGGGGGGTCCACAAACATCCCAAGAGAATTCGCCCCTAGAAAAAAATGACCTCGACAAATTTTTGAATTTTAAAATAAAAAAATGGGGCAGGTGAATCGAATTTAAACCCCAACCACCTCAAGTCCCCAAAAGGCCTCTAGGGACAAAGCAGCTAGTAATACAATTATAGAAAAGTTGTACTGTTAACTTTCACAAAATTTGTATTGTTTCAGTTTTATTATTATATTTATTTTGTTATTAACCTATTTATATTTTATTTTTAGTTTGACGTTCAATTGTTGGCAGTTATTCTTCTTTTGGTAAGTTTTCTTTCGTTAGTTTTTGTAAAGACAATTGTATTAATATAAACAGATCTATAGTATAGATGTATATACATTTAACATTTCGTCTGCTTGCAAATTGTTTTCTGCTACTTGGCTGTGTTAATATTCCTGACACAATTAGTTGTAATTAGTCTAATATAAAATATCCATAAGAGCTTTTATACTTGTACTTGTAAAACACTTCCCCTTGTTAAATTAAAAATCCAAAAACCATCCCCCCTATTTAATTCCTATTTTTTAAAAAAATAATAGGGGAGGGGGGGGGGGTATTAATTCAAGAAAAGTAGTACAAATTTAAATTCTAACAAATTATCACAAAAAATTCTAGAGGTCTATTGCAAATGGAAAATAATTTATTTAACGTGTTGACCGATATAAATAATATATTTCTGGTTTAAACCAAAATATCAGAATTTTGGTTCGAGAAGGGAATGGGTAAAGGGTTGGCGTTTGGTCTAACTGACATTGGGAAATTTGTTGTCAATTTAGCTTGCTTATATATATGGACCTTATTTATTGGTCAGTTTGATTATCCAGTAGAAGGTGAGGGGATGTGGTTAAGGGGGTGCAGGGGGGTATCGTTTTTTTAGCTAGGTGCGAGCAATACTTTATCAGAGGATATAAAAATCTGGTGCAACATCCGAATAATAATGTATCGATTGAGAAGGGACAATTAGCTGTAGATAATATTTATTTCTCGCATCGTATTATAAACAGCTTTCCGCAGATATAGAATGTACAATTATAAGATTAAAACCGTTTTTTTAGCCCCGAGGTGCAGAAGACACCGGCTAAAAAAACTGGTTTTAATCTTATGATTGTACATTTTTATATTTGTAGAAAGCTGGTTATAATTCGGTGCTAGACATAGTTTTTTCGTATGGATGAGAACCGGTTCCTATCCACCGGATTCGAATGAATACGAGAAATACTGTTTTTAGAGGATTCTCCCAAAAGCTTAACTCTAAGAAGAGCCATATCGTTCCAGAAGTTACCAAGAACATTCGAACACAAAGATAAGACACAAAGAAACTTTATATTATTAGATGAAAACTGACGGGGGAAAAGCTAGAAGAACAATAAATAGTAATGATGTTTAAGATAAATTAAATCACTTAAATTTGTGCTTAACATATTGAAAGTAAATAAGGTACAAAAATAATTGAATTAAAGCAACTCTATACCTGCTTTTAAAGCCGCTATTCTACCAATTAACTTTGTACACACGGAAGTGTTACTACTTAAGCGCATAAAATTAAAACAACATTGACAATTATTCAGGGATCTAAAGGGATAAGACAATGGCCAATAAATTATTGTACTAATAATAATACACAAAATTACCCTTTTTGCAGATTACAATTAGTAGTTGCAACATTTAGTCACTCAACAAATCAACCAATCAAAATAAAATGCAAGTCTCCAAAGTTGTTGAACTAACGAATAAGAAAACGTTATTAAAAACTTTGGGGACTAGTGTAATATTCAGAAAAATGTCCAAAGTTTTTTTTGTCTGAAGCTTAAGATCTCAATCATTTTCTAAACTGATTCGGTTCTCAATTTTAGGTAAGCTTCACATAGGTCCAGTGATGGTTTAAGCTATTTCATTTCATATTTAAGTTTAGGGATAATTTTAAGCAATTTTATCACCTTTGAATACAGAGCCCCTAGATGCTAGAGGGGCGCAGCCGCTAGTTCTGAATAGAAAGTGATACAATGCCTGTTTTTTTTCAGTATGTTTGAAACAAAAAGTTAAAGATTATTATTATGAAAAAGCTTTAAAGGTTTGTCGACCCAGGGGACCTTATGTATTTGCTATTGTGTCGGTTTATTTTTGCAAATATTAAACACCAACCGTATGCGAAAGTAATTACACATCCAATATTATAATTGAAAATTACAATATAGTACATCTGATGATAGGCTAATTCAGGGTCTGATATTGTACTGTGCATATTATGTACTTAGGTTCAGCATGGGTTCTAGTATAGCTTCAAAACCGATTAATATCTGCTGGGTAAGAATTGGTTCTCAGCCATACTAAAAAATCTAGTATAGCATCGTATTAAAGACAAATTTCCAATAATATCCAAATAAAATCATCAAATTATATCCAGTTTTGTTAGACCGGACTTATCAAATATTTTCTGAAGGATTTTTCACAAAAAAAATTAACCCAGTAATAGTGTCGGACCGATTATGACGTAAAAAAAATTAGCCAATGAGAGGCAATTATTGACCAATGGTAAAATTTACAGTGGCCTCTCATTGGCTAATTCTTTTTTTACGTCATAATCAGTCCGACACTTTTACTGGGTTCAAAAAAATTTCAAACCCAATATTAACCACTCGGCCACCTTTGAAAAGCCGTATTTTATTGATTATTTGCCCTTTAAATTGTTGGTACATTTTCGAACTACTTTGTATTTGTCACCCATATATCTTATATCCATATTGTTATTGAAGTATGATAATTGTATTTGTTAAAAGCGAAGCTTTTCTATAATTAGGGTCGGTCCGTCCGTCCGTAACAGATAGCTTTTTTCGTTAATTTAGACATGTTAGAATTGTCCTATCAATTTCAAACTTTGCATGGTGATTCCTTTAGTAGTTAGGTACGATTTAGAAAAGTAGCAATTCTATAATCATTACCAGAAAGTCCGTACGTCCATTTTAAACATGTCGATTTTTTTACTTTTTTAATAACAAACTTTAATGTGCTCTAATCTTCCGATTGATCTGATTTTTGGTATATAGATTCCTTTGACAACAAAGTATACTGTTATAAGCGAAGCAACTCTATAATCAAGTCCTAAAAATGTAAGTATGTCCATAAACATTATCCTGTATCCAGCAGTTTTTCAATAAATTTACTTACAATTTTGGTTTGACTGATACATCTATATTCTGTTTATTCAGTTCTGACACTTTACAAATGTTAATGTCCGTTTCAGAGATTCATAGATGTCATCCTTGTTATTTACACAAATAGTATAAACAATACTTATAATGCATTTAAAACATGAATAATTATGTGGTATCCGCCGAGGATAAATGGCAGACACCGGAGTTCAATTAGATTACGGCAGTGTGACAGACGTGGACACCTTACTATAGAGAAGCTACGCTTCTCTAGCTTTCACTAGATAATGATCAACATCTATTTTCAGTTGTCACTTTATTGAAGGGTTAAGAGATACTGCAGATATATACAACAAACAATAATTACATGGATAGGAATAAATAATCATAACATGAAAGCATAAATAATACATATACAATGGTCAGTTTGGGCAATAATGATTCCCCCATCCCTGGAAAGGGTGGGGGAGAATTAAGAATACAGTTAACCATAATAAACATGACAGATTCAAATCATTAATTCTAAGCGTAGGGAGGGGGTCACTAGACCCCTTCCCCAGGACTCGGGGGAGGGCCATTGACCCTCCACCGAACCCCAGATCAGGGGTGCCATAGACATGGCTCACGGTTGCCGAATACCACAACTCTCCCCTCGGAAGGCTGGGAGGTGGTTTCCCTATCAGACTTCCGACAGTGGTTGAGGCCTTCGGCCCGCTCCTTAGGGCTAAAATATATACAAACGATAATGATTCAATGGAATCCTAGTGGTGAGTATCTTCTTAGGGTTGATGGGCTCCCAATGTGGGATAGAAGGCAGAGGCTGACTTGGGTTGGATACGTTGGTCAGCGCCGGCAGGTATCAGGTTTGCTGGTGGCACAGTTGTTGCTGGAACGGTCAGCAGTGGGGCCTGCGGGTTGTTATTGGCAGCGGCTGGGGCACTGGCTGCCAGGTTGATGGTCTGAGCAGCGGCCTGTCCTCCTGAGGGGCCGCGGGGTCTGCCAGAGGGCGGTCCTGGCCTACCTGGGCGGTCATGCCCGCTGTCAGTTGATTTCATAGACACCATTTCCTCGGCTGCTTCCCTGCCGATGGGAATGGCATCCCAGTCCACTGAAAAGTCCCGGGACTTGGCATGGTTGAGCCTGGCTCTAGCCAGCGCTTTCCTATATAAAGCTGGATGGTACAGGAACACTTGTGATATCGCATTCAGGGCTGCCCGGACTCCTCCTTGTGCTGCTGCCAGAGAAATGATGGTTAGGTCCCCCAGCAGTTTGAGGATCAGCAACAGCAAGCACAGTATGGCGGCGCCATCTCCCCACTCGTGGATGGCTTGTCTAAATCCTGCCCAGACATCCAGGGCTGCCTCTCCTTCCTCCGCCAGTCGGTCAATGTTGTAGGACACTATCCCATGGTCTCCTGTGGCCGAACAGCTGCCTTGCTGAACGCAGGAGCCATAGGATAGGCCGGTCAGCATGGCACTCTTGTATGCTGGGAACGCCAGCAGTTGTTGCCAGTCGTTCAACTCAGCCTGCGAATACAAACCACCTGAACTGAAGTCATCTAAGGGTTCTGTCAACAACTGCTTAGGCGTATCCAGCGGGGGTGGCCTCTTCTTGGGAGCAGGGGTTAACTCTATCCAGCCTTCCTCCGCGTGCACAGTCAGGGGGTAGGTGGAGGAACAGGGAATCTTGGTGGCGTGCTCACTGTATACCCGTGTCACAGCGTCTACAAAACCTGTGGGCTCCACTGGCACTTTGTCCCAACACTCCTTGTGTTCGCGGACAACATACTTGTGCCTTTGGCAGGTCAGCTGCAGCAGGATGTCTCCCCTCAGTACCGAGAACGTGCTCCCCTGGACACGCACCGGGTGGGCCGGATCTAGTTGCTGGAGCTTCCAGCAGTTGGCCGCTACTTCTTCTGCTGCAGTGCTTCTCATGCGCGTTTCCAGGGTAAACCCAATATAACCTGCATGGATCTGTGCTTGAAGGGGAACGTCAACATCCCTGGCCGACACTCTGGGCAGCGCAGCCGCGGCTGGGTCAGCTGCCACGAACAACGCTGGATGGTTGGTGGCATGGGCCTCGAAGTCGCAGTTCACAATTGAGGTGGGATTGGTCATGTTGATGAAAAACTGGGCCTGATGGTCAACCAGATATGCATCCCTCACCAGGCTGGGCTGGAGGCTGCGGATCAGCCTCAAGGGGCAATCTCTTCCCAGGTGGTCCCACACGTAGGTTGCTTCCCCAGTGATACAGGACAGCTCAGAATGGGGACACTCGAGGGTCAGGTGGTCAGACTGGGACTCCACTCGTCCATCCTCCACCACATAGGTCTCCTCCTTGACCAGCAGCCGCCGCTCCTGGAGCACTAATTCATTGCGGTAGAGCTGGCCCTCAAAGTGGACGTCCT
The DNA here is from genome assembly GCF_053477335.1 of Acartia tonsa. NCBI lineage: Eukaryota > Metazoa > Arthropoda > Copepoda > Calanoida > Acartiidae > Acartia > Acartia tonsa. Next base: position 48,144,993 of record NC_137269.1, on the reverse strand, counting down.
CCCCCTCGCAACCCACCCCCTCGGGGCTGTTGACGAGGGCGCCCACCATGTCGATGGTGAAGAACAGGGGGTGGTTCAGCTGGAACGTCAGTGGCTGGGTCTTGCCTGGCAACGTGTATACTCGGTTCCTGGCCAGGTCTCGGCACGCTTCTGGGTCTATCTTGGTTGGCCTCATGAGGGTGGGGACCGAGGTCACCTTGAGGTGACCCCATACCCCACACCTGAATGTCCACTGGGACACGGTGAGCTGACAGCTGAACCCAGTGGTTTCCCTCACCTTGACTTGCTGCAGGACGTGTATGTCATGGCCCAGGGGCACCTCCTGGTGTAGGGGCTCCGTGTCACACATCTTTTCTTTATTGTAAGACGTGACATGGGTGGGGTTGGCACAGTCCCACCCCACCAGGACGTAGCTGGTTGTAGGCCACACGGCTGCCAGCAGGAGGCCCCACAGGACCATCCACCAATGGGAGAGGCTTCCAGGTAACCATCTTCCTCGTACACGCGGCTGGGGATCTCCGGCTCTGGTCACGGCTGCTTCTTGGGGCTGGACACGGCTGGGCTGCTCCTGGCTAGATACAAATTTCCATTGAGCGTTATCTGTATGCGGCCGAGGCACCCCGATACCCTCCCCAATGACAGACTGGCAAGCGACTGGCACTTGCCTGGGTGTCGGCTCCCCTAGCCCTAAGTGCTCCCTTCCCTGGTCCAAGGCATGCCCAGTGGCATGGGGCTGAAGTGCATGTGGCACAGGCTCGCCCTTACTCAATGCCCTCCCCTGCCCTAGGAACTCAGGTGCATGTGGCACAGGCAAGTCCTTATTTTCCCAAATTTCAATCTCCCCAACCTCAGGTGCAGGGGGCACAGGCAAGGCTGGGTGTTTACAATGTTTTGGATACAACACATTTAACAAATTCAACTTATCCTGATGGTGAGCAGCTGGGTTCCCTTGGCTGGTAGAGGGCTCTGGATGGCATGTAGCTGGACTCTCCCTGCAGGCTGGTGGCGCTGGCTGGCATGTAGCTGGGCTCTCCCTGCAGACTGGTGGCGCTGGCTGGCTGGGGGTGACGGGTGTCACCCCTTCCTCTGGGACCACTGGATCGTTCCAGGACTCAGGTCTCTCGGTGGCGGCGACGGTTGTCGCCCCAGACATCAGGTTGGAGGCTGGCTCGTTCCAGGATCCAGGTATCTCGGTGGCGGCGACGGTTGTCGCCCCAGGCACCAGGTGGGAGGCGCTGGATAGCACCCCCCCATCATCCCAGGTGGCGACGCCGGGTGGCGTCCCATACATCGATGCAGAGGTGCTGGCTAGCACCTCCTGCCTCTCTCGTTCAGCGGCTGCCAGGGCCTCCCCATACACCGTCTCAGGGACGCTGGGCAGCGCCCCTCCACTCTTGCTGGGTAGGCTCAGTCGGGCAGGTTCCATCATGTTGAGGCTGAAAGGCTGGGGCCTCAGCACCTCTGGCTCGGCTATGTTGTTGGGCTGTACCAGCTCTGGCCCCAGATGGTTAAGACTGAAGCCTAGGCCAACCCGGTTGGGTTCAGCCGCGCCGCCCAGTACGTTGATCCTAGCTGGGACAGTCCCGAACTGCGGCATCCCATCGGCTCGGTCCGCAGCTCTGGGGGCGGCTGCTTGCGGTGGTGGTGCTGGGGGCGCGCTCCCTTCCATATGGGCCACTCTGCTGGGCTTCCCTGGAGGGGCACCCTTGTCGGCGGTGCGCCTGCGGCTGGCTACCTGGGCCCAGTCAGCTCTACAATCGGCCGCCGTGTGACCGTCATAGTGGCAACGCTCACACTTGGCAGAACGGTCACGGCGTGGCTGGGTGCGCCTCTCCTCTAGGCTAACTTCCACAGGCGTTGGACAGTCTCGAGCTCGGTGGCCTCTCCCCTGGCAGCGGTAGCAGCGGCCTGGAACCTTGTCATCTGGAGCGACCTTCCCCATCTGGTGGAGACCCGGAGCCAAGGAGCCAATCTCCATTGGCTCCGACTCGTCATATTGGGGCAACTGGATGCAGGCAGATCCAGTCAGCCCGTCGGTCGAGTCCACTAAGCACACACCTTCCTTCAGCTGCTTAGTAACCATGGTCACGGTGAACATGGCCTTGCGAGTGTACTCAGGTACACTCGCAATTTCATGGTTCATCATGAGGCGTTTTACATTGGCGTTACGAATTCCACGATTTAATTCGTCCACCAACAACTCAAGATCCTCATGGTTGTAGGCGTCCCTATACAAGGCGCACTTAGTTGATATGTACGCTTGTATAGGTTCTGTCGAGTGTTGCTTGTAATCCCTAAACGCTTGTTTAAGCGTTTGGGATTCAAAAGCAGGGCGAAATAGCAATTCACACTCGGTCTTGACCTGTTCGTAGGTCAAGGCTTGGCCTGCCTCGCCAAACAGATGGGACGCCATTTCCGCCGCTTGCCCTACCAATGACAGTAGTAGGGCGTTGCGGCGGTTGAGGGAATCATGAGGTGGCACGCGGTAAGCCGCCCATGACATCTCCAGTCGGCGGATATGTGCCGACCAGGATTGCTTGGGCGGCCCTCTAAACTCCGGCAGATTGCTCAGCATCAGCTTGCGGTACTCGGCTGGGGCCGGCTGAGGGTCATCCTGGAGCCATCCTGGGGCTTGGTCACCTCCTGGGACTTGATGCTGGTCCATTGGGTCAACGGTGAAACGGCGGGCACAAAGTTATACAGTACTACAATGAATGGGTTGTCACTTGAGGCTTCCTAGCCTAACAGCCAACACTGTTTGTATCACTAGGTTGGGAGTTTTAGTTGCAAAGATATAACTTAGCTGTACTTATCAATAGTTAGGTGTTGAGGTAGATAGATGTTGAGGGTCTGAACTGCTGTCAGGAACTGATTGGGTTTTCCCTTATCACACTAGAGCTAGGAGGAAAGAAACTTGCAATTCTTTATTTGCTAAAAATACCCCTGTTAAATGCTATGGAGTAGCTCCGCTCTGGTGTGAGAGTGTGTGTGTGTGTGTGCGTGGAATCTCCTGTCCTTGTAACGCGCGTTCGCGCCGTCAAATCCGCGCACACGGGGAAAACGCGCTCTCACCCCTCAGCTCGCTCTCTCATTGGTCCGCTTCGTCCGTTGGATTTATGATGTTTTCCGCACTCTGTTGCGCTACCCGTGAATGGCGCTCTGTATATCCGATCGCTAGCTCCACACTACAGACGGACTTAGTCTAGTGTGGGTAGGAAGGGGGAAGCGCGTGAGGGGACGGGGGTAACTCCGTCCGTTCCCCCTGTGAGGGAGGGGGGTAACTGTGTGCTGGTGTAATAGGGCCTTTTCTTCTTAATCTCAGGCTTATCTGTTATATCACCCTGATTGTATTTGCCTTCAATGGAGAAGGGGCCCCTCCCCTTCCCTTGGAATAAAGGGTGTATTGTTGTTGTGCTGTGGGCTTGAGATTGTTTTGATTATATTACATCTAGCTTCTATGTTTGTCCTTATCACAATTGCATAACAGATTTGTTGACCAACTCTGTTCTATTTTTAGCTGTTATCACAATACACAGTAATCCAAGCCTGTTCTATTCTTAGATTTATCACAACACAACAATTTGTTTGCCAAGCTTTGCTCATAAATCTATTGTTTGGCCATCACACTAGGGTGGTAATCCCTGCAAATGTGATATAATATCTGTTTTCTAGATGGGTGGCTGCGTTGTAGCTTCTCAGGATACTCGGGGTTGACGTAGTTTTTCTCTGTTCTGGTGCACTACACCCGTATGTTAGCTCGCAGCTTGCAGCTATGTGGCATGTTTCAGCCTATCGGCGGCAGGGAATGTCCCGTCCTGCTGGCGCCGCTGATCCAAATCCGGCTGATGGCGGCAGGGAATGTCCCGTCCTGCTAGCGCCACTGGTTCGGATCCTGCTATTTCTTGCAGTAAAGTTGGCCTATTTTCAGCCGTCTACACGTATTTGGCTTGTTTCAGCCGGTCCGCAGGCCTGTTTCAGCCCTTTTGGCGCTCAATTCTCCGTTAGATATCAGCGCTGCTCGCGGTTATTCGTCAGATTTCGCTGTTTCGCTTCCACAACTGCCGGATGCAGAGTTAAACTTTGCTGTCCAGGGTGGGTAATTCAGGTTGCTTGCGTCAGTTTTGCCAGATTCACTGCTGGGAGTACCTTAGCCTCAGATGCGCGTCTGCTCTACACTTGTGGTTCGCCGTAATCTCACAGCTGACACCAAAGTTGTGGTATCCGCCGAGGATAAATGGCAGACACCGGAGTTCAATTAGATTACGGCAGTGTGACAGACATGGACACCTTACTATAGAGAAGCTACGCTTCTCTAGCTTTCACTAGATAATGATCAACATCTATTTTCAGTTGTCACTTTATTGAAGGGTTAAGAGATACTGCAGATATATACAACAAACAATAATTACATGGATAGGAATAAATAATCATAACATGAAAGCATAAATAATACATATACAATGGTCAGTTTGGGCAATAATGATTCCCCCATCCCTGGAAAGGGTGGGGGAGAATTAAGAATACAGTTAACCATAATAAACATGACAGATTCAAATCATTAATTCTAAGCGTAGGGAGGGGGTCACTAGACCCCTTCCCCAGGACTCGGGGGAGGGCCATTGACCCTCCACCGAACCCCAGATCAGGGGTGCCATAGACATGGCTCACGGTTGCCGAATACCACAATTACATATTTGTGTGCTTATATATATACCTTCGTAGTACTTATCGAGCACCCCCCAAATTTTTTTTTAAATAAATGAAAATTGGGAAGTTTTTAGCGAAGTTGCTTCTCAATACATGGCAATCTAGTGGATTTATTATTACACTAGTGGCTACGCCCCCTAGAAGCCTCTAGGTGCACCTAAGGTAGCAGGGGGAAAAGTCGACCTCATCCCATTTTAAATTTGAGATTAAAAGAGTAAAAAAAAATATTTTTTGGGGTGATAGGGGTGAAGACACCCTCACCAAAAATAGTTTAAACCCTTCCCAGGACATATAAGAAGCTTCACTGTAAAGGAGAATAATATCGGTTCAGCGGTTAGCGAGATCCTTCGGGTCAGACAAAAAACGCTTACTACTTTATATAATAGGATGGTTCTTACCAGATTATCATGTACTTAAATAAAGTGAAACTTGTAGCTGGTTAAAACAGCGATCGCCCCAATCCAACCCATTTACCCCATCCCCTCCCCTCCTAGTGGATAAACGATCTGACCAATAAGTGACGTCCAGGTTAGAAACCTAAATTGACGACAATTTTTCTCCTGTCATAATATCCACGAATATTATATGTATATATGCATTGCTATCGGACGAATCTCAATTTGGTCTTTGAAAATTATTCAAAAGCGTCGGAAATGTTAACACAGTTAAGTCGCTACAAAGCAGAGCAGAAAGCAATTTGCTAACAGACGAAAAAAGTCCCCAACAGAGGGATCTAGGTAGTTTTTTGATTATACATCGATTCTACATTTATAGATTTATTAATTTTGCCTTGTTTATTTTAGTTGGTGAATAACTGTACGTGCCAGCTGTCTTCTTTCCTGTCTTATTTCAGGTACAAAATAGAAAACTGTTTAAAGCGAAGCTTTTCTACAATTAGGTTCGATCCGTACGTCACGGACATTTAGCTCTTTTCGTTAATTTAAACAGGTTAGAGTTGTCCTATTGATTCCAAACTTTGCATGGTGATTCCTGTAGTAGTTAGGTACGATTTAAAAAGCGTAGCAACTCTATAATCGTTACTAGAATGTCCGTACGTCTGTACTTGTCATCTGTCCTCTTTCCTGGTATTTCAGGTAAAAAAACATAAAACTTTTTATGGAAAAAATTGGCAACTTCCATCCAATCGAAAGTTGGACATTAATAACCCCCCCCCCCCCTTCCCCCCAAAAATGGTGAATTTCCTTGGATTAAAGCCAGGGTGGGAGGGAGGGGACGTTGGGTTGTTTATTTCACTAGGCCAAAAAGTTTTATAAAAATGTTTTCTTATTCGTTGGCTTTTTACAACTTTTATGGAATTTTGATTGTTGGTTCATTAAACTGAGTGTCTAAACGTTTCCACCGCTAACTGTAATCTACAGAAGGCGTAGTTTTGTGTATCACCACTGAGATTGTACGTCATTCAACAGCCATTGTCTTGTCCCTTTAGATTCTTGGATTAAAGCCTTTGTTGTTTTATTTAATTTGATTGGTAGATAATATGGGTCCACTAACACAAAAATTGATTCTACCCCTAAAAGTTTTGCAACACATGTAAAGTGTCAACTTTTTCTTGACCTATATTTAACAAGAAAATTGGTTAAAACTTTCTTGGTAGCAAAACCACTCTACAATTACATACAACTATATGTAGTTTTAAATTTTAGCTGATCCAGGTAAGTTTAGAATAATGACTGAGAAATTGTTGTACATCACCAATGATGATTTACAAAATACCCCTTCTATAAATTAGAATTACTGGTTTAGACATTTAGACACTCAACTTAATAAACCAACCAATCAAAATTAAACTAAAGTCCCCAGTTATTTAGCCCGTGCCTTCGGCATCTCGGGGCCCTAATAAAATGGTTTTAATATTATAATTGTGCATTTTATATCCACGGAAAGCTGTTTATAGTACGATGCGAGAAATAATTATTATTTTTATTGTTTTAGTTCTTCACCTGACACAAGCTCCCCGACTCAAACAAATGGATATTCAGGAATTTTTCATTAAAACATAAAAAATATTTATTCAGTGACAGATTACGCCCTGCTCTATGAAGCAGTACATGCAATAATACACCAGGCTACTACTTAGCATCTTGTGTACTCTGAATTCATAAGATATATCAAAACTAATAATATCAAAATATATAAAGGCAAAAATCTATTGAACAGTTTAAATGCATTTGTCGCTTTTTTTTATTTATTGGCTTAATAACTTAGAAAGCTTAATTTAATTCTGATTGGTTGAGTTGAGTGTCAATCACTAATTGTAATTTATAGAAAGGGTGATTTGTGTATCATCATTGGGGATATACATCAATTTATCGGCCATTATCTTATCTCTGTAGATCCCTGCAAATATACATAATGACAAAATATGAAATTGTAGGAGATGTAAACTACTATGACAGATTAGATAAGGTAAACCAAAAATTTTTTTTAAACACAAAGACAATTATTTTCATATTTAACGCAGCAATAATTTTTTAAACCTTATAATAAAGTAACAGGATGTTGGTTTTTCTGTCTGTACCATAGAATCTCGCTAACCGCTGAACTGATATATTTCTCCTTTACATGGTAGCTTATAATGGGTCCTGGGAAGGTTTATAGCTATTTGGAGAGAGGGTATCACCAACCTCCCAAGAGAAATTGCCTCTAAAAAGAAAATTACCCCCTGAATAAAAATGGTTTTTTTTATAAAAATTTAAAACAAATCTCCTCTAGAAGATTTTTTTACTAATTCTCTTTACAAATCTAAAATTTAAAATTTGGTAATCAAATTCAACTCTCCCCTCCTCAAGTGCGCCAAGAAGCTAGTGTGGTTTTTGTAAATATGAAAAAATGCTTGTTTTAAAATACTTTAAATTAAATGATGATATGATATGATATGATTTATTAGCAGTAAATTACATATTAATTTTACAAATAATTTAATACATTTTAAATTACATCAATTTTTATAGATATATGTATTTATTTACATTGACATAATTAGGGTAACTGTACTACAGGGCCTTTAAAGTCAATCTTGACTGTCCTTCGGCCCAATTTTCATTTAATGTTTTTTTATATATTTAGGTACAAGTTTCACAAATAATATAAATTAATACTAGCTATTTACAGGGTATGGCATTAAAGTAGCTAACTGGTTGCGATATTTAAATTATATTTAGGTTTTTCCACAGGGATAACACTTTCTCTCCCTGCATTGAAATGTTTTGTACTTTGATATACACTTATTTTTTACATAATTTTTAACAGCTTTGGATGAATTTAATGATCTTAGCTCACCTGCCCAACTATTCCAAATTTTCGGGATTTTTACTGAAGGGAAAGTTTCATAGATTTTATAATTTGGCTTCTCTACTCTAAGACATTTTGATCTAGTATTTTGCAATGGTGTTAGAAAATTAAGCATACATTTAGAAAGTTTGATACTTTAGACAATTGAATTTAAAATAAAAGTGACTATCCAAACAATTTGATAAACAATACCGAGATAATATAATAAAGTTTAAATCAGGAAGGAAGGGGACATTGGTCTGTTTATTACACTAGTCCCCAAAGTTTTATAATAAGGTTTTCTTATTTGTTGACTTATCAACTTTAAGAAATTAATTTTGATTGGTTGGTTCATTACGTTAAGTGTTCAAACATTCATATACTAATTGTATTCTACAAAGGGGTAATTTGGTGTAATATCATTGGTGAATAACCTGAGCTGGATCTTTAAATCATTTTAGTGGTGCGCCAGATCGGGGTGAGCCGAATCTCAGCCAATCACAGCGCGGCATTTCATAAAATTCTCATTGGTGGAAAGTTGGCTCACCCTGATCTAGCTCATCACTAAAATGATTTAAAGATCCAGCTCTGAATTTATCAGCTCTTATCCCTTTAATTTCTGAGATTAAGTTGTTTTACATTAAGATGAATTTAAACTTATTATTTTGGCTGAAATGATGAACATAATATTATCTTGATCATGAAAAGTTTTGAAATTATTTTGTCAGTTTAATGGATCTTACAACTTTAAAATGTTTGAGCTTTCCAGTAAAGTGTCTATTGAGCACTAGAAATTCACCTCCCCCCTCCTTTTTAAAAATTTATTTCTGGGGGCTATAACCCAAACCCAGTGGGACTATCCAGTATCCAATATAACCGAACCTAATTTTGTTTTGTAAAATAAGCCAGAAGGGGCTTAACTGCTCGACAAGACACTTTTAGGAATACTGCCACAAACAAATTTATTTCAAATACACTATATATATTATATACTAAAGTATATGTAGTATATACAGTATTTGTTTGTTTTCGGTCAGTCGGTTAAACAAATAAATTAATTTCAAACAAAAATCCTCTAAAAATGTTAAAAATGGTAATCCTTATCTCCCCCCCCCCCCCCCCCTCTTGTCACAATTGTAAGTATTATTAACCCAAGAGTGAAAATGTTACGTCCCTTTAACTTGGTGAGCAATTACACAAGGAGGGATGGGACACTGGCCTGTTTATCACCCTAGTCCCCAAAATTTTATAACCTTTTCGTTAGTTACAACTTTTGGGACTATTATTGAATTTTAATTTGTTGGTTTAACAAGTTGAGTGTCCAAACATCTTAACCACTAATTCTAATAATTTCAGATGTACTTCAATTTATCGGCCATTGTCTCATCCCTTTAGATCCCTGACTATTAACTGACCGGCAAGCCCACCCAAAAAAAAAATATTCCTCTCCGTAGATTTTTATTTTCTGAAAATTATTATACTTTTATGCTTCAATTTTTATAAGTTTAATTTTTTTTCTAAATAAATAATAAATCATTCTAAAAAATCAAATATATAAGATAAATAAAGAATGTATGTATAGAATAATAAAAGATGTATAAAGGATATTAAAAATGTATACATAATTTGACAGCAAATCCTAACTTTTTTCATCAATTGATAGAACAATGTTTTATTCAGCATTAATAAATAAATAAATACAGAAATATTATTACTAGCAAATCTTTTCTATAATTAGGATAGGTCCGTCCATTCGTAATGGTTAGACATCGTTAATTTAGACATGTTATAATTGTCCTATAGATCTCAAACTTTGCATGGAGATTTTTGGGTACACCGACAAACGTCCTACCGCGACAAACGTCCTACTACGACAAACGTCCTACGCGACAAACGTCCTAAGCGACAAACGTCCTACTGCGACATCTCTTAAGTAAAACGTCCTAAAAATTTAAAGGTCGAATTTTGTAATGCAAGGATGTATCGGGTTCGAAACCATACCATTTGATAGCCAACACAGACTTTGGGAAAACTGTCGGACAGATTTTTAAAATTTAGCCTATGGTTAAAGTTATTCAAAAAATAAATTTCAGTTAAAGATTATTTTCCTGTGTTAATTATCGCCATTTTGAATTTTATATTGATAAGTATTCTTACAATTAGAAGATTTTGTCCTTAAATTTGGAAGATTTTTTTTATTTCATAATTTTTGAAAATTTTTAGGACGTTTTACTTAAGAGATGTCGCAGTAGGACGTTTGTCGCGGTAGGACGTTTGTCGTTTAGGAGGTTTGTCGTTTAGGACGTTTGTCGCATTAGGACGTTTGTCGTATTAGGACGTTTGTCGGTGTACCAGATTTTTGTGGTAGTTATGTACGATTTAGAAAGCGTAGAAACTCTGTAATCGTTACTCCAAGTCCCAACGTCCATTTTAATCATGAAGAATCTTTATAATCAGGTCCTACAAATGTAAGTATGTATAATTTTTTTTTCAATACCCGCGGAAAGCTGTATATAATACGATGCTATAAATAACTCTTACATAACTAGGAAATAATAAACAATCGTATCAATCAATTTATTTATTCCCAAAGCTTAAAGTTATATAAGAAGTTTTTTTTGTATATTTAATTTATTTTTACTAGATATATATTTTTTCAGATAAGATTTTTTATCTTTAAGATCAGTATGTCTGGTTATTTAAGCTCACTTCTTATTTTTAATATTTAGGAGGGCAAACAGTTTGGTTATTCATCAAGTTATTCACCTTCATCATATAGGTAACAAAATTTATATATTTCCCATATAATAAGTAAGGAATCATTATATAATTACGATGTTGCACCAGATTTTCATGTACTCCAATAAAGTGATACCCCTATCTAGCTAGAAAACAGATCTATAGTATATATGTATATACAGAAAACTACCCCCCCCCCCCCTTTTCAATAACATTTTTCGTCTGCGAGCAAATTGTTTTCTGCTACTTGGCTGTGTTCCCAATTGATAGTCGGCACAAGGACATTGTTATAGGGAAATACAGCTATTTAACCTTTTCTCTCTCTAGTGTTTTACACTAATGGCTAGAATAACGTTTCTCCCAATCCATCCTCTTTAGTCCATCCCCTCTGTCCTACTGGTTAAACCAACTTACCAATAAATGAGTTACATATAAGCAACCTAAACAGAGGACAAATCTTCTCTTTCAAATCCATATATATCCTATATTCATTGTCAAATGTCAAGGAGGGTGGGGGGTAGCCATTTTGACAACAAGTAAATTTTTTTTTGTAAATTTTTGACAATTTTAAAACTAGGCATCTTTTCAAACTAGTAAACTTACACTTTTATGCTTAGTCCACAATAAAAAAAAAAATTAATGTCAGGTATTTAACAATTGAAAAGACTTTGTAGAGATAATCAAGTTAATTGAAAAGATAATGTAAGTAGTATTCTTTTAATTCCTGCGGTGCTCTAACCCTTCATGGCTACCCTGTACCCAAAATATAACATATGAAAAACTATCCCCCCACCCTTTTTTTAAAATTTATTTCAAATAAGGATATTAGTTTGTGCTCCAATATGCACTTTTAGGGAAACCACCAAAATATGTTTTAAAATAAAAAAGCTTTACATTTAATTGTGTAAACCCGTACTTTTAGTCCATTACCAGTGATTTATTTTGTTTTCAGTTCTGCAAATGGTTTCTCAAGTGGCAAGGTAAGATTTCTTTTTACTTCAAAACAACAGGATTGACAATTGTTTCCAATCGATAGTCTTAAATAGATTAGATTAGATTAGATTTATTATTCTTGGGTGTACATACATAGAAAAAAAATAATAAATGAATCAAATGAATATTACATACATTTATATATACAGTCAAATTTTATTGATATGGTTAATTTATAAAAAAAAAATTCTTCCCAAATGGCAGTTTCCGAAAAAACTAGGAAGTATGCAGTAATGTGTATTCACACATTGTTTTCATACAGGCCATACAGCCTTCAGGACGGGATACACTAAGAGATCTTATTTTAGTGTGTCTATGAACCCAACCTTGCTTAATGTTGTGCTTGGTTATATGTCCTTCAGACAACCAACCTTTTGATTGCAAGACCTTTATCTGAAAAGTCATGTGCATGTGCATGAGCTGCGCTTGTTTGGGGCCAAGTCATTGATCTCCTTATCCCTCCGGTTTTTTCTATCTTATTTTCTGTGTGTGAAATATATAGGGCTATAACTGAGTGACTTTTTAACAGAGAGTTGGAATATTTTACTATCTTCATCCTAGCAGGCACAGGATGCTAGCAAACCTGGCAGGGTCATGCAGGTAAAGAGCAAACATATTTTTTTACTTAAACAAAGCCTTTAAGTATATTTGAGAAATACGAATTCTGTTGTTTATATAATTCCATCTAATTTGTTTCTTGATACTGTGTATTTGTAAAGTGTTCCCATGTTTGTAAAAGCGAAGCTTTTTTATAATAAGGGTCGGTTCGTTCTTCCGACCGTACGTCCGTCCGTCCAAAACGGTTAGCCCTTTTCGTTAATTTAAGCAGGTAAGGATTGTCCTATCTATTTCAAACTTTGCAAGATGATTCCTAAAACAGGTAGGTACGTATTAGAAAGCGTTACCAGAAAGTCCGTACGTCCATTTAATACAACATTTTGACAAAAAGATTTTGAAATGAAGATTATTAGGACAAAAAGGTAAAGTATTATAAGCGAGGCATCTCTATAATCAAATCATAAAAATGAAAGTATGTTCTTTTACTGTATTCTATATTTACACAATTTTGCAACAAATTTATATACAAATTCGTTTAGTCTTAATTAATGTTCTGACACTCTACAAGATTTATTGTTTGTTTGTCCTTCCGTCTAGTTTTAGAGCGTTGCTTTTATGGAAGTTGTCATCATTGTTTTTAATTGTCTAACTTCCAAGTAAATACAAGTTAACAGACTTTAACAAAGTATTCTAGTTAGTATCAGGGATAAAAAGGGATAAGACAATGGCTAATAAATTGATGTACATCCCCAATGATGATACACAAAATTACCGTTTCTGCAGATAAAATCAGTGATCAAAACGTTTAAGCACTTGAACTGCATAAACCAACCAATCAAAATTCACGCCTCCAAAGTTGTCAAGCTAACGGATACGAATACGTTATTATGGAACTTTGGGGACTAGTGTAATAAACAGCTATTGTCCCCTCTCTCTGGGCTAGTAGCGTAGCTACTCTACAACCACAGTATGTCCGTACCCACGTCAGGATAAATTAGTAGAAAAAGAGCAATATTCTCTTGGTAAAAAACATCGAAACATTTTTTTCTCTGTGCGAAATTTAGATGCGAAGCTACTCTTAAACCTACTTTGTACATTGTACGATAAATTTATATATTTACCCGATGATGATACACATAATTACCCCTTCAGTAGATTATATTTAAGGATTGAAAGATTTCGACACCACTTGTTTTCAACCAACCAATGAAAATTCAATGAAATTACCCAAAGAATAAGATAACGTTGTTATAAAACTTTGGGTACCGATGTAATTTGATGTCCCCAAAGTGTATTTCAAATGTCATAAAGGAGCTTGTACATCTGTTCCCAAACTCCGTACGGGCAAACTGTCAAAGTGAATTATAAACGAACTGTTTAGGTATACAGCAGTGGCTCCACATCATCCTTCCCAACGTCTTCCAGCTACCTTAGTTCAGGTAGGAACCAGGGTTAAGACAATGGCCGATAAATTTTTGTACATCCTCAATGATGAGACATAAGTTTTCTCCTTCTGTAGATTACATTTAGTGGTTGAAACGTTTGAAAGCACACAAAATGAACCAACTAATCAAAGTTCAATTAAAGTCCCCAAAGTTTTTAGGCCAACGATTAAGAAAAGTTTATAGAATACTTTGGGGACTAGTGTAATAAACAGCTGTAATTGAGTGAGAAATTAATATTAGACAAATTAGTAGCGCTTTAAAGCTAACATTCTAAGAACAAATTGTTACAAAATAGATATCAAACAATGAAGACCAGCCCTTGAAAAACTTTTCATAACTTATAAAATTTGATGTAAAGTTTTTTTTCTGATACTTAGAATTTGTTTTTTGGCTTGTTCAACTTCTACTAATGGATATAGGATATACGTGGATAAATTGACAAGGGTAATTTGTCGTTAATTTTTGTCGCTAATTCGTACCTTGTTAATTGGTCAGTTTATTCATCCAGTATGAGGGTAGATGATGGAGTAAAACAGGTGGATTATTTTAGCCATCTGCGAGCATCACTTTATAAGAAAGGGGCGTCGTAGCTCAGTGGTAACGCACTGAGTTACGGTGATGAGAGTTCGAGTTCTAGTGTGGTAATACGACACCCATACGGACAGGCCCATTACAGAGTTGCTTCGCTGTGACTTATGATAACAAACCCCCAGCACTAATCCTATTATATCACTATCCATCTCATGACCGCTGTTAACCCCGCACCCGGCGGTCAAACTAGCCTGCCTAAATGTGGGGAGGGGACTTGAACATGCAACTATCACGAGTCCACCATGCGCTTATATAATCGGGAGGCACTGCCTCCCCTTTTACCACCGCTGCCCCCACAGCCTGTCTACCGTCGGGCGCTAAGCCCTAGCGCCCCACACCCCCTTCAAACCTAACCCTTGTTATATTTTTGTTGTATATATATAGTAAACATAACTTGTAAATATTATTCAGTTTAAATATATAATTCTGTATGATTGAATCCTGCTTGTTTGTTTGGTAGAATACTTAAAGGCTAGGGCCCGTTGAATCCGAACTCGTTACCCCGTGGGCCGAGTACGCTCGGCTTACCAGAACTTGGTGTCAGCGTGTTTCAATCGAGCCTTACAGAAACTAGCCTATTCTACCTCTGATTGGACCCTTTGGCAAGTAAGGGGACAATCAGCCGCCAACTGACCCGTGAGACGGCCTTTTTAGGTCGAATTTCCATCATTTTGAACGCAATACGTGGGCCTCTGGCCTACGGCAAGCAGATTTAGCCTGCTAAAAGCGCCAGTTAAGACGCTTTTTCCGTGTCGTGTAGGAGTAGCGCTAGGTGCGCAGCCACGGCAATCGGATAATTTAGCTCAGACGGCTACAAAACTGAGTCTAAATTGGCAAGTGTAGCTGGGACAAGCCCCAGGACACCCAGGCCAAACCTACGAGACAGACAGCTGTGTGCTGGTCTCCCTAAGAAGGCAATGTGTGGCTGCGAAGCTTCAGCACACAAGTAAGCCCTACCACTGCGACGGATAGCAGATTTTGAGCCACAGGCACGGCAGGACGGGACATTCCCTGCCGCTGCCTCCCAGGATTCGAACCCGAGGCGCTGCAGGACGGGCCATTCCCTGCCGCCATTTGTCGGGATTCGAACCAGCGGCGCTGTAGGACGGGTCATTCCCTACCGCCGTCACCCCTCTGAACCTTGCAGGACGGACATTCCCTGCTGCCAGTGCTTCCAGAATCGCACCTAGAGCTCCTAGTGATAACAACACATCATTGTGTATAAAATGTCAACCAAGTGATAAAAATAAATATAAAATTGTTGACCAAGTGATAATTAATAAGCTCTAGTGATTCGAAGCTACAGTCTAAGCCACCATGGTAAGCGATACCACCATAGCTGCGGTGCGGCCACCACCAAAGTTTCTGCCAACCCCAGCCGAACGAGAGGCCCCCTTGTCTCAAGGGCAGGACCTCCACTTCCCCTGCCATATCAGGGTGAGGTTTCCTACTCCTGACCCTGCCCAGCATGTACAGGTTGATGCCATGATTGACTCTGGCAACCGTGTACCAGGGTCTGCTGTAATTTCTGAGCACCTCATGCACGCGATGGGCGTGCAACGCATGTTGATTCCGGACAACACCCAGATCCTGACTGCTAATGAGGACGGCCAGCCCCTCCAGGTAATTGGAAAATTAAAAGAGTTATATATGGCAGTTTCACACACTCTTATACTCCATCTATACCACGTGTCTGTGGTCCGAAATCTCTCACACCCTCTGAACCTAGGAGGGTATTTTCTCAAGGAGTTCGGAACTAGGCTCTGTTTCGACATGCAACCACCTTGCTTGTGGGCGCGTGGGGAGTTTATCCCACTCCGTGGCGTCCCCATTGACCGGGAGACAGCCGAGAGAGAGCTAAGCTATGAGGGGCCTCTGCCAGGCCCCCTGCCTGAGCAGCCGCGTGTGGTTGAGAAAGGCACACACTGGGTGGACGCTGAGCTCAACGCACACAAGGGAGCTAACCTGCTAGCCATGGGGTTGCCCCCAGTGCCCAAGGTGCCAAGGGAGAGCCTGCCAACAACGTTTCCTGAGATTGCCAGCCCTCCAGAACCCATCTTCTCCTCCGACACTTTTATTAACGGCCAGCCGTGTCCACCTGGCCCCCTCTACCTGGGACCTCCAGCCAGTCCACCAGCCAAGCCCGAGTCCAGACCCGTCAAGTCGCGGTCTGATGTACCCGGAGCCACACTCAGCTCTCAGGCCCCAGCCTCTCCCGGCGCCGTGCCCGTCAAGTCGCGGCCGGACGCCCACGGAGCCAAAGCTGGACCCAGCACTTTGGCCTCTCCCAGCGCCGAGCCCGTCAAATCGTGGCCGGACGCCCCCGGAGCCACGCCTGGCTCCGACACATCAGCCTCTCCAGAAGCCGAGCCCGTCAAGTCGCGGCCGGTGGGTCCCGGAGCCAAGGCTGACCCCTCACCAGCCACGTATAGGCTAAGCGCTGTCACTCCAACTGACGGTCAACCACCCCAGCTCCGCACAGCCAAGCGGGTGGTCCTGCCTGGCCGCGGGGTTATGGCGGTCCCTGTTGAGCTAGTGGGCCATCGCACCAAGGATGCCATTCAACTAGCTGCCCCAGAACAGAGGTTTGGGGAGGACCTTGTCATTCCAGAGGGCCTGTATGCCCACAGGCCTGGCTCTGCCACTGTATTCAGAGTACTGGTGGTCAATGAGGGGGAGGTGCCCCTCTTGCTGGATGCTGGCCTCCCAGTGGCAGGGGAGCTGGTCAAACCTGACATTTTGGAGGTCTCTGATACGCCTCCCCCGCGTCTCCACTCGTTCCAAGAACCTGCTGAGCCTATAGGCATGCAAGAGTTGTGGGAGGCCCTGGAGATGGAAGACAATGAGTTCCTACGCAAGGACCCCTTGCTCAAGAAGGAGGTCTGGACTACGTTGTCAGAGTACAGGGACGTCTTCTCCAATTCTACCCCCGGCTGCACAGATGTGGTTGAATTGCAGCTGCGCCTCAAACCAGGGACCCAGCCGATCCGCCAGAGATTCAGGGATCTGAACCCGCGGCAAGAGGCTGAACTGGAGAAACAACTGGACACCTGGCTGCAGGAAGGAGTTATAGAGCCGTCGGACTCCGCCTGGAGCAGCCCCCTGGTGCCCATCAAGAAGAAGGACGGGAGCACCCGCTGGGCCGTCGACTACAGGGCCCTCAACAAATGTCTGGAGCTGGACAGCTACCCCCTGCCTAGGATCCAGCAATTGGTGGAACGAGCTGGCGGGCACCGTGTCTACAGTGCTCTAGACGCGGTGGCCGCCTACTACACCATCCGTGTGTCTGAGGATAGCCGGCCCTGCACCGCCTTCACCACCCCCAGGGGCTTGTATCAATGGAAAAGGATGCCCTTTGGCCTGGCTACGGCACCGTCTGTCTATTCCAGGTTTATTGCAGGGGTCCTAAACCCACTAGGCACAGCCAACCTCCAGTCATACCTTGACGACGTCCTGACCTTCCATCAGGATACCTGGGCCCACCTGGCCAGGCTCCGAGAGGTCTTGGAAGCCCACCGCAGGGGAGGGATCCGCCTCAAGCCAGCCAAGACCAAGTTGTTCCGGTCCAAGGTGGATTATCTGGGTCACACCCTCAGCCGTGAGGGGATAGCCATGCAAGAGGACTATATTGACCGCATCTTGGACTGGCCAGCCCCTAGCACCCCCAAGGATTTGCTGGCGTTGCTGGGCTTCTTTGGATACTACCGCCTGTTCATCCCAGAGTATGCAGACCTCACCTACGAGATGAATCGGCAGAAGACGGCCAAGGCCCTAACCTGGACGCCTGAGATGGAAGCCCAGCTGCTGCAACTCAAGGACAAGTTCCGCCAGGCCCCCATCCGAGCGCCGCCCAGGTTTGATTTACCAGCAGTGTTCCAGCTCACCACAGATTTCAGCAGCCGCGCCATCTCTGCCATACTGAGTCAATGCCAGGAGGGCAAGGAGAGGCTGATTGCCGCCGTGGGGCGCAAGACAACCGACCCTGAAACGCGCTACCCGTCCTGGAAGGGAGAGATGGCCGCCATTATCTATGGGATCCGAAAATTCCACGGCATCTTGTCCTACCGCAGCTTCCAAATCAACACTGATTCCTCTGCCCTGCTACAGATGAAATCACTGAACACATCCACAGGGATGGTGGCCCGCTGGCAGGAGGAGCTAGCGGCCTTGGATTTTACCGTCTGCCACAGGCCTGGCACTCAGAACACCAACGCCGACGCCCTCAGCCGCCGGGAAGATGCCAACATGCCAACGGCTAGCGCCGAAGAATTAGCAGAGCAGGCTGAGTATATCCACAACCTGGGCCAGCCAGGGGAGGCCGCAGCTAGCCGGCCTCCTGCCGCCCGACTGGATTCAGCTAGAGTATTGGAAGCCCAGACACAGGACCCCCTCCTGCTCCGTGTCCGCCAATGGGTGGCTGATGGCAAGGCCCCAACCAAGGCTGAGCTGCGTGGCAAGGAACGAGACGAGCAGCAGTACGCCAGCCGCTTCTCAGCCCTGGGGCTTGACGAGCATGGCTGCCTCACCACCACTGACCAGACTCTGACAGGGGAGAGGACAAGATACCTGCTGCCCTCGGCCCTCCAGAAGGACGCGTTCTTTCTAGCCCATGGGACCCCCATGGCTGGGCACTTTGGGATGGACGCAACTATCGCCCGCGTTGCCATGCACTTCTGGTGGCCCAACCTGGCCCGTGACGTCCGCCTGATGGTACAAACCTGCCCTGAGTGTGTCCAGAAAGTTACCAAGGAGAGGCTGAAGCAGGGGATCCACGTGCCCTCCCGCCAGGGGTATCCACAGCAAGTCCTATTCATCGACCTGGTGGGGCCACTGCCAGAGACCCCAGCTGGGAACCGCTACATCCTCACCTGCCAAGATGGATTTAGCCGGTTTGTCAGCCTCTACGCCATCCCCAACAAGCGCACCCTCACGGTGGCTGAAGCCCTGTTGCACCGCCACCTGGCCACGTTCGGATGCCCCCTGAAGATCCATTCCGATAATGGAATGGAATTTACCGGCCAGGTATTCCAGGAACTGGCCTCCCGGCTCGAGATTGGCCTGACACATCCACCACCCTACAACCCGCAGTCCAACCGAGTGGAGAGGTTTCATAGGACGCTCAACACAGGCATGCGCCTGTTCCTAGACAGAGACGATAACAACTGGGAGCCCCACCTGCCTGCCATCGCCTTTGCCTACAACACCAAGGCCTGCAGATCTACTGGTGTGACCCCGTTCCTGGCCTTCTTTGGGAGAGAGGCCAAACTGCCGGTAGACATGGTGCTACGGCTGCCAGAGACCGAATATGCTTCAGTTCCAGCCAACGTCCAAGCTCTGTTGCAGCGCTACTATGCAGTTTATGATGCCATCCAGCAGAAGGAGGAGGGAGCCATCAGGAGGAGCGCGGCAGCTTACGAAGGCACGGCCAAGTATGAGGTTGGAGACTTGGTCTGGTACCTGGCCCCTCGCCTGGTGCCAGGAAAGGCAGCCAAGATTACCAAGAGATGGACTGGCCCCTGGAAAGTAGTGAGGAAAGCTACAGAAGTCCATTATGTCATTAAACCTGCCTCTCCAGTAGCCAGAATCTCAGAAGTTACCGCGCATGTAGGCCGACTGCGCAAATACACTGGAGATGTGACTGCCCACCAGATCCCAGACGACATCCAAGTTGACGTGGACGGCGACGAGGATGCCACCGAGCTGCCAGTTGGAGCGGCGGCGCCCGCAGCTAGCAACCCAGGAGAGTTCCCAGTGCACCAGCCAGCCGCAGCCGCCCCACAGCCTAGCGGCCAAGATCGTGACCCAGTGGAGGAAAACCTGCAGGAGCAGCCCAACGAACCGCCGCCGCCGCCGCCCGCTCCAGAGCCACTCAGAGATGCCATCTGGAACCCTGACTCAGACATGGAGAACCTGCCAGCCAGCAGCGAGCCTGTAGGAGAAGAGCCAGCCACTGCGATGGAAGAAGCCGCCCCAGAAGAAGAAGAAGAAGAAGCCATGTGCCCCCTGCTGATGACAGCCATCCCCATCCGGGTCGGAGCTAGGAGGCCAAGCAACCTGAATCAAGCAGGCGCCCCCATGGAATTCTATGCGCCCTTTGCCATCACCATTCCACCCTTAGGAACCACCAGAGTCTGCCTAGGCCTCCGTGTCCAGCTACCAGCCGCGACAGAACTGATCCTGCAGACGAGGCAAAATTTCCAGCGGCGAGGCCTGGCCGTGGCCAACCCACGCCTAGAAGCCAACCAGGAGCTGACAATGCTGATCACCAACCACAGTCAGACCGAGCAACGAGTGTCCCGGGGAGCCTGTGTAGCCCGAGCTGTCCTCCATCGAGCTGTGCCCCAAGAACTGCCTGTCCGGCGCATGAGCCGGCTGTCGTATCCCCAGGTTCAAGGCCTGGTGGCTCAGGAGCCACGCAACCCTTGAAGGGGAGGTTGTGGTAATACGACACCCATACGGACAGGCCCATTACAGAGTTGCTTCGCTGTGACTTATGATAACAAACCCCCAGCACTAATCCTATTATATCACTATCCATCTCATGACCGCTGTTAACCCCGCACCCGGCGGTCAAACTAGCCTGCCTAAATGTGGGGAGGGGACTTGAACATGCAACTATCACGAGTCCATCATGCGCTTATATAATCGGGAGGCACTGCCTCCCCTTTTACCACCGCTGCCCCCACAGCCTGTCTACCGTCGGGCGCTAAGCCCTAGCGCCCCACACCCCCTTCAAACCTAACCCTTGTTATATTTTTGTTGTATATATATAGTAAACATAACTTGTAAATATTATTCAGTTTAAATATATAATTCTGTATGATTGAATCCTGCTTGTTTGTTTGGTAGAATACTTAAAGGCTAGGGCCCGTTGAATCCGAACTCGTTACCCCGTGGGCCGAGTACGCTCGGCTTACCAGACTAGTCCCTATGTGGCAACTCGAATTTCTCGGTTGAATACATTCACGCAACTTCCCCTGGTTGTGTAAGAAGGGGATAATTGAGTAAGTTTGGATACTTAATAGTCACGTACATAATATCAGTACTACCCTTATCCCAAGCTCCTCTGCGGAGAGCGTCATTCATTACGGTGACTTAATTTGGGACACCTGCCATACTCGGCGAGGGTGAGGTAATAATGAGTAGCTCTCATGAGATAGCGGGTCAAGTCATAATGTGCTTGAACGTGGAGCTTGATAGCCCTAGTGGCTATACAAAAGTGTCTCAGCCTACTCCATGACTACTTAGGTCCAAACCCTAAGAGACTATGGCTAATCAATCAATCAATCACTTTATCAGAGTACATGAAAATCTGGTGCAACATCAAAGCAATAACATATTGATAATTCTACTATTTTTTAACTATTACAAAATCAAACGAGGATGACAACATCCAAGAGTTGCAAAGCCCAAAAAATACATGGACTGACTAAAGTGAGTTTAAAGTAGATGTTTAGCTGTCTTAAGAAAGAAGAAGAAAATGAGAAATTATATGATTGTCAAGCAATAGAAAATCACGAAACCTTAACATAAATATAAATATTATGTTGCATCGAAGATGATTAAAGTTCCTCCACAGATAATGACGTCATTCGATAGAATAACCAAGTTGAGGCCAGCATAAATTTTACCATTGGTCAATTACAGTGTATACTGGCCTCTCATTGGCTATTTATCGTATGACGTCATAATCTGAGGGACCTTAATCATCTTCTGTAGCATCGATGGAAGAAGATGTATACGGTGTGTCCTAACCAACAAAATCGGAGGACTAACTTAAATAACAACTAAGAATATTACATTTCCCTAATAACTTTTGATTGACGGACTGTCAGACAGACAAAATGAATAAGTTATAAAGTAACTTCGCTACAAATAGGAACATAACATAGAAGTATCTTTTAACAAAATGGTTAAAATATTACTCGGTTTTTTCACCATATTTTCAAGTACTCTGATAAAGTGATGCTCGCAGCTGGCTAAAATAACGAAGACCCTATCAACGCTCTATACCCCATCATCTCCCCTTTGACTGGATGAACGAACTGACCAATAAATAAGTTCAGAAAGCTAAATTAACAACTAATTTTCTCCTGACAATATATTCACGTATATCTTATATTCATTAACATTTTTTGACTACTTACAAAACATTTTCTCTAAAACCAATGAATAAAACTTTTTTTTTAGGTGGTAGCGGATTTTCGTCAGGATATAAGAGCTATCCATCCTCCAAGTATCCTAGCTCTTCCTTCACCTCTTTGTAAGTATTCCTTAACATAATTTCAGGTGTTCTAAATATATTTCTTACATTAATGGATATAATATTACCTGGATCTTACACCAAATTTTCATGTTCTCTAATAAATTGAAACTCTCAGTGGGCTAAAATATCTATTACCACCTCCAACCCCATCCCCTACTCTCCTACTGTATGCACGAACAGACCAATTAATGAATTAGCAGGCTAAATTAATGAAATTTTTCCCTTGTCATAATATCCACGTATATTTTATATATATTTTAGTACCATCTCAGAGGTTTTCTATATTGCTTACAATTGAACAAATAGCCCTTTAAAAAGGTTTCGTGATTCTTTTTTTAAAATTGAATAATAGTTTTTATTATGATAAGTTTATTTCACTATACAGTATAGGTTCTAATTTGTTTTGGATTGAAACCGGCACTAATGCATACTCAAAAATCTCAAAAATGATAGACATTTATTTACAAAGCTATGCAAACTTATTAAAAAACGTTCAGATCAAACGATATCTATCTTTTACATTGATGAATTGGTGTTGAATATGCGTGGATATTATGACAGGGAAAAAATTTGCTATTTCCCCCGTCATTTATTGGTCAGTTCGTTCATCCAGTAGGAGGGGAGGGTAAAAGGGATTAAAAGGGTATGGGGGATTATTGTTTTAGCCCGCTACATGATAATCTGGTGTAAGATCCAAGTAATTATCTATTTTTCATCTTTTACAGGAAAACGCATTAGAATTTTAAAAAATTCAAATGATTAAATTTCTTAGACTATAAATTAATGACATATGTTTGTTGTTATCTTAACCCACGGGAAAATATTCTCTGGTGTATTGTGTAGAGTGCATTTAATTCCGTTACATTAGTTATTATAATATTATAATTATGATAAACAAATATTACAACATTTAAAAAGTTGAAGCTCTAAAATCATTTTTTAACATTTGTTTATTGAGATGCTTCGCTTATAATACTGTACATTGTTGTCCTAGGAATATTTATTGCAAAAATCAGATAAATAGGATAATTATGTATATCATACAAAAAATGTTTTCAAAAAAGTTAAAAATCAGCATACATGAAATGGACGATCATTGTAACATTATATTATTGCTATAATTTCGTCTTTTTCTTCCCTTCCCTATACCTTCGAATATAGAGCCCTTAGATGATGGGGTTACAACCGCTAGTTTGCATATAAATTAGTGCTTTGGACACCAAAAATTCCTGAATCCAATCATGCGAAGTAATGCAAGTTAATCTGGGCTGACGGGATCATACCTGGATTATGATTTGTGGATTATGGAAGGAAAACGAAGGAGTGGGTTTTGTCGTATTTTCGCAGTAACTTTTTTCATATTTCTGGCCCCTGCGGAGGGCTCTAACCCTGAGGGGGGGGGGGGGAGGTGGCGGGCAATCATTAGAATTTTCCTAACCAAACCTAAAATAACCTATCAAAAGCCACTGTGAAAATATGACGAAACCCGCTAAATCGTTTTCTTTCCATGATCCTGTTTTGTTAGTCTGTTTTTAAAGCTTTACTCATGGCATTTCTGAAAATGGTATGTACCATTTATTATGTCCTACTCAAGCATTTTTAAGCTACAAATTTTTGGGGGGTTAGGCTGATTATTCTAGCATTAACCCATCCCTGTATCCCTGTGTTAGAAGAGATTGTAAGATAACATTTGCATACAAATTCACATATTTACCAAATTTCATCCCTCTATCCCTGTGTTAGTAGAAGTTGTAAGATAATATTTGCATACAAATTCACAAATTTCATCCCTGTATCCCTGTGTTAAAAGAGGTTTTAAGATAATATTTGCATACAAATTCACATATTTATAATATTTCATCCCTCTATCCCTGTGTTAGTAGAAGTTGTAAGATAATATTTGCATACAAATTCACAAATTTCATCCCTGTATCCCTGTGTTAAAAGAGGTTTTAAGATAATATTTGCATACAAATTCACATATTTACCAAATTTTATCCCTATATCCCTGTGTTAGTAGAGGTTGTTAGATAACATTTGTATACAAATTCACATATTTACCAAATTTCATCCCTATATCCCTATGTTAAAAGAGGTTTTAAGATAACATTTGCATACAAATTCACATATTGACCAAATTTCATCACTCTATCCCTGTGTTAGAAGTGGTTGTAAGATAATATTTGCATACAAATTCACATATTTACCAAATTTCATCCCTCTTTCCCTGTGTTAGATGAGGTTGTAAGATAACATTTGCATACAAATTCACATATTTACCAAATTTCATCCCTATATCCCTATGTTAAAAGAGGTTTTAAGATAACATTGGCATACAAATTCACATATTTACCAAATTTCATCACTCTATCCCTGTGTTAGAAGTGGTTGTAAGATAATATTTGCATACAAATTCACATATTTACCAAATTTCATCCCTCTTTCCCTGTGTTAGATGAGGTTGTAAGATAACATTTGCATACAAATTCACATATTTATAATATTTCATCCCTCTATCCCTGTGTTAGTAGAGGTTGTAAGATAACATTTGCATACAAATTCACATATTTATAATATTTCATCCCTCTATCCCTGTGTTAGTAGAGGTTGTAAGATAACATTTGCATACAAATTCACATATTTATAATATTTCATCCCTCTATCCCTGTGTTAGTAGAGGTTGTAAGATAACATTTGCATACAAATTCACATATTTACCAAATTTCATCAAAATTAGGATCATTTATCAAAGTAGAATGTAGAAAATACCTGTTTTAAAAATATATTTCCTTTTTTTAAAAATATATCACCTTAAAATGAAAACACACAAACCTATGAAATATTATAATTTGTTTATGCTTTTTTGGTTAGGTTAGGTTAAGCAAGAGTAATAAAACCCTGCAGGGTATAGAAACACAGGATCAAACTTTTGAAGTTTTTTGTAAATAGATTTTGTGCCCTTTGGCCTCCTTGTTGTAATGTTTATGCCATTTATTAAAAAAAGAGATAAAAAAATTTTAAACTTGTTTTGAAAATTTGCAATTTATACTATTATGTAATGATCCTCTCATTTTCCATTAGATTAGATAGTAAAAACATGTCTTTATGAGGTGTATAAAAAAAATAAAGTGCTTTATATGATTAATGAATATAGATTGCAATTTTAAAAAATATAAATCTTTTATTGACGTCATTGTAGAGGGAAAGAGAAAACAAAGGGGGATAGAAACCTCCAAGAAAAGAGATGGGATATAGGGTATTTCCTGACGTCAATAGAATATGTAGGCCAGTTTAGTTTAAAATTTGTTCTTTCTATATTGTAAAAATGTAGATATTGAAAAAATAGAAAGACGTATTTTTAATAAGCTTCTCATGAGTTTACTAAATTCAACAATTTTAGGTCTGGCAGTAGTGGATACTCTCCAAGTTTAGGCTACTCTAGTGGGTCTAGCTATACTGGAAATTCACCTGGAAGCTCTAGCTATTCTGGAAGTTCACCTGGAGGCTCTAGCTATTCTGGAAGTTCACCTGGAAGCTCTAGCTATTCTGGAAGTTTGTCTGGAGGATCCAGCTATACTGGAAGCTCACCTGGAGGATCCAGCTATTCTGGAAGTTTGTCTAAAGGATTTAGCAGCCAAGCTCCAAGCTCTTCTAGCTCAAGTTTTTCAGGTAATGATGTCTTTTGTCAGTATTTATCCTAAGATCTCACAAACTCATAAACTAATTTAGTTCTGCTTATCAGAAAACTTTATATTGATCCTTGATTTTTTCTTTGGAATATTGTTTAATTATTTGTCTATTTTAATATAAAATCCTGTAATGCAATTATATTTTTAAGACACATCAGTAAAAGGAGATGATTATGAATATATTACATGATAAATAAACAAACTTAAAATTTAGTAATTAACAAATCTTTAATCTTGCAATATATATCATTTATATCCAATTTTATTTAGGTAGCTCAAGCTACTCGCCGAGTTCATTTGGAGGATCAGGTTATACTTCTGGCGGTTCCAGTTATTCTCCTAAATCACCCACCAGCTCAGGATTCTTTTCAAATGTGAAAAAGAAGTATACTCCAACAAATTTTGGTTCAACTGTTCAAAATGCTAAAGATACAATCTCAAACAGCAAGGTTTATCAATCAGTTAAAGGTTAGTGTTTGTTGTGTTCAGGGAAAAGGGAATATGGTTCTGACAAACAATTCTATGTGAATATTTCCCCTCAACTCCCTTCTTATCCACTTCCCTTTTAGTTACACAAAAACAAGTTTTACTCCAACAAAAATATTTAATTTTCGGCAATTTCATATGGAATTAATTGGCTAAATAGCAGCCCCTGGTTGTGTTAATATGAAAGCTAACCAAACTAGCATATTATTTGTTATTTTAATCAAATTGAGAAATATATATTTAACTAATAAATGTTAATCATATAATAGTAAATATATTCTCCAATTGAAAGTTGTGTTCTAAGAATTTTCTGATATCATATTTAATGATTCATTTACTATACCTGCCAATTATTATGTTGGCAGCCAAATGTTGTTTTTAAATGTGTTTTGATAATTCTTTATGGGTTTATTTAAAGCTGATTATAAAAGACTTTTCTTATTTGATAAAATTATATTTTTTATCAAGGTTCATTTGCTTCAAGCAGCCAGTCAACAGGAAGCTCAAGCAGTAAATATACACCAAGTTCATCTAATACAGGCATTATATATCATTCTTTTCAATTCTAATAATAGCACCTCTAGCCTAAAAAGATTCAAAAGGGAAAATAATCATGACAAATTTGTATTTTAGTTTTAGTCTTTTAAACATAATTGGAAAGTGGCAAATATTTTTTTTTAGGCCTTTTTATCAAAAGTTAAATTTTCCCAGTTCTTAAAATAGCTAAAAACCTGCAATAGGCATACATAGAGCTTCAAAGAACTTAAAGAATGTAATCCATTTTCTTTTAATTATACTCTGACACCAATAAAAGCATAAACTTTTCATTAAAATAAAGAATGGTCTAATCTGCAGGAACCTTTACAAATATTCCAGTAACCAGCTTTTCACATTACTCAAGCCCTGGCAGCCATACTAGCCAAACATCTTCCCAGGGTTTCCAGGTGGTGAGCAATGGAAAATTTGCAACACAATCAAAACCCTCATCATTAGACTCTTACAGAAAAGAACTACCCACAGAAAAACCAGAATTGTTTATCACAACTTCAACTGCCAGAGTTCCAAGGCCTTACAAGCAGGATATTTCAGGTAGAATACCGGATGTGGCAACTTCAATTGATCAAGAAGTTCCCCCATCTCGAGTTGCTGGTCAGTATTACAGAAAAGTTGAAGATGATGCTTCAGTAGAAAATATTGTCAGCATCCAGAAACCTTCTAGTATATTTAAGTACACCACAATATCATCAACATTCCCATCCACTACTACAACTACAACAGTTTCAACAACAGCTTCAACCACAACACAAGCACCTACAACTACTAAATCTTCCACTGAAAATACAAAACCACATTATGAGCCATCCCTGTTTGATTCACAGGATCTGGTTCTCTTACAATCGCATGGCAAAGAAGGACCTTCAACTGTTGCACCTGACACTACTGTAACAACAACAACTACCACTACAACTACCACTACAACTACCACTACAACTACCACTACATCTACCACTACAACTACCACTACAACTACTAGAACAACACCTGTTATCAGCACAACTGTTTCTACAGGAGAGGCATCTTCAACAGTTGAATATAAAGAAAGAGTTAGACCATCTTTGTTCAGGTAAACTTGTTCAATTAGATTGAGTAACATTGTAATATTTAAAGTATATGCTCTTAAGTTATTTCAAAATCAAATGGTAAATTATCCACGGAATTCAAAGGATCTCTTTTTTAATCTAACTTATTATTTAATTATTAATCATAAACTACTTATTATTGTAATTGGATTCTTTATTAAACTATTTTAGTTACCCTCCCATTGAAGAGATGCTGAAAGCTACAAGTCCTCCATCCTTGTTTGATCTTGTGACTCAAGGACAACTTAAAGTAACAGGTTCATCAACAACAACAACAACTACTCCTATTACTACTACTACTACTACTACTACTACTACTACTACTACTACTACTACTACTACTACTACTACTACTACTACTACTACTACTACTACTACTACTACTACTTCTACTACTACTACTACTACTTCTACTACTATTACTACTACTACTACTACTACTACAACAACAACTACCTCAACTACTACTTCTGCTGCTGAACAACCTAGAACAAATGAAGAAGATTCGTCCAATGATACTATCACTACAACAATTGAACCAACAACTACAAATAAAATTGTTAATGAATATGCTAGAACTAATGATGAGGAAAATTTAGATGAAGCTAGCGCTATTGTAGATGCAACGACTACCGAACATACTACTGAAATTGAAGAAATAACATTAGATGAATTAGCAAGGATTAGTGTTAAAAAAGATCTAAGTGCCAAAAATAAACCAAAACAACCAACAAAAGGTGAAATATTTGAGTCAACATTTACAATTGAAACAATATCTGTAGGGGATAAGCATCCTATATTTACAGATCTTACATTAACTTCCTCTCATGATACGGTTGGTTTTGCAAGAGAAGTACAGAATGAGAATGTTGGAACAACAATGGCTGCTGTAACAGAAATTACTTCTACAACATCTGAAAAAACAACAACAGAGACAGCACAGGAGGAAATAGATACTGTAACTGATAAACAAGAAGCAACGGAGGCTGAATTAATGACTACATATCCTGACTCATATTTACCTGATAATTTTGTTGTAGTTAATGAAGACAAAGCAACAACTAAAATGCCTAATATTGAAGTACAAGGAAGAGAGGGACCTACAGAAATTCCTGCAATACCTGTTGACGAGAATACTGAGCATAAAAATGAAGAGTTATTGCAGGTGTCAACTGTAATTCCTTCAACAGTAGTAGTTCCTCAAGCAAGAGAAGGTGTTACACAAGCAGCTACTAAAGTGCCTGAACTAGAGACTACAACTAAGGCTCACTTACAAGCAGACACCACAGTTGCACTAGAAACAATCACAAAGCAAGAAGAGCCTACTACTCCAGCTACAACAGTAGTAGTTCCTCTAGCAAGAGAAGGTGTCACACAAGCTGCTACTAAAGTGACTGAACTAGAGAGTACAACTAAGGCTCACTCACAAGCAGACATCATAGTTGCACTAGAAACAACCACAAAGCAAGAAGAACCTACTACTACAGCTACAACAGTAGTAGTTCCTCAAGCAAGAGAAGGTGTCACACAAGCTGCTACTAAAGTGACTGAACTAGAGAGTACAACTAAGGCTCACTCACAAGCAGACACCACAGTTGAACTGGAAACAACCACAAAGCATGAAGAACCTACTACTGCAGGTACAGATGTTGCTACTACTGATTTCCCAGTAGAATCAAGGAATGCTGTTTTGGTGCCTAGACCTTCCCCCAAACCTACCGTGAACCCAGCACAGGTAAATTACCCCATAAGATTGTTTTTTTTTTCATGATTTATTAATTATACTTAACCACAAGAATATTATTACTTTTTACTTTGATTTTAAGTTTGCAACAACTCTATACCTATGAATACTCTTTTTCTTTATCTATTGCACATATTTACTTTTTTGTCTTTTTGAGGATAGGGTAAAAATATTTTCTGTGTGATACTATAATTTGAAGCTGTAATTCTTGTGAACATAATTGCCCTTGTTCATTGCATTGCTATTAATTATCTATTTTTCAGTATCTTGGGATAGTTGAGGAGGAGGTAGACCTACCTGACCACAATGTTGCCAAGAAACACAGCAACAGATTCCCCAGTGGTAGGCCTGCACCAGCCAAACAAGCAAGAACTGAGGAGGAGGGACATAATGACTTTAAGGTTCCATCACTAGAGAGCAGAACTACTAATGATGACCATGAGGACTTTAGAATTCCTGCTGCTGGTCGTACTGTTGTAGATGAATCAGCAGATAATCATGATTTTAGAATACCATCAGTTGGACGCACTGTACCTGAAGAATTTGACAGTAAAGTAACAGATGAAAACAATAATGACTTGGAAGAACAAGAAGAGTTCAGAGTGCCCATGCTAAGCCGTACTGTTTCAGATGACCAAGTAGAGGTCAAAACAACCTCAATGGATGAAACAGTTGAAAACCAAGAAGACTTTAGAGTTACGTCACTAAGTCGCACTGTTCCTGTTCCTTCAGTTGAAAGCATGAATGAATCTACTTCCTTGAAACCAGAAACAATTGACTCTGAAAATGTAGCAGATGATATGTTAGAGGCAGAAGAAAAGGTAAATGGAGAGTTGTATGTACTTTCTAGAAATTTAGAATCTCTAGAAAAAGTTTCAACAACAACAACAGAAAACCTGGATGATCAAAAAACTACAACAGTCACAATAACCTCAAAGCCCGAAACAACAACAGAGAAGATAATATATTTTGTTGATGAAATTGAATCCACCAGAAGACTGATCCCTAAAATTGAAAGGATATCATATGATGAAATTAAAGAGACTTATACAACAACTACTACCACTACAACAACCACAACTACTACAACAACTACCACAACTACTACAGCAACTACCAAGTCAACTACCACAACTAGCACCAATATAGATACAGATTATAAAATTAAAGATGTTACTATAGAGGAAACAATTGAGATCATTGAAGATAGAGAAGACAATGAAGGATTGAAGTTACCTGAAAATTTTATAATTATTGAAAATGACAATCACGAAAATTCAAATGAAGAGCCAACATCTGAAAAAGTTGATGAAGACTCAGTGATGACCATGGGAATGAAATCTGAAATGTCAAGAACAGCAGTTGAAGCAAGTACTGCTCCTTCAACGTCAACTGAATTTTATATCTCAAGATCAACCACTGAAAATCTTGCCCCACTAATAGAATATCTTTCTAAAAATGTAGTTACCACCACTGAAGCCAATGAGGATCAAAATGATAAAGAAAAAGAAATTTCTGACAGATCTGCCTTTAATCGCAAGATCACCCAACCACCCAAAGGACCTGTCTTTGTACAGAAACCAGTCATCATCAAGGAGACTTTTCCATTTGCAACTGGTCAAGTTTTCAACTCCCAGGTGGGCAGAATTATTCCAGCAATCACCTTGGAGGAACATAAAGTGCTGAGTCCTGCCGGGTATTCATACAACGGATTCAATTATCAAGATAGGTAAGTTAAGTTTATTACAAAAAATATACATACAGA
Organism: Acartia tonsa; assembly: GCF_053477335.1. Lineage (NCBI taxonomy): Eukaryota > Metazoa > Arthropoda > Copepoda > Calanoida > Acartiidae > Acartia > Acartia tonsa. The sequence continues at coordinate 48,113,079 of NC_137269.1, read as the reverse complement.
AGTAGTAGGATGTTATTTGGTCTTTGAACCAATCTCTCTCCTCTTACCCCCCCCCCCCCCGTCCATTCCTAAAAATGGTTCAGTTTGGAATGTCCATTTAAAAATTGTAAAACTACAAATGATAAATCTTATACATACATATACAACTTTAAGCAGAAAAAAAGAAAGTATAGGAGAAAAAATATAAATGTTCTTCAAGGGCTCGGCAGATGCGTGTCAGCCTCGTGTAAGCCTCAAGAAAATTGTCATATTACAACTTTGTTATTCAGCTGGATGTTTAAATTTAGTCCCACACAAACAATCTTTTCGGAATTTATTATTTTTTTACATACTAGAGGGTTTAAAGGTTATAAATAAAGGTGATTTACATACGACATTAATACAATCAATATGGTTAAAGTATATAGTAGCGTTGCAACAACAACAGATTATAACACATTTAAATTCCAGGTATGATGTCAAAGAAAAGCCCAAAACTACAACTTACAAAATCTCCAGACCAAATACTGTTTATTCATATCAAGAAGATACAAGGTATATAATTTATATTTTGAAAATAACCGCTCTACAAGTTTTGCCTGTCTGTTTTTAACTGAACCTAGTTCACCCAATTATTTGATTGGTTTGAACAAAAATAATGGATGTAGAAAATACGTGGTTATTATAACAGGGGAAAAATTGTTGTCAATTTTGCCTGCTAACACGGAACTCGTTTATTGGTCTGTTCTTAAATCCAGAAGTAGATAAGGGGATTGGATCAAGGGGGGATTGTTATTTTAGCTCTGTGAAAGTTTCAATTTCGTAGAAGACTTGAAAATCTAGTGTAAGATCTATATAATAATATATATTATCCATTACAATAATATATCCGATATTTTGTTTATTGTTTGAAGGATATTGAGATTTTGGACAGGGAATGCTGGAAGGAAGGAGGGGACATTGGGCTGCTTATTTCATAAGTACCCAAAGTTTTCGTATTCGTTCTCTCAACATCTTTGAGGACTTTATGATTTTAATTGGATGAATGTTCAAACAAAGGGGTAGTTTTGTGTAATTTCAATGTAGATCATTGTCTTATCCCTTTAGATCCACGAGGAATAAAACTTTTCTGTTTGCTAAGAAATTAAATTTTAGAAATGAAAGATGGTTGAAATAACAAACATGTTTTCAAACATCAAATTTTAATGGATGCTTTTACCATGGACACAGGAATAGGGCAATGTGATAGAAATATTAGCTCAAGCTTTTTTAGAATTAATTTTATGGCTGCGGCTGATGGGTTTTTCTGTAATACGAAGCAGCTTATAGTGCCTAATAAAAAATACAATACAAATGACCAATGATAGGCCAATATCATTGGTAATTTGTATTGTATGAAAATTCTTAGAATATCTCTGAAAAAATTGCTTTTCCCTTATTTCTGATATCATTATCTAAATGGTACTGAAGTAACATTTAAAATTTAATTTTCCTTAAGAGGAAGGTTTCCTATTATTGTTAGTCGTAGCTACTCTATCCTTTTTTGTTTGTAGCAAAGGTTCTCGCTAACCACTGAACCGATATGGGTCTCCTTTACAGTAAAGGTTTTAACTACTTTTGGGGAGGTATATTCATTATATAAAGTACTAAGTTTTTTGTCTGAAGCTTAAAATAAAACTACTAAAATAAGTGAGTTTTTTTTATAGAGAATCTTCAAATAGCTTACGAGATGATTTAAGGCTCTTTTAGATTTTAATCCATGGTATGGTTTTAGGCTATTTTTATGTCTCCTTTGAATACAAAGCCCCCTAGATGCATGGAGTAAACCTGCTAGTCTATATGCAAAGTAATACAATGTCTGTCTGAAGATTAAATTATCGGTAACCGCTGAACCGATCAGGTTCTCTTTTTAAGGGAATTTACCAAGTTGAAAAGAAAGAAAGACGATATTATTCATAATGTTTTTTTTGTGGTTTAAGTGACGGCTAACCCTGAGATTCCATATGGAGGCTATAAGAGAGGCCACTGGTAACCCATTCTAGCAGAGGGGTTAGCCTCTTTGTCGGAGTTATTGAAAAACCTCCGGGTGTTGATGATGATCTCCGTTGAAAGTGTGGGAGATTGTGTGCGTTGGTTCTTGGCTCCATGTGCTGCTGGTGTTGTTGCTGCTGCGGCTGCTGCTGGTGGTGTTGCTGCTGCTGCTGATGGAGGTGGATACACGGCGTAGACGTGCCCAACATAGTATCCTGGTATTGTTCACTGTGCGTCAAACCACTATCACCAACAGCAATACAATGCTCAAGTTGCTTTAAATGGCTCCATGTCAAATGCTCCGGATTAAAATCATCTAAAGAACGGCAAAAACTCAAAACCTGGACTGGACCATGCTGCATCAAATCCCCACCCAAACCCCCCCCTTCAATCACCCCCCCAAAATTTTCAAAATCAAAAATTTCAAAACCTTCACCCCCCCCCTCGAAACCCCCGCCCCCCACGTAACCCCCGCCCCCAGCGTAATCCCCCCCCCAAATCCCCCCCCCACCCCCCACTACCCCCAATCTCCTCCCCAACAGAGGATACAACCTGAAAATTCTGCAGTGGAATCTAAACGGAATACAATCAAGTTTAGCAGAACTTCTCCACCATATGGAGAAAAGTAAAACCCTCATAGCTGCAGTACAGGAAACAAAACTTACATCAAAATCTAAACAACCTTCAACACCCAACTACACATTTGTAAGACAAGATAGAGGTGTAAATAAAGGTGGAGGGCTTGGCTTCTTGGTTCACAAGGATGTAAGCTTTACACTTCTCAAAACACCTGCTACTCTTGAACAAGACCCTCACCTGGAGACATTAACCATCAGCATACCTGGCGAACAATCTCCTCTCAACATCAGAAATGTGTACCTTCCACCAGTGAGCAGCTGCACCACACCAAACTACGTGCCCCCCTTAAACGATCTTACCACCGGCCTCGGCGATAACTATTACGTTTTAGGGGATGTGAACGCACACCACACATTATGGCACTCTGGCGCCACCAACGATGCTAGGGGTGAAGCCCTGGCAGATGTCGTTTCAAATCAAGACTGTGCCATCATAAACCTAGACATGCCAACCAGAGTTGCTAATAATTCAGCCACTGCTCCAGATGTAAGTATTGCCTCAATAAACCTGTTACCAACAACAAACTGGAAAGTCGAGAACAAACTAAACTCTGACCACTTGCCCATCACCATCAGTATCTCTGCCACCCTGAAAAAGTTCAACTCCAAACCGCAGACATTCATCAATTTCTCAAAAGCGGATTGGCCTAAATTCCAATCTTTTACAGAAAAGGAATTTTCCAAGGCCAAAAAAGTTAAAAATGTTCACGAAGCTGAAAAATTTTTTCGGACCACCTTGCAAAAAGCTTCCAAAAGATACATCCCAGCTGGACGCATACCTACCACCTATAATGCTCTTCCTACTGAAGCAGCCAAACTCATCGACCAGCGTGATGAGGTTAAGAAGAATAACCCTGCAGATGCCAGACTCCCCGACCTGAACAAAAACATCAATAAACTTATTAATGAACACAAGAAGAAGAAATGGCAGGAGCATCTTGGCACATGTGATCCTGGTTCCAAGAAGCTCTGGAATACAATAAAGAGCCTCGGGAATCAGCCCCAACAACCAAACAATCAAGGCATTGAATTCAACAACAAAACATATAATCATGCCAGACACATTGCAGACCAGTTTAACAGGCAATATACTCCTGACCCACACAAGAAACCCCAACAGCCTCTGCGCAGGATTTTACGTAACATGAAGAAGAAGACCAAACATCAGAAAATTACCTTCACCCCTGCACAGACGCAAGCAGCAATCAAGAAAGCAAAAAGTTCCAAAGCACTGGGACCTGACAACATCTCACCCATTATGTTGAAGAATCTCGGACCCATCGCCATCAACTACCTTACCATGATCTTCAACAAGTGCATGGAACTCACCATCATACCTAGCATATGGAAAACAGCTAAGATCATTCCCCTCCTGAAACCTGGCAAACCCTCCAACCTTGGCCCTAGCTACAGACCTGTTTCTCTCCTCTCTCCTGCAATTAAGATCCTTGAAGCACTCCTACTCCCCTCCATCAACGATGCCGTCAAACTTGCCCCCCATCAACACAGCATCAACATCCACCTGCACAGCACTCCAAGCCATCATCAACCACGTGCACACAGGCCTAAACAGGAAGAAACCATCCCACAGAACCGTCTCTGTAGCCATAGACCTGTCCCGTGCCTTCGACACGGTCGACCACCAGATCCTCCTTGATGACATCCAACAACTGGATCTGAACTGCTACATAAAGAGGTTCCTTTGTGCCTACCTACGAGGACGACAAACCTACGTAGTCTTCAGAAACTCTGTATGTAAATACAGAAAGGTAAAACAGGGTGTAAAGCAAGGTGGAGTCCTGTCGCCTGTCCTGTTCAACCTGTACATGTCTTCCATGTCAGCTCCACCAGGTAACATTGTACTTGTTTCATATGCAGATGATAGTAACATTTTAAACTCGGGACCAAAGATCAAACCAGTAGTGTCAGAAATTAATTCCTATCTGAATACACTGGATACTTGGTTCAAGAGCAGGAACCTGTTTATCTCGCCCTCCAAATCCTCCGCCACCCTCTTTACCACCTTCTCCAATGAAGTCAGTGAAGAGCTAGGCGTCGAGATCTCTGGCGAGCAGGTCCCCACAGTAAAGAAGCCAAAGTTTCTAGGTATCACTTTTGATGGAATGTTATCCTTCAGAGAGCACACTAAAAATCTGAAAACCAACATCCAGTCCAGGAATAACATCCTCAAGGCGCTCACTGGAACCACCTGGGGAAAGGATAAAGAGACCATAGTGAATACCTACAAAGCCACTGGCCAATCTTTACTCAATTATTGCTGCCCCATCTGGACGCCCGCCCTCAGCGACACATCTCGGAAAGAACTACAAATAGCCCAAAATACAGCATTAAGATCCGCCACAGGTTGTCATATCATGACTGATCCAGACCATCTTCACACTGAAACAAAAGTCATGCAAGTGAGACCACATTGTGAGATGCTAAGCAGACAGTTCTTATTGGCCACACAAAAACAGGGCCACCCTAACAGGATTGACCTGAATGCGCCAGCGCCAGTACGCCAGATGAACGAGACCTTACAGTCTAAATTCGGAGCTGAAATTAAGGATTTATCATATCCTAATCTCTCTGAAAATGACTACAAGACTAACCTGAAGAAAATTCACACTAATACAGTGAAAAGAGTAATCAGGAACAACGAACCAAATAAGGTCCTTAGAACCCGCCCACCTGAAATCAACAAAACTGAAAAGGCCCTCCCACGAACTACTAGATCCACCCTTGCACAACTTAGATCAGGTTACAGTGTTTATCTTAACAGTTTCAAGGCCCGTATAGATAAAACTGGCACGGTCGTAGACAAATGCCCTAACTGCAACAGTTCACATACAACTGAACACCTGTTCAACTGCCCCAACAACCCTACTAGCCTCACAGTCCGAGACCTATGGAAAAACCCTCCGGCAGCCGCCAGATTCCTAAATCTGGCAGCAGATGATGATCATGGTTGAGAGTTGGGCTAAAAGAAGAAGAAGAAGAAGCCACTGGTAACTATACCAGTGGGGTGGTAGTTCGGTTTATTTGCTTAAAAAACCTTTTATTTTTAAGGATTGTACCGGAGCCAGTAAATATGCCAGATTTCCTCAAGTTTGTTGTGACAATGCGACCAATCAGCATGCAGAACAGGTACAGATATACATGAGGTTAGGTTAGGTTAGGTGAAGTAGAGCCCCGCAGAGCCAGTAAATATGCCAGATTTCCTCAAGTTTGTTGTTACAATGCGACCAATTAGCATGCAGAACAGGTAAAGATATATCATAGACTAGGTTAGGTTAAGCCCCGCAGATGTAGAAACCATTTAAGTGTAAAGCTCCATAAAAGGGTTATTAAATGTAAGGGTGTGTTCTGTTTAGATGAAAGCTTAGAAGAAAATTGAAAATTTTAATATATTTTTTCTCAATGCAATGGAATAATTTCAACTTTTTTCTAGTATTGTAACGTAACCGATTAGTATCCGGTGGATTATAATCGGTTCTCGGCCACACTGGAATCTATAATACAAAGTAGCTTGATGTCTGTCAGTCCTTCTGTCTGTTCCTTAAGATCTCGGTAACCACTGAACCGATTAGATTCTACTCTTCAGGGAATATACCTACTGGTCCTGTGGTGGTTTTAGACTATTTTTTAGGGGGGTTCAACACCCACAGCCCCCCAAAAAAACAAAAAATAACACCTAATTTTTAAAAATTATTTTTTTTGGAAAAGCGGCCTAGAGTCTAGGGGCGAAACTGCTAGTTTTATATATAGCATCGTATTACATCCATTTTTTACGTATATAATATAAAAATAAACAATCAAATAATTGTTTTTATCTTATAATTGTACATTTTTGTTTCCGCGGAAAGCTGTTTATAATACGATGCGATAAATAACTATTCTTAAATGAATAATTTCAATATTGTTTTATTTACAGAGCTGATACAGTACCAGATTGGAATACAGGATATGCATCTGTAGGCTATTGGTAAAAACTTCCTTAAACCATTAGAATTGAATATGTATATTTATTGTAAAATTAATTGATGAAACAAGGATTATATTACTCAATCAAAGGCAGAAATTTCAAAATAAAATCCTGTGTAAATTTTAACACTATTTAAAGTATTCATAGATAATAATTTAAACTGTGTATTATTTTTATTTTTCTAAATTTATGTAAAAATCTCATTTTTTTGCCAGTGCCATATGTAAAAAAATATGTATTTTTTCTATTTATATATTTTAATTCTTTCTTCCTATGCTTGCCAGTATAAGGCATTTATCTAAATATTAGGCATTATCAGTATTATTTTATTGTATTTATTTATATGTAAATTTTATACTTTTTGTAAGTTATCAAAAATATTTGTTTATTATGAAATAAATTTAATATGTAAAAAGATTTCATGTTATCAAGTAAAAATCAAAGTATGACGACCTCCAAAATCTTCCGAAATAAGCAAATAGTATTCTTTTTTTTCTAAAAACATAAACAGATAAAAGCGTCTGGTTCATTGTTCATTATTAAATGCTTTCAGTCAGAGGCTCCCAGAAGGGTAAGACCCTCTGGCAAAATTAAGGGGGGTAGATACACCCTCATTATAGGGTTTGTTAATGTTAATGTCGTGTGGGTGAGTTGCACCTAGACTACACAGTCAACTTGTCAACTCAAGGCCAGACTCTTGGTCCTTCACCTCATACCCGTGGTACAGTACATTACAGACAACCAACCCTTTGATTGCACGATCTTTGTCTGGAGATCCTAACTGTGCATGGTAGTGAGTTGCGCCTGTTTGGGGCCAAGGCATTCCCCCTACTCAAACTCTTTGATGTCCTGTGCCGAACAGAGCAGGTAGGTACCATTTTTAACGTCTTTGGTATGACGCGGATTCGAGTTTGCATCCTTCCCATCATTTCCCTTGACACTTTAATTAGGGCTTGTGGGTAATTTACACTTCAACCTTATGGATGGTGAGTTAGGGTTTCGTGATTTTTGTCACGATATTATTGCGACTTTTTAATGCAACCAAGGCACAGGACGTGGCGCTGTTTTGACAACGACACAATGAAGTCACATCAAATCCTAGGGACTTTTCAGTCAACCTAGTATTCAAGGATGACTCCCAGTAGATGAACTAACAAACGCCACTAACACACTAGCTAGCTACTACATTTTGCTAGTCCACAAGGACTTTTCAGTCAACCTATGACTGAGCAAAGTTTTTCGATCACTAGTGTACCATGCCAAGGACCACCCGTGCATACCTAATTTAGGGCTAAGGCTTCCCCCCTACTCTTACTCCAAATCTCTAACGCCTGAAAGAGCAGCAGTAGGTACTAATTTTTACATCTTTAGTATTGATGCGGTCTGGGGACTCGAACCCGACACCTCCCCAACAGATAAGCGGACGTTAAACCACTGAGCCATATCTGCGGGTTCATTATAGGGTTTACAATCCCCCTTAACTGTTGTAGTTTTGCGGTTGGGCTGAAAGCCATGTTGTTTAACTCTAAATGATTATATTAGACGGATTACAGATTATTATTATAGATTGGTGCAGGAGGGGCTAATCTAATTTATAATTTTTTTTTATCTATAATACAAAGTAGAATGATGTCTGTCCGTACGTCCGTCTGTCTGTCCCTTAAGTTCTCGGTAACTACTGAACCGATTGGATTCTACTCTTCAGGGATTCGGGAATATACCTACTGGTCCTCTGGTGGTTTTAGGCTATTTGCTTGGGGCGTGAGACACCCCCAACCCCCGCAAAAATCATAAAAAAAATCCCCCCCCACCCCAAATTTTTTACTTGTGGGAGGGGTGCATGTAAAAATTTAGGCAGGGACAATTTTTTTTAATTTACCTCTTGGGGCAAAGCTCCTAGAGGCTAGGGGCGAAGCACCTAGTTATATATATGTATATTTTACAAGGTAATAAAAGAAACTGTATGAAAATATCAAAATATATTCTAGAAATTATTAAATTTACATCTTTTATCTATGTTTTTAAGTTGTTGTACAATTTCTATAATAACGACAATTGTTATTCACGTTCCAAACAATTCTCCAGGTCTGTCGCCAGACTTGAAAATGGTAAGAAGTGAGGTGGAGGGGCCGGCGGCTGGGGCTGCCACAGCTGTTGGCTGGATATTGTCAAAGAGATTCTTTTTGGGAAAGATGACACCAAGATCTTGACCTGATACAGCTTCTAAAACAGCATCTATGTCAAGGTTAGCAAGGTCTTCTTCTGTAAAGTCATCAAGATTGATTTTGGCCAACAACTGTTCATTTAGGGCCTCCTGTTCTCTGGCATTTTGCTGTGCCTGCTGCTGCTCTTGCAGCTTCTTTGCCAGCAGTGCTTCTTGTTGTTGGAGGGCTAAAACTTGTTGTTGTTGTAAAGCTTGCTGTTCTTGCTGTTGTTTGAGCAAGGGATTGCCTCAAGAGCCAAGAATTGCTGGTTTAATCCAGGTACAATAGGAGCTTGTGTCTGCAGAATGGGAGCCAATATATTAGGGATAGTGGTTGCTACAACAGGTGTATGAACTTGAGTTTCAGTACTGTACTCAGTGGCTGTTACTACTTTAGTAGAACTTTCAATAATTGTGGTTGTTATGGCCTTGCCTCTCAGAGTGATGGGAAGGACAGTTGACTCTTCTTCAGTAATAGTAGTTACATAGGTACTTGTGAAATGAAAACCAACAGTCACGAATTAAATGATAGAGTAGCTTCGGGTACCTAATTCAAATATAAAATATATCTTTTTAAGTATTTATTTAAGCTAAGATTAAATAGCAGTTTTGATTAAATAGGTTATTATATTTAGGATTAAATACGAATACTTTATTAGCAAATATATATAGATTTAAATGATTCAAACTGTTGATCAATTATGCAGAAATGCTTCTGAAGTAATAGGATATCTGTTTGTCATTGTTGATTTTGTTAGCCTCCTGCAACTGCCTCAATCTATCCTGCTGTAACTCCTTTAGCCTGGCCTTGAATGGATTTGGTTTATTTAATTCAATAGGCCTGATAAAAACAGTTGGGGAGGTTGTAGACTCAACTAGCTCACTGCTGAATGTCTTGGATCCCCTCTGTAGAACAGATGATGGATTGATGCTCTCTGAAGCTGCTCCAAATGCAGATGTTGAAATGGGAATGCTAGAACCTCGGAGCTGAGAGGTTAGTGAAAACTGAGTGCTGGTTGCAAGAGTATCAAACACAGACTTCTCGCCCTCACTGGACTGAAGTACAGGAACAACAGTTGAAATCTCTTCAGAGCCATCAAGATCTTCAGTGATACTGGTAGTAGGGAAGGTAAACGCTGTCTGCTCAATAAAAGAGTTGGTGGGAGGTGTAGCATTGATTTCTTCGCCAGATAAACCTGGAAGAGCTGCTTCAATGACAGATGTGTAAGCAGCAGATCCTGCCAGAATATTAGTGAGGGTTTCTTCAATACTTGTAGTAATAGTTTCTGATCCATCAACGCTTGTTGTCCAGTAAGTGAAGGTAGTATAGAATTTACCACTCGCTTCAATTAGTGTTGGTTGGATGATTCCATCAGTAGCAATATTTGTAATAGTCTCCAAGTTACTCATAACTGTGGTTGTGGTACCTTTAAACAATGTTGTTAGGTAGGTGTAAGTTGTATACACTGTCCTGGGTGCAACAATAATGCTTTCAGCATCAAGTTCCTGTTCGGAAGATTCAGTGGTAGCTGTGGTAGATACTTCAGTGACCTCCTCAGTCAAGCCAGGAGTCTCGGTGGTGATAGAATCTGTATCCTCTTCTCCATCATTTTTGGTAGTCTCTGTTTGAACAGTTGTTACCTCAATAGCATCAATAGATTCTTCAGTTTGTCTTGTGTCAATCAGAGAGTTGGTAGCTGATGATGTAGGAAGAATTTCAGTGACTGGTGTCACAACACCAATGGGAATGGCTTCAGTATTGATTTGTGAGTAAATATCAGTGCTGGTCTGAACAGAGGCTGTACCATCAACTGTAATTGTTTTGAAATAGGTATAGGAGGTTGTGTAAAAATTTGTAATAGTCTCCAAGTTACTCATAACTGTGGTTGTGCTACTTCCAGCCTGAAAACAAACAAATAAAATCAAAATATGTTCAATAAATTCTTAGATATTTTAAACCTAAAGGCGTTTATATAAATAACAAGGACAACAACATCCATAAGTAGCGAAGCACAAAAGAATAGTGGATGGGAATACGTACAAGTCTGGTAAGCCGAGCGTTCTCGGCCCACGGGGTAACGAGTTCGGATTCAACGAGCCCTAGCCTTTAAGTATTCTACCAAACAAACAAGCAGGATTCAATCATACAGAAATTATATATTTAAACTGAATAATATTTACAAGTTATGTTTACTATATATATACAACAAAATATAACAATGGTTAGGTTTGAAGGGGGTGTGGGGCGCTAGGGCTTAGCGCCCGACGGTAGACAGGCTGTGGGGGCAACGGTGGTAAAAGGGGAGGCAGTGCCTCCCGATTATATAAGCGCATGAGGGACTCGTGATAGTTGCATGTTCAAGTCCCCTCCCCACATTTAGGCAGGCTAGTTTGACCGCTGGGTGCGGGGTTAACAGCGGTCATGAGATGGATAGTGATATAATAGGATTAGTGCGGGGGGTTTGTTATCATAAGTCACAGCGAAGCAACTCTGTAAACGGCCTGTCCGTATGGGTGTCGTATTACCACAACCTCCCCTTCAAGGGTTGCGTGGCTCCTGAGCCACCAGGCCTTGAACCTGGGGATACGACAGCCGGCTCATGCGCCGGACAGGCAGTTCTTGGGGCACAGCTCGATGGAGGACAGCTCGGGCTACACAGGCTCCCTGGGACACTCGTTGCTCGGTCTGACTGTGGTTGGTGATCAGCATTGTCAGCTCCTGGTTGGCTTCTAGGCGTGGGTTGGCAACGGCCAGGCCTCGCCGCTGGAAATTTTGCCTCGTCTGCAGGATCAGTTCTGTCGCGGCTGGTAGCTGGACACGGAGGCCTAGGCAGACTCTGATGGTTCCTAAGGGTGGAATGGTGATGGCAAAGGGCGCATAGAATTCCATGGGGGCGCCTGCTTGATTCAGGTTACTTGGCCTCCTAGCTCCTACCCGGATGGGGATGGCTGTCATCAGCAGGGGGCACATGGCTTCTTCTTCTTCTTCTGGGGCGGCCTCTTCCATCGCAGTGGCTGGCTCTTCTCCTACAGGCTCGCTGCTGGCTGGCAGGTTCTCCATGTCTGCGTCGGGGTTCCAGATGGCATCTCTGAGTGGCTCTGGAGCGGGCGGCAGCGGCGGTGGTTCGTTGGGCTGCTCCTGCAGGTTTTCCTCCACTGGGTCACGATCTTGGCCGCTAGGCTGTGGGGCGGCTGCGGCTGGCTGGTGCACTGGGAACTCTCCTGGGTTGCTAGCTGCGGGCGCCGCCGCTCCAACTGGCAGCTCGGTGGCATCCTCGTCGCCGTCCACGTCAACTTGGATGTCTTCTGGGATCTGGTGGGCAGTCACATCTCCAGTGTATTTGCGCAGTCGGCCTACATGCGCGGTAACTTCTGAGATCCTGGCTACTGGAGAGGCAGGTTTAATGACATAATGGACTTCTGTAGCTTTCCTCACTACTTTCCAGGGGCCAGTCCATCTCTTGGTAATCTTGGCTGCCTTCCCTGGCACCAGGCGGGGGGCCAGGTACCAGACCAAGTCTCCAACCTCATACTTGGCCGTGCCTTCGTAAGCTGCCGCGCTCCTCCTGATGGCTCCCTCCTCCTTCTGCTGGATGGCATCATAAACTGCATAGTAGCGCTGCAACAGAGCTTGGACGTTGGCTGGAACTGAAGCATATTCGGTCTCTGGCAGCCGTAGCACCATGTCCACCGGAAGTTTGGCCTCTCTCCCAAAGAAGGCCAGGAACGGGGTCACACCAGTGGATCTGCAGGCCTTGGTGTTGTAGGCAAAGGCGATGGCAGGCAGGTGTGGCTCCCAGTTGTTATCGTCTCTGTCTAGGAACAGGCGCATGCCTGTGTTGAGCGTCCTATGAAACCTCTCCACTCGGTTGGACTGCGGGTTGTAGGGTGGTGGATGTGTCAGGCCAATCTCGAGCCGGGAGGCCAGTTCCTGGAATACCTGGCCGGTAAATTCCATTCCATTGTCGGAATGGATCTTCAGGGGGCATCCGAACGTGGCCAGGTGGCGGTGCAACAGGGCTTCAGCCACCGTGAGGGTGCGCTTGTTGGGGATGGCGTAGAGGCTGACAAACCGGCTGAATCCATCTTGGCAGGTGAGGATGTAGCGGTTCCCAGCCAGGGTCTCTGGCAGTGGCCCCACCAGGTCGATGAATAGGACTTGCTGTGGATACCCCTGGCAGGAGGGCACGTGGATCCCCTGCTTCAGCCTCTCCTTGGTAACTTTCTGGACACACTCAGGGCAGGTTTGTACCATCAGGCGGACGTCACGGGCCAGGTTGGGCCACCAGAAGTGCATGGCAACGCGGGCGATAGTTGCGTCCATCCCAAAGTGCCCAGCCATGGGGGTCCCATGGGCTAGAAAGAACGCGTCCTGCTGGAGGGCCGAAGGCAGCAGGTATCTTGTCCTCTCTCCTGTCAGAGTCTGGTCAGTGGTGGTGAGGCAGCCGTGCTCGTCAAGCCCCAGGGCTGGGAAGCGGCTGGCGTACTGCTGCTCGTCTCGTTCCTTGCCACGCAGCTCAGCCTTGGTTGGGGCCTTGCCATCAGCCACCCATTGGCGGACACGGAGCAGGAGGGGGTCCTGTGTCTGGGCTTCCAATACTCTAGCTGAATCCAGTCGGGCGGCAGGAGGCCGGCTAGCTGCGGCCTCCCCTAGCTGGCCAAGGTTGTGGATATACTCAGCCTGCTCTGCTAATTCTTCGGCGCTAGCCGTTGGCATGTTGGCATCTTCCCGGCGGCTGAGGGCGTCGGCGTTGGTATTCTGGGTGCCAGGCCTGTGGCAGACGGTAAAGTCTAAGGCCGCTAGCTCCTCCTGCCAGCGGGCCACCATCCCTGTGGATGTGTTCAGTGATTTCATCTGTAGCAGGGCAGAGGAATCAGTGTTGATCTGGAAGCTGCGGTAGGACAAGATGCCGTGGAATTTTCGGATCCCATAGATAATGGCGGCCATCTCTCCCTTCCAGGACGGGTAGCGCGTCTCAGGGTCGGTTGTCTTGCGCCCCACTGCGGCAATCAGCCTCTCCTTGCCCTCCTGGCATTGACTCAGTATGGCAGAGATGGCGCGGCTGCTGAAATCTGTGGTGAGCTGGAACACTGCTGGTAAATCAAACCTGGGCGGCGCTCGGATGGGGGCCTGGCGGAACTTGTCCTTGAGTTGCAGCAGCTGGGCTTCCATCTCAGGCGTCCAGGTTAGGGCCTTGGCCGTCTTCTGCCGATTCATCTCGTAGGTGAGGTCTGCATACTCTGGGATGAACAGGCGGTAGTATCCAAAGAAGCCCAGCAACGCCAGCAAATCCTTGGGGGTGCTAGGGGCTGGCCAGTCCAAGATGCGGTCAATATAGTCCTCCTGCATGGCTATCCCCTCACGGCTGAGGGTGTGTCCCAGATAATCCACCTTGGATCGGAACAACTTGGTCTTGGCTGGCTTGAGGCGGATCCCTCCCCTACGGTGGGCTTCCAAGACCTCTCGGAGCCAGGCCAGGTGGGCCCAGGTATCCTGATGGAAGGTCAGGACGTCGTCAAGGTATGACTGGAGGTTGGCTGTGCCTAGGGGATTTAGGACCCCTGCAATAAACCTGGAATAGACAGACGGTGCCGTCGCCAGGCCAAAGGGCATCCTTTTCCATTGATACAGGCCCCTGGGGGTGGTGAAGGCGGTGCAGGGCCGGCTATCCTCAGACACACGGATGGTGTAGTATGCGGCCACCGCGTCTAAAGCACTGTAGACACGGTGCCCGCCCGCTCGTTCCACCAACTGCTGGATCCTAGGCAGGGGGTAGCTGTCCAGCTCCAGACACTTGTTGAGGGCTCTGTAGTCGACGGCCCAGCGGGTGCTCCCGTCCTTCTTCTTGATGGGCACCAGGGGGCTGCTCCAGGCGGAGTCCGACGGCTCTATAACTCCTTCCTGTAGCCAGGTGTCCAGTTGTTTCTCCAGTTCAGCCTCTTGCCGCGGGTTCAGATCCCTAAATCTCTGGCGGATCGGCTGGGTCCCTGGCTTGAGGCGCAGCTGCAACTCAACCACATCTGTGCAGCCGGGGGTAGAATTGGAGAAGACGTCCCTGTACTCTGACAACGTAGTCCAGACCTCCTTCTTGAGCAAGGGGTCCTTGCGTAGGAACTCATTGTCTTCCATCTCCAGGGCCTCCCACAACTCCTGCATGTCTATAGGCTCAGCAGGTTCTTGGAACGAGTGGAGACGTGGGGGAGGCATATCAGAGACCTCCAAAATGTCAGGTTTGACCAGCTCCCCTGCCACTGGGAGGCCAGCATCCAGCAAGAGGGGCACCTCCCCCTCATTGACCACCAGTACTCTAAACACAGTGGCAGAGCCAGGCCTGTGGGCATACAGGCCCTCTGGAATAACAAGGTCCTCCCCAAACCTCTGTTCTGGGGCAGCTAGTTGAATGGCATCCTTGGTGCGATGGCCTACTAGCTCAACAGGGACCGCCATAACCCCGCGGCCAGGCAGGACCACCCGCTTGGCTGTGCGGAGCTGGGGTGGTTGACCGTCAGTTGGAGTGACAGCGCTTAGCCTATACGTGGCTGGTGCGGGGTCAGCCTTGGCTCCGGGACCCACCGGCCGCGACTTGACGGGCTCGGCTTCTGGAGGGGCTGACGTGTCGGAGCCAAGCGTGGCTCCGGGGGCGTCCGGCCACGATTTGACGGGCTCGGCGCTGGGAGAGGCAAAAGTGCTGGGTCCAGCTTTGGCTCCGTGGGCGTCCGGCCGCGACTTGACGGGCACGGCGCCGGGAGAGGCTGGGGCCTGAGAGTTGAGTGTGGCTCCGGGTACATCAGACCGCGACTTGACGGGTCTGGACTCGGGCTTGGCTGGTGGACTGGCTGGAGGTCCCAGGTAGAGGGGGCCAGGTGGACACGGCTGGCCGTTGATAAAAATGTCGGCGGAGAAGATTGGTTCTGGAGGGCTGGCAATCTCAGGAAACGTTGTTGGCAGGCTCTCCCTTGGCACCTTGGGCACTGGGGGCAACCCCATGGCTAGCAGGTTAGCTCCCTTGTGTGCGTTGAGCTCAGCGTCCACCCAGTGTGTGCCTTTCTCAACCACACGCGGCTGCTCAGGCAGGGGGCCTGGCAGAGGCCCCTCATAGCTTAGCTCTCTCTCGGCTGTCTCCCGGTCAATGGGGACGCCACGGAGTGGGATAAACTCCCCACGCACCCACAAGCAAGGTGGTTGCATGTCGAAACAGAGCCTAGTTCCGAACTCCTTGAGAAAATACCCTCCTAGGTTCAGAGGGTGTGAGAGATTCCGGACCACAGTCACGTGGTATAGATGGAGTATAAGAGTGTGTGAAACTGCCATATATAACTCTTTTAATTTTCCGATTACCTGGAGGGGCTGGCCTTCCTCATTAGCAGTCAGGATCTGGGTGTTGTCCGGAATCAACATGCGTTGCACGCCCATCGCGTGCATGAGATGCTCAGAAATTACAGCAGACCCTGGTACACGGTTGCCAGAATCAATCATGGCATCAACCTGTACATGCTGGGCAGGGTCAGGAGTAGGAAACCTCACCCTGACATGGCAGGGGAAGTGGAGGTCCTGCCCTTGAGACAAGGGGGCCTCTCGTTCGGCTGGGGTTGGCAGAAACTTTGGTGGTGGCCGCACCGCAGCTATGGTGGTATCGCTTACCATGGTGGCTTAGACTGTAGCTTCGAATCACTAGAGCTTATTAATTATCACTTGGTCAACAATTTTATATTTATTTTTATCACTTGGTTGACATTTATACACACTGATGTGTTGTTATCACTAGGAGCTCTAGGTGTGATTCTGGAAGCACTGGCAGCAGGGAATGTCCGTCCTGCAAGGTTCAGAGGGGTGACGGCGGTAGGGAATGACCCGTCCTACAGCGCCGCTGGTTCGAATCCCGACAAATGGCGGCAGGGAATGGCCCGTCCTGCAGCGCCTCGGGTTCGAATCCTGGGAGGCAGCGGCAGGGAATGTCCCGTCCTGCCGTGCCTGTGGCTCAAAATCTGCTATCCGTCGCAGTGGTAGGGCTTACTTGTGTGCTGAAGCTTCGCAGCCACACATTGCCTTCTTAGGGAGACCAGCACACAGCTGTCTGTCTCGTAGGTTTGGCCTGGGTGTCCTGGGGCTTGTCCCAGCTACACTTGCCAATTTAGACTCAGTTCTGTAGCCGTCTGAGCTAAATTATCCGATTGCCGTGGCTGCGCACCTAGCGCTACTCCTACACGACACGGAAAAAGCGTCTTAACTGGCGCTTTTAGCAGGCTAAATCTGCTTGCTGTAGGCCAGAGGCCCACATATTGCGTTCAAAATGATGGAAATTCGACCTAAAAAGGCCGTCTCACGGGTCAGTTGGCGGCTGATTGTCCCCTTACTTGCCAAAGGGTCCAATCAGAGGTAGAATAGGCTAGTTTCTGTAAGGCTCGATTGAAACACGCTGACACCAAGTTCTGGTAAGCCGAGCGTTCTCGGCCCACGGGGTAACGAGTTCGGATTCAACGAGCCCTAGCCTTTAAGTATTCTACCAAACAAACAAGCAGGATTCAATCATACAGAAATTATATATTTAAACTGAATAATATTTACAAGTTATGTTTACTATATATATACAACAAAATATAACAATGGTTAGGTTTGAAGGGGGTGTGGGGCGCTAGGGCTTAGCGCCCGACGGTAGACAGGCTGTGGGGGCAACGGTGGTAAAAGGGGAGGCAGTGCCTCCCGATTATATAAGCGCATGAGGGACTCGTGATAGTTGCATGTTCAAGTCCCCTCCCCACATTTAGGCAGGCTAGTTTGACCGCTGGGTGCGGGGTTAACAGCGGTCATGAGATGGATAGTGATATAATAGGATTAGTGCGGGGGGTTTGTTATCATAAGTCACAGCGAAGCAACTCTGTAAACGGCCTGTCCGTATGGGTGTCGTATTACCACACAAGTAAATTAAGAGTATTTGTTAAAAATTTGGACAAAGACCAAACTGCATTACTTTTGTGTCACTTTTGATTCCTGTGACGTCATAAAATGAGGAAGATGAGAGGAGAAGTGGAAAAGAAAACCCCTAAAAAAGGGTTAGAGAATATGACGTCAAAAGTGATGCAAAAGTAATGCAGTTTGGTCTTCGTCAAAATTTGGAGAAAATTAACAAAAAACCTGATTTTATTTTGTATGATGACTAACATAACCAACAGTCAAAGTAAATTACATAACGGATGCTTAGAACAATGGGAAAATTTATCATTATACTGTCATCTCAAAAAAGTTTGAAAATCAGACCAAAAAAAACAAAGATAGTTGGAAATATGTAAAAAAAAAAACGACGGGAAATTTAATTTTGATATCATTAACTACAAAATTTTTAAAAATCAGACCATAGAAGTCAAAGATATGGGGAAATTTATAAAATATAAATATAGCCAAAAGCCTGCTAAAACGGACCGACCGACGAACGTACAGACAGAGCAACACACGGACGTAAGGCCGAACCAACCGACGGAAGTACAGACAGACCAACCTTTTAAATAGAAAAGCTTCGCTTTTAAAAATGGTATATCTTTAAAACTTACAGCACCATTTGCTCCTTTGACACCGTCATAACCATTGCCAAACCAACGCTTGTTAGGCTCTTGAGCACCATTTGCTCCTTTGACACCGTCATAACCATTGCCAAACCATAGCTTGATAGGCTCTTGAGGAAATCCTGTAACACAGTTTATCAACACAAGAATCAAACTAAAAAAAAAGGAGTTAATAATGCTGAATTTAAATAGGTAAACAATAAACATGATCTTTTTTCACGATGTCTACTTTTTTTAGCTTGTATTTATATTATTTTTATTTTGCTGCTTTCAATCAAACCTATTTCTTGACCACGGAATCCCCCCTACCCTAAAGAGTTTTATTTTTGAAAAAAAAAAATATTTTTAGCTCATGTAGAGCCTATACCTGTGAGTTTCTAGATGGAATATGATGAAGAAAGAGAGAGTTCTAACTTCTCAGATTTTTTCAGGTGTGGGTTATATCTCCCTTAAAAACAAAACTGCCCCCCCCCCCCCCCTCCCAGAAAAAAATGAACCAGATGGTTGCACCCCAAAAGTTTGCTTGATTCATACACTGAAAAATTTCTTAGATTAGGGGACAAAAATACATACTACAATTAGAGAGTAGCTGCTCTACAAAAAATGTAAAAATAAAAAACTTACAAGTAGAAAATTTTCATTTTTGTTTGATGATTTAGGATCCAAGAAAAGATTTTTCTGAAATACGTATACTGTTTGATTATTATTCGAAATAATGAAAGGAGTATGGACATATAAGTCTAAATCAGGGACAAGGGAAGGCTATTCTGGCAAACAATGTTTTAGCGCTGATTTCATAGATTTCCAGTTAAAACTGGATGATGAGATTATGCAACTTTTGGCAGAATTTGACAAGAAACTCAAGCATTATTTTATTAGTTTTGCTCACTTTACAACAAGCCATGCAAAAATGATAGTCAGAGATTAGTTCCATGTTCAGTTTTGAGATTAACAAGCTGAACAATTCTTTTTACATATTTTATATATTTTATCTAAATCATAGACTACTCGTAAATTATATGTTTAATAGTGAATAAAATTTATTGAAAATCCCAAAGAGTGGATAGCTGTAATATTTTGAAAATATTTAAGATTGTTTAGATATTTATCTCATCTAAAAATTTTACATAAAAAAGTTTTTACGACACCTATCAATAAAATTCTGAACTACATAACTATTCTTTTCCAAATCTTAAATTTTATAATATATGTTGTGGTTTATTTTGGTATTTCTTGACAACTTCTTGCCTCTAATTGTGAAACAAGTTGGAGGGAAGTGGCGAAATGGGTAATGTAAATTAGGAGCTTCCCTGAAATCATGATTTACTATGTACTGCAATACAAAAAACAACTAATCTTCTCCGAATATTAACATTTACAAACTTTTTACAGAATTTAAAATATGGGTAATTTCCCCCATAGTGCCTTGTAAAGCACAGAATCCCCCCTTTCCCGACCATTAATTCAAAACAAATTGTAAACGACCAAAGGGGAGGGAGTCCTTTTGGTATAGCATTAAGGAAACCAAAAGATATAATTCAAATAAGGAGGGGGATCAGTGCTTGATAGGCAACTTTGTTGTAAGGCACCAATATATGTTTTTTTTATGCTTATTCTAAATTAAGTTGATTGTCAAATAGAATTTAGTTCTTTATGTTTCAAGGTCATTTATTTTTAAAAGCGAAGCTTTTCTATAATTAGGGTCAGTCCATAAGTCCGTCCGTACGTCCATCTGTTACAGTTAGCATTTTTTGTTAATCTAAAAAGGTTAGTATTGTCCTTTCAATTTCAAACTTTACATGCTAATTCCTATAGCAGTTAGGTGCAAATTGGAAAGCACAGCAACTCTATAATCATTACTAGAAAGTCTGTACGTCCATTTATAACAAGCTATTACAACAAGGTATGGTGTTATAAGCGAAGCTTCTCTATAACTAGTCTTAAAAACGTTAGTATGTCCTTAAACAGTAACATGTATTTAATCAGTTTTGCAATAAATTTAATTACAATTTTGTATAATTATAGACATATGTTCAGTTTATTCAGTTCTGTCACTCTATAAGTGTTAATGTTCGATTTTCCTTCCAATTCAGAGCTTTGCTTTTATGGATGTTGTCATCCTTGTTTTAATAAGTAGTGAGCAAAGAATTTTAGTTTTGAGCTTTAAAGTAAGATGTTTTTTAGTTATTGAATCAATTTGAAACTTTTACTTTAACTTGCTCTAAAGGGTTAATTAGGAAGTGTTTGAAAATAAGCCAAAGTAAAAATTCGTCAAAATATTTTGTTTTTCGTCTTTAAACAGTTAAAATTTTATGGGTAAGAAAAATATTTAAAGATTTTATTTTTAGGAAGTATTTAAAAATGTTTTTTTAATCTCCCTACTGTGTTATTTTTTTTAATTGGTCTGCTAATAATATTAATAATCAGGGTTTGGCAGCCGCGCCTTAGCCTCACTTTTAAACCTGCTTGTGAGCAGAAAAAGAAATTTCAGAAAAAGGATTGTCTGCTAAAGAGCAGATTTATACATATTAATATTAATACTATAGTGATAAAATGACGATATCACTGAGGCTTATGCGCGGCTGCCGATCCCTGTTAATAATCTACACAATTTTGATGAGGTTTAGTGAATTTAGATTAGCGAATTTATACCCTTACATAATCTACTACAAGCCCTTTTTAATAATGGTTGAATCATCAATAATATTACACACTAATAAAGGTTTCGTGATTAGGTTGCATGATTTTAATAGACTTGTTGTTCAGACAGACCTTCCCTTGTCCCTGGTCTAAATGAAGTATAACAAATTATAAAAAGCAAACTTTTAAAAACAAAACATTGTTTAATTATTCTTTAGAATAAAGCGGGCACTGTTTGATCAGGATTTTCTTTAACCCTTAACAGTCGGGACCCTTGCCGCATCCTTATCGGTAGAGGGGGGGGGGGTCCTTCAACGCAAATCCCCTGTTTTATAATGAATTTCCGACTTTAAATGAGTCAAAGTCAATTTTCGCTTCCTTCACCCTTTTATTTAACAACCTTTGTCCTTTTTTGCCTAAAAATTTCAAACGGCTGTAATTTTCTTATTTTTGAAGCTAGAAGCAGGGGCGTCAAAGCTTTTTTATTTGGGGGGGGGGGTAAATTTTTTTTAAGGGGGGGTAATTTGTATTTGGGTGGGGGGGGGGGGTAAAATGCCGCAATTTCCCCCAAAAAAATTGCAGTCACAGGAAGCTTTAAAAGATTTCTGGAGACCTGGAGGATCATACCTGGAACCTGAAATTGACTTAAACACCTGTATTTCATATGAGCATGTACTACTAGAGAATATCTTAGTATTTTGGAAAGATAAAATGCTTTGTTTAAATCAAAAAATATTTTTGCTCTTTACCTGGATGACCCTGCCAGGTTTGCTGGCATCATGTACCTGCCAGGATGAAGATATTCAAAAAGTTCCAATTCTTAGTTATGTGTCATACCCATACTTACAAAGTCACGCAGTTTGGGCTCTATCTATATCTTTCACGCACAGAAAATGAGGTAGAAAAAACTGGAGGGGAGGGCGTCATCGCCCCCCCCCCCCTCCCTCCGACCGTTAAGGGTTAAAGAAGTAAGGGAAAGTGAACAAAAATATCTTGTATATAACTTGGTTGAAATCAAACTGATGAGGAGAAATCAGTTACCGTGTAGGGGAAAGTTGTAATGCCACATTTTTAAAACAACATTCCTAAATCTCAATCTTCTTTATTGAAATGAACATAAATACAAACCATCACCAAATTAAAAAGCATAAAAAGATCGTTGAAAGTTTTTAAAAAAACTTTTGCGTATTATTATTATTTATTTCAATTATTAATATTTATTTCAAAGCCCAATTGGAGAGCAAAAGATTTTAGATACTTCTTAGATATATCCAAATCTATGTTAACAAATTGTCAACCAGTTAAAACTAGAAATATGTGGGTCAGTAATGAAATAGATACAAATAGAGAAGCAAGGTTTATGCGCATGTGGAGATTATCCTATCTTCTCATGAACATAAAAGACTTTGCTTTTAAATTATGTAACAATCTTCTTCACTTTAAAGGGCGAATATAGGTTTGATATGATATGAGCTTATATCAAAGGTGCCATTACATACTTTTAGAATATCTATGCCAAATTTAAAAATTCAAAAAAATCCTTAAGTAGATTTTGCAATTTTCTGTTTCAATTGAACATATAATAAATGAGATTGCCGACAAAATCGTTTATTTTAGCCCTTTACAAGACTTTTTTTGACTATTTTGCTTAAGTTTGATTGACTATTACATTGGCACGCACCTTAAAAGATAATTTAAATGTTTATTATTTTAGATTATATACTAGTTTATTTAATTTTTTAAAAAGCATAAAAATAATTTGCGTAGAAAGGCGTCAGGAGTATTGACAGGGTAAATAATACGTCTTAAAGGGCGAATATAGGTTGAATATAATATGGGCTCAAAAAAACCGTGCAATTCCATAGATTATAAGTAACTTTAAGATATTGACATATCCAAATGTATAAGTCTGTTATAGCTTAAAACCTGAACATTCTCAGGATAAATTTATGTAATAAGTGTGGTTCCCTAAGAACTCCAAACACCCTAGCATCACACAAGGCTTCGGTTTAAGGTTGAATTAAAAAGCTTTCGTTAATGATAGTCGTCATAAAAGTGGAAACCAGTTATCAATCTATTTTTTTGTATTGTGGATTGTTTCTTCCTTGACAATATTCCCCAACAAAGTGTAAAGTATATGAATTTTATTTTTTTTAAAAAACCTTTACAGGAGAAATTTTATTTCATGTAAGTATGAAAATTATATGGTAATTGTCAAATTAATTTAAAGAGGACAAAAATAATAGGTGAATAGTGTTTTTTTTCTTATATTTTTTTCTGGAGAAAATCTGGCGATCGGTGCGTTTGTGTGTGTGTGTTGAAAAATGCGTACTAGGGTAATTATATCATCAAGAATTAATCATTGATCTTTATACAGAAAAAAAACTTTAAAACGTATTATTTACCCTAGTAATTACTCCGGAATCAAATTGACGCAAATTATTTTATGCTTTTTAAAAAATCAATAAAATAGTATATAATATAATAAAAATAAACACTTTAATTATCAATTAAGATGCATGCCAATGTAATAATCAATTAAACTTAAGAAAACTAGTCAAAAAAAGTCTTGTAAAGGGGTAAAATAAACGATTTTGTTGACTTTCTCATTTATCATATGTTGAAGTAAAAGCAAAAATTGCAAAATCTACTTAAGGATTTTTTTGATTTTTTAAATTTAACATAGATATTTTAAAAGTATGTAATTGCACCTTTCATATAAGCTCATATCATATTGAAACTATATTCGCCCTTTAAAGTTTATTTTCTGTACAGAGATCTTTGATTAATTCATGATGATATAAACAACCCTTCTGTACGCATTTTCAACACACACACACACGGCCACAAAAAAACAGGGATTTGAAATCATTCTTCCTCCAAGAAAATTTTATCGATTAATTTTTTTTACTTTTTACATTATTTGATGTTTTTTTTTAACTTTTAAATAATTTACTTTATGAAGGTAGAAGGAGGGTATATTTACCCCTGATTAATTGGTTTCCACGTTATTACGACTATCATTTAACGAAAGTTTTTTAATTCAACCTTGCCACGAAGCCTTGTGTGATGCTAGGGTGTTTGAGTTCTTAGGGAACCACACTAATTCCAAATTTTTTTTTCGAGATTGACGGGTTTTAAGCTATAAATAGACTTATACAATTGAATATGTCAATATTTTTAAGTTATTTATAATCTATGGAATTGCACCTTTGATATAAGCTCATATCATATCGAACCTATATTCGCCCTTTAATGCAAATATAGCAAAATTTAGTGACACTAGTCCAGCGTGTACACAATGTACAATAGCTTTAAATTTTCCCACCCCTAGAAGAGAAACTTCTTGTCATTTTTATCTTTATTGTTCATCAAATACAGAATTACTTTCAGAATATTTTAACACTTTTCTTTACCAATCTAATATAACATGGGTTGCCAATTTTATTTTCTTGGGTGCACCCCAGGGAGTAAGGAGGGGACAATGGGCAATTAATTCAATTTAAGAGGGTTCGCTGAAAAGCAATAAAAACCAGATTTTTCAAGAAAATTTTACCAAAATTGTTAAGGGATCATGGTAACCTAATTTAGAACAAAATTAGTTCTAAGAAAAAAATCATTTACTTGAAAATTAAATTATCAACACATCACAATGTAGTAAACATTCTGTAATTAATCACTAGAAAAATCTTGTTTAGAACTACCACAACCCTTCTTATATATTTATAACTGACCCCAAAATTCAAGCGGTTCTTAGATTATTTAATACATAAATATCACAGTAGAGTTTCTATACATGAAAAGACATTTTCTTGGGAAAAAATATTTGTTAAAATCAGCGATAAATAACAAACTTTTTTGTCTGCATATTCAAAACTAGCTCAGCTAGTTAGCGGGGCATTGATGCGCAAGTCCCCAAAATCAGTAAGAATCTGCTGTATTCGTGCACATTCCCTTTAAGCCAGTCCCCAAAGTCTGAGACTCCTTAAAAATTGAATATTCGATCCATTGTCCCCTCCCTTACTCCTTACTTATATTATGATTATTAAGTTCTGACACTGTACAAGTGTTAACGTCCGTTTGTCCTACCGTTTCAGTGCTTCGCTTTTATGGATGTTGTCAACCTTGTTTTATCTTGAAATAATGCATCTTCAGGTGCGAAGCAAATCTACAAGTCATCAGGATATGAAAATGGCCAATAAATTGATGTACATCTCCAATGAGGATACATAAATTTACCCCATCTTTAGATTTAATAAATGGTTGAAACGTTTGGACACTTAGCTTAATGAACCAACTAATCAAAATTCCAGAAAGTCCCAAAAGTGTTTAAGACAACTAATAACAAAACAATAAGCTACAATGTCAATAGCTCACTCCCATCACGTATAAAATTATTTGATTAATAAAAAAAGGCGATTTTATCAAGATGGAACCCTCCCAAACATCAGTAAAATAGCTTAAAAACTGCCATGACAAGTAGGTTTCCTTAAATTATAAAACTATCGATCCAGCAGTAAGCAAGGTCTTAATGGACAGATGGATATTGTTCTATAACATGAAAAATATACGGAAGGTTTGGGTAAATTATTCTTACGATAATGTCCTATTTTCTAAAGCCTATCCAAGACCAATACCAAGCTTTTCTGAAAATTGTGGAGTTATCAGCTCGTTCGTGGGCACTTTTTGAAAACAGATATACATAGTATGTATTACATACATGTCCATTAGGATATATAATAAGGAATATAAGTTGGTGACTTAAAAGTTCTAGGTTCAATAAAAGGAAACAATATATGATTTTAAGATTTGCTGTTAATATATTTTTTTTAGTTTTTGTTTTTGCACATAGAAAAGTGCTTATAAAAACTAAATTTTTTTTCTCGCAATTTCTTAAATCAAAGACGACATAAATGTCGTCTTTGATTATGATAACTAAACCAACCAATAAGAAAATTGTTTACAACCAATCAGAATGCGCAAATGTGAGAAACCCAACTGTAGCAGACATTAATATGTAAACAAAATTATTATAAGGAAATATGAATACTAGCGCAGATACTCTACAATCAGAGTCTGTCTGTACGTCTATCTGTTGTCTAAAAAGATAACAGTTACTCTACAACTAGGGAATGTTTGTGTGTCTGTCTGTCTATATATCCAAAATTAGAGCCAATTAGGGTCTATTTGTACACATTTATACGTGCGTCTATAATCTGTAATTGTAGCTTAGCAGTGCAGCAATACGTAAGTAGTAGCGCAGCTGCTCTACAATTAGGGTCTGTCTGTCTATCTGTATATCCAAAATTGCATTAAGAAAATTGACAGCTACTCTACAACTAAGAAATGTTAAGGGATAATACAATGGCCGATAAATTGAAGTATATCCCCAAGGATATTACACCAAATTACCCCTTCCATAGATTACAATTAGTGGTTGAAACATTTGGACACATAACTTAATGAACCAACCAATCAAAATACATTGAAGTCCCCAAAGATGGTAAGCCAACGAATAAGAAAACATTATTACAAAACTGTTGGGACTGATGTAATAAAGAGCCCAATGTCCCCTCCTTCCCTGGTGTGTATTTTATATCCAAAAGTTCAACTAATTATATAAGTAGCATAGCTTCCCTACAATTAGTGTATGTCTGCACGTCTATATATCTATAAATGCAGCCTAGGTATCATGGTTCCATAAATAGTAGCACATATACTCTACAATTAGGATATGTCTGTACATCCGTGTATCTGTAATTGCAGCCTTTCTGTTTAGTAATACAGTATTAGCAGCGTCTTGAGTGTCTTTCTTCATCTGCGCTGTTTATGGACAGTTCGTCTTGTTTTATATAAGCTTTAAGACAGGATTTTTTTTTGGGGGGGGGGTGGGGTGAAATGGATTGAATTATCATAAATAGTTCAATGTAATTGTCGACAGAATATTTTTTTTGCTAAGAGTAAAAAAAAAGTAAAAGGATCACTGTCTGTGTATCTGTGTACCAAATGATCTCGCTAACCAATAAACTGATATGGTTATCCTTTACAATATAGCTTTAAATAGGTCCTAAAAAGGTTTATAAGTATGTTTGGGGGAAGGTACCACAACCTTCCCAAGAGAAAACAACCCTAGAAAAAAATTACTCCCTTCCTCCCCTCAAAAAATAATTTTAAAACTTTTTCCTTCTTAAAACAACAATTGGGGGGAGGGGTCAACCCCCACCCCTATCCCCCAATCCAAGGGCTCTTAGAGGCCTCCGGGGGCGCAGCCACTAGTAAAGTATCCTGTAATATAAAAGTTTTTTTTGTCTGAAGCTAAAGATTAAGGAAATTGATGGTCTAAATTGGTTTTACTTCTCAGATAAACTTTATAAATATCTTTAGATGGTTTTAAGCTATTTTTCTGACTTCCTTCACTCGCCCATAATGGTTAGGGGCGAAGCAACTAGAAGAGTATACAGGGGGAGCCGTCAGTATTAAGGGGTTAAAGCAACTCTGATGCAAAATTCCATTGGTATATTGTACCACATTTTTGAGCTAGTTTCTTTGTATTTTAGGTTTAGTTAAAAAAAGTTTCTCAATCGCCCTCTACCCCCCCCTCCCCCCCCAATTTAAAAAAAAAACTTCTGGTTGGGTAGAACGGTAGGGGTTAGGGAGGTAGTAGCTTGAAAGAGTGTAAAAATTGGATTAGGATGAAATAGGAATTAGGACAGGAGGAAATATATTATTTTTGCATATATTTTTTTCGAAAATTTTCTTGTTTGAGCTTTAAAACAAAGATGATTTATATTCTTAAAATTTTTTGACACTCTTAGAAATTCAATTATTGTTATGATGAATTTAATTAAATTGTAAAATAGGACTTATCACTTGACTATTTACTGATAATGATATGTAAAAATGATTAAATCTAGTCTTAGTTAAATAAAGAAATATTGGGTATAGTCCTTTCCATGACATCGCTCCATATGGGGCGATGATTTTCTATAGCTCCTTCAAGGAGCTATAGCATAGCCTCTTATCATATGGAGCGATGTGATAGCCCCTTTTAAGGAGCGTTCATATCGCCTCTTATGATAAGAGGCTATGCTATAGCTCCTTCATGGCCTCTTAATAGCTCCTTTGAAGGGGCGTTAATATCGCCTCTTATGATAAGAGGCTATGCTATAGCCCCATGATGGCTCCTTCATAGCCTCTCCATCGCCCCTCCGTAGTCCCTTACCTTAATTTATATAACAACCCACTTGATGGCCCCTACATCGCTCCTCCATCGCCCCTTCTCCAAATTTATATTACATTGTACTTTGATGGCCCCTACATCGCTCCTACATCGCCCCTACATCGCTCCTACATCGCTCCTTCATCGCTCCTTCATCGCTCCTTCTCCAAATTTATATTAAATTGTACTGTGATGGCCCCTACATCGCTCCTACATCGCTCCTTCTCCAAATTTATATTAAATTGTACTGTGATGGCCCCTACATCGCTCCTACATCGCTCCTTCATCGCTCCTACATCGCCCCTTCATCGCTCCTTCTCCAAATTTATATTACATTGCAACTTGATGGCCCCTACATCGCTGCTACATCGCTCCTTCATCGCTCCTACATCGCCCCTCCATCGCTCCTACATCGCTCCTTCTCCAAATTTATATTAAATTGTACTGTGATGGCCCCTACATCGCTCCTACATCGCTCCTTCATCGCTCCTACATCGCCCCTTCATCGCTCCTTCTCCAAATTTATATTACATTGTACTTTGATGGCCCCTACATCGCCCCTCCATTGCCCCTCCATCGCTCCTACATCGCCCCTCCATTGCTCCTTCATCGCTCCTTCTCCAAATTTATATTACATTGTACTTTGATGGCTCCTACATCGCCCCTCCATCGCTCCTACATCGCTCCTTCTCCAAATTTATATTAAATTGTACTGTGATGGCCCCTACATCGCTCCTACATCGCTCCTTCATTGCTCCTACATCGCCCCTTCATCGCTCCTTCTCCAAATTTATATTACATTGCAACTTGATGGCCCCTACATCGCTCCTACATAGCTCCTCCATCGCTCCTCCATCGCTCCTTCATCGCTCCTACATCGCCCCTTCATCGCTCCTTCTCCAAATTTATATTACATTGCAACTTGATGGCCCCTACATCGCTCCTCCATCGCCCCTTAATAGCCCCTTACCTTAATTTATATAACAAAGCTCCTATATGGCCTCTCTATCGCCCCTTAATAGCCACTTAATTTAATTATATAACATTGCCCCTACATAGCCTCTCCATCGCCCCTTAATAGCCCCTTACCTAAATTTATATAACAAAGCTCCTATATAGCCTCTCCATCGCCCCTTAATAGCCCCTTACCTTAATTATGTAACATAGCCCCTACATAGCCTCTCAATCGCCCCTTAATAGCCTCTTACCTTAATTTATATAACATAGCCCCTATATAGCCTCTCCATCGCCCCTTAATAGCCCCTTACCCTAATCTATATAACATAGCCCCTACAAAGCCTCTCCATCGCCCCTTAATAGCCCCTTACCTTAATCTATATAACAAAGCTCCTACATAGCCTCTCCATCGCCCCATAATAGCCTCTTACCTTAATTATGTAACATAGCCCCTACATAGCCTCTCCATCGCCCCTAAATAGCCCCTTACCCTAATTTATATAACATAGCCCCTACATAGCCTCTCCATCGCCCCTTAATAGCTCCTTACCTTAATTTATATAACATAGCCCCTACATAGCCTCTCCATCGCCCCTTAATAGCCCCTTACCTTAATTTATATAACATAGCCCTACATAGCCTCTCCATCGCCCCTTAATAGCCCCTTACCTTAATTTATATAGCATAGCCCCTACATAGCCTCTCCATCGCCCCTTAATAGCCTCTTACCTTAATTTATATAATCCTTACCTTAATATATATAACATAGCCCCTACATAGCCTCTCCATCGCCCCTGAATAGCCCCTTACCCTAATTTATATAACATAGCCCCTACATAGCCTCTCCATCGCCCCTTACCTTAATTTATATAACATAGCCCCTACATCGCCCCTCCATCGCTCCTACATCGCCCCTTCATCGCTCCTTCTTCAAATTTATATTAAATTGTACTGTGATGGCCCCTACATCGCTCCTACATCGCTCCTTCATTGCTCCTACATCGCCCCTTCATCGCTCCTTCTCCAAATTTATATTACATTGCAACTTGATGGCCCCTACATCGCTCCTACATAGCTCCTCCATCGCTCCTCCATCGCTCCTTCATCGCTCCTACATCGCCCCTTCATCGCTCCTTCTCCAAATTTATATTACATTGCAACTTGATGGCCCCTACATCGCTCCTCCATCGCCCCTTAATAGCCCCTTACCTTAATTTATATAACAAAGCTCCTATATGGCCTCTCTATCGCCCCTTAATAGCCACTTAATTTAATTATATAACATTGCCCCTACATAGCCTCTCCATCGCCCCTTAATAGCCCCTTACCTAAATTTATATAACAAAGCTCCTATATAGCCTCTCCATCGCCCCTTAATAGCCCCTTACCTTAATTATGTAACATAGCCCCTACATAGCCTCTCAATCGCCCCTTAATAGCCTCTTACCTTAATTTATATAACATAGCCCCTATATAGCCTCTCCATCGCCCCTTAATAGCCCCTTACCCTAATCTATATAACATAGCCCCTACAAAGCCTCTCCATCGCCCCTTAATAGCCCCTTACCTTAATCTATATAACAAAGCTCCTACATAGCCTCTCCATCGCCCCATAATAGCCTCTTACCTTAATTATGTAACATAGCCCCTACATAGCCTCTCCATCGCCCCTAAATAGCCCCTTACCCTAATTTATATAACATAGCCCCTACATAGCCTCTCCATCGCCCCTTAATAGCTCCTTACCTTAATTTATATAACATAGCCCCTACATAGCCTCTCCATCGCCCCTTAATAGCCCCTTACCTTAATTTATATAACATAGCCCTACATAGCCTCTCCATCGCCCCTTAATAGCCCCTTACCTTAATTTATATAGCATAGCCCCTACATAGCCTCTCCATCGCCCCTTAATAGCCTCTTACCTTAATTTATATAATCCTTACCTTAATATATATAACATAGCCCCTACATAGCCTCTCCATCGCCCCTAAATAGCCCCTTACCCTAATTTATATAACATAGCCCCTACATAGCCTCTCCATCGCCCCTTAATAGCCCCTTACCTTAATTTATATAACATAGCCTCTACATAGCCTCTCCATCGCCCCTTAATAGCCCCTTACCTTAATTTATATAACATAGCCCTACATAGCCTCTCCATCGCCCCTTAATAGCCCCTTACCTTAATTTATATAGCATAGCCCCTACATAGCCTCTCCATCGCCCCTTAATAGCCCCTTACCTTAATTTATATAACATAGCCCTACATAGCCTCTCCATCGCCCCTTAATAGCCCCTTACCTTAATTTATATAGCATAGCCCCTACATAGCCTCTCCATCGCCCCTTAATAGCCTCTTACCTTAATTTATATAATCCTTACCTTAATATATATAACATAGCCCCTACATAGCCTCTCCATCGCCCCTGAATAGCCCCTTACCCTAATTTATATAACATAGCCCCTACATAGCCTCTCCATCGCCCCTTAATAGCTCCTTACCTTAATTTATATAACATAGCCCCTACATAGCCTCTCCATCGCCCCTTAATAGCCCCTTACCTTAATTTATATAACATAGCCTCTACATAGCCTCTCCATCGCCCCTTAATAGCCCCTTACCTTAATTATGTAACATAGCCCCTACATAGCCTCTCCATCGCCCCTTAATATCCCCTTACCTTAATTATATAACATAGCTCCTACATAGCCTCCCCATCGCCCCTTAATAGCCCCTTACCCGATTTTATATAACATAGCCCCTAAATAGCCTCTTCATCGCCCCTTAATAGCCCCTTACCTTAATTTATATAACATAGCCCCTACATAGCCTCTCCATCGCCCCTTAATAGTCCTTTACCTTAATTTATATAAAATAGCCCCTATATAGCCTCTCTATCGCCCCTTAATAGCCAATTTATATAACATAGCCGCTACATAGCCTCTCCATCGCCCCTTAATAGCTCCTTACCTTAATTTATATAACATAGCCTCTCCATCGCCCCTTAATAGCCCTCCATCGCCACTTAAAAGCCCCTTACCTTAATTTATATAACATAGCCTCTACATAGCCTCTACATAGCCTCTCCATCGCCCCTTAATAGCCCCTTATATCCTCCTTCAAAACAGTTATACACCTTCCCAGGATCTATTGGAAGCTACCCTATAAAGGAGAACCATATTGGTTCTGCAGTTAGCGATCTTCTTTGATACATACAGACAATGATCCTGTTACTTTTTATAAGGATTAAAAATAAAATGGCCTAAAGCCATCTCATTACCCATAGGAAGCTTCACTGTAAAGGAGAACCATGTCGGTTTAGTGGTTAGCAAGGTACAGACAGACATACATACAGACAAAGATCCTGTTACTTTATTATAAGGATTAAAATAAAATAGTTATTAACCTCCCCAGGACCTATGAGAAGCTACCCTATTAAGGAGAACGATCTCAGGACCTATAGGAATCTTCACTGTAAAGGAGAACCATATTGGTTCATCGGTTAGCAAGATCCTTCGGTACAGACAGACATTCATACATACAGACAAAGATTCTGTTAATTTATTTTAAGAAATACAGATAAAATTGTTATAAACCTTTCCAGGCCTAAAACCATCTCAGGACCTAATTTCTGCCGTTGACAACTCGAGTTAAGTTACTATATTATTTTTACAATGTTTAACTTATCTGTTATTATTGGCTGACGAAAAGTTTGGGCAAAAAAAAATTTATTCTTCAATGAAATATCTCTCCAGTATAATTTTGCCAAGTGCTAATTTATTAAGAATAAAGTTTGCCACAAATTTACCAAAAAATCTCATTGTCATTTCGCCAGGGAGGATTAGGATAGTTCCCAAAGTGTTATAAGTTGGCTTATCCAAGAGTGCTGTCTAGTCTCCAAAGTTTTATAATACCGTTTTCTTATTCGTTAGATTAACAACCTTGGGGACTTTTTATTGTTTTGTGATTGTTTAGTTCATTAAGTTGAGTGTCTAAATGTTTCAACCACTAATTCTAAACTAAAGAAGGGGTAATTTTGTGAATCATCAATGGGAATAATTAATATATAAACATACATATATATACAGTGTTTTTTTTTATGAGAGCATTTTTGAAAGCAATTTTACCCTACTTATAGTTATCAGAATTTAATGATTAATGGCTTATTCTCTTCGTTTTTTATAACCATTAACAGAAAAGCAAAAAAATATTTCAGTTTTTATTTAAAAAGTACAGTAAATTCAAAATTTCAAAACATGGGTGTCAACATCTAAAATAGTTATTTCTCGCATCGTATTATAAACGGCTTTCCGCGGATATAGAAAGTACAATTATGAGATTAAAACTAGTTTTTTTAGCCCCGAGGTGCAGAAGGCACCGGCTAAAAAAACTGGGTTTAATCTTATGATTGTACATATCTATATTCGTAGAAAGCTGGATATAATACGATGCTAGACATAGTTTTTTCGTATGGATGAGAACCGGTTTCTATCCACCGGATTCAAATGAATACGAGAAATGGTTTTAGCGCATTTTTCTTATGCTCAAATCTTCTACCCTTTCCAAGAATGGAGGGAGTACATTGGGGGGCCAGTATTCCCTCCCTGGTTGAGATATGGCCTTCAAATTTCAAAATGTTCTAGTACATGTCACAAGTAGTATCTATATAAATTTTTAGCTCAATATCTCAACTTTGAAGCGTTTTGCAGCCATTCTTGCAAAGGTAGATTATAAGAAAAATGCACTAAAACCATTTTTAGATGTTGACACCTAAGTTTTAAATTTTTTAATTTACTGTACTTTTTGAATAAAAACTGAAATATTTTTTGCTTTTCTATTAAAGGTTATAAAAAAGAAGAGAATAAGCCATTAATCATTAAATTCTAATAACTATAAGTAAGGTAAAATTGCTTTCAAAAAAGTTCTCATAAAAAAACACACTGTATATATGTATATATATCATTTTATCGACAATCGTCTTATCCCTGTAGATCTCTGATTATCAGAGCATTTTTGAAATATTTGCTGCTTATTTTTTGGCTGCCTTTGGCAAAATAATTTTTTTTCATAAAAAATGTATACAAAATTATCGTATTAATTTGGTAAATATATCATTGCACTTGAATTATTTTTAAGTCACTAACGGCTAATCCCATAGATGACCCTAGGAGTACTTTAATGAATAGATGTGGTGGAGAGGGGGGGGAGGGGGAAGGTTAAGAATTTAAGGGAAGTGATACCTTCCGGGGGCTGAAAGAGTTAGTCCCCTCCCCAAAATGAAAACTTTTCCTGCGAGTAAAATAAGCTTCAATGTAAAGGAGAAGCATATCGGTTCAGTTGATACTGATAAACATCCTGTTACTTTAATGTAAATATTAGTTTAAGGATAGTCTGTATAATCTCAGGGATAAAGGAAACATTAGGCAATTTTTACAATAGTCTCCAAAGTTTTATAATGAAGTTTTCTTATTCGTTGGCTCAAAACTTTGGGGACTTTTGTCATATTTTGGTTGTAGTGTTGCAATTTTGTGTATCGTTATTAGGGATGGATAAAAATTTATCGGCCATTGTCTTATTCCTTTAGATCCTTGGTATAATCAACTGAATAACAGTTCCAACAACAAAAATTAAGATATTGCTTCGCTTTTTATGGACAAATATCCTGTTATTTTATTATAAGGAAAAAAAATAAACTATCTTAAAATCATCTCAGTACTCAGCGGTTAGCAAGATCCTACGGTATAGACAGACAGACATACATCATATCGGTTTAGCAGCAAACGAGATCCTTTGCTACAGACAAAAAAAAACTTTGTATATCGACTAGCGGCTACGCCCCCAGCATCTATTGGCTCTGTATTCAAAGGGGAATGAATAAAAGCCTAAAGCCTTCCCAGGACTTAAAATAGAATAGCCTAAAACCATCCCTCGACTTAAAATAAAATAGCCTAAAGCCATTACAAGACAAATATTAAGCTTACCTGAAATAGAAAGCCCAATCTGTTTAGTAGTTATTGAGATCTTAAGTTTCAGAACAGAAAGCCTTACTAACGTGGACAAACACAGGATATTTCGGACAAATGTCGGAGTGGACATTATATAAGTAAAACGCAGAAGTGTCTATAATATCTTAAAAATTAGGTTTCAACAACATTTGTTTAGTTATTTCTACACAGGTTAGGTTAGGTTAAGATATAAATATACAAATAAGCCCCCTGCAGGGGTTAGGCATATAAAAAAACCTATTTGACAGTTGTAAACAATGTGAGAAAAAAATATGTTTTAGTTTAATGAAATGTTCTATCTGTTTCAAACCTTTGCCTTTCGATAGAACTTACCTACTTTGGAAAACTGTTAGACTGATTTTAAAATTTCAGTCTGTGAGAAAAGATATTCAAGATTTTTTTTTGTTTTGAAAGATTTTTATCTTATAAATAAAATAAAAGACACTCCTGCGTTTTACATAAGCAATGTCCACTCCGACGATTGTCCCATTCCTAGGTTTGTCCACTCCAACGTTTGTTTATGTTTTACTACTTTATATAATAGGATAATATGTATTCTTCTTTTATATTTCTCTTTTCTTATTCACTTGCAGCTGCGCTCTTTTTAATGTAAGGAGGCAGAAAAATAGCCTAAACCAATTAGGGGCTTAAATCTGAAAATGAAAAAGCAAAAAACCATCCCATGACCTATGTGAAGCTTCCCTTAAATGGAGAATTTAGTCAGTTTATGAAATTTTTAAGCTTCAGACCAAAAAAAATACTTTTTTTGTTAAAAGAGAGACTTTTCTACAATTAGGGCTAGTCCTTTCGTCATTGCTCTTCTCATTAAGTTAAGCATGTGGTTTTCTCTGCTATTGTTAAAGATAGACTGTTGAGATTTTTAGTGAATATTCCCATGACATATGTATATCCAGTCTATAAATTATTTTGTCTGTCTCTCAATTATGCTTCAAAAGACTTAGGTTTCGTGATAATCTTTGAGTAATAGCATATTCTCTTAAAGTCTGCTCTATAACTTACTTTGTCTGTTTGTCCATTATATGATCCTTATTCAATATTCTATTTAACTAAAAAATTTCATTCTCTTAGTTTATTTTTTTTCTTTATTTCATTATGTTATTATATTATTTATATTTATTTTATTAATTCATTATATTTTCATTATAATTTTCCTTTTTAAATGCGAAACTTTTCTATAGTAAGGATTGGTTTGTCCGTACGTCCAAACGGTTAGACGACATTTTCTTTAATTTAGACATGTTATAAATATCCTATCGATTTCAAACTTTGCAGAATGATTTCTATAACAGTTGGGTACAATACTATATTCATTACTAGAAAGTATGTACGTCCATTTTTTTGTATAATATCATTGTCCCATTCATCTGGGTTTTGGAGTAATGTTTCTTAGGACAACAAGGTTTAGTATTATAATCAAATACTAAAAATAAAATTATGCCCTTTTACTATATTCTATACTAGCAGATTCGCCCCTAGCCTCAGGGGCTTTGCCCCAAGAGGTGATAAAATTTTTTTTTGGCGAAATTCGTAATAGGACCAAGAAAATCTTCAGCAAAAAAAAAAAATGGGGGGGGATTTTTTTGTTTTTGGGGGGGTTGGGGGTATCCCACCCCCCAAGAAAATAGCCTAAAACCACCACAGGACCAGTAGGTATATTCCCTGAATAGTAGAATATAATCGGTCCAGTGGTTACCGAGATCTTAAGGGACTGACAGACGGACAGACAGACGGACAGACAGACGGACAGACAGACGGACAGACAGACGGACAGACAGACAGACGGATGGACAGACATCATTCTACTTTGTATTATAGATTTACGCTAATTTTAACAAAATTTATGTTTGACCTCCTGATTTTAGAGCTTTGCTTTTGTGAATGTTGTTATCCTTGTTATCTTGCTTTTTTTTCCTTTTTCATAACCTATTATATAAAGTAGTAATCTTTTTTTTGTCTGTAGAAAAGCTAACCGCTGAACCTATATGGTTCTCCTTTACAGTGAAGCTTCTTTTAAGTTCATAGAGGGTTTATAATTATTTCGAGGGAGGGTATCTCCACCCTCCCAGAAAATTCACCCCAAGAAAAATATTACTCCATCCCCTCAAAAAATCTTTTTAACTTTTTAAAAGCAAAGCTTTTCTATATTAAGGATCAGTCCGTACGTCCGTAACGGTTAGCTATTTTCGTTAATTTAGGCATGTGATTCCTGTAGTAGAAAGGTACGATTTAGAAAGTCTATAATCATTATCAGAATATCCATACGTCCATTTTAAGCATACTAATTATTAACTTACAACAAATTTTTATGTATCAAAATTATCCGATTAATCTGATTTCTGGGATACTGATTCCTAGGACAACAAAATAGAATGTTATAAGCGAATCATATCTATAATCAAGTCCAAAAAATGTGAGTACGTCCTTAAGCATTTTCCTGCATGTTAGCAATTTCTCAATAAATTTACTTACAATTTTGTTTCGAATTTTAAATTTATGTTCTGACTATTCAGTTCTGACACTCTACATTATTAATGTTCATTAAAGGACGCCTGCAAGAAATAACACGCTTTAACTGCTAAAAGACTGCCACAAGAAGACCCAATACCCCAAATTATAAGCCTTCAGCTTCAATAACAAAAAAGTTCTAGGCATTTCAAAATAGCATTTTATGTACAATGGAATTTTTGAAAGATTTCCAATGCTCATAAAAGAAAAAACAATATTAAATTACGTTGCCTAGACATAAAATTATAACCTTATCTTTGTCAGAAACTTAGATTGCCTGTAACTGATTACATTTTTACAATAAAAACACCACATTTCATAGTCAAAATCTATGAAAAAAAATCGATTTAAATTGCATTTTTAAACGAAAATCATAGCGGATACAAAGGGGTAAACTAATACAAGCTTAGCTGTGATTGGTTGTTAAGCTGATTCAGCCTTCTGATTGGCTACAGTACATTCGGTACAACGCAAGTAAAACTTATTTTTTTTTAATGATTTTGACTATAAAAATGGGTATTTTTATTGTAAAAATATAATTAGTTACTGGAAACCTAAATTTATGACAAAAATAAGCTTATAATTTTGTTTCTAGGCCACGTAGTTTAATTTTAAAGTTTTCAACATGAGCATTGCAATTCTTTCAAAATTTCCATTGTACATAAAATGTCATTTTAAAATGCCTAGAACTTTTTTGTTATAGAAGCTGAAGGCTTCAAATTTGGGGTATTTGGTCTACTTGTGGCAGTCTTTCAGCAGTTAAAGCGTGGTATTTCTTGCAGGCTTCCTTTAAACTTTTTTCTACCGTTTCAGAGCTTTGCTTTTATAAATGTTGTCATCCTTGTCATCCTTTTAAAACTTAAATTTAAAACTGTAGAGGGTCACATTCCTTCCTTACCTTAATGCCCTACCTTCTATAATGAAGGGGCAATACAATTACAGAGGCTGTACAGGAGCCATAAAGGGCCTATGTTATATAAATTAAGGTAAGGGGCGATGAAGAGGCTATGAAGGGGCTATGTTATATAAATTAAGGTAAGAGGCTATTAAGGGGCGATGGAGAGGCTATGTAGGGGCTATGTTATATAATTAAGGTAAGGGGCTATTAAGGGGCGATGGAGATGCTTTGTAGGGCCTATGTTATATAAATTAAGGTAAGAGGCTATTAAGGGGCGATGGAGAGGCTATGTAGGGGCTATGTTATATAAATTAGGGTAAGGGGCTATTTAGGGGCGATGGAGAGGCTATGTAGGGGCTATGTTATATATATTAAGGTAAGGATTATATAAATTAAGGTAAGAGGCTATTAAGGGGCGATGGAGAGGCTATGTAGGGGCTATGCTATATAAATTAAGGTAAGGGGCTATTAAGGGGCGATGGAGAGGCTATGTAGGGCTATGTTATATAAATTAAGGTAAGGGGCTATTAAGGGGCGATGGAGAGGCTATGTAGAGGCTATGTTATATAAATTAAGGTAAGGGGCTATTAAGGGGCGATGGAGAGGCTATGTAGGGGCTATGTTATATAAATTAGGGTAAGGGGCTATTTAGGGGCGATGGAGAGGCTATGTAGGGGCTATGTTATATATATTAAGGTAAGGATTATATAAATTAAGGTAAGAGGCTATTAAGGGGCGATGGAGAGGCTATGTAGGGGCTATGCTATATAAATTAAGGTAAGGGGCTATTAAGGGGCGATGGAGAGGCTATGTAGGGCTATGTTATATAAATTAAGGTAAGGGGCTATTAAGGGGCGATGGAGAGGCTATGTAGGGGCTATGTTATATAAATTAAGGTAAGGAGCTATTAAGGGGCGATGGAGAGGCTATGTAGGGGCTATGTTATATAAATTAGGGTAAGGGGCTATTTAGGGGCGATGGAGAGGCTATGTAGGGGCTATGTTACATAATTAAGGTAAGAGGCTATTATGGGGCGATGGAGAGGCTATGTAGGAGCTTTGTTATATAGATTAAGGTAAGGGGCTATTAAGGGGCGATGGAGAGGCTTTGTAGGGGCTATGTTATATAGATTAGGGTAAGGGGCTATTAAGGGGCGATGGAGAGGCTATATAGGGGCTATGTTATATAAATTAAGGTAAGAGGCTATTAAGGGGCGATTGAGAGGCTATGTAGGGGCTATGTTACATAATTAAGGTAAGGGGCTATTAAGGGGCGATGGAGAGGCTATATAGGAGCTTTGTTATATAAATTTAGGTAAGGGGC
This sequence comes from Acartia tonsa, assembly GCF_053477335.1. NCBI lineage: Eukaryota > Metazoa > Arthropoda > Copepoda > Calanoida > Acartiidae > Acartia > Acartia tonsa. The sequence goes on along the minus strand of NC_137269.1, from coordinate 48,073,113 downwards.
TATTAAGGGGCGATGGAGAGGCTATGTAGGGGCAATGTTATATAATTAAATTAAGTGGCTATTAAGGGGCGATAGAGAGGCCATATAGGAGCTTTGTTATATAAATTAAGGTAAGGGGCTATTAAGGGGCGATGGAGGAGCGATGTAGGGGCCATCAAGTTGCAATGTAATATAAATTTGGAGAAGGAGCGATGAAGGGGCGATGTAGGAGCGATGAAGGAGCGATGGAGGAGCGATGGAGGAGCTATGTAGGAGCGATGTAGGGGCCATCAAGTTGCAATGTAATATAAATTTGGAGAAGGAGCGATGAAGGGGCGATGTAGGAGCAATGAAGGAGCGATGTAGGAGCGATGTAGGGGCCATCACAGTACAATTTAATATAAATTTGAAGAAGGAGCGATGAAGGGGCGATGTAGGAGCGATGGAGGGGCGATGTAGGGGCTATGTTATATAAATTAAGGTAAGGGGCGATGGAGAGGCTATGTAGGGGCTATGTTATATAAATTAAGGTAAGGGGCGATGGAGAGGCTATGTAGGGGCTATGTTATATAAATTAAGGTAATGGGCTTTTAAGGGGCGATGGAGAGGCTATGTAGGAGCTATGTTATATAAATTAAGGTAAGGGACTATTAAGGGGCAATGGAGAGGCTATGTAGGAGCTTTGTTATATAAATAAAGGTAAGGGGCTATTAGGGGCGATGGAGAGGCTATGTAGGGGCTTTGTTATATAAATTAAGATAAGGGGCTATTAAGGGGCGATGGAGAGGCTATGTAGGGGCTATGTTATAAAAATTAAGGTAAGGAGCTATTAAGGGGCGATGGAGAGGCTATGTAGGGGCTTTTTTATATAAATTAAGGTAAGGGGCTATTAAGGGGCGATGGGGCGATGGAGGAGCGATGGAGGAGAGATGTAGGGGCCATCAAAGTACAATGTAATATAAATTTGTGGAAGGAGCGATGAAGGGGCGATGTAGGAGCGATGGAGGAGCGATGGAGGAGCGATGTAGCAGCGATGTAGGGGCCATCAAGTTGCAATGTTATATAAATTTGGAGAAGGAGCGATGAAGGGGCGATGGAGGAGCGATGTAGGAGCGATGTAGGGGCCATCAAGTTGCAATGTAATATAAATTTGGAGAAGGGGCGATGTAGGAGCGATGAAGGAGCGATGTAGGAGCGATGTAGGGGCCATCACAGTACAATGTAATATAAATTTGAAGAAGGAGCGATGAAGGGGCGATGTAGGAGCGATGGAGGGGCGATGTAGGGGCCATCAAAGTACAATGTAATATAAATTTGAAGAAGGAGCGATGAAGGGGTGATGTAGGAGCGATGGAGGGGCGATGTAGGGGCCATCAAAGTACAATGTAATATAAATTTGGAGAAGGAGCGATGGAGGAGCGATGAAGGGGCGATGTAGGAGCGATGTAGGGGCCATCAAGGGACTAAGATATATATAATAGTGAAGGGGCCATGAAGAGGCGATATTTAATTAAATAGCCCCTTGGGATAAGAGGACATATCATCTCCTCTTTAGAAGGGGCGATAAAGGAGCGATAAAGGATCATTTAATCGCCTCTTAGGGCAAGGGGCTATTAAATCGCTCCTTTCAAGGAGTCATAACATCGCCTCTTGTTATAAGGGGCTATTAAATCGCTCCTTTCAAGGAGCCATTACATCGCCCCATGTCATAAGAGGCGATCAATTAAAATCATCGCCCCATATGGAGCGATGTCATGGAAAGGACTATACCCGAAATATTATGTAAAAAAAACGAAAATTTGTTGATTTTTGGGTATTTTAAGGCATATTTGCGTATTTTTTAGAGTGATTTCCGCCAGCCCCGAATTTTTTTTTATGGTTAAAAAAGCTTTAGCAGGTGTTGTTAATACATATTAATCATGTTTCCACAACCTAGAACTTTAAAAAAATAATATATAAAAAATCTTATATCCCTTAATATATAAGTTGGAAGGAATTTTAATGTTAGAGGGAGATTTAAAATCTGCATCAAATTTTAAGGATTTTTTATAAATTTCGTTTTTTGTATAATTCTTTATCTAAAAGCGGAAATACAATTTAATTTGATAAATTTTGACCAATAGGATAGGTGGATTGGAAACTACCTGCGCTCTAATTGGTTGAATGGTGCAGTCACTAGTATTCTATATTATAAGAGGAAAAGGAAGATTGAGTTTCAACTAAAAAAAAAGATTTATAATTAGCCGCTTCTGTGTTCATCAGGGGCGTCCAAGCTTTTTTTTTTGGGGGGGGTAAAATGGCGCGCGAAGCGCGCCGAAATTTTTTTTTACCCCCCCCAAAATTTTTACCCCGGGGGTAAAATTTGATTGGGGGGGGTAATTACCCCCCCTAAAGTCTGTTGGGGGGGGGGTAAAAACTCCCCCCAAATCTGTTGGGGGGGGTAATTACCCCCCCCAAACTAATTTACCCCGGGGGTAAAATTTTTGGGGGGGGTAATTTAATTATGTAAAAAAAAGCACCTACCTAATCTATTAAAATAATAAGTACTATCCTATAACATAAAGTAGTAAGTAAGGTTTATTTGACTATAGCTTCAGATTTCATTACTTTTAATACTGAGTTCTCCTTTTTAGGAAAGCTTCACATAGATCCCATGATGGTTCCACACTATTATAGGTCAATCCTTTGAGTGATTTTAGGCTATTTTTCTCCTCCCTTTTTACCCTTTAGAAAACACGAGTTCTTAGATGCTAAGGGCGCCACTACTATGTATAATACAAAGTAGAACGATGTCTGTCTGTTTGTTTGTTTGTCTGTCTGTCTATTTGTTTGTTTGTAGCGAAGGATCTCGCTAACCACTGAACCGATCGGGTTCTCCTTAACAGGGTAGATTCTCATATGTCCCTGGAAGGTTTATAACTATTTTGGGGGAGGGTACCACCACCCTCCCTAGAGAAATTAAATTTTTTAAAAATTTCTCAATTTTAGAAATAGAGTTCAACGAAAAACAAACATCAAACGTAAATTTTTTTACTTTTTCTTTTAAAATCTAAAATAAGGAATTGAATTATTAAATTCGACTCTCTCCTCCTCAAGTGCCCCTAGAGGCATCTAGGGGCGTAGCCGCTAGTTCAAATATATAGTAGTATCTCATTCTTTAGAACATATAAATACAATAACTAACTCACTAACCAATGAACCAATATGATTATACTTTAAAGTGAAGCGTCTTATAGGTCCTGGTAAGTTTTATAACTAGTTTTGAGACACCCTGACATCCTCCCAAAAGAAATCGCCTATAGAAATTCTTTTTCATTATTTAATGAAATATTTAATTTAGTTAGGTATCTATTTTATGGAATCTTCAGTGCTTTACAATTACATCATAGATCCCCGGGATGGTATTTACTCCCCCCCCCAAAAAAAAATTTTCAGTAAAATTTTTTTTTTAAGAACATTCAATTTGAGGGGGGTAAATACCCCCCCAAAAAATTTTTTTTAAAGAACATTTATTTTGGGGGGGGGTAATTACCCCCCCCAAAATCGTTGGGGGTGCCTACGGCCCATTACCCCCCCCCCCCCCTTGGACGCCTATGGTGTTCATGTTAAAATTAGAGAAAAAAAACTTTTGATGGTAAACATACAATGCAGCAGGAAAAAAACAGCACAAGTATTTGGGATATTTACCATATTAATCTATAGTACAAAGTAGCTTGATGTCTGCCCGTCCGTCTGTCTGTCCGTTCGTCTCTTAAGATCTTGGTATACAACTGAACCGATCGGATTCCTCTCTTCAGGGTATATACCTATTGGTCCTGTTTTCTTGGGGCTGGGACACCCCAACTCCCCCAAAAATTATGAGCAGCACCAGAATTTTTTTTTTTTAAAGCCGCTAGTATTAAATAAAAGATTAATAACATTTAATCCTGCACCTCAAAAAAAGATTGGACGTCCTTGGTATTGCATAAATAGTAAACTATGACATTAAAAAATGATTTAACGATAATTAAGTAAATTTTTGAAAAAATCCTATCGATTTAACAACAAAAGGAAATTCTTTAAATCTTTTTCTACCCTCTAAAAGATTTATATTTTATCCTGATTATAAAAAATATTGGTAAGCAAAGTCGGGGTAAATAGCCCATGATTTTCTGACAATACCTGCTGTTTTGTATCCACACTAGTTGTGTGCGTGTTTACGGTTCGAAGACTGCGTTTCGCATATAGGTGGGTTCTATAAACAAAACTGTTATGGTATTGACAGCTGCAAATACGGTATCAACAACAAAAATCTGACGCTAGACGTTCAGAAGTCATCTCACGGTATACGCAATCGCTGTAACATATCGCTGTTATGACGTCATCTCACATTGCTGTTGATTTCACAGATGGATCAGGGAGATGAACAGCATCTCACAGTACAAGCTATCAAAAGCTGTCAAAATTCCTGCTTTTGCAGACAAAAATTATGTAAATAAAACAATAAATCATGCATTGAAAGCATGGTTTATGATGAAAAAAACGGGGCATTCCCAACAGATCTCTATGCAGGGGATGAAAAATTTTAAGTAAAAAAATTTGAATAATTATTATAAAAATAGATATTTTCAATATAAAATTTTTGATAGGTAATGGAAATTAAAATTTTTTTTTTAAATTTTGTAGAAAAAAATATACAATTGAAAAAAAATTAGGTAATCTATAAGTGAGTAAAAAAAAAATTTTTCCGGGGGGGGGAGGGGCATTTTCTTTCCCCCTCTCCCTTCACATTTTCTGTACTTTAAAAAAATAGGCTGAATTGACCAAAATTCAAAGACGACATTTGCTTAACATCCCATTTATTGTAGTTTTGCTGTTGATTTTGTTGTTGATGACAGCTGCAGTATTGCAGTTCTATCACTGTACCATATTACCGTATTATCTCTCACAGTAATGTTTATAGAACGCACCGACACACAAAAATGGCCGCCCGAGGTACCGCAATGTGAGATACCGTGATAGAACAGCAATGTGATAGAACTGTGATCACAGTTCCGACTATAGAACCCACCTTATGTCAGAAAAGAAGGAATAATTATTGGTGTTTTGAAAAAACCTTGATAAAAAGTGACAGGATGCATGTCTGTCTTTGTATCTGTGCCAAGATGCTCGGCTTGACTGATATGGTTCTCCTTTCTCAAGAGAAATCGCCCCTGGAAAAAAAATATTTTTACCTTTTCTTTTTAATTTAAAATGAAAATTGGATGCTCCTGCAGTGAACCTACAGGCCGCTAGGGACGTAGCCGCTAGTCATTGAAATAGAAAGATATCCGCACGACCTTTAATGTCTAAAAAATGACTGTAATTTTCAGAGAAGCTTCATGGTTGTCAAACTCCTAGGAAATTGTTGTGAGATATATCTTTTTTAAACAAGGAGGATCTCGTCCAATAGAAGCGACCGTTATTTAACACGTAGCGCATCTGCTCGTCGCCATGAAGGTAATGAGTTCTAATCACGGTTCAACACCACGTCATGACTGAAGTCGTTCTGCTGCTATGTCAGATGAGCATTATTAATGATTAGAGAAACGGGAATGCCTTGGCCCAAAACAGACACAAATCATTACCATGCACAGTTAGGACTTGCTGACAGAAAGGCTTTTATATATGGGTAATATTTGCTACTTTTATCGATCTTTATCGATTAATATCTTGACATGATGTTTTTTGTGGGACACCCCCAAGGGCCAACCCCCCCAAAAATAAAAAATCCCCCGCCACTTTTTAAATAATTATTTAAAATAGTGGTGGAGTGGGGGATCTCCAGGTAATAAAAGATGTAATTATACCTCTTGGGGCAACGCCCCTAGAGGCTAGGGGCGAAGCCGCTAGTATCTTAAAAAACAATTCATAGATGATAAATTTTATTTGTAATATAGGTATAGTTGCCTTTTTCCATGTAAAAGATAGAAAACTGCACATGCAAGTAGGCGCGTGCATAGACTTTGACTGGGTGTGGGCTAAGTTTAATAACGCCTAAGAGTTTTAAACTTACACTACAATACAATAACAAATGATAGGCCTGTTTATATTGTAATTGACTAAAGGTAAAATGTATACTGGCCTATCATTGGTCATTTGTATTGTATGACGTCATTTTTCATTAGGAACTATAAGCTGATTCAAAGCAGGGTGCGCAAAGCGTATATTTTATTATAATAATGGTTAATTCTAAAGGTTGCATTGGGTGGGGGAGGGGGGAGCTACATTTCATCATCCCCCATTATCTGTTTCCAAAGTGATGGCCTTCCCTGAATGCAAGTCAAGGTTATGAAATAAGGTTGAAAGAGAGAACCTTGAGTTATAGAATAAACAAGCTCAAAGGGTAGCCTGTTGAAATTTTAGGCCAACTGAAAGGGGTTAGTTCTATTATTTTTATCTATAATACAAAGTAGAATGTTGTCTGTCTGTCTGTCTGTCTGTCCGTCCGTCCCTTAAGATCTCGGTAACCACTGAACTGATCGGATTCTACTCTTCAGGGAAAATACCTACTGGTCCTGTGGTGGTTTTAGGCTATTTTCTTGGGGGGTGGGACACCCCCAAAAACAGATAAATCCCCACCCCCCCCATTTTTTTTATTTTGTTGAAGATTTCCTTGGTCCTGTTTTTTTGCTGAAGATTTCCTTGGTCCTTTTACGAATTTCGCCTTAATTTTTTTATAACCTCTTGGGGCAAAGCCCCTAGAGGTTAGGGGCGAAGCCGCTAGTCCAATTATATATAGTAGTAAGCTTTTTGTTGTCTGTAGCGAAGGATCTCACTAACTGCTGAACCTATTTTGTTCTTCTTTACAGTGAAGCTTCTTATAGGTCCTAAGAAGGTTTATATCAATTTTGAGGTAGGGTATTTCCAAACTTCCGAAATAAATGGCTCCTAGAACAAAAATTCTCTAGATGCTTCCAGGGGCGTAGCTGATAGTTTACGTCATTGTGATAAATTTGATTAGTCTCAAGTGTCATATTGTCTACTAGTAGCTACGCCTCTAGTATCAAGGCGATTATCATTCGAAGGGAGTGAAAGGGGACAAAGAACAATTTAATATTCCGAAATGAAATAACTTGAACCATCAAATGACTTCGAAGCCTTCCTTTTTCAGGGTGTTTCATTAGAAATGTTTTTTTAAATCTTCCCAGCCAGAAAGTAGCGTCACTATCGTGCTACTATAGCGCACGATATCGTGTAGCAATCGAGCACGAGTTCTTACGATATCGCTAAATAGTCGTCCAATGCACATCGACGATATGTTACGATAAATGGTCGAAAAGGTACTTAGAGCTGCGCGATACACCTACGAACTCGTAAGCGATATCGTAAGTATCGCGCGCGATGTCGTACCAAAATCGTAAATAAAAAGTACATTAAAAAATTTATTTAACATCGTGTAGTTTTAGGTAAGGAAATGGTTACGTAAAACAACAATATTCATAACATAAACTAATTGTACTTTCCATACAGAAAGAGAGAGAGAAAGAGAGGGTGTTTATCTCTGTGTTTCCTCTGAAATTATAAGGGTGATTTGAAATCTTTTTCCATTATAATTATAATTGTGAGGAACTTAAAATTTCTTACATAATTTATCTTATTTTAATTGCGATTTAGACATTTTTGTACACTTGCTGTGGTTTAAAATGAAAATGATTAAAAAAAAAAAAATTTTCAATAAAAGACCATTAACACATTTTGATATTATGTTATACCAGTTTTTAATTTATTTTGTTTGAAAACAGAAAGATTTTAATTGTCTATACAAAGTAATGTGAATACCTAGTGGCCAATTTATAAACTATATTTCTCACACAATGATTTTGAAATTGTTGGTTGTGTGTCTGTTTGTATGTGTGTGTTGACGAAACATAAAATGCGAGATACATACGATAGTCACGGTTTTTACTACAAATTCGAATTAATCTCTTTAAAATCGTAAATTCGATTTTTGCTATAATATAGTAAATATCTCCTTTCGATTTTCCTTACGACGTTTCTGGCTGGGTTAATTATACATAGAAAATAATAGTTATTTCTCCCATCGTATTATAATCGGCTTTCCGCAGATATAGAATGTACAATTATGAGATTAAAACTAGTTTTTTTAGCCCCGAGGTGCCGAAGGCACCGGCTAAAAAAAATGGTTTAATCTTATGTTTGTACATTTTTATATTCGAAAAAAATAATAAATGTCGTCTTGATTTATAAACCGGCCAAACCAAATATTCTCTGTTTACTTTTAACATTTCTGCTAGGATTGACACAAATAATTATATAATCAATAAAACTAAAAGTACAATTTTCGTGTTTTTCAACAAAACATATGATTAATATTATTATTATTTTAGTGTTAAACGTTATTAAACAATTTTAAATATGAGGCGAACAGTTATTTATAGGTTTCTCTTGCTAACAAACGGCCGGGGTTCGAAATTCGACAAAACCTTTCATGATAAACAAGAATCATTAAGTCCAAAAATGACATTAAAGATACCAGAAACTTTTCTATAGTTGGACCATTTAGCCCTCGTGAATTAAACCATTTCAAAGAGGTCTAAATTAAAAAAAAAGTCTGTTATATTTTGTTTTATATGAAGGTGTAAATCAAACTTAACTTAAATTAAATTTTAATATATAGGGGATGTAATTATTGTAATAGCCTAAAACCAACCCAAAACATCCATAAAGCTTACCTGAAAAGTTCATCAAATCAGTATTTTACGAGATCTTTAGCCTCAAATTAAAACCATAAAAAAAAACTTTAGGTAGTACTTTTTAAATATAGGACTAGCTGCTGCGCTCCTAATTTATTTAGGAGCTCTGTACGTATTCGGAAGGAGTAGGAAAATAGCCTAAAACCAAACCCAAATATTAGAATTTAATAGCATAAAACACTACAAGACGATTTTACAAAATATAAGACTCAATATATTCAGTAGTTATCGAAATCTTAAGCTACAAACATAAAAAAAACATTACTACTTTATAGGATAGTGAAAATGAGCAGTATGGAGGCGTTGATGGAGCGAATCCGCTCGCGGGTAGATTTATCCAAAACCCTGTTGGACACCGCCAAAATAGTCAGAATTGGACTCGCGGACAAAAGACATTCTTTGGACATAGAGGTGGGAATTTTGGGTGGCCTAAATCTTTTAGGGGAGAGTGGGGTTGAATTTCGATTTTATATTTTAATATTTACCGAATGGACATTAGAATGTAAGTTAAATAGGTACCTACCCAAGTTTTTAAACCAAGTTATTTTTTCTTTTACTTAAGAATTTCTTAAATTTTTATTGGTTTCTAAGCTATTAGTGTCCTAACTTTTCAATCAATAACTTCAATATACCAAAGGTGTAATTTTGTTTGTCTTCAGTAAGGGATGTATATACATTTTTCGATGATTGGTTTGTCCCTTAAGATCCCTGATTTTTATATCATGTCGAGTTTATATATACCCGAAAGTTTTCCGAGATTAACATATTTGCATAACCAAAAAAGAAACATCAGCAAATAATATTCTTAATTTTTTTACTACTTATATGTTCACATTTCTTGTCTTATTTTTTTTAAAGAAAACACTAGAAAATAATTTTCAGTCGTTCTATGCAGTAGATTATAATATGATTTTTATCCTCCTCAGTAAGATACATGTGTGCCTGTCCGAATGAATTTTTGCTTATCTTGGCCATTTTTCTTTGGGTGTATTTTAAACTTAGAAAATAAATTCTAGACGTTCTATGGCCTATGGGGTATGAAAACTTTTATAAAAACTAATCTTCTTTCTACCTAATGTTTTAGGATAAGGAAATCTATCGGAGTTGTTTGGACAAGTTGCAAGCATCTATAACTGTTCGTACAACATCTGGACTCATGGAGAAGCTAGAAACTATTGCTCGTCAGGTATTTACGATAGATACTATGCAATACCGAAATTTTGCCTTTGCCTTTTTATAATGTCAAATGGATGTCAGGCAAGAAAGGGCATATCCACGACATGCATTTACCTAAATATAGAATTTGTTATACCAGTAGGTACTTTTTTCTTTTAGTTTAAATTGTTTCTTAACTGAAAATGGCCAGGAAAATAATGCTACCAATCATTTTGTTTTCATTTTTAGATGAATCTTGAAAGTATCCAAAACTGTCAACCTCCTGTTAACCATCTCTTCATTCATTCTGAAGTTTTCTACATTGATGTCGTCATAGGTTATGTTCTAAATAAAATTATATTTTAAAAAGGATTCTTTACTAAAAAATATTGTAAAGAGTACCTAAAAGTTAATTAAATTTTTTAAAAGTTGTCTACAAGAAGCTCCCCTAATCTAATTGTTAAAAATATCTTTTTAAAAAATAAGATAAATATTACTGAGGTAAAATAAACCTACTTAGGTATATGTCTTGCTTTACAGATGTTTTGAAATAAAAAAGTAAAAGAAACCTTTGTTTGAATTAAAGTTTAAGCGGTTTCCTTACTCACAGTTAAGGATTTAAATGTTTCTTTAAATTTGGGACACCTGCCGTTCTTGGTACAAACTTTAGGTACCTAATATTGAGCAAATCTCCTGTTAAAAAGGGAATGTTAATATTTTGGAAATCCAAGGAGCTCTTTACACCGATACCTTATTATAATTAATTTTGAACATACTTTTTATTAGACAACAACGGTGTGGTGATGAGTGTCAGTATTCACCATCAATCCAATCATCCTGCTAAAGGTATGTCAGTTTCTTGTATTACTAGCGTAGCCATTAGGTTACGTCTTCCACCATTTTATAATTTTTCAAATACTGTCCTTGTGTGTGCAGGTTTATCTTAATGTTTAAACTATGATATATTTTTATTTATTAATTATTAGCGGCTACGCCCATACTTTCTATGGGCTGTTATATTCACCCAATTGTTATAAGTATAACGTTCGTTTTATAGGTTACTTCAACTATATAAAATTACATAATAATTATAAAAAATTGAAGGTTATTAGTTCTTTTTATAATCTACGTAAGTACCTATTCTCTATAAATAAACTTCATGAAACTATTCCTGTAATTTTAAACAAATATATTTTAATTAAGGAGGAGTATCATACGTGCAAAATTGTCCTGAAATTGTGGAATGTCTCAAGAACAAAGATTTTGATCTTTTTGTCAAACACCTAGAGGTAAATATTGTTGTATCAACTACTGATAGGTCTCTCATGTATAAGGATGAGATACGTACATAGGACAGCAGGGAATATTCTAATATGTTAACTGAGTTTTAGACCTTAAGGAATTCATATAATTTATGTGGTAATTATTAAAATATATTGAATAATACTTAGACAGGCAAGAAAAGCCATTAAGCGAAAAATAAATTGAAATTAAAATCATAATACTAATTCTTCTTATAAACTCCTATGATTTCTTTTTTAAAAATCTAGATATATTTTGATATTTAGGGACTTAATGCTGTTTACAATTGTGGCCTCACTGAAAAGTCAAGAGCATGGCAAGGTATACCTAGTCATTTTTACTATTACATACCTACCTAGTAAGCATAAAGTGTAACGCGTACATTATTAGTTAGGACGATATATTATTTATTAATATGGCTTAAGTTTCTTTTTTATTTACTTAATGTCTGGCTCCTTGCGTTAAACAGACGGACATCATTACGGTGCATTTTAATGACTTTCAGATAAAGGTCGATCAATTAAAAGAAAAGCGGAAACAACATAAATATTGAAAGAAAACTAGAGTGACGGTCAAACAGACAAACAGACATTTTAGATTAGCTTTGCTACTACATTGACGTGGAAGAGGTTAAAAAACTGTATGTCCCCACCTAGTGGATCGTATGTCGACTTTTAAATGGGTCTTTGAATAATTCAGCCTATAGCGTTGGAAATATTAAAACAGCCAAGTCGGTATTAAAGAGTAGAAAACAATTTGATAGCAGACGAAAATTTTTTATCTATACTTATTTATTGCTACTACACACACCTTTGTAGTGCTGTATAACTTGGAAGAGGATGTAGCCCGTCTTTACAAATCTCAACAGCAGTCTCATTCTTGGCCAAAAGACATCAACCAGGTATTTTTCAACTTTTCTATATTCTGATTCATTTTTCAGGCTGCTATTAAAGATTTTGCCCAGATTTCACTAAGAGGGGGAGTTTTAACACTTTTGAGTACAGGATTTGTCTTAGGAGTGAGAAATTAGGTTATTTGGTAAAAAAAAATTATGGATTTGGCCTCCAGGTTTGTTTTTAAGTTGACCTCTAACTCTCAAACTAGATTTTTTTCCTGCGCCAAAAATTGTCATCCCTTGTTTGTATGAATACCTATGATATATTTTTTTAGATAATCCACAAAACCCGATACGGCCTAGTAGAGGAACGAGCCGGTGGACTGCCCATGAAACTGAGAATATTTCTGGCTCCCTTCCAGCTGATTGACGAGAAGAATAAGAAACTATATACGCTTAACGAGTCTACTTTAATTACCAAAGATCTAGGTAAGTAATTAGTGTATACAAATAGGACTTTTGGTGCATTTATATCAAGATTGAATTCAAGTAAATTAAGTAACCCCTATCTCTTATTTTGAAATAGATTTAAATTAAGTAGGGGCGGTTTTTTCATATGCCAAAGGGGGCCTACACCTGCGGTTTTTCCATATCTATTATATATAACCTAACCTAACCTGTAATAAACAAATTAAAAATTACCTCCTCTCCTTATTATCAATCGATTTCAAAATAGGGTGAAAGGGGTTTTTCCTCAACAAGGCACGTTAAGTGAAATCTTGAAATATCCAATAAAGGTACTAAGAAAGAGAGGTAATGTCTGATTGAGCCAATAGGAGAATCGCATGGGTACATACATTTAATCTCATTGGTTGAAATTGTGTACATATTTTGTTACGAATGCATGTTTTTTTTTCATTTCATACATAGATAAAAGTCAGCTGTAAACCGTATATTTTCTTAGTAGAAAGCTTTGCGGAATCAGACTTAATTGCCCAAAAATTTCGTTTTAAATTTGAAAGCTTCAAACAGAGGTGGATTCTTTAAAAAAAAGTTAGGCTGGCTACTCGCTGGTGAGGCAAAATTATTTATGTGAAAAATCCTCAAAAATCGCATTAAAAAATTTACAAAAACTAAATAAAATCTTAAAAGGGTTATTAACATATGATTTTGTTTAATTTTGTAGATTTTTAATGTGCTTTTGGATAATTTTTCACAAAAATAATTTTGCCTCACTATCGAGTAGCGAGTCTATAAATTTTTAAAAGCTTGAGTCGAAAGTAAACAATACTTTTGTCTGCTAGAAATGTTCCTTCATAGATTTGACGAAAAAAGGGTTTAAAATATGCTTCTATTCTTATATTTCTATTAAATATCCATTTATTCTCAAAAAAAAACAACAGGGAACCAATTTGTTTATGCTTTTTAATAAAAATCATAACTGAAGTAACTCTGTCATAATGAATTTTATTTTCATTAGGTATGGCTCTAAGTGTCGGGATCGAGTCCTGTAACACTGAACACATTCTACCCCTTACACAAGCAATTTCTAATAAAGGTAACTCTAAACCTAAACCTGAACCAATAATCATTATCATAATGAAATCAAAGATGACAACATCCATACAAACGAAGTTTAACAAAAGAGAAAGTAGAAAAACAATATTGATTCATGTTCATGATATGCTTGGGAAGAGGATATTGATTACAGAGATGCTTTGCTTTTAACATCGCGTACCCTATGGCCCAAGGAATCACTCTTGAATAAAACAAGATAGTAGACATGTAAAATCATTATAAAGTTTTCTGTTTATAGAGTTTCTACTAACTCCTTCAAAATTTGTGATTTATTTTCACTCGAATTGTCTTTTGAAGTTTGAAATTAATAGGCCGATTCATTTATGACTAAATGATTATAGTTATCCATCATTGACAGATATAAAAGCAGCTTGAATATATCATAATATATTCTTAAGTTATTTGTTAAGTTTAAGGAAGAAATCTTTAACTAAAAATAATATTTATAAATATATACCTATAGGTGAAGAATTAAATCTTGGAACTCAAAACTGTGCCTCAATGCCAGCATATTTTATTCTGTCTGCTGGAAAACCTATTCCCCTGTCAACAGCTACCATCGATCATATTGGTAAGCAGAACTTTTACGCCTACCTTTACACCTTTTTTGTGAATAAAATTTTTATATAATTATACTTTAATTGTAGGGATAAAAATGTCTTTAAATAAGAATTCAAAAGTTAGCATTAGATTAAGTGCATTTGAAATTGAAAATAAAGAAAGAAAGATGATGAAACCTTTCAATATTTAGGATTAACATGACCTCAATATTGGTTTAAAAGTGTAAAAATTTTGGTACGAAAGGACTTTTTTATGTTCTAAGCAGTTGAATTTCTTAGGATAAAGCTTTGCACGGGAAAATTTTATTTTATAAAAATTTGGGCGCCCGTATTATGGTATAAAATGACTTGATTTAACCAAAATTCTTCGTCCGCTAGAAGTTCCTTGCTAAGATGAACAGATTAATGTGTCTAATTGACCATCTCAGTAATAAATCTATATTGAACAAGGATGACAACATCCATAAGTAGCGAAGCACAAAAATTATGTATAAGAATTTAAAGATTAGTTGTCAAAAACATGTATATTGGGGAAAAATCACGAAACCTTTGTTTTTAATTTTTTAATACTTATATATCAGTACTATGACTAATAGACTGACGGTCAAAGTAAATTACATACTGGATGATCAAAACAACGGAAAATTTAATTTTGATATTTTTAACTGACAAAATTTTGAAATCGGACCAGAAACACCAAAGATGTGAGGAAAAATGTGAAAAATATAAAAATAGTCAAAAACCTGACCGCCATTGATATTTTCTTGAAAAAACAGGAAATTTAATTTTGATATCTATACCTAACTGAAAAAGTTTTGGAAATCGGACCATAAACACCAAAGGTATGGATAAAAATGTAAAAAATACAAAAATAGCCTAAAACTTGCTTAAAGGCAGTATGACTATCATAGTTGTTTTCTGGAAATGACAGGAAATTTTATTTTGATATCTAAAATTGAAAAAAATTTGAAAATTGGACCATAAACACCAAAGATATTGAGAAAAATGGGAAAAATACAAAAATAGCCTAAAACCTGCGAAAAGCGGTCCGACCGCCATTGATGTTTTATAGTTAATTGGGCTCCTTAATAATGGGAATGTTGTCAAAATTTTTTAGTCTTTTATCTTTTATAGGAGCCGAGAAAATCACGTTTCCCCCAAACTAAGACAGGCGGACAGACGGACATTTCAAATTATAGAGTAGCATCACTACTAAAAATGAATATTATAGTGAGTAGAACTGGAGTTAATTTCGGCGAGGATTCAGAAGTGGCCTCAGTATTCAGTCTTATCAGCAGGCAAGAGAGTAAAGGATCATTAGACTCCAGAAATAATAGAGGTAATAACTATTAACCATTAATATATCATGGACATGCGAGAAATGAATAGATATAGGGGTAGGAGGTGTTTGACTACTTAAAGATAGAGGGGACAATGGGCTGTTTATTACACTAGTCCTTAAAGTTTTATAATAACGTTTTCTTATTCGTTGGCTTAATAATTTGGGGACCCTTAATGGATTTTGATTTTTTGGTTTATGAAGTTGAGTGTTCAAAACGTTTCATCCACATATCTACAGAAAGAATAATTTTGTGTATCATTATTGGGAATTTACATCAATTTATCGGCTTTTGTCTTAGCCCTTTAGATCTTTGACTCAAAGGTCATAGAAGGCTTAAAATTCATAGGTACAACTACATAGCTTCATATAAATATGTTTTATTGGTTTTATTATATGACAATTATTACACACAGGAAACTAACTTAAATTCACATTAAAAACACTCAGACTGATACATAAATAAATGTTTTAGTATAGATGTATAATCCAGTGGTTGAGATTTTTTTCGTCTGCTATCAAATTGCATTTTGTTCTTTTGTAGGGAATCGGCTGTATTTATATTTCCTAGAGGACTCGGGGACACTCGAGGGGGGAGCTGAATTTTATAACCCAATTTTTTTTATTTTAGATTTAAAAAGAAAAAGTACCTACCTAAACAATTTTTTTGTAGCGTTTTTTTTTCTTTCTCATGGCTATTTCTCTTTGGTGGGTGGTGGTACCCTCCCCAAAAATAGTTATAAACCTTCCCTATAAGACCTATAAGAAGCTACCCTGTAAACCATTTCCGTTAAGCGGTTAGCAGATCCTTCGGTAAAGACAAACACACAAACAGACAAACATTCTGTTACTTTATTATCTTTGATGGAAATTATAGACCTTGTTGTTTAAATAAGAAAAATAAAACTTACAAATACTTGTAAAAATTGTAAAGGATTGAGACATTGTTTGTTTTTGCAATAAACTTGTTTATCTTTGATTACAACAAAATATAGAATAACAATAAATAGTTTTATTAATATTTCGTTTGTAAATGTTCTATGTATTTACTAATGCAGCTTACTATAGAGCTAGTTTCTGTTTGTCCGTATATATGAAAGGGTTATTTAACAATAATGGGATTAAAGATGAAGGTCTAAATGTTTTGGTGTAGATTCTTCTAACTATATGGTATGTTTATTTGTGTACTGCTTAATTTCTGCTTTAATTCGCTTTTTTTTATTTTCAAATATGATCAATAATGATAGTCAGCCAACCATCTTTTTAATTAAAGGGCATGCCATGAAGGCCTATAAGTGACGTTGGCTGTCAAACTGCTTTTTGTTGAAATATAACATGCTGGCTTTTGTGAACATTATTGTTCTTGTCATTATATTTCAATTAAGGTTTGAGACTCGTAGTATATAAAAAATGCATTGATTTGTATAAAGTTATTTATTTACATACAAAATTTAAAAATATTTCAAATAAAATCTTTTTTTAGATGTCGCTTGTCTTTTATGAATATCAAATTATTTGAAATTTAAATGTCATGAAAAATATTTTGTTTTTATCACATTTTAGAAACTAGATTATTTGCAATTTTTTCACAGAAGCTGCTCAACTAGTGTTATATGACGCAGGGATCTTAAGGGATAAGACAATGGCCGATAAATTGATGTTTATGATACACAAAATTACACCTTCTGTAGATTAAAATTAGTGGTTGAAACGTTTGAATACTCAAGTTAATAAACCAATCAATCAAAATTCAGTAAAAGTCCTCAAAGTTGTTAATGTTAAGCCAACGAATAAGAAAACGTTTTTATAAAACTTTTTGGACTAGTGTAATTGACAGCCTACTCTAGTTATGATCGACAAAAACATTGCATTTTTATCATGACATCGATTTTTGTTAATGTCACGTTACTTCACACTGCTTGTTCATTTTAAATGCAAGTGTAGGAAGTATTCCAAAGTTGCCATATTATTATACACAAGCTAGCGGATACGCATCTAGCATATGGAGGATTTTTGTTCAAAGAGGTAGTGGGGTGCAGAAAAATAGTCTAAAACCTAAGATTTAAATCTGAAAATTAAATGGCCCAAAACCATCATCCTAGGACCTAGGTGAAGCCTTCTTACATTGGAGAACTCAATCGGTTCTTTATTTATCGACTAAAAAACTTTATATTATAGGATATATGTATCAGGGTCTCTCACTGTCTTCTCTGTATGAATGTATAACCGCTAAGATCTCTTATACGGCTTAACCGATCGTTCTACAACTTTTTTAGGCTACTTGGAGGGTAAGTTATAGCCTCTCAAAATAACCATCAGGAGTATTTTTGTGACTCATTTATTGTACATACTATTTAATAGTCTTTGCTGATTTATAAGGGGGGGGGGGGGTTTAATGCAACCATCTCGTAATCAATGTATAAATGGCACTTAGAATTCGAATTTTGATCTGAAATTTTGCATGAGTAATCCTTGGTAGGTCTATTTTCCCTAAATCGAACAAAAAGTTGGAAAAGTAGCGGCTAAAGGCTTGCGGCTCATCCGTTTAGCCATTTGTTGGGTATTTTCAAGCGAAATCCATCACGAAACCTCTCTCCACATAATGCTCCTTTCCGATCCAAAACGTTTTCAAACGGTTCTAGTCGGTAGTTGCTGGTACTAGAAATCTAAAAAATGTTTTTTTTGTATCATTTCACATGATTTAAAGCAAAAATATGTTTCAAAAAGTTGATTTCTACGTAATTTATGACAGATTTGCCCTAAAAATAGCCAAAAAATGGCTAAACGGCTGAGCCGTTAGCCATTACTTTTTCAACTTTTTTTTGATTTAGGGAAAATAGACCTACCAAGGATTACTCATGCAAAATTTCAGATCAAAATTCGAATTTTAAGTGCCATTTATACATTGATTACGAGATGGTTGCATTAACCCCCCCCCCCCCCCCTTTGTTTTGTAGGTCTGTTTGTGACATTACCTGACCAGCAGCACTGTTACTTCCTGGCGGATACGGAAGAAATTGATGCAAGATTAGTCAAAGCTATTCCTTTCAGGTTATTATCTTGTTATTTAATCAGCGCTTTCCCTTAAGTGGCTGGTTGAGCACTGATAGGCGAAGGGGGATTCTTACCCTACCAATTTAAATTGTAGCTATAAAAAGAAAACGTTTCGGCACCCTGTAAGAATTTTAAGAATATTTTTGGGTGATATCTTTTTGGAGGATGGTTGGTGGTCCCCTCCCCCAGAGTAGCTATAAAACTTCCCAGGACCTATCAGTTTAGCGGTCATTGAGATACTTTGGTACAGATAGACAGACACACACAGATCCTGTTACTTTTAAATAAACTAAAGACTACCTATTTAATTATCATATATTCAGGCATCCCAGCCAAGTTGGGGATATTGTTGACGCAGTAAGACGACAAGCAATATTCAACAGTTTAATTGCTTCTTGTGTGAGAGCCAACAGCTTGGAGGATGTGGATACCAGCACTATGTTTGAGATTACTTGTCTTGATCCTTTTTGTCAGGTTAATACATTTATTACTAGCATCAATGGTTGTATAATTACTTGGATCTTACACCAGATTTTCATCTTCTTTAATAAAAGGAGCTCTATAGCGGGCTAAAATAACGATCACCCCCATCCCCCTCTTTTACCCCACCCTCTTTCCTCCTACTGGATTAACGGCATGACCAATAAATGCGGGTGGAAATTGCAACCTAAATTGACGACATTTTTCTCCTATGATATTATTCCACGTATATTCTACATGAATTCTAGCACATGACTATCCATCTAAAACCCACCAACCTCACCCCAATTAACATTTGGAAAAAAAACTCGCAACTTCTTAAAATTGAATGGAACTAGACAACACACTGTGGCCACACACACACAAACTATCCACCTACATATAATCTATTTATCAGCTTGTCAGGTGCTTTCCCTTAGAGGTCCTGTTCAGAACTGAGCACCTAACCCCTTATTTTTAAAGTAAATTATGATTGAAATTAAAGTTGGGGGGGGGGGGGAGGCGGTTATGGTGTATCAAATAAAACCAAACCTAACCCCCCTTATTTTCAATTAATTTCAAAGAAAGGTTTCAGTGCTCAACAGAAATTTTGAGTGAGATGAACCCATGTATCAAAATAATAGTGTGTGTGACTAGGTACCTAGTATTTTTTTTTACTTTTTCTTTTTCTAAACAAAAATTGAAAGTCCCCCTCTGCCACATCAAGTGCCCCTAGAGGCCTCTAGAGGGGCGTAACCGCTAGTCTTAAATAAGTTAATGGGACTTTTTGTTGTATTATACTCTTTTTGTTGTATTATATTCCTTTTCTACCTTTTCCATATTAATGTACCAGAACTTGGTTTATTGTATGGCTTCTCATAATTCTTGTAAATTAGAAAATAAACATTTTTGTGTGTATGATATATATTGAAGCCGGAAGTATGTAGGTGTGAGCGGAAAGATCTCGCTAACTGCCATACTCGGTTAGGGTGGGTTATAATGAGGAGAGAGCTAATCATATTCATAACAGTAAAGTATAGCAAAGAAAAAGTAAACGACTTGTTTTATTTTTTGGTCAGTCTATTTGTAAATTGTCTAAATTTTCACACAAAACATTCAAACCAATATTATACTTCTTTCCATACAGGTTTATATACAAAACAGCATAATTTTATTTCTCTATGTTTCTATTTTATACTATATTTATCTTTTAAATTTGTAAAATACCTTGATTCTTTTAAGATAAAGCAAAAAGGGATATATTCTTGAACTCATGGCTCGGGAGCCGCTTTTTTTATTACAGCTTTATTAGATTTTTTTAAAAATTGGCTACGGCTGACTAGCCTTAAAACTCGTGGGTGCGGGTGAAAAAAATATCCGACATGGGCTTCATTTGATTATCTTTAAAGTTGCTGATGGTTGTCCTTGAATTTGCGGTTTTGTGTAAAAAAAAATTTTCAAAAGATTTTTTGTTACATTGCATTGTAAGACAAGCTATGGAAAGTAATTCTGTTATATTTCAGTTGGAAATGTCAAATGAATGATTCAATGTGTCATCTCACAAATAGTGGAATAATATATTAGAATAATATTATTGGAATATGTAGTGATTTTTTTTTGTTTAAAATCTGTTTTTGTGTGTATATAAAGATAACTAGTGACCATTAGAATCCAAACTTAAAAATTAAGTTAAAAAAAAAACTAGGTAAAAAAAATTATGTTTAAAATGGATCGACTGCATTGTTACAGAAATCGCCTTGCAAAGTACAATGTTCTCTAAAAAAAGTGAAACTCGCAGCCGGATAAAATAACGATACCCTTTACCCCATTCTCTCCACGCCTACTAGATGAACGAACTGACTAACAATTGAGTTCCATGTTAGCAACCTCAAGTTAAGAATATTTTTTCACCTGTTAAAATATCCACGTATATTCTATATCCATTAACACACATAGTCGTACAATCATCCTTTTTGTTTTAGAGTTTAACTATTGGATTTGAACACGAAGATGACTTGGCTACAGTTGAAATTAATCTCGTTGATGTTACACAACCAAGGTGGGTTCTGTTGTCAAAATTATTAAGGAACTGACATCCATAAAAGTGAAGCTCAAAAAATTTTTTTTAGAACAAATGACAATTATAGAGTTGCTTCGCTTATAAAAGCAGTACCTTGTTGATCATTGAATTATTATTTAAAAATTCAGATGAATAGGATAGGTAGGTAATATTTTCGTAAAAAAATTGTTGTCAAAAATTTTGTAAAGCATATTTTAATTGGACGTACGTTCTTTATGGCAACGGTAATAGAGTTGCTAAGTAAAGATCACTTTTCAAATAGCTGAACTTGTCAAACTTATAACAAAAGGAGGGAGTGGGCATTAGGCTGTTTATTACACTAGTTCTTATAGGTTTTTTATTTGTTGTCTTAACAACTTTGGGGACTTTCATTAAGTTTTTTTGTTATTAAGTTGAATGCACAAACGTTTCAACACTATTTGAAATGTACAGTAGAGTAAAATTTGTGTATTATCATTCGCGATGTACATAAATTGATTGGCCTTTATCTTATCCCTTGAGATCCCTGAATCTTTTATGTAATTAGATGTATAGTTTACCTGAAAAGCAAGGGTCTAGATGATAGTATGGAAAGATTATACAATATATATTAAGATGTACTGTGTACCTGAAGAATAAAGGTCTAGATGATAATATGGAAAGATTATACAATATATATTAAGATGTACAGTGTACCTGAAAAGCAAGGGTCTAGATGATAGTATGGAAAGATTATACAATATATATTAAGATGTACTGTGTATCTGAAGAGCAAAGGTCTAGATGATAGTATGGAAAGATTATACAATATATATTAAGATGTACTGTGTATCTGAAGAGCAAAGGTCTAGATGATAGTATGGAAAGATTATACAATATATATTAAGATGTACTGTGTACCTGAAGAATAAAGGTCTAGATGATAGTATGGAAAGATTATACAATATATATTAAGATGTACTGTGTACCTGAAGAATAAAGGTCTAGATGATAATATGGAAAGATTATACAATATATATTAAGATGTACAGTGTACCTGAAAAGCAAGGGTCTAGATGATAGTATGGAAAGATTATACAATATATATTAAGATGTACTGTGTATCTGAAGAGCAAAGGTCTAGATGATAGTATGGAAAGATTATACAATATATATTAAGATGTACTGTGTACCTGAAGAATAAAGGTCTAGATGATAATATGGAAAGATTATACAATATATATTAAGATGTACTGTGTACCTGAAGAATAAAGGTCTAGATGATAATATGGAAAGATTATACAATATATATTAAGATGTACTGTGTACCTGAAGAATAAAGGTCTAGATGATAATATGGAAAGATTATACAATATATATTAAGATGTACTGTGTACCTGAATAATAAAGGTCTAGATGATAATATGGAAAGATTATACAATATATATTAAGATGTACTGTGTACCTGAAGAATAAAGGTCTAGATGATAGTATGGAAAGATTATACAATATATATTAAGATGTACTGTGTACCTGAAGAATAAAGGTCTAGATGATAATATGGAAAGATTATACAATATATATTAAGATGTACTGTGTACCTGAAGAATAAAGGTCTAGATGATAATATGGAAAGATTATACAATATATATTAAGATGTACTGTGTACCTGAAGAGCAAAGGTCTAGATGATAGTATGGAAAGATTGCAGACAGGTGCAACAAGAATTCTAGGCAAATCTTTGTCTATCCCAATCACCATGAGGCAATTGTCATTTTGAATTTGACACAGGAAAAACTTTTGTTACCTTATTGAGTACTAGCGAATAAGCCCCTAGAGGCCCTTAATGAACTTGAGGAAAGAGGGTGAGGGGGGGAGTTGAACCTACACTATCAGTTTTTGAAAGAATTAGTAAAAAAAATTCGGGGTTGGGGGATGGAGATACCCTTGCCGAAAATATTTTATTATTTCCCTGGATCTACTAGATGGTTTCCTGTAAAGGAGAATCATATTAGCTCAGTGATAGTAAGATCTTTGGCTACACCCAGTCAAACAGACATCCTGGTCCTTTCATTAACATTTATGAAAGAGGTAGGATGTCTGTGTTTGCTTGTCTGTCTTATCGAAAGATCTCGGCAACCGTTGGACCAAATTGGTTCAGAAGTTTTACACAAAATCCACTATGATTAAAATAAGCTATTAGTTCCCCTGTAACCAAAATGACAATTGTCCTAATCAGATATATCCTGAAAAACAGCAAAGATCCAAGCCTATCCAAGCATGTTAAAACAGGTAATTCAACTTCATGCTCTAGATAATGAAATAGTATAGATGTATAATCGGACAACTATCTGGATCCAGCTGTAAAGGACCTTTTTCGTCTGCCAGCAAATTGCTTTCTGCTCTTTACGCTATTGGTTGATTTTTAAAGACACTATACAAAGTCGGCACAGGGTCCTTGAGAAGGGGACATACAGTTATTAAATCCATTCCCCCTTATTGTGTTTTACTCTAATCTCTAAATAACTAGCTGGTACTTTAAGTTAGAAATATACTTGGAAAAAAATTAGGCCTGACTTCACATCAAAAATGAGACTTGAGGGGAAAAAATACAAAAAAGTCAAAAAAAAGATAAGGTTAAAAGTACCTGTAATTTTAATATTTTAAAATCCTACATGATATGTCTTTATAAAAATTAGAATATTAAAATTAAAATTATTTCAAATTAGGTCATATTTTGTACTGGGGATCCCTACAGGCTAGGATTAGGGTACCACAGGTGTAAGCCCCTCAAGGTTTGGGCACAGGAAAAAACAACACATGATCCCCACCCCTTTTTCAATTTATTTCAAATATAAGAGGTGAAAGCGGGTTTCAGTGCTCCATACCCTTTAGGCACTTTGAGGGAAAGCACCCATTTTGATATGCTAATCAATCTATCTTAAATCTTGTACTTATAATATATTTAGAATATGATAGTGGAAATACAGGCAATGAAAGTAATTACACTGGAGGCAATCAAAATATGCATCACTCAACATCTGACAGTAACAAGACAGGATCTGAATCCTCCTCCAATAAATCAGATTCCTCCAGGTCCAGCTCTGGCAACTCTGGAAGCTCAGGTAAGAAAACTGTTGGGTTTGATAAAAAATTTCCTGTTTATTAACTTTAACTTTGCATGATATTTCAGTTTGAAAATCTATAATTTCTGCACTTATAAACGTAAAATTAATGTTTTCACCTACTACAACATTTACTCAGAATCTCTAGTCCTTATCATACTTGATTTTATGTTAACTCATCTATGAGTTTGGGCAGGTTATCTACTATTTTAATTGATGATTGATTTACTTAATATTCTTTCTTGCTATTCAAAGTTTTTCACAATCTTTAATTGATTTTCTTAAAAATTCTTTATTTTACTTTTTAAAATTTTTAGCTGGAAAAGTAAAGAAAGAGAAATCAGACTATGACAGCAGAGATTCTCACCACTCATTGTCTGTCTCCAGAACCAGCCAGGGCAAGATGAGGCCTCCTGTAATTCCTGATTCAGGTATACCCAGATAGATAGCTTTATAGTTAAGTTAGATAGATATATACATAGTCAAGATCATCTTACACTCATTGTCTGTCTCCAGAACCAGCCAGGGCAAGATGAGGCCTCCTGTAATTCCTGATTCAGGTATACCCAGATAGATAGCTTTATAGTTAGATAGATAGATACATAGTCAAGATCATCTTACATTCATTGTCTGTCTCTAGAACCAGCCTGGGCAAGATGACACCTCCTTTAATTCCAGATTCAGGTATACCTAGATAGATAGTCAAAATTCTCACCACTCTTTGTCTCTAGTATTGAATATATAGTAATACTGTATTTCAAACAAAGGTCATGCAATTAAAGGGTTGGATATCTATTAACTGTTACTTAACCTTAGATAAAAATAGTTTATTTTTGGTGAAAATTATTTCATTACATTTTAGTGAAGAAAATCAAGACAGAAAGTGGCCTTATTGTAAGAAAAACTGGTGGCGGCCAGGATGTTGTTCCTGGCATTTCCATCTCTAGAATATCCTCTCATGATATGAAGCCTAAACTATCTCCACAACAATCTAGCAAACCTGTTTCAAATAAGGTAATAGTGAATGTAACTATATATATTTAAATCTAAACCGTGTAATTTCATTATTTACCATTAATATTAGGGAAGGAAGGAACATTGGCTGGTACCCAAAGTTTTATAACCACGTTATCTTATTCCTTGGCTCAAAAACTACTTTAATTGAATTTTAATTGTCAATATTATCTCGGTATTAATATTTAGGAGGGTGGTATCCAACTATTTGTATCTAGATTCTATAACTACTATTATATTTAGGAGGATTGTATTCAACTATTTGTATCTACGAGAGTTGGCTCGATATAACTATCTCGCTATTGGCTAGTTTCCTATTATGATCTTATAGAACAATTTTGTCGTCACCCTATAGGTTAGAAAATATAGAAACAAAATTTTAAGATAAGATAATTTTCTTGGTAAATACTTGCCCAAATTGGTTTTACATTTCTTAGAATCTTTAAAATGTATTGGCATGATTTAATAACCAATTTAAAATTTAATTTACTAACCTTTATAAACTGAAATTTTAATTTATACACTTTATTTCACTCTCTCTTTAGATTTTAAAAAAAAAGACAACATCAAATATGGTTTTGAAAACATGTTGTGTTCATCACAACATGTTGTAACATAAACAGAGGTAGGTTCTTATAAAAAGAATGCTGTGTTAATGCAGAGAAGGAAAAGAATGATGAGGGCAAGGGGAAATATTTTATTTCAATCTTGTATACTTTGGCATTTAAACTGAGACTGTAAAATATATATATATATGTCTTATGATTATATGGCTCTTTTGGTTAAGACATTAGGTTTCAGATATCAAGTCTCAACTGGTGTGGTTCAAGACCCATCACTGAAACAATATTTTGACATTTAAAATAAGACTGTTAAACAAATACATATTTCTCATAATGAAATAGCTCTTTTGGTTAAGGCATCAGGTTTCAGATATCTAGGATGGTGGTTCAAGACCCACCATTGAAACAATATTTTTTTCAATCTTATATACATTGGCATTTAAAAGAAGACTGTAAAACATATATTAATGTTTCATGGTGAGGTAGCTCTTTTGCTTAAGGCGTCAGATTTCAGATGTCAAGAATGGTGGTTCAAGACACACCACTGAAACAATATTATTTTCAATATTATATACTTTTGCATTTAAAATAAGACTGTTGAACACAAACATATGTCTCATGCTAAATTAGCTATTTTGGTTAAGGCAACAGGTTTCAGATGTCAAGGATGGTGGTTCAAGACACACCACTGAAACAATATTTTTTTCAATATTATATACTTTGGCATTTAAAGTAATACTGTTGAACATACATATATGTCTCATACTAAATTTGCTCTTTTGGTTAAGGCAACAGGTTTCAGATGTCAAGGATGGTGGTTCAAGACACACCACTGAAACAATGTTATTTTCAATATTATATACTTTGGCATTTAAAGTAATACTGTTGAACATACATATATGTCTCATACTAAATTTGCTCTTTTGGTTAAGGCAACAGGTTTCAGATGTCAAGGATGGTGGTTCAAGACACACCACTGAAACAATATTTTTTTCAATATTATATACATTGGCATTTTAATTAAGACTGTTGAACACTCACATATGTCTCATGCTGAATTAGCTTTTTTGGTTAAGGCAACAGGTTTCAGATGTCAAGGATGGTGGTTCAAGACACACCACTGAAACAATATTTTTTCAATATTATATACTTTGGCATTTAAAATAAGACTATTGAACACTCACTTATGTCTCATGCTAAGTTAGCTCTTTTGGTTAAGGCAACAGGTTTCAGATGACAAGGATGGTGGTTCAAGACACACCACTGAAACAATATTTTTTTCAACATTATATATTTTGTCATTTACAGTAAGTCTAAAACAATAAATCTACAAAACACACACACCCCTGTAGAGATTTGGAGGTTTGGTGAGAAAATAATTTGTTTTACCACTGATATTTGGTTTAATGGATGCAAGATTGAGTCTCACCAAAAACAAATTAAAAAAATATTTTAATATTTTAAGTGACTGTATAATGTATAATGTAAATGATTAAAAATATTTTAAAATTTTGTATTACTTATTATCTCAGACAGTGAAAATTAAATTTTGTGTTTGGGTAGTTTTGAACTGAAAACTCTCTGAATGGAACCTCAACTCTACCCCTGAGCTATGATGATAGAAATGGAAGAACTTGAAATTTTAAAGTATACTATAAGAAATAAGTTTTTGTATACATCGTCTATTTTCACAACTAATAATTGGACTCCAATATAGCTCATTTATAGAATGTTGGTTTCCTTATCCGTATGTCGCGGGTTCGAAGCTCTCCGAGAGGGGCAGGGATTTTGTTGTTGTTAAAAATTGGGAGTTTCTGTGTAGTAAAAGTTGTCTCAAATATAGGTATTAAATAACTTCTACTATATTTAGGAGGATGGTATCCAACTATTTGTATCTATAACTCCTATTATATTTAGGAGGATGGTATCCAACTATTTGTATCTAACTCCTATTATATTTAGGAGGATGGTATCCAACTATTTGTATCTATAACTCCTATTATATTTAGGAGGATGGTATCCAACTATTTGTATCTATAACTCCTATCATATTTAGGAGGATGGTATCCAACTATTTGTATCTAACTCCTATTATATTTAGGAGGATGGTATCCAACTATTTGTATCTATAACTCCTATTATATTTAGGAGGATGGTATCCAACTATTTGTATCTATAACTCCTATTATATTTAGGAGGATGGTATCCAACTATTTGTATCTAACTCCTATTATATTTAGGAGGATGGTATCCAACTATTTGTATCTATAACTCCTATTATATTTAGGAGGATGGTATCCAACTATTTGAATCTATAACTCCTATTATATTTAGGAGGATGGTATCCAACTATTTGTATCTATAACTTCTATTATATTTAGGAGGATGGTATCCAACTATTTGTATCTATAACTCCTATTATATTTAGGAGGATGGTATCCAACTATTTGTATCTAACTCCTATTATATTTAGGAGGATGGTATCCAACTATTTGTATCTATAACTCCTATTATATTTAGGAGGATGGTATCCAACCATTTGTATCTATAACTCCTATTGCTGGTGGCGGTGATTCAGACCACAAGATTCAAAACAAATCAGATAATGCTGGAATTGAGATAATACCTTTAGGTAATATTTTTTCTAAGCTTGTTAAAATCATCCTGTAGATTTAAAACTTTGCATTTATTTCTTGGAACAATCAGGTACAAGTTCAAAAGTGCATCAACTAACTAATCATAAAATTTTGTTTTAATTGGTGATTCTTAGGGCTACAAGGTACAATGTTTTATAGACTTGATTTACATTAACTGTTATTTTAAGTACTGAAGTTCGTTTGTTCGACTGTCTTGATTTTTAAACTTTGCTTATATTGATGCAATATTTGCAATGAATAACACACAATGTCTCGCTCTGATTTGGTAGAAATAAGGCACATTTTTAAAAAACCCGACAAATATTTCCTATTTGTTTAGGTGGATCAGGTTCCAGTAATGACGGACAAAAATTTCGTATTTGTTTAGGTGGATTAGGTTCCAATGGTGACGGACAAATATTTCCTATTTGTTTAGGTGGATCAGATTCCAGTGGTGACGGACAAATATTTCCTATTTGTTTAGGTGGATCAGGCTCCAGTGGTGTCAAACAAATATTTCCTATTTGTTAAGTGTATCAGGTTCCAGTGGTGACGGACAAATATTACCTATTTGTTTAGGTGGATCAGGCTCCAGTGGTGTCAAACAAATATTTCCTATTTGTTAAGTGTATCAGGTTCCAGTGGTGACGGACAAATATTACCTATTTGTTTAGGTGGATCAGGCTCCAGTGGTGTCAAACAAATATTTCCTATTTGTTAAGTGTATCAGGTTCCAGTGGTGACGGACAAATATTACCTATTTGTTTAGGTGGATCAGGCTCCAGTGGTGTCAAACAAATATTTCCTATTTGTTAAGTGTATCAGGTTCCAGTGGTGACGGACAAATATTACCTATTTGTTTAGGTGGATCAAGTTCCAGTGATGATGAACAAATATTTCCTATTTGTTTAACCCTTACAGATCGGGCCCCTATTCCCACCTTAATAGATCCCCCTCTATCTCGGCTTCTGTTACAGATAAAGATGTAAAATTTTTTTCTGGTGGTTCCCTTGTATTTTTAGAGAAAATTACTTTTTCTAGTCATAGCGGTTAGGCCGCTCCTTAGCCGCTTTTTAGCGGCCAGCCGCTAAATTTAAAATTTTGCAGCTAGGATGACCAAATTTTAGGACGAACTTTTATTTTTCATAACAAAAAAATTACTTTTTCTGATCACCGCCAAAAAACGGCAAATAACGGAAACCACCATTTTCGGCGGTTACGGCGGTAAAACGGCGGTTGCCGGCGCCAATGAATATTTTTATCGGTTTATTATGGCTCAAGGATTTACCAAAAAAAATTATAGGTCTCTAGCTGTAATAGAAGCCACGATATTCATGATATATGTCTGTAGTAAAAGCCGGACAAAAATCGGTCATTAAGTCGGTCAGGGTGCGGTCAAACGGTCATAACACCACTTTTCTCATAAGGTCATTGATATCTCAGTATTCACCAAAAAAAATTTTAGGTTTCTACCTTATATACAAAGTCATAATGTAGAAATTAAGATTTATTTAGATTTTTTTTTAAATTTTGGTGCTACCCAACCGACTTTATCCGGACACCACGACCGACACTAAACTTAAAAAGTCATGAAGTCACAACTCTCTATCTTACCTACAAAAAAATGACATTGAAAAAATAGAGGGGGGGGGGGGTCAATATGACCCCCTCCCCCCGACCTGTAAGGGTTAAGTGGATCAGGTTCCAGTGGGGACGAACAAATATTTCCTATTTGTTTAGGTGGATCAGGTTCCGGTGGTGACGGAAAAATATTTTCTATTTGTTTAGGAGGATCAGGTTCCAGTGGTGACGGGAAAATATTTTCTATTTGTTTAAGTGGATCAGGTTCCAGTGGTGACGGACAAATATTTCCTATTTGTTTAGGTGGATCAGGTTCCAGTGGTGACGGACAAATATTTCCTATTTGTTTAAGTGGATCAGGTTCCAGTGGTGACGGACAAATATTTCCTATTTGTTTAGGTGGATCAGGTTCAAGTGGTGACAGACAAATATTTCTTATTTGTTTAGGAGGATCAGGTTTAAGTGGTGACAAACAAATAACTCCTATTTGTTTAGGTGGATCAGGTTCCAATGGTGACGGGAAAATATTTTCTATTTGTTTAGATAGTTAAGGTTCCAGTGGTGACAGACAAATAATTCCTATTTGTTTAGGTGGATCAGGTTCCAGTAGTGACGGACAAATATTTCCTATTTGTTTAGGTGGATCAGGTTCCAGTGGTGACGGACAAATATTTTCTATTTGTTTAGGTGAATCAGGTTCCGGTGGTGACGGACAAATAATTCCTATTTGTTTAGGTGGATCAGGTTCCAGTAGTGACGGACAAATATTTCCTATTTGTTTAGGTGGATCAGGTTCCAGTGGTGACGGACAAAGCAAAGGAAAGTCCAGGGACTATAAGCGCAGTCTTTCTGAAGACGACAAGAGACGCATGGAGAAAAAGGTAACACAATTTACAATATGGCTTCAAATCCGTTGGATTACAACCGGTTCTCAGCCATACTGAAAAATCATGTATAGCAACGTATTACAGACAATTTTCATAGAATTAATAATACTAGTTTTGTTAGCCTTGTCATTCTGGCCCTTCGGGGTTAACAATTTAGTTTTTATCTTTATATCCGAGGAAAGCTGTTTATAATACGATGCGATAAATAATATATTTTATTAGAAATTAAATCAATTTATCTTTTAAAGTGATTATAGCTAGATTTTCATTTATATTTTTCATGTAAACTGAAAACACAAAATAAGATTTTAAAATGATATTTTTACGGAATAAATAAATAAGTCAAATATACTTCACCTCAATTGTCTAATGGCATTATATTTGAAGGGTGGGGACAGAAGAAATATAGCCTAATCAATCCCTAAACAGAAGAAAATACCTTATGTCAATAAAAGTTTTAAAGTAATAAATTTTAGGAAAAGAGGCGAAGAGAAGAAATGAAGAGCGGAGAACACAGACAAGTTTTTAAGGTAATTCTAATCCTTATCTTAGCCAGCTGCGAACATCACATTGTCACAGTACATGAAAATCTGGTGCAACATCCAAGTAATAATATATCGATTGTTGCGTACCTAACGTTTGTGTAAACTTTTTTTTGGGTTGTAATTAAGTGGTTGTTAGAAAGAAGTGAAAATTCTATAGTAGTTGGTTTAAATACCTCTTTTAATCTGCTATTTAGATAGCCTAAACTTTATACCTTCAGATTGATATTTATGGATTTTAAGGTATAAGTAATGGAAGATTAATTGATGTACTCTTCCAATTACGACAAACAATGATATCCCTACTATTCTGTAGATTAAATTCAACGTGGGCACTAAAGCTGTTTATGACCAAATCAAGATTTAATAAAATTCTAGTGTTTTTAGCAATTGAATGTGAGATAGTATTTATAAAACTTTGATGTTCAGTATATGTTCGGTCTTGATGTCTCCTCTCACTCCCTCTAAATATTTGTATTGTAGGAGAAAAGTCATAAGAGCAGCAATGATAACAGATCCAAAGACCCCAAAGCCAAATTAGCCGGAGTTATTCAGAGGCTTGCTCATCAAACAGGTAGTATATTTGCATTGGGATCAAGTGCAGTTCACGGTAAAATGTTCCTGGTAACGAATATCTACAAAAATCTATGCACAATAAAGGCTGCTAACGGCCAAACGGTGGAATGTAAAAATTTTGCTCGCACAGAATTTTAACCGACAAAAAAAGGCCTACAAATAAACTAAAATAGTCATTGATAAAAAGGTTCACAGTTATCTCGCAGTGCACATAAATGCGCGAAAAAGACTTACGTTCAGCCGTTTGGCAGCTAGAAGCCTTTTTGGAGTTAACCGTTACCCGGAACATTTTACCGTGTTTTGTCACTGTATTGACACTGTACATTTAGCAAATTATAATTCATAGGTACACAATACACATTTTGTTTACCCAAATGATTTTTTTATTTTAGGAGATTCAGTAAATATAGAGATAAGACCTGCACAACCAGAAAAGGATAAATCTTCAGGTAAGCAACTTTTATTAAAGCCAAGGCATTCCTCTTTTCTTATATCCTTTATTTTGTCGCTCAGTTATATTTGTTTTTGTGATTTACATTTTCTGGTATTTTCCTCTTAGTATTATTTTTAGCGATTTCGAAAATTTGAGTACCCCCCCCCCCGACAACAAAATAATAATTTAAGTAAACTATTATTAGGTTGGACAGGAGGAAGGGAGGGAGGGTATATAAGGCGAGACACGAGCCTTGCCTTGCCTCCTTAGTCAACCATGCCAACCAGTTTAGGATCTCAGTCCCTCGCTACAAGGCAGTCCGTACTACGTAGTCGACTAACAAACAGCTTCAAGCTTTCAGTCTATTTATATACAGAATTCTTACTGTATTGTTTACCCCTTTCCCCTCCCATCTGACCAACAACCCCCTTATCCCCGCCCCCTTTATGTTCTCCCTCTCATCATGTGAGTGTCCGCGAATTTTTACTGTATTGTTTACCCCTTTCCTCTCCCATCTGACCAACAACCCCCTTTTCCCAGTCCCCTTTATGTTCTCCCTCTCGTCCGCGTATTTTTAGCAAGAACAATTTTGTTTGTGGGTTGCGTAGCAATATTTAAAAGAAATAGCCTAACCTAAAATAGTTTTTTGAAATTTAGAAAATTAAAGTACCCCCGACAACGAACATCTGTGGCCGCAGCGCTCGGCTCCCTAGCCTATAACCTAACCTAACCTAACCTAAAATAGTTTTTTGAAATTTAGAAAATTAAAGTACCCAAGACAACGAACATCCGTGGCCGCAGCGCTCGGCTCCCTAGCCTATAACCTAACCTAACCTAACCTAAAATAGTTTTTTGAAATTTAGAAAATTAAAGTACCCCAGACAACGAACATCCGTGGCCGCAGCGCTCGGCTCCCTAGCCTATAACCTAACCTAACCTAACCTAACCTAAAATAGTTTTTGAAATTTAGAAAATTAGAGTACCCCGACATCAAGTTGTGGACAAGGGAAAAAGGCAAGCTTCAATTTAATTCAATAACGTGTCCGTGCTGTGTGGGGAAGCCGAGCGAAGCTTCGCTCGGCTTCCCCACACAGCACGGACACGTTATTGAATTAAATTGAAGCTTGCCTTTTTCCCGTGTCCAAATCTTTTCCTCCTCCCGCAGACTATCCAGACTGTCGGGGGGGGGGGGGGGGGGGGGTACTCAAATTTTCAAATTGATAAAAAATTTTGTAACAGGATAACGCCCATTTTCTTATACTTGCAAGAAATTATGATATTATTACCAATGTGTTATATTACAAAAAATGCAAATGCTTTTTATTATTCTAAATTTTGTGTAGTTTTATTTGATTTTGTTTAGGTACCTAGGTAATATTATTATATCTTACTTTTGTTCAATATGGCTCTTATTATATACCTAGGCTAAAAAAAAACTTTTTTAACAACAACTAAACAATTTTGCAGGTCAGAAAATATCTTCTCATAAACAATCCTCTAGTAGCATAACCATTGACGCAAGCGGCTACAAAATCCCAAAATCCAGCCCGAAACCAGTGGACAAATTCTACCTGGACAAATTATCCTCTCTGCCAGGGGGTGTTGTCAAGAAAGTGGAGGGCAGCTCAAAGGACAAATTTACTCTGGACAAGTTGTCCTATCTCTCTGGGGGAGCGGTGAAGAAGACGGAGCATAGCTCGGGAAAGAAAGGGGAAAGTTCTGATGATAAGAAAAGTTACAGGTTCGAATTATTCTTCTTATGTGACTAGTTTTCTCATGTATAGAATAGAGAAATTTTTGGTATCATCCTCATCTCCTGATTGTCAGGGATTTATATATTTATATTTCCTGATAATGTCTCGCCTCATTAATCAGATAATTCATGTGACTGTCCTAAAGCCCTTTTAAGGTAGCTTCACAACTATCTACTCATTATGATCTTAAATAGATAATAAGTTTGTAGGATAAAGATGTGAAAAAAACTGTACCAATCCTGAGCTTTAAGATTCTGTCATTTTATATTATCTAAAGTACAAGACTTTCAGTAATTTGGAAAAATTTTAGGGGGGTATGCTCAGGAATGAAACAATTTATTTAGGCTTGCTTTGCTTCTCATGGGTGTGCCTCTGGACATCTAAAATAATAAGATTTATGTTGTACATATAGTACAGTTACACTGATATTAGATTCATAATTTACCTTTAGATGTAGGGATCTGTCGGAGTACTTTTCAATGATTGGTTAAATTTAAGAATGTATATTTCTCGTATTCATTCGAATGCGGTGGATAAGAACCGGTTCTCATCCATACGAAAAAACTATGTCACTATGGTCTATTTAAGGGGTTTAGTGGAAATTTGGTATAGCTTTAATCAAATTTAAATATTTACACTTCTACCAGTCCGAATTCATTAAAATAAAAAGTTATGAGTAATATATTACATTAGGCAACTTTTTAAAGTTTGTCATGTATAGGTGCGTGCACAGGAATGTGATTGGGGGTAACCAAAAAGGGGTGATTTTTAAAATATAATTTTTGTTACTACTCTGTTATTTTTAAAGATAATTGAACCAAATTTTTAACCTGATTCAATTACTACCCTAGATAAACGATTATTAATAGATAATAGGGATTTCCCGCCGAAACCGCCGTCTACCGCCTAATTTCGCCGTGTTATTTGCTACCTCATTTGGCTGTTTGGAGTCAATAAAAAAAAAGTGATATATTGAAATAAAAGTATTATAATACACCTTTTCTATCCACTTACAACTGCTTTTTAATATTTATAATTTATTTAAGAGAGGTTAGGTCGTTTTAAACTTAAAGAAAATGAAGATTGAGACTGGATAATCGAGCTTCCCATTAAAGATATTGATTAATTTTTTGTGTAAAGTATCTTATGTGTATTTTTCTACTTTTATAGTTTACCATTATAAGTATCTATTTAAATTTAGTACTGTCCCTCAAGGGCCTACAGGGGCCAACACCGCCACCCCCCCCCCTTTCTACTACCAAACCAGAAGTTAAAATTTTACTGTTTTTAAAGGTATTATACTGAGTTTAAAAGGAAAAAAGTATTCTCATAACTGACCAAAATATTTTTTTGTATCTATGCCCCCCCCCCTCCCCCCCTCCTATCTAACCAAAAATAAGATAACCATCATAAAATTGATATCAAACAAAATTTAATTCATTTTAGAACAGTAAAGAAAAACCGGTAGACCAAGTAATAGACTAAAACAGTATTTGCCAGCTAAATCATAACATATCTTACAAAAAAAAAAGACAGAAGAAACGAACACATTTAATCTTTGAAATCTTAATGTTCTTAGAGTTTTACAGACAGATGAGGGGACCAAGTGAACTAAAGAGTAGATGCTTGTTGGTGAGCTTAACAATCACCAAATAATCAGCTTTCTTACAAAATAAAACTGCTTAGTAGATCAAATTTTCTCTACAGATATCTTATGTCTGTAAGAGAATTAACAACAGTCCGACGGACCAAATAAATCTTACAGTAGATGGTTGTTTGTACAGATAATGTTCATAAAAAGATTTTCTTTCAACCGTCTTGAGTCGTAGCAAATAAATTCACAATGTTTACATATCGATTCATACAGACTGACGGACTTTGCGAATTTGAAAGTAGCTACGCTACTACAAAATTCATTTTTGCACTTTCCTTCTAAGGACTAGAGTTGCAAACACCTTCCCTAAACACTAAAATCAAAAAAGAAATGACCTATATGCAATAAATGTTTTGTTTTTTAAAATCTGCGGGCGGCGGCTTTTTCTGCGGGAACTGCGGGTAAGTCGCGGTTTTCATTTAAAATTATTGTTCCTCTAGTAATTACTGATTAATTTTAAAAAGTTTTACTCAATTATCTTTAATAGTAATGGAATAACAGAGAAATTAAGATTGCTGTTATGGTTTGTAATTCCCCCCCCCCCCCCTCAAATTTAGGTTTTACAGGCAATTTTCAGATTAAAAATTTCTAAAGTTGCGCTACCGACCCCACTCTGGAAACTTAACTTAAAGTTGTATTATATTCTCAAAATTTAGAATCATATATGGTTTGGTATGGGGTCGGTAGCGCAACTAGGAGTAAAATGAGGAAAACTAATTTTTTTTGCTAAATTTTTCAGTAAAAAAATGACGAAAATTTTTTCATAAATTTACTTTCAAAGCATAAAATTAACACTTTTAAGGTAAAATATATAATAAAAATGTTTTTATTTATTGATTTGGTATATATATTTGTAAAGAATATGAACGAAATTAGTTTTTAATAGATATTTATGCAAAAAAAAATTATTTTTCATATCTAGGTAGAAAATAAAAAGTAGATTTTTGACCTTCAAAAAATATTGATTTGACCCAACTTTGAAGTAAAAAAAAACTTAGTTCCAAACGTAATTTTTTCTTTTCCTTGTCCATTATGCATGGGCTGGGGTATGTAAATCAATAATATCAAGTTAAAATAAGAAAATTTGATCATGACTTTTTTGCCAAATTTCCACCCTTAGACCGTTGTGTATGTCTAGCATCGTATTATATCCGCGGAAAGCTGTTTATAATACTATGCGCGAAATAACTAATATTTATCTATTCAGATTGAATAGAGGGGTCAAGTTATAAAACAGTTGATACTAAAATGTATGGGCGTACAACAAG
Organism: Acartia tonsa; assembly: GCF_053477335.1. Lineage (NCBI taxonomy): Eukaryota > Metazoa > Arthropoda > Copepoda > Calanoida > Acartiidae > Acartia > Acartia tonsa. Next base: position 48,036,046 of record NC_137269.1, on the reverse strand, counting down.
AAAGACATTTCCAGTATGGCTTCGAAACAGATAATATCCTCTGGATTAGAACCGCTTCTAAGCCATACTGAAAAATCATGTATCATATTAAAGACAATTTTTCATGAATATTAAAATAATAGTCATAAAAATAATACTGGTTTTAATCTTATACTTTTTAAAATATTTTAACATCCGCGGAAAGCTGTCTCTATTACAATGCGAAAAAAAAATTATTCTAGAACTAGATAAAATGTATAGTCAAAAGCGTGTCTTAAGATTGTTATTGATTTACATCTTTAGTGTGAACGCGGATGTGACAATAGAGTCTACAAACCACAAGGAGGTCATACTAAAGGTTGTTGGAGAGGGTGGGGATGGAATGATGAAAGGTCCTGGTGCCAGTGGTGGCCATGATACTATTTCTACCAAGTAGATGGAATATTCTAATTTTCAGGTATGATTTTAACACGCTTATTGTTTTCTTTATATATTTTTGGCCATTTACCATTAATTAAATATAATTTTATATTCCATGGACTTCTAAATGACAAAAACGATTATCATATTGATTAGAGGATGATTTTAGAAAGATTAAAATAACCATTAGCTGATAGCTTCTTTTAGTCTAAATTTTTAGGGACTCAAAGCAACAGAAAATCATTTCCAGTATGGCTTTCAAACCGATTAATATCCCCTAGATTAGTACCGGTTCTAGGCTATTTTGAAAAAATTATGTATTAAAGGCAATTTTTATATTACTACTTGTGGAAAACTGTACAATATGATGCAGTTAATAACTATTCCATGGGGTTTAATGTTATTATTTGCTTGTATATGCAGGGTGACCACTGCATACTATATATACTATTTATACTATATAGGATGAATTTGGATACTATATCATACTATATGACCAAAATTTACTATATATACTATTTATTATTACCTTTACTTCACCAAAATTTACTATATATACTATATAATATTACATTTATATACCAAAAAACGAATATTGTCAGTTTTGTGACAACGCCTCTTAAGGAGCTTTTTTTTGTCTTATTTTCACAGTCGGTCTTCTCCTATTTCTAGCCCCTGCGGGGGGCTCAAAAGATACTGTGATACAACAAAAATGCATAAAGCTCTAGGTACAGTAAAAAAGAGATGAAGAAAATCCATTAAATTATATTTTTGTTTGTGATTATGATTTAAATATCAGTTATTTTTCACAGAATTAACTTTGGGTGAGGGGGAAGTTTTACCACTTTTGCTTACTCCGTGATTATTAGGCTAGGTATCAATGCGAGACTATAGGTTATTTGGGATAAAAGTTTACTTCTGGGTAGTAGTTCACTTATATTTAATAATTTTTTGGATAAGTTTCCAGGTTCAGATGCTGCAGGCTAAAAGGTGGTTTCTGGACAGGTAAAAAAATTGTAAAATTTAGAGTTCAACTTATTAAACAGAATATGCATCTTTCAGGATGTTATTAACATATCTGAAGAAAAAAATTAAAATTGGCCTCCAAGTTCTGGTCCTGCAGGCCACCAGGTCTACTCTGGACTGGTAAAAATTCAAATTTTTTGTTTGAAGAATTAGAGGTCAACCTATATAACAGAATATGCATCTTTTTGGATGTTATTAACATATCAGAAAAAAATTGAAAATTAGCCTCCAGGGTCAAGCCCTGCAGGCCTCCAGGTCCACTCTGGACAGGTTAAAAAATCAAATTTCTTATTTTAAGAGTTAGAGGTCAACTTATAAAACAGAATATGTATTTTCTTTGATCTTATTAACATATCTGAAGATAATATATAAATCGGCCTCCAAGTTCAGGTCCTGCTGGCATTTAGGTCCACTCTGAACAGGTAAACAATCAATTTCTTAAATGAAGAGTTAGAGGTCTATTTATATAACAGAATATGCATTTACTTGGTTAATATTAACATATCGGGATCCAAGTTCAGGTTCATTCAGAACAGGTAAAAGACTCAAATTTTTTATTTGAATAGTTCAAGTTCAGGCCTCCAGGTTTTCTCTGGACAGAGTCTACATGGAAGCCTGCAGCACCTGGACCTGGAGGTCAATTGTCATTTTTTCTTTAAATATAAATAGATGTAAATAACATCTAAAAAGATGCTTATGGTGTTTTATAAACTAACCTCTATCTACATAAATAAGAAATTTTGATTTTTACCTGTCCAGAGTCCACCTGCAGGCCTGCAGCATCAATACCTGGAGGTCGGTTGTCATTTTTTTTTAAAGATGCTTATGTTGTTTAATAAACATCTAACTCCTTAAATTTAAAATTTGTTTTTTATTCGTTTACAGAGTTGACCTGGAGGCCTGCAGCTCCTAAACCTGAAGGCCAATTTTATTTTTTCCTTCAAATATATAAAGAACATCCAAATATAAGCTCATTTTGTTTAACAAATATACCATTAACTGTTCAATTGAGGGAAGTTTGATTTTTACCTGTGAACTTAGAGGTCGATTTTAATTTTTTTCTTAGTTATGTTATGTTAATTAAAAAAGATGCATATTCTTTTTTAATAAGTTGACCTCTAACTCTTCAAATACGAAATTTGAATTTTTTACCTGTCCAGAGTGGACATGGAGGCCTACAGGACCAGAACTTGGAGGCCGATTTAAATTTTTTCTTCAGATATGTTAATAGCATTCAAAAAGATGCATATTCTGTTTTATTAGTTGGCCTCTAACCCTTTAAATAAAAAAATATCTAACCTGTCCAGAATGGACCTGGAGGCCTGCAAGACCAGAACTTGGAGGCCTATTTAAATTTTTTCTTTTTTTATGTTAATAACATCCAAAAAGATGCATATTTTGTTTTATAAGGTGATCTCTAACTCTTCAAACAGAAATTATTTAAATTTTTTTACTTGTCCAGAAACCACCTTCCAGATAGCCTGCAGCATCTGAACCTGAGACCTATCCAAAAAAATGATTAAATATATGTGAAATACAAACCAAAAGTAAACCTTTATCCTAAATAACCTATACCTAGTCTTACATTAATACCTAGCCTTATAATCACAGAGTAAGCCCCTTATATGTGAAATTGCTTTGATAACAGCTATGCTTTGAGTTATTATTGATGATGTATATACTATGTATTACTTAATAATTCTAAGTCCGATACTATATCATACTATATGAGTTTTAAAAAATATACTATATATACTATATGGATTAAAAAAATATACTATAAAAATACTATATTTTTTTTTGTTTTGGAGTGGTCGCCCTGTATATGGTGCGCTATTTTTTAAATGTTTTACTTTTATAAGGAAAAACTAAATCATACTCTAAATATACTTTTGAGGCGAAGGGTATACAAGTTAACATTTGACAAATATTATTGTTAATTAGGTATTTTATTTCAGTATTGGTGTTTTGTCTGAGAATTGAGATATATCATCAACTTGTTAGATTTTTATGTGTAAGCAGTTATCATATCATTGTATGGCTGGTTTTAAAAACAGGCATTTAATATCATAAACTGATTAGGTATCAGTGTAACTTTGAATTTAGTAAAGCATTTGATATTCCTATTATAACCAAAAAAAATCATAAAATGCAGAAATTTGAATCTCATTTTATAACCTACATGAATAAGCAAATTAAAATTTATTAAAATCTTTGTAAAAAAGTAATTTTTCTAACCTTTCAAAACTTTGTGAAAATCTTAATACCTTTAAAACGGCGTGCCAATATATTTCATAAAAATACTTAGATTTTCCAGAAAAAATATAAAATTTTCATGTTTTACATGAGGGTATTTCGTTGTTCTATGTTTTGCTGTATATTAGTATTTAAAATTATGCTGTAAATAAAAGTATAAATCAGCAATTAAATAAACCGATTGTTGACTTTTTAATTGTAAAAATAGAGGCAAAACAAAATTATTTTAGGGTTTTCTTATTCCCAAATTTACTAAAACTAAGTTTTTTGCTACATTTTTTATGCACTATATATTTTCTTATTGTTCATATGGTTGTGATTTTCATTTTATGTTTACCCAATGTGTCTAGAAATATTTCTTTTATTTTCAAAAAAGAAAAATGATTTTGTATTTTTTTGTTAAAAATTCTATCAAAATTTTTTGTTTCATATTTCTTACACTTACATATATGTATTATGTACCAACCTACATATTAAATACTAAATGTTTCAGATTAAAATGAGATACACGGCTATAATATTTGTAAGAGATTAACCTGGGGTTTGCGGGCGGCGGATGAACAACATCCTGTCAAATATAATGGAGGATGCGGATAGTGTGTCCGCAGGCTCCAATCCTGGCAACAGGTAAGGATTAATAATTAGTAAACAAGTAGATAGTGATTCATCAATAATTTTTATACAGAAATTTTATCATATATATCACAATAATACAATATATCCTAAGTATTTCATATTAAGCATCGCATAATTATTTGTTGCATCTATTACAACAATAGGTACCTATAAATTAGAATTTAAATTTTTTTCATAATTATCGCTTAAAAAAATTAAAATGGAAAAATGCGGTAAATACTTTTTAAAATAAAATTACACTTTGTGGAATTATAAATCTAAAATTTTAAATCTTCAAAAAAAATCTTTGAGTCTCTTTAAGATAACATTTAATTTATATTTTTGCTTTAAGGGGTTCAGAATCGTCTATGGAGTCGGCAGCACATGATAGGTAAAACTTTAAAATATAACAAATAATAACACCTAACTAAACTGGTTTTGATCTTATATTTTTTCAAGGGGGGGTGGGAAGTTTTGACACATTTGCGTAAACAGTGTGTATAGGGTTTATCTTTGGACTGAGAGGATAGGTTATTAGGGATAAAATCATTCTTATATGATGAATTTTCCCAAGTTTTAAGATTTTTTGGATAGGCCTCCAAGTTCAGGAGCTGCAGGCCTCCAGATCCTCTCTGCACAGGTAAAAATTTTTAAAAATAAATTTTTTTTGAAGAGTTAGAAGTAAACCCATGAAACAAAATATGCATATTTTTGAATGTTATTCACATATTTTTTAAAAAAATGCATATTTTGTTTCATACGTTGACTTCTAACTCTTCAAAAAAAAATTTATTTTTTAATTTTTACCTGTACAGAGAGGACCTAAGAATGATAAGAATGATTTTATCCCTAATCCTTTCAGTCCAAAGATAAAACCTATACTCACTGTTTACGCAAATGTGTCAAAACTCCCCCCCCCCCCTTAAATATCCGTGGAAAGCTGTCTATAAAATGCGATAAATAACTGTTCTGTTTTAGTTATCCTATTCATGAGGCAGTATTTCGGAATGATATTGCTAATTTGTCAGCATTACTAAGGAGTTGTAAAGCTCCGGATTCACAGGTAACTTTCTTTTCCATAGGTACTCCTCTTTTATATCTTCAAATAATGTTATTTATTTATATTTTAAACATGATAGATATACTTTTTTATTTCCATTTTATTACATTAAATAAAAAAAATCGATCATGGAAAGAAACAAAGTTGCGAGTTTCGTCGTATTTTCGCTGTAGGTTTTCTCCTATATCTAGCCCCTGTAAGGGGGGGGGGGGGGCTCTAACCCTGCAGGGAAATCATTAACATTTAACTAACCTAACCTAAAATAACTTATCAAAAGCTACTGTGAAAATACGATGAGACCCGCCACTTCGTTTTCTTTCCATGATCCTAAATATTTGTAGTTGCATGTGGATGGAAAAGATTTTCATGGGAACACTGCTCTCCACCTGGCAGTCATGCTGGGTAGAGATAAATGTACACAGCTACTCCTTGCTCATGGGGCACAGGTCAGTCATGAGCGTTGTTGTTAATATCAGGGAGGCAGGGGACATTGGCCTGTTTATTACACTAGTCCACAAAGTTTTATTACAACGATTTCTTATTGGGGATTATTTTAAAATTTTGATTGGTTGATTCATAAAGTTGAGTGTCCAAATGTTTCAACTATTATTGTAATCTATAAAAGATGTGATTCTGTGTAGCTTCAATGGGGATATATCTCCACTTCTTATTTTAAAATAGATTAAAGAATAGGAGGTACAGTGAGTATTTTTTTTAGTAGCGAAGCTACTCTATAATTCACTTTGTCCGTCCGTCCGTCAGTCCGTCAGTCCGTAACGCTATGGGGGAAATGGGATTTACTCAGCTCCTATAAAAGATAGAATGCTGAAATTTTTTGACAACATTCCCATCAATAAGGAGCACAATTAAGTATAAAACATCGTTGGCGGTAGGACTGCTTTTTAGCAGGTTTTAGGCTATTTTTGTATTTTTTACATTTTTCTCAATATCTTCTGTGTTTATGGTGCGATTTTCAAAATTTTTTCAGTTATAGAAATCAAAATTAAATTTTCAGTCCTATAAAGAAACAACTATGACGGTCAGACTGCCTTAAAGCAGGTTTTAGGCTATTTTTGTATTTTTCACATTTTTCTCCATATCTTTGGTGTTTATGGTCCGAATTCCAAAATTTTTAGTTATAGATATCAAAATTAAATTTCCTGTCCTTTTAAGAAAACAACTATGTTGGTCAGACTGTCTTTCAGCAGGTTTTAGGCTATTTTTTATATTTTTCACATTTTTCTCCATATCTTTGGTGTTTATGGTACGATTTCCAAAATTTTTTCAGTTATACATATCAAAATTAAATTTCCTGTTGTTTAAAGAAAACAACCATGACGGTCAGGCTACCTTTTTGCAGGTTTTTGGCTATTTTTAAATTTTTCCATATCTTTGATGTATATAGTCCAATTTTACAAATTTTTTAAAGTTAAGGATTTAAAAATTAAATTTCAATTAATTATCAATAATAAATACACTTTAAATCTACTTGAATGTAATGCCATATATGATTTATTTTTGTGCTTCGCTACTTATGGATGTTGTCATCCTTGTCTTATACCTAAGCCTTTTGCTACCCAAACCCAGTTTAATCGCGTTACCGTATTTTTTTTGTGGGCCTATAGCAACCTCCTACTTACCAACTCAACTCCCTTATATAATTCGTAAGATAGAGTTAGCTATAGAAATACGCTTCATGTATTAAAAAAGGATACACGTTATAGGTAGGTAATATAGATACATAGAATATTTTTAAAAATCTTTTCAGGCTAAGTTAAAGAACAAAGCTGGTTGGTCCCCGCTTGCAGAAGCTATTAGTTATGGACATAGACCTACCATTTCAAGTATTTTAAGGTAGGTTCAAAAAACTTATGTAAAGATTAAATATAAGAATAGTTATTTATCGCAACGTATTATAAACAACTTTTCGGCGGATTGTAAAATGAAAATTATAAGCCTTCATGTTTATTTTTTATTTAGAAAATTGAAGCAGCAAGTACAAGACGAAGTAACCACCCGACGGCCTGATATGATACAGGGATGCTTAGTTTTCATTTCAATATATACATAATACAAATACAAGAATTAAAGATGTAGTTCCATTAACATTTATTGGAATCCCAGAACTTCTCAGAACTGGTTTTAATCCAGCGGATATTAATCGGTTTTGAATTCATGCTATAAATATATTTACAATTTATAAGAATGTAAGCATTATAATCAGGGCCTCAAAGACCTCGGTGATTTTTGTCTGGATTTAAAATGGGACTTTTCTTCCTGGGTTCCTTTGGTATCAAGAATTCTTCCATCAGATATCTGTAAAATTACGAAAAAGGTATTTTATATAATATTTTAGTTGTCATTAGCAAAAATCCTTTTACTTTGATTTTAAAAATGGAAACTTTTCTTCATGTAGGGTCGATAGGTCCGTGAGCAAGACATGTCTCTTATTGATAGTTTAGGCATCGATGTTGGAATCCTTAACTTTACTCTTAGCATGATTATTGGTTGAAAAGTTTAATCACTACTAGTTAAAAATAAGCGAATGAGGTGGTGGTAATATACCTACTCATAAAAATATTTTTTTCAATTTTTTAAACCTAACCTAACCTTAAATAGTTGTTCTGTCAGAATGAGGGGGGGGGGGATAAAAGGTCATAAAAAAATTCAAAATTGAAAAAATAATTTTAAATTAAAAAGAGGAGAACGCCAAAAATTCAACTAAAGGTAAAAGTTTTAAGTAAACAAATACCTACTTAAAATAACATTTTTATCTACTGATTTGATTTGATATATATGAATTTTTTACTTGTAGGGAGCTAAAGTACGCTTAGACACAACAATAGTAGACTTTAATGACATGCACTGGGTCAGGGGAGACCTGGCATTCATCTTCAACGGAGATGCTCCACAAGAAGCATCTCTAGCTGTTCTAGACAACCAGGTTAGTAAAGATGTCTTATTGTCCATAATGGTTCCCATTACTGCCATTTAAGTTATAGATAGTTGCCTACACTATGGGAAGTCCTGGGCATAAAATAGGCGCAACCCATTTCCACGAACTTTTAATACTTTGAGGTAAAGGTCGTGTAATCGAATGGTTAGTTGTCTGTTTATCCGATAATCAGAAATTGTTGTACACAATAGGTGTTTTTACCAGGAAAGAAGGGGATAATGGGCCATTTATTACACTATCCCTCAATTTTTTTAATAATGCTTTCTTATACGTTGGCTTAACAACTTTAGGTAGTTACTTTTAAGGAATTTTGATAGGTGGAATTCTTAAAGTTGAGTATCCAAAAGTTTCAACCAATAATTGTAATCTACAGAAAAGGGAATTGTTTTTCATCATTGGGGATATAAATCAATTTACGGGACTTTGGCTTATCCCTTTAGATCTCAAAGTTTTGAAGTCCTTTATTTATTCGATTGATATTGATTTCAGGCTGAATGTTACGCATATATAGTTCAACATGAGAATGAGCAAGAAATCGAGGATGAAATAGATTTGTGTATGTCCAGTGATATTGTGTCCGCCCAACTTTCTACCAAACCAATCAGCTTCACAAGGTAACTAACGCTTTGGTGAGCTCACTGAGCAGTGAGCACCCTCCCACCCCCATAAATTTTAATGTAAATTGAAAATAAGGGGGAGAGGAGTTTTTCATTTTTGGTTTATTACTTTATGTCATGTTAGGATAGGTTGTGATGGATACTGGGTATATCATTTCGTGATAAAAAGGAGATTTTCTCATCTTTTAGTCCCCTCCTCCAGGTTCTTTTTGTTCTACCTGAGCTGGATCTTTCAATCATTTCAATGGTGCGCTAAATCACACCGCGCAGAATCACAGCGGCGCATTTCGTAAAATGCGCCGCTGTGATTGGCTAAAATTCTGCGCGTTGTGATTTAGCGCACCATTGAAATGATTGAAATATCCAGCTCTGGTTTTCTCTTTCATAGGGTTTCCACGCCAAGGTTTGATTGGTTAAACCTTGTTCTTTTCTTAGAGTGTGCCCAAACCATCTCCATTTTCTCTGTTTTATTGTCAAACTTGCTTAATGAGTATATTTTTTCCAGGGAGAAAAGTGGTTGGTTTTGGAAGCAAGATAGGGCTGAAAAATTTGGCAACTACATAGCTGATGTGTATAGTGTTAATGGTATGGTACTTGAATCAAGGTAATTATGCATTTTAATCAAGTAAATGGATGTTTGTTATAAATTTTTAAACGTGAATCTTTTCTATATTTAGAACCGGTTCGTTCTGTCCGATCTACAAGTGTTAATGTTTTTTTGACCTACCGCTTCAGAGCTTTTATGGATATTGTCATCCTTGTTTCTCTTGGGTTCATTTCGTTTAAAAACGGAAAATCTCTTGAGGTCGGATGTAACTTTTTTGTATAAATAGACAGGATTCTACAGAAAATCAACTCTTTAATTACACGACCTTTTTTCTTTGGTGAATGTTTTTTTTCTTCTGTTTAATATCCAAGGCATCTCCACTTCTCATACTTCATACTCTAATTCAATGGCATCAGTAGAACTACTTTTGTTTTAAGAATTTATACATTAGATTTTATATTGGTTACTAAGATAAACCTCTGAAATGTTATATTTTGTATTTCATTTTTATACTTTTATACCTACCGAATGAATTTTCTTCACAAAAATTGAAGAAAAGGTAGATTAAGAAGAAGTACAAAGGGAAATGCATTTAACGAGTTTGGGTACTTGTATTCTATTAAATATATGCCCTGTAGATGTAGCTTTAACCTTTGAATAGAAAAAATGTGCAGTTCATTAAATTCAAGTTTAAATGCATTTCGTGCATCTACCCCATTAATATGATAATTAATACAATACAATTTTTGTAAATAAAGATGAATTAAAATATGTGATTTTCTTTATTTAGGAAAAGGCGAGAACATTTGTCAGAAGAAGATTTACAGAAGAACAAAGCCTTTATTGACAGCTTTTCCAAGGGAAACCCTGCAGGTCAAGATATTTTAGGTTAGGTTATACAAACAAGTCTGAAAGATTGGGTACTATGAAATATAAGAGACTTTTAAAAAGCTTCACTAAAAGGGAAAACTTTTCTGTTTAGCTGTAATCGAGATCCTTACTGACAGAAAGACAGATATACACACAAGCAGAAATGGTTTATGGCACTAGTCAACAAAGTTTTACAATAACCTTTTCTTATTCGTTGGCTTAACTTTTGGGGACTTTCGATGAATTTCGATTGGTTGGTTCATTACGTTTAATAAATTAATAGTCAAGCTTTTCAACCACATATTATTATCTATAGAAGTTGTAATTTTGTGTGTCATCATTGAGGATGTACATCAATTTGATCCCTGAACAGACATTCTGTTACATTTATATAAGGATTTTATATGGTTTAGGTTTAGAAGAAGAGCCGGAACCTGTGCGACGGGCCAGTCTTGCTCCTCCACCTCCATCAGGTGTTGCCTGGAGGGAGTATATTGAGTCTAAACCTGGGGAATACCCGCTACTAGGTAAGTCTTGCTCCACCACCTCCATATCAGGGTGGGCATACAAAAAACCCACCCAAAAAAACCACCCAGGGTTTTTTTTTAAACCAATAAAACCCCCATAAAAACCCTTAAAACCCTGGGTTATTAAGGGTTTTTGGGTTGGGTTGGACTTGGCTTTTAAAAAAAACCTGGGTTTTTCCCCACCCTGCTCCATATCAGGTGTTGCCTGGAGGGAGTATATTGAGTCTAAACCTGAGGAATACCCGCTCCTAGGTAAGTCTTGCTCCATCACCTCCATCAGGTGTTGCCTGGAAGGAGTATATTGAGTCTAAACCTGGGGAATACCCGCTACTAGGTAAGTCTTGCTCCACCACCTCCATATCAGGTGTTGCCTGGAGAGAGTATATTGAGTCTAAACCTGGGGAATACCCGCTCCTAGGTAAGTCTTGCTCCATCACCTCCATATCAGGTGTTGCCTGGAGAGAGTATATTGAGTCTAAACCTGGGGAATACCCGCTACTAGGTAAGTCTTGCTCCACCACCTCCATATCAGGTGTTGCCTGGAGAGAGTATATTGAGTCTAAACCTGGGGAATACCCGCTACTAGGTAAGTCTTGCTCCACCACCTCCATATCAGGTGTTGCCTGGAGAGAGTATATTGAGTCTAAACCTGGGGAATACCCGCTACTAGGTAAGTCTTGCTCCACCACCTCCATATCAGGTGTTGCCTGGAGAGAGTATATTGAGTCTAAACCTGGGGAATACCCGCTACTAGGTAAGTCTTGCTCCACCACCTCCATATCAGGTGTTGCCTGGAGAGAGTATATTGAGTCTAAACCTGGGGAATACCCGCTACTAGGTAAGTCTTGCTCCACCACCTCCATATCAGGTGTTGCCTGGAGAGAGTATATTGAGTCTAAACCTGGGGAATACCCGCTACTAGGTAAGTCTTGCTCCACCACCTCCATATCAGGTGTTGCCTGGAGAGAGTATATTGAGTCTAAACCTGGGGAATACCCGCTACTAGGTAAGTCTTGCTCCACCACCTCCATATCAGGTGTTGCCTGGAGAGAGTATATTGAGTCTAAACCTGGGGAATACCCGCTACTAGGTAAGTCTTGCTCCACCACCTCCATATCAGGTGTTGCCTGGAGAGAGTATATTGAGTCTAAACCTGGGGAATACCCGCTACTAGGTAAGTCTTGCTCCACCACCTCCATATCAGGTGTTGCCTGGAGAGAGTATATTGAGTCTAAACCTGGGGAATACCCGCTCCTAGGTGAGTCATGGCAATATTAATCAGCGAGGGAGGGGATATAGGGCTTTTCATTACACAAGTCCTCATAGTAATATAATAATGTTTTCTAACTAGTTGGCTTATCAACTTTCAACTACTATTTTTAATCTACAAACGGGGTAACTTAGTGCATCATCATTGGGGATGTACATCAATTCATCGGCTATTGTCTTATCCCTTTAAATTCCTGGCTCATTTTGATTCATTTCATATTTGCTAGTTATAACTGTATGCGGTTGTTATGTTTTATGAATATCTCTGTAAAATTCCCCAATCAAATGGTTTTATAAAGATGGTGGTTTCACGAAAAACATTTTTATTAAATTATAAATTAGTGATCAAAAACTTTTTCCTTACCTCTGATCATATCTGCAATATTACAGCACATTAACTGCAATTTTAAACAATTCTTAGTTTTTTTTAGTAACTCAAAAATTGGCTTTATAATCTTTTTCTCATTCTTTTTTTCATCTCCATATTCTAAACTACATTTTCTTTTTTCCACAAAAAAGTTAAGGATCACTAAAATGCTTTTCATAGACCTATCCTATTTTTGTTTTTAATGCTATCCTAAACTAACTAACCTTATCTACTGAATACTAACCTTAAACTTAATCATTACAATTCCTAATTCAAGGTCGACCCCAGATCTACAAAGTGAGTAGAAAAGCCTTCAAAGCCAAGGTTGCCATGTCACAAGATTTTCCAATGGAGGTAGGAACACAAAGCAAAGCTTCGACATTTCTAAAAACCAGTAATACATTTTTTTTCTTGAAAAGGCCTATTTAAAACATACCTTCATTTTAATACTTTTGAGTATTTAAATAACTCATTGAATGCAAGAGAATAATGAAAGGTTGTCAATTCAGCTTAAAGTTTTATATTTTTTTATATAAAGGTGCTTAATTTATAAATATGTCAATTATCTTCGTTATAAATCTTTTTTTGAAGTATGCATTTTTAAGTTTTAATAGTAATGTTGGCTCAACAACTTTTGGCACTTATATTCAATTTTAATTGGTTTGTTCACTAAGTTGAGTGTAATAACGTTTTAACCTTTATTTATAATCTACAGAAAGGACAATTATTATTGGGGATGTTCATCAATTTATCGGCTATTGTCTTATCCCTTTAGATTGTTTTTGTTTAATTATCAGGTTGAGATGTTATTAGCAGTGCTAGAAGTAGTGGCTCCACAATTTAAACATTTTAAAAAGTTGAGAGAATTTGTTGAAATGAAGCTTCCCCCTGGTTTCCCAGTCCAGGTATGATTTGAATTAGATTTATTTTTTTGGGAGTGTTTTAAGTATCTTATTAGTCATTTATTATATTTATCGTATCGTATTATAGACATCCTTCTTCTGCAGATATTAAAAGGAAAATTTTTAAGATTAAAAACAGTATTAACAAAATAGTTATCTCAAATAGAATTGTTTAAATGTAATTTTATACTTTTTAACCTACCGGAAAGGGAACTTTTTATGTTGGAGTTTTATAGAATTTGGTAATAAAGTAAAGTTCTATATAATTAATAAAATTCTCGTTTGTACACATTTACCTATGCAAAAATATTATAATAAAACATATTTATAGACCTAAAAAGGTTAATAATAGTTAAGATTTACCTTAAGATCGTAATTGAAATTCTTGTTAAATATTAATTTTTAATGATTAAGGTTGAAATTCCAGTGCTGCCAACAGTATCAGCTAAAGTTTCCTTCACAAATTTTGAAATGAAAGATGATATATCCAGCTCTTTGTTTAAAATACCAAAATCATTTGTCCATGATCCTAACAGGTATCTAACTATTAAAATTCATTAGTGATAAAGATTAGGAAGAATATGTGATTATTATGTTTTTAATTGGGTTTTGTTGGATATTTTATTGCAAGTTAATTAATAAGGTGCTTATTGATACAAAAAGGGTATCGTTTTCGCAAAATTCCGTAAAGTTGGGTGCAAGCTTCCAGTCAAATGCGTTTATTATGTCAAACTGATTTTAATTATAACCAAACACAACTGTACTAAAATATTTCCCCTATAAAAGATGTAATCCATGTAAGTACTTGCCGTAGCTTTAATAGAGGATAAAAACAACACTCTTGTGAAGTACTGTACAAAATCAATCATCAAAAAGCTCGGAAATATAAATTTAGTGCCATTCTCTATCTATTTATATGTACTGCACATATTCAGACTGGCCAGAGTGTACGTTTTGTACGTTACGCATCGAATCTGTGTACGTTCTGGACGTTATTTTGATATGCGTACGTAACGTATTTTGAAATTTGTATTTTTGTACGTTTTACGTTTTTTTTTAAATAATAAGAATCAAATATTAGTAGTAAAGTAATTTGTATGTTTTGTACGAAAATTTTAACAAAAACTATAGGTGTATTATAATAAATAAATTCAATATTATCTTAAATTTTCATAGAACAAAAATATGTAGGTAAATTATGCATATATGTTATTAAAACTTACAGTTTAAATTTATGGATTTGAAATATATGTCCTATAGATTTAGTTTAAACTATTGAACAGAAAGAGATATGCAGTTGACTAAATTCAAGTTAAAATGTATTTCATGCAACTACCCCTTTAATAGATTTTACGATAATTTTTTTCAAATTCTTTATATACTTGGGTAAATTTTCCGAGATATCATATGGTGCTCAGTTTAGGATTAAGAAGTCTTATTTTTTGGTATCTTCAGTTTTTAAAGAATAAGAATCAAATATAAGTATTAAAGTATTTGTATATTTATTTGTATTTGTACAAAAAGTATTACAAAAATAGTATATTATCTATAATACAAAGTAGAATGATGTCTGTCCGTCTGCTTGTCCGTCTGTATATCAGAAGCTTAATATCTCAGTAACCACTGAACCTATTGGGTTCTACTCTTCATGGAATATACCTAATAGTCCTGTGATGGTTTTTTTCTTTTTTTCTTTGGGGGAGGGACACTTAAAGCTTTTTACTTTCTACTAGGATTAGAGGCTTCGCCCCTAGCCTCTAGAGGCTTCGTCCCCTCTTTTATAGAATCGTTTGTTGGAAATTTGTCAAAAAAAAAATATAAATAAAGATTGTGATTATTTTTTTCATTTAGGTTTCGCCCCAGGGTGCGGTGGGGGTTCCCACACCCCGCTGATTTGCATTAGTTTATAAAAATAAATTGAGGGGTGGTTGATTTTTTTTGGAGGGTGGGTTTCCCACACTCTAAGAAAATAGCCTAAAACTACCACAGGACCAGTAGATATATTCCCTGATGATTAGAACCCAATCTGTTCAGTGGTTACCAAGATCTTAAGCTTTAGACAGACAGGCACTGATTTACTTTGTATCAAAGACTAGTATTTCCTGAGATCTTTAGCAATAGACAAAATAACCCTATATCCTATTATATATTTATCCTATAAATCCTTTTTTTCTGTAACGAAGAATCTCGCTAACTGCTGAACAGACATGATCATTGTGAGGTTGTAGGCTATTTTCTCTGTCCTTCCATATCCCTTCAAGAACCTGTATTCAAAATGGTAGAAAAATAGCCTAAAACCATCTCGGTAACTGTATGAAGTAGTTATGAAAATCTTAAGCATCAGACAAAAAACTTACTACTTTATTTAATAGAATATACTTAGTACGTAATAACAGGATGTATGTCTCTCTGTCAGTTTATTTGTACCGAAGGTTCTCGCTAACCGCTGAACCGATATGGTTCTCCTTTACAGGGTAGCTTCTCATAGGTCCTGGAAGAGGGTACAACCACCCTCCCAAGAGAAATTACTCTTAGAAAAAAATCACCACCCTTCCCCTATTTTCTCTTTCTTTTTAAAATTGAAATCAGAAATGGGGGTGGTCTACTCCCCCCTCCCTCACTTAAAAATTTATTAGCGAAGCTACTCTATAATCACTTTGTCAGTCCGTTATGCTATCGGAGAAACGTGATTTTCTCGGCTCCTGTTTTTGGATTGAATAAGTTCACATTCTACATATTTTCATTGAGATTTGCCTTTTGGTTGGGGTGCTAGAAGATCTATTCCTAGATTTTCTTTTTTTCATGGTTTTCTCGACTTCTATTCAAGATAGACGGCTGAAATTTTCAGGGAATAAATAAATTCACATTATACATATTTTCAAAAAGTTTCTTTAAGGTTTGTCTATTTGTTGCAGTGCTAGATCGATTCTTAGATGTATAGGTTTTTGTGATTTTCTCTACTCATATTCCTGATAGACGGTTGTAATTTTCAGGGATTGAATTAGTTTTCAATCTTAATACTTCCACTAAATTTCATTGAGATTTGCTTATTGGTTGGGGGGGCTGAATTTATTTCTAGATTTTCACGTTATTATATATTTTTAAAAGGTTTTGTGATTTATTTAAATAAGTTAAATGCTTATTTTTTACGACACTACTCTATAGTTTATATAGTTCCCAGATTTCCATTCATAACTTTTGAGCTTCGCTACTTAATTATGTTGTCATTCTTGTTTTTTACTTTTTATTTTTAAATTAAAAAAATGGGTTTTTAATTCAACTCCCCCCCCCCCCTTAATCAAGTTTCTCTAGAGGCCTCTAAGGGCGTAGTCGCTGGTCCTTATAATAGGATATACTTTGTACATAATAACAGGATGTCTGTTTGTTTGTACCAAAGAATCTCGCTAACCACGGAACCGATATGGTTCTCCTTAACAGGATAGCTTCTCATAGGTTTTTGGAAGTTTTATAACTATTTTGGGGAAGAGTGTCACCATCCACCCTCCCAAGAGAAATTGACTTTAGAAAAAAAACTACCTCCTCCCCCCAAAAATGAATTTTAATTGCTCACTGATTTTAAGTTAATTTTTTTCCAGATGTCTATAAATAGCTTTTGAGCTTCGCTACTTATGTATGTTGTCATCCATGTTTTTTTTTATTGAATTCAACTCTCCCCTCCTCAAGTGTCCCTAGAGGCCTTTAGGAGCGTAGACGCTAGTTCTTTTAAATAGAGTAAGAGGATATCTTGTGTCTGTCAGTTCGCTATGGTTCTCCTTTACAGGTAGCTGCTAGTAGACTTAAATGTATTGATAATAGGTAACTAGGAAATTATTTAACTTATTTTTATTAGGAATGTACGTTTTTGTACGTTTTTTTACTTTTTTTTATGTACGTAACGTATTTTTTTGTGTACGTTATGTACGTTTTTTATTTTCAAAATTGGCTGGCCAGTCTGCATATTGTTAAAGCGACAATATTAGTCTCTGGTTAGTGGTTAATATCTTAGTTATAAAAATCCCTATATAACTAACACTTGTTTAGGTTTCCTGACTTGTGACGATTTGAAGACATGAACCTGGTTCTAGTTGAGCCCAGACCAAGAGTGTGTACAAAAAATTCTAAAAGATATGTGAGGTAAAATCATTGCATAGATTTGTGTAGTTATATTCTTTTTTTTCAGTTAAGAAAAACAAAAATTAAAACAATTTGTCTTTTTATCTATTCCCCTTTCTACCATTCGCTGTCATTTTTTCCTGTTTCTACTAATTTCCTTGCTACTAGTTTTAATATGAAGGACGGGTGAGGTCTGAAAAATAGCCTAAATCCACTCCCAAGACATTTTAAATTTATTTAAAAGATACTCTGAAAAGTACAAACCCCTGTTTTATCCTGTATCATAATTGACATACCAGTACCTAACCATTTTGCGTCCTTATTTTTATTATTTATTTAGAATGTTTGAGTTTTATGAAGAAGAATGTGTGCCATGCGTAGATTTTCCAGCACAGTCAAATTTTGGTTCTTTGTATGGCTCTAGCGTTGCTGTACTCTTTGATTTCTAGCAGCCATATGAGACTGGGACTCTTTGTATCATTAATATTTGATTACATGTAAAAGCGAGACTCTTTGCACCATTCATTCTTATATTTATTAAATTTAAAATATATCATCTCACCACAATGATTCGCCAGTTATTTGATATACATCATCTTTGTATGGCTCTAGTGTTGCTATACCTTTTGATTTCTAGCAGCCATATAAGACTGGGACTCTTTGTATCATTCATATTTAATAACATGTAAAAGGGAGACTCTTTGCACCATTCATTCTTTTATATATTAAATTAGAAAATTTAAAATATATCATCCTACCAAAATGATTCGCCATTGATTTAATCCTATTATATAAAGTAGTAAGCGTTTTTGTCTGTCCCGAAGGATCTCGCTAACCGCTGAACCGATATTGTTCTACTTTACAGTGAAGCTTCTTATAGGTCCTGGGAAGGTTTTAAACTATTTTTCGAGAGTGTGTCTTAACCCCCCTCTCCCCCCAAAAATAATTTTATAACTCTTTGGAAACTCAAATTTAAAATAGGATGAGGTCGACTTTTCCTTCTCCTACCAGTGCAGTGCCCCTAGAGGCTTCTAGGGGGCGTATCCGCTAGTATATTATAAGGGAGAGACTCTTTGCACCATTTATTCTGAAATATATTAAATCGTAAATTTTATCATTCCACCATAATAATTCGCCATTCATTAATTTATATTTTAATTCAGAAAATTTAATATATATTGTATGACTCTAGTGAAGCTGTACTCTTTGATTTTTAGCAGCCATAGGAGACTGTGACACTTTGTTTAACTTCAAGACTTATAAGAGAGAGACTCTTTGACCATTTATTCTTTAATATTATATTAAATCAGAAAATTTATAATAATTCAATGGTTGTTATTTTTACTTTGGAGACTCTAAATATCAATTATCTTTAATTCATAGCCAGTAGCCATACAAGAATGTGACTCATTACACCAAATTTTCATTTATTGAATTATAATTTAAAAAAATATATAACTACCTAGTCAGATTGGTTCTTTTTACTTTTTGACAATAGTTGTATTTTTATTATTACCTAACTTTAAAGAGTTTGTTTTTTGCATCATTATTAATTGTATTTTAATTGGCAACAACAATCATTTTAGAGCTACATTAACAAATATTTTAATTGAAATTGGAGCTTTTTCACCTTTTGTAGTTAAATATTTGAGATTTGAGTCATTGTGATTGTGGGATGTACGTACAATATCTAAATTTAAAATTTACCAATAGTTATTTAATATTTATTCTTTGTATGGCAAGTAGCTCTCTGTGATTTGATATCATAGAAATTGTAAAATATGAATATACTTTTATGCTTGCATAATTGATAAAATTGTTGTTTAACACTCATAACCACCGACATATAACCAGTTTTAACATATAAAGATATAACCATAATCCATGTACATAAACATAAATAAAAAATTTTAAAAAGATATTTAGAATATTTTTTAGGTAAATTTGCTTACAGTATTTTATCTACTCAAAAGATGCAGAAATTTGTTTTAAGTTTTTATCTATTACCTATAAATATATACCTACCAAAAAAAGATAATTTTGAAAGTTTTACTTTTGTTTTTATTTTCATATACCTAATTTGTTAAAATTGTGTTTAAAGACAAAATTTTAAGATTTAAGTGACATAGGTAGAAATAGTTTTTTTAAAGAATAATTTCATAGGAATTTTAGATTTTTAAGGTGGGAGTAAAAATCTTCTCCAGGAAGACTTATGTTGATATTATAAATATTTTTTTTCTGTGATTTATTGTCATCTTTTTGCAGTTTGTTTAGTATGTCTTGTTTAGTTAAAAAAAATTAAATTGTTGTAAATATGTTCAGCTAGTCATCAGTGCCATTTTACTTCTTAAGGTCACAAATTTAGATAAAGTTTTGTCTACTTTGCATCACTATATAGCACATTCTTGATAATTTATTGTAATATTAAAGGACGCCCGCTTTAACTACTGAAAGACTGCCACAAGTAGACCCAATACCCCAAATTTGAAGCCTTCAGCTTCAATAACAAAAAAGTTCTAGGCATTTCAAAATAGCATTTTATGTACAATGAAATTTTTGAAAGATTTCCAATGCTCATAAAAGAAAAAACAATAGGTATTAAATTACGTCTCCTAGACATAAAATTATAACCTTATCTTTGTCAGAAACTTAAATTGCCGGTAACTGATTATATTTTTACAATAAAAACACCACATTTCATAGTCAAATCTATGAAAAAAATTCGATTTAAATTGCATTTTTAAACGAAAATCATAGGGGAAACAAAGGGGTAAACTGATACAATCTCAGCTGTGATTGGTTGTTAAGCTGATTCAGCCTTCTGATTGGCTACAGTAAACTCGTTACAACACAAGTTAAACTTAATTTTTTTTAATGATTTTGACTATAAAAATGGGTATTTTTATTGTAAAAATATAATTAGTTACATGAAACCTAAATTTATGACAAAAATAAGCTTATAATTTTGTTTCTAGGCTACGTAGTTTAATTTCAAAGTTTTCAAAATGAGCATTGCAATTCTTTCAAAATTTTCATTGTACATAAAATGTCATTTTGAAATGCCTAGAAATTTTTTGTTATAGAAGCTAAAAGCTTCAAATTTGGGGTATTTGGTCTACTTGTGGCAGTCTTTCAGCAGTTAAAGCGTGGTATTTCTTGCAGACTTCCTTTAAAGAAAAATAGTAAGCATCTACCTAAAAATCAAGTAAAGGCAATAAAGTTTAAAAACCGGTGTAAAAAAATTGTTATAGTTGTTAGAAAATATATATTTTAGTATAGATTAAATTTTTGTTTGACAATGCAGGATTTTAGCACTCTAATAACTGACAAATAATAAAAGATTAGAAGGGTCTTATTCAATATATACTTATGCAGGGTCTGCTATTCAGCCAATTAATTCCATTTGAAATTGCCGAAAATTATATTTTTTGTTGTGGTAAAGTTGGAGTAAAACTTGTTTTTTGGTGTAACTAAAAGGGAAGTGGGTAAGAAGGGAGAGAAAAAAGGGAAGGAGGTTTAGGGGAAATTTTTACTTAGATTTGTTTGTCAGAATTACATTCGATTTTCCCTGATACTTATCTAATACTTTATGGGGATTGTAATGTATAAAGTCACAAATTATTGACGACCCTGCAGCATCTAACGATTTTAACATACCTTACCTATTCATCAAAGGAATATTTTTAAAAAATGTATTATTCAGTTATTAAAAGTGCTGTAATCCCCGCCATATTAAAGCTAATGTAAATGCAACATTGCTTTTCAGAACTTGATTTTTGTAAATGATGCTGAAACCACGTGTTCTCACTGAAGTACTTGCTCAGGTCAGTACCCAAAGTTTTCTTATTTATTGGCTTAACAACTTTGGGGACTTTAATTAAACTTTGATTTGTTGGTTTATTAAGTTGAGTTTACAAACGTTTCACAACCACTAATTGTAATTTACAGAAGGGGTAATATTGTGTATTATCAATATCATTGGGGATGTAAATCAATTTATCTGCAATTGTCTTATCTCTACAGATCCCTGGTCTTAGACACCTACTGCTTCATTAATAGCGTAGCTATGCTGTCATTTATCAACTTTTAAATTGTTTCAAAGTTGTTTATTCAAGTAGTTAAATCCTTTTTGAAAGGGGTGAACGGGATGCTCCAGTTGATAAAAAGTGAACATTTGTCAAACTTATGCTTAAATTTCCATTTTAATGATGTAGAGAATAAACATGCTTTAAATTAGATGTAATGATTATCAACAGGTATCTGTCTGCATCTTATTTTACTTGTGATACCCCCTGCCGCCGACACCTTTTAACATTTAATCACTATATTAAGACTCATTTTTTTTCGCATAATTCCGTAAAGTTGGGTGCAAGCTTCCAGTCAAATGCGCTTATTAGATCGAACCGATCTTAATTACCTATGCGTTTGGTTATAACTAAGATCAGTTTGACCTAATAAACGCATTTATCTGGAATCTTGCATCCAACTTTACGGAATTACGCGAAAAAAATACCCTTTTTTCATGAAAAACCCTCAACAACAAAAAGATTTAATTACTCCCAATCTAGGTTACAACAGACGGAGTGGAGTCCTGTTTTCTATTCAAGAATAATGGAACCCTGATAGCCCACTATTGCCTGAACTGTAGCCCTACAGACCCCCGGGTGGGCGCTGCTATTGTCAGCAATATCTGGTCACTTTATTTCAAGGTAGTGTTTCAGTTTAAAAACATTTGGATTATGGCAAGAAAACGAAGAAGCGAGTTTTGTCGTATTTTTTTAGCTGTTTCCTATTTCTAGCCCCTGTGTGGCCAATTTCCTAACCCTGCGTGGCAATCCTAAACATTAACCTAACCTAAAATAATCTTTCAAAGGGTAGGTACTGTGAAAATATTACGAAATGTATTCAACGTTTTCTTTCCATGATCCAAAAATTCTTTAAACCATAGATGAAGGGATAGGATAGGACAATGGCCATTAAATAAATCTTATATCAATGCTTCTGGTAAACATTGGGGGGAAGAAATGACTTTAAATCAATAAAAACGTCATTGCACTATTATTTTTACAAATTAATAATATAATTTTGTTAATTACACGTCTAACATTTAATTTAATTTTAAAAACCTTTGTACCACGGGAATCTGTCAGGGAGTAAGGGAGGGGACAATGGATCGAATATTCAATTTTTAGGAGTCTCAGACTTTGGGGACTGGCTTAAAGGGAATGTGCAAGAATTTAGCAGTTTCTGACTGAGTTTGGGGACTTGCGCATAGAATGCCGCTACTCGTTATGTATGTTTTGAATATTGCAGACGGGGAGAAGGGATAAGGGAAGTGGGGGGAAGGGAAATAAACACTCGTTGTGTTAGTTTGGAATGTAGCAGACGGTGAGAAGGGAGAAGGGAGTGGGGGTAAGGGGCAAGGGAAATAAACAGAATAAAAGGGGTAGTCATATTCTTGCTAGCAGCTGGCCGGGTCCAATAATCTTTTAATATAAAAATCACACCAAAAAACCTCAATATATTTCATCAAAAACAAGTTGTGATTTCACTTTACATGACGCTATGGAAATCTATTATTCAATTAACAATCCCTTTATAATTTCCTACAAATTTATTGGATTAAACTGGATTTCATGCCCTTTCTTTGATAACTCTTATATTGAATTAATTGCCCATTGTCCCCTCCCTTACTCCCTGGGAATCTGTGGCAATTATGTGGCCTATTTTTAAGGCCTTTATAAAAAAAAACATTATTACAGTTTTTACCTTTTCCTTTAAATAAATTTGTTGTCAGAATGGTCGTGGTAGTCTGGATGAAGACCGGTTACAAATGTTAATCATGGAGTTTCATGGAGGAAAACTTGTTATGAAGCTTATCAATAATCTCATTCTCTGTATCTGCTCTACTTCCAGGTAGAAAGATAACAACTTAGATTGATAGATAGATGGTAGGATAGCAATTTGCATTGATAGATAGATATGTAGATGGAAATATAGCAACTTAGATGGACAGATAGATAGGTAGATGAAAAGATAGCAATTTACATGGATAGATAGATTGATTTATGTTATAGGTATACTTTTTTATGTTATTTACAAATGTTAATTACAAGTAAACTGGGTCTTGAAATTAACATCTTTATTTAAAATATTTTGTAATTTTACCTGATTTTTTCTTGATTTTATCTGTCCCCCAATTATTATTTTAGATTTATTGCGCTTTACCCTAATCCATAAATAGATAAAATACTAACATAAAAAATTGTGTTTTTATATTTTAGTGTGGAGAATGGTATGCTCATCAAGAAATGTGAAGCATTAGGAAATTAATTCATTATTTTCAATAAACCAAGGTTCACAGCATCCATAGAAGCATAAAAGATTAGTTACATATCATGAATGAGTAGTTTTGTTACAAATATTATATTTCGATTTAGTCAAATTTCACAAAATGCCTGACTTAAATGAACGTTCAGACAATATTATTAACACGTTAAGAGTAGCTTTGCTACACAAATTATGGAAAATAAACAAAAAACAACCATGCTAAGTTTAATAATGATCAGGCTATTCAATCAGGTCTCAAAATTTAAATAACTGGATGGACGCAGTGAATACTTAGACACCCTATTTTTTTAAAAGCTTTAAATAATACATACATAAGCAGTTACATAAGATATTGGTAACACAGCTACTTTATGATTTACTTCGTCTGTCTGTCTGTCCGTCAGTCCGTAAAGCTATGAGAAAAATGTTATTTTCTTCGGTTGCAATTTAAGAAGATGATAGTGTACTGATTGTTTTTGTCAAGATACCAATTATCAAAAAGTATCCTGTATAAAACTTACTTAGTTCCTCTGTCTTTCTGCCATGCTACATATTTTTATTTAGAAATGTAAAGAATTTGTGCCTTTCTAAATCATATATTTCCCTGTTTTATGTCATTTTTCCTATTTTTTGAAAAATATTTCTAATCATCTGCTCCAAAATTACTTTGTTTGTTTGTTGTTTCGGTGGTTTCTGAAATCTTAAGCTTCAGGGAAATAAACCTTAGTACTTTGTATAATAGGATGTTAAAATGAATAAAATATTTGATTAGTTGAATACCTGGAAGAACCTCTGAGTAAAGTTGAATCTCTGAAATGAAATTATTGCCATCAATACCCCCCATTCAATTCAAGTTACAGGAATATAAAATATATTAGCATTGCATTTTAATAAGAATTTTGATTTGATGATTTGAAGAAAGCCTACAACAAATACTTACTCGGTTTTAAAAAAATGAAATAAGGTCATCAGTAAGACTTTTTTTTACCTATATGATTAAGAGTTTATAACAAAAAGTTACAGGTATTTAGAAAAAAAGCTATAATTGCTAAAGGCCTGTTTGTAGAACATAAGTTTTAGAATCTCTTTGAATTTATAAGAATTAGATTAGATTACATATGATGTAATATTAAATATTAGGGCTTTATATTGATTGCTTTGTTAATGGTTGGATATCAAATATTAGGGTTTTATGAGTGAGGGAGGGGTCATTGGACGTTTATTAAACTCAACAACATTGGGGACTTTTTTAACTTTGATTGGTCGGTTCATATAGTTGAGTGTTCAAACGTTTCAACCTACAGAAGGGGCAAATTTGTGTATCATCATTGTTGATGTACATCAATTTATCGGTCATTGTCTTATCCCTTTAGATCCCGGGGTTTTATATTGATTGCTTTGTGAATAAAAACTGATTCGATATTCATGCAGTTGTTGTTGTAAATTATATTATACATAGATTATAGCTAGGAATATGGTACCAGACAAAAACTTTTTGCCTTTCTTGCTGGTCATTAATAACAAAACAAAATTTAAATGGGGAGTTTTTAAGTAAAGGATGTGTTATTTTTTACTGGCAATTTTTTTTTCAGGTGCTATATCCTTGTATGTTAATCATTGAAAATTTGATTAATATTGATTAAAATGGGTATTTTCACGAAATGCATTTGAACTTAATTTAGTGAACCGCATATTTTTTGCTAGTTAATGGGTTAAACTATAATAATATTTATATGGCATATATTTGAAAGAATTTAAATTTTCTACCGCGTTGTTTTGAAAATATCAAGATATATGCAATTTAAAAAGACGATTTTCAAGTATTGATATTTTCAAAACTACGTGGTAGAAAATTAAAATTCTTTTAAATAAATGCCATATAAATGTAGTTTAACCAATTAACCAGGAAAAATATGCGGTTCACTAAATTAAGTTCAAATGCATTTCGTGAAACTACCCCTTTAATGAAAAAACTTTTTCAGTATCGCTTCGAAACCGATTAATATCCTGTGAATTAGAACTGGTTCTCAGTCATACTGAAAAACTATGCGTAGCCTCATATAATATCCAGTCTTCTACGAATAGGAAATTATATCCGCGGAAAGCTGTTTATTATACGATGCGATAAATAAACTATTATCAGTAAAAAATATTTATTTTAACTATTTTGATTACATTTTATAAATACCTAATGATTTCAGATAATATAAAATGGCCTGGAATCCTCTACGGAAACCAGCTTTATGCCAGAAACCTGCCTTGTCACAGGAATCAATTTTATGCAAAATATAAATGAAATAGTTGTTGTACTTGAGCCTATAACGTCAAAATAATTTATGATGTTGTATAGTCAGCTGCGATTCATCCGATAATTTAACTTTTTCAATTCCGAATTAGATTCAATTCTGCAGAGACCGATTCATACGGAAAAATTGGCAAAACAAAACTGGAATTAATCCTCGATTTATTAGTTTTGTATACGTGGAAAAATATATATAATGGTTATTTATAATATTTATAATTATAAGTGAACGAAAAAATTTACTGAACAATTTTCTGTGGCTTTCATGTGGCTGACGCGCGGCTGTCAAACTCTGAGACTATAAATGTGTAGGTTCAGGCTCCTTGGCTACATATTAAATATCATAAATCAAACTCGAAGACCAAAATGAACATTACTCATTACTTTATAATGGCTCTGTTTTATAATTTGACCTCATGATTTCAACATTAAAGTAAGGCGATTAATTGTTACATTTTTAAAAGAGTTGCCTTTCAAAAGGGGGGGGGGGGGTTTAATGCAACCATCTCGTAATCAATGTATAAATGACACTTAGAATTGGAATTTTGATCTGAAATTTTGCATGAGTAATCCTTGGTAGGTCTTTTTTCCCTAAATCGAACAAAAAGTTGGAAAAGTAGCGGCTAACGGCTGGCGGCTCATCCGTATAGCCATTTTTTGGGTATTTTCAAGCGAAATCCATCACGAAACCTCTCTCCACATAATGCTCTTTTTCGATCCAAAACGTTTTCAAACGTGTCTAGCCGGTAGTTGCTGGTACTAGAAATCTAAAAAATGTTATTTTGTATCATTTCACATGATTTAAAGCAAAAATATGTTTCAAAAAGTTGATTTCTACGTAAATTATGACAGATTTGCCCTAAAAATAGCCAAAAAACGGCAAAACGGCTGAGCCGTTAGCCGTTACTTTTTCAACTTTTTTTTCGATTTAGGGAAAATAGACCTACCAAGGATTACTCATGCAAAATTTCAGATCAAAATTCGAATTTTAAGTGCCATTTATACATTGATTACGAGATGGTTGCATTAAAAACCCCCCCCTTAGTTATAAGCAAAGAATCTCTATGATCAAGACCTAAAAAATAAAATTTAAGTATGTCATTAAACCGTATTCTGTATTTCAGCAGTTTTGCAGCAAATATACTTACAATTTTGTTTAGACTTATACATACATTGATATTCTGGTCATTTAGTTCTGACACAACAAATGTTAATAATGTTTGTTTGTCCTACCGTTTCAGGGCATCGCTTTTATGGATGTTGTCACCCTTGTTTATTTAAAGTTGCATCTTATCAAGAAATTCTTTGTTAAAAATAACTATTTTGCATAAACATATCTTCATACAGGGCTTGGCATCTTATGATGACGACCGTTTGTTAGAACTAACTTACAATAAGCTGCAGGTATAGTCATTAACAAATTATGATTTAATTAGAATTAAATTAGATGGTTATAGCTAGTAGCTAGTAAGCAGCCCACATGGAGGGAGGGGACAAAGGTTTTATTTACACTAGTTCCCAAATTTGTATAATAACGTATTCTTGGATTAACAGTTTTGGAGACTTTTATTACAATTTGATTTGTTGGTTCTTTAAGTTGAGTGTCCAAACGTTTTAATCAATAATTGTAATCTACAGAAAGGGAAAAAAGATATCCATTTATTAAATTGT
Source organism: Acartia tonsa (assembly GCF_053477335.1). Classification (NCBI taxonomy): domain Eukaryota; kingdom Metazoa; phylum Arthropoda; class Copepoda; order Calanoida; family Acartiidae; genus Acartia; species Acartia tonsa. Next base: position 48,008,219 of record NC_137269.1, on the reverse strand, counting down.
TTTTCTGTTTCAGCTTTTGGCTTATACAAGTTTTACCATTATGTCAACATAAATACTTTTTATAGGAAATGGAGGAGAATACGAAGAAAGTTTACAAAGAAGTGAAAACCACTGAGGAATGTTTGTTTGAATTATATAAAGCTGAGGATAAGTTGGCTTCAGACTTATGTAACTCTCAAATTTGTCAGGTAATTGTAATAGATTCATTTTGAAATTACTTAAAATTTGAATATTTTTGTAGCGTAATGTTGGCGTAAAACTTATTTTGTGCAGTAACTAAAAGGAAGTGAGTAAGAAGATGGGAAGGGAAAGAAGAAAGAAATTTGGGTAGAACTTGGGAAATTTTCACTCAGAATTTATATTTGTCCCTGGAAGCAGCTAACTCACTTTGTTAGTCTAACTATTTCTTTTTCTGATTCTACCCAGTACCCAGGAAGGTATGGGAGTTGGACATTATGTGTAAATTATAGAGTGGATTCGCTACAAATATTTTTTATTTTCAGGAGGATGAAGAGTTGAAGGCAATGTGTAACCAGTATGGGGATGCTGTTTATCAAATGGGTCATAGGTAGATATTAAATATAGATAGATATGTAGGTAACCAGTATGGGGTTGCTATTGTTTATCAAATGGGCATAGGTAGATATACTGGATATAGTTAGATAGATATGTAACCAATATAAGGATGCTATTTATCAAATGGGTCATAGGTAGATATATTCAATATAGATAGATAGATATGTAACCAATATGGCGATGCTATTGTTTATCAAATGGGTCATAGGTAGATATATTAAATATAGATAGATATGTAACCAATATAAGGATGCTATTTATCAAATGGGTCATAGGTAGATATATTCAATATAGATAGATAGATATGTAACCAATATGGCGATGCTATTTATCAAATGGGTCATAGGTAGATATATTCAATATAGATAGATAGATATGTAACCAATATGGCGATGCTATTTATCAAATGGGTCATAGGTAGATATATTCAATATAGATAGATAGATATGTAACCAATATGGCGATGCTATTGTTTATCAAATGGGTCATAGGTAGATATATTAAATATAGATAGATATGTTACCAATATAGGGATGCTGTTTATCAAATGGGTCTTAGGTAGATATATTCAATATAGATAGATAGATATGTAACCAATATGGCGATGCTATTTATCAAATGGGTCATAGGTAGATATATTCAATATAGATAGATAGATATGTAACCAATATGGCGATGCTATTGTTTATCAAATGGGTCATAGGTAGATATATTAAATATAGATAGATATGTTACCAATATAGGGATGCTGTTTATCAAATGGGTCTTAGGTAGATATACAGGGGTGTATATTCACAAAAATTGACTCTGCTAAAGGGGTTGGGGGGGGGGGGGGGGGAATAATGTAAAAATTAAGGGAAATGAAAACATTTTTTTTCCATTTTTCTACCCTCCTTGCAGGTTAAAAAAAACTAAAATAATGTGTGGGGGGATAATTTAAATGATGTAAAGAGTTCTGAAAATATTTCCACATTTTTTTCCTCTTGCTGGAAAACCAGGAGGTGAAAAAATCACAAAAAAAATTGGCGTTATCCTCTTTAATTTAAAGGGGGGGGGCGAAAGTGACACTTTTTGAAACCAAAACTAAGAGTCAACAAAGGAACTGAACTAAAAAAAGGGTTACAGGTCTGAGATTTTGCATGGCAGTTGCTTTATAGGGGTACAATATGGAACTGTGAAGAAACGGCGGCGCAACCGCCGAAAACCGCCGTTTCCCGCCGTAATTTTTGTTGCCTTTTCTCGGCGGTTTTCGGCGGTTGCGCCGCCGTTTCTTCACAGTTCCATATTGTACCCCTATAAAGCAACTGCCATGCAAAATGTCAGACCTGTAACACTTTTTTTAGTTGAGTTCCTTTGACTTTTAGTTTTGGTTTAAAAAAGTGTCACTTTCGCCCCCCCCCTTTTTATAGGACTGAAGATTTGGTGGATTTGAGCCAGAGGACAGTTGTTGAACCTTTGAAAAAATTATCTGGAGAATTTGCTCAAATACAGGTCAAATATTTTTTTAGGAATTTGGTAAATGGTCCTCGATGAGGGCATGGGTTCGAATCCCATTGCTGACCATCAACTTTTGACATTATTTTTCTGCAACTGCCACCCTGCAATTTAAGGAAGTGCCCCTCTTTTTGTCTGCGAGTCTGTCCGTCTGTCTCCTCTAATATCCTCTTAGAATTTTTTTTTCAATTTTGAAAATTTGAGTTTTGGAGTAGAAAAGAGTATTATGTTGAGAGAGGTTTCGTGACTAATTTGCAGTATAAATATCAAAAAAATGGCAAAATAGCTGAGCCGCCAGCCGTTAGCCGTTACTTTTCCAACTTTTTGTTCGATTTAGGGACCTACCAAGGATTACTCATGCAAAAGTTCAGATCGAAATTCGAATTCTAAGTGCCATTTGCTCACTGATTACGAGATGGTTGCATTAAACCCCCCCCCCCCCCCCCTTATTAAGGTTTATTTTTCAGAATGCTGTAAAACGTCGAGATTTGACTCTGGCAGAAACACAACGTGCCCAGTCAAAATTTGAAAAACAGGAAAAACTTGAGAAAACTGGACAGGTCGATCATTTTTTTACCTGCAAAAACTGGCTTGTTATATTTATACATTTATAGAAATTTTATTTCTATTCTTAAAATAAATAGAGATAGGGGACATTAGACTGTAATAGTTATTTATTGACATCGTATTATGGACAGTTATCCAAAGTTAATGAAATAAAAATTAAAAGACTTATTGTAACATTTTTAATCTCTTAAACACTTTGTATAACCAAAATACCAAAATACATTTTACTATATACAAAAGATAACTCAATATTATACCTTTATTTTCTTAACTTATTGCATGATGTTTAATACATGATAACTACATAATGACTGCTTTAAAGCAAAGCCTTGAATACCAATGTGCGCTTCACTATACGTGGAGCTGGTTGATATTTTTTTTTTTTTTTTTAGTTTAACTAAAAACTGGTTTTAATCTAACGTATTTTCGAAGCACCACTGGAAATGATTTTTTCCCTTAATTTTGGGTCATTGTCAGCTTTTCTTAAAATGATTTTATCCTACCAAAGAAGTAATTTTGTTTTTATAAGACCAATTGGCTTATTCCAGTGTCTTTGATAAAAGGGGGGGGGAAGTTTGTACAGTTATAGGAAATGAAATTCAGTACCAAATTTTGCCTTGGCCGTTTGGGCTTGTTTTTATAGTTATCAACCTAATTCTTTTTGTAAGCGCTCTTATATGATTGGATCTACCTGTAAAACTTTAAAAATTGAATTTTGGGACTTTCCCTTAAAGGGGCTAGTGGAGCAAAAGACCCCCAAACACTAAAATTTAAAGTTCTGAGTCTATTTTCTGAGATATTGAGACGATTTTTTTAATGAAAACACTTTTTAACAAAACCGAACTAAATAGCCAATACAAATTTCATTTTGGGACTTTCCTTCTAGGGGCTAGTGGAGCTAAAGGCCCCCCAAACACTAAAATTTTAAGTTCTGAGCCTATTTTTAGAGATATTGAGACGATTTTTTTTATGCAAACTTTTTTCACAAAACCGAACTAAGTCGCCATTACAAATTTCATTTTGGGACTTTCCCTTAAAGGGGCTAGTGGAGCAAAAGACCCCCCAAACACTAAAATTTTAAGTTCTGAGCCTATTTTCAGAGATATTGAGATGATTTTTTTTTATGAAAACTTTTTTCACAAAACCGAACTAAGTAGCCATTACAAATTTCATTTTGGGACTTTCCCTTAAAGGGGCTAGTGGAGCAAAAGACCCCCTAACACTAAAATTTTAAGTTCTGAGCCTATTTTCAGAAATATTGAGACGATTTTTTTTATTGAAAACACTTTTTAACAAAACCGAACTAAGTAGCCAATACAAATTTCATTTTGGGACTTTCCTTCTAGGGGCTAGTGGAGCAAAAGGCCCTCCAAACACTAAAATTTTAAGTTCTGAGCCTATTTTTAGAGATATTGAGATGATTTTTTAATGAAAATATTTTTAACAAAACCGAACTAAGTAGCCATTACAAATTTCATTTTGGGACTTTCCTTCTAGGGGCTAGTTGAGCAAAAGACCCCCAAACACTAAAATCTTAAGTTCTGAGCCTATTTTCAGAGATATTGAGATGATATTTTAATATGAAAACATTTTTAACCAAACCGAAATAAGTAGCCTTTAAAAATTTCATTTTGGGACTTTCCTTCTAGGGGCTAGTTGAGCAAAAGACCCCGAAACACTAAAATTTTAAGGTCTGAGCCTATTTTCAGAGATATTGAGACGATTTTTTTAATGAAAACATTTTTAACAAAACCGAACTAAGTAGCCAATACAAATTTCATTTTGGGACTTTCCTTCTATGGGCTAGTGGAGCAAAAGGCCCCCCAAACACTGAAATTTTAAGTTCTGAGCCTATTTTTAGAGATGTTAAGACGATTTTTTTTAATAAAAGCATTTTTAACAAAACCGAACTAAGTCGCCATTACAAATTTCATTTTGGGACTTTCCTTCTAAAGAATAGTGGAGCAAAAGACCCCAAAACACTAAAATTTTAAGTTCTGAGCCTATTTTTAGAGATATGAGATGATTTTTTTAATGAAAACATTTTTAACAAAACCGAATTAAGGAACCATTACAGATCTTATTTTGGGACTTTCCTTCTAGGGACTAGTGGAGCAAAAGGCCCCCCAAACACTGAAATTTTAAGTTCTGATTATTTATTTCAGTTTTGTGAAAAAAAATTTCATTAAAAAAATCAGCCATAATATCTTTAAAAATAAGCTCAGAACTAAAAATTTTAGTGTTTGGGGGTCTTTTGCTCCACTAGTCCCTAGAAGGAAAGTCCCAAAATGAAATTTGTAACGGCTACTTAGTTTGGTTTCTTTAAAAATATTTTTATTAAAAAAAATCGTCTCAATATCTCTAAAAATAGGCTCAGAACTTAAAATTTCAGTGTTTGGGGGGCCTTTTGCTCCACTAGTCCCTAGAAGGAAAGTCCCAAAATAAAATCTGTAATGGTTCCTTAATTCGGTTATGTTAAAAATGTTTTCATTAAAAAAATCATCTCATATCTCTAAAAATAGGCTCAGAACTTAAAATATCAGTGTTTTGGGGGCCTTTTGCTCCACTAGTCCCTAGAAGGAAAGTCCCAAAATGAAATCTGTAATGGTTCCTTAATTCGGTTTTGTTAAAAATGTTTTCATTAAAAAAATCATCTCATATCTCAAAAAATAGGCTCAGAACTTAAAATTTTAGTGTTTAGGGGTCTTTTGCTCAACTAGCCCCTAGAAGGAAAGTCCCAAAATGAAATTTGTAATGGCTACTTAGTTCGGTTTTTGTGTTGGAATGATTTTCTTGTATTCCCTGGCAAGTTCGAACCCATTAATTCCCTTTTCCTTATACCAGAGAATGAGTGTGTTACGCGGCATTCCTAACTATCTCCGCGCTTAGCTTGTAAACAAACAAAGGCGCGCACATTTTTTCCTTGTTGATTCCCATGTGAAGAGCTACGTGAATAAAAATAATGTATTGGATGGATATACATGCGCTCTAATCCGTGGAAGATCTCAAATAAGCCTTCCTGCTTAGTTTGACGTATAATGTGGTAAGAATTTATCTTTAATTCTTAATAATAAGTGTAGTATGGTATATTTTCACGAAGAAATTTAAAACATTAATTTTTCAACAAATAGACCATTTAACTGCTAACTTTTAACATACGAATATTTTCCTTAATTTTATTGATCATTTGAATCTAAAATTATCAATTTCTGATGCTATTTAATATGTTTCGTGCCAATTTAAAGTTTTTTAGAAATTTTATATTTTTAATTAAATTGAAATCACGCAACCTCGATATACAAAAATAATAAACCATTAATATTATGTTATTAATTTTTATATTTTTGTTTTAGATGCACCGTTTTCATGGTAATAAATACACATTTGTAAACATTCACATGTTGGTCATTCGGAGGGCTTGGAGATTAAGATTTCGTGTACGGCAAGGCATGCGTACCGAAACAATGAAAACGAGACAGAACAGATGCGGCTAAGAAAATATCTGTGAAGTTTTGTGAATGTGTTGGTTGTGATACCTTACCACACACTATTATAATCGTAATCAGTACAGTTAATTATTGTGACAATCATGGGTCCTAAAAAGAATAAAGGCGCTCAACTGGGACTACGGCTGCGCCCAGCCGTCGAGGCCCTAACCAGTGAACTAAATAAAGTGATGAAGTTGGTCAGTGAATCTTCAGAGCTTGATGTTAGACATTTCACTAAGGAGTCAATCCTTGTCCATGACAAGTTCGAGACATTCGATAGCATTATGGTCGGTTTTAGCAAGCTTGGAGTGAGAATCCAAGAGCTTGAGGAGTTTAGTGACATTTATTCTAATATAATTACTGTGCAAAAAGATTATAACGCTCTAAAAGATGCTCTAGATGCTATGGAGGAGCTCAGTGACATTCAAAGTGTTGTTGATTTAGTTGGTGATAATTTGCCTGACCATAAGGCTGAACTATATGATCGTTGCATAAAGATTGTGAAAGTTATCAAAGGGTCATACTTTCCCTTACCAGAACCAATTATAAACACTTTGTCTGCTTTGATGAAACGGCTGGCCGAGGTTAAGCTTGAACCTGTGAAGCCGCCTACAACGACGGCGGGTGCTTCGACAGCATCGCCATTTGTGTCGCCGTTTGGCATACCACAGTTCGGCACCGGTTCTATATTCACGCCAGGATATATGAATCGTGTCGACGAACGTCTTCTTCCAAGCTTTGACGGCTCAGAGTCAGCCTACGTAAGTTTCAAGGACAATTTTAAAAAGCTTACCGTAGGACAGGACCCGTCATATTTACAGTTATTGTTGAGCAGTGAAAAGGTCTGCAAAAATAAAGAGTTGAGACTTCAGTTAATTCAGATTCAATCACATGAATCTCAATGGGCTTACCTCGACGCACGTTTTAAGTCCAAAACACGTCAGATGCTCTGCCTTTTCAACCAATGGGAGAAGAAGCCTAAACCGTCGGACTCCAACCAGATTGTGACAGTCTTAGCAGAGTTTGGTGGTGCAGTTAGCCAGCTCGAGCAGCTGACTAAGGATGATGATGATGAGGAAGTCACCACAAGCCAGTGGTTGACCATTATTCTTTTGGAAATGTTATCCAAAAAGTTGCCACGTGATTTCCAGGACAAGCTCAACCTGGCGTTGGGCTCGATGGATACCCCAAATATTCCTAAGCTGTTGAAGATTATAGAGGAACAGCGTGGCGCCATTTTGATGAGGTGTTCATTCGATGTAGACACCCCCTCCAAGAAGAAAGGTAATCCTGCGGCCGCAGCTACAGCCGTTGGTAAACCTGGGTCTCCAGCTAAGACCAAGAAGAAACAGCCTTGCCCGTCGGAAGGTTGTAACTCTGATCACCTGTTGTTCAAGTGCTCCAAGTTTAGGGATATGTCTGTTCCTGAACGCAAAGTCTTCATCAAGAAGATAGGCGCCTGTTTGCTCTGCTTACAAAAAGGGCATCGGGTGGCCGATTGTCCCAGAGCCGATAAGCTTGGCAGCTGTACCATTGACAGTTGCAACCAGCCTCATAATTCATTATTACATGAATCGGTTGCTAGTGGACAAGTTGCGGCAGTGTATGAGTCACAATTGTTTAGCAAGAACAATTTTATGCTGATGTTGCAGCAGGTCCCGGCGTTGGCGGCTGACAAACGTCAAGTCACCGTCAATGCCATGTGGGACAGTGGAGCAAATTTGACGTTGATTTCTAGAAGTATTGCCAAGAAGTTAGAGTTGCCATCTACTGGTCGCACAGCTACTATTTCTCTGGCAGATGGAAAGAGCCAAGCGTGTCCTACAGTCAAGATTTGTTTGGTTGACCGCAACCGGAATTCACACATTCTGGAGGCGGCGGTAGTGCCCAGCATTGGTACTGAAGAAGGGTTGCGTTCTATTGACCCTACAGCCGCCGCCGACATTTTCAACATGAAGCCTGATAATTTTTCTATGGTCGACGGCAAGATTGATGTTTTAATCGGCCATTTAACACCAGCTATGTTCCCGTGTGCAGATAAAATGGTTGGTGATTCTAGACTGTACAGAAGCTTATTTGGTACAGGCTATTTAGTTGTGTCTGCAGATGGCAGGACTGTTGCTAATCCTGTCGCCTGTAAAGCTGTGAAGTTGGAGGTCAGCAAGATGGAGTTCCTGAGTACTGAGAGTTTGGGAATACAGCCGCCATCAATGTGCAGCGGTTGTAAGAACTGCCGTCATTGCGCCGCCATAGCCGCCGGGCAGTCCGCCTTGGACGTGCGTAAGCGGCAGCTGATTGAAGAAGGTCTGACATTAGATCTTGAGAACCATATTTGGACGGCCTCATATCCCTACAAGCAGCCGCCAAGTGTGTTATTTGACAATTCAGAGCAGGCCTATAAGATCTGCTTACGTGACCGGCAGAGAATGATTAAAAAAGGTGAATACAGCACCTTCTGCCAAGTGTTTCAAGAAGCTGTGTCTCGTGGAGTGTATCAGAAAGCTTCGCCAGAAGACCTAGCTTATACTAAGCCCGTGTATTATTCGAGCCTAGTCTGCGCATATAAAGAGTCTATTTCCACGCCGTTGAGGATATGCGCAAATTCCAGCCTCTGCTGCAAGGGGCTAAGCCTCAATAGTATTATGATGGACGGCCCAGTTCCATTATATACTCTGATGCACAATCTTATCCGGTTCAGAAGTTATAAGTGTGCATTCGTGGCTGATATTCAGAAGTTCTATAATTCATTATTAGCTACCTATGAAGATTCTCAGCTGAAACGTGTTTTTTTCGCTGATACAGTTGATGGAGAGCCAGAGGTCTACCTTACCAAAACCATCAACTTTGGTGAGGCTTTGGCTGGAGATATGGCCGTGACCGCCCTCAGACTCACTGGTCGTATTTTTGGTGGACGTTCCCAGCAGGATGTTCAAGACGTTTATGGATCTGAGAAGATTAGAGGTTGTGACGTTGTAGCCCAGCAGGATGTGTGGAGAGATGTTCAGCAACCACTCAGTTCTGAATTTGTTTTGTATCAAGATCCTCCATCGGTCAAATTGGAGACTTGTACTTACGTGGATGACTGTTTGAGCGGTCATAACAGTAAACCTGAAGCTGTCCAGCTGGTCCAAGAGCTGGAGGATATGATTGCACCTGGCAATTTCAAGTTTAAATCTGTTGTTTATTCTGGAGATGATGTTGACAGTGTAAAAGTTCTGGGCCTCGTTTGGGACCCTAAACAGGATAAGTTGTTCCTACCTGTCAGAGCCAACCACGGCGAGAAGATTAAGGGTAGAAAGTTACTAGAGGATCTGGACCTGGAGGATCTCTGGAGAAGTCTACCTGAGTTGATAACTAAACGTGAAGTTTGGAGAATTGTGCAACAACTTTATGACCCAATGGGTCTAGCAGCGCCATTGCTGCTTAAGTCCAAGCTTTGTCTGCGCTCAGTTTGCATACATGGATGTAACTGGGATGATGTTATACCTGGAGAGTTGAGGTCGGAGCTCGTGTCCAGCCTCCAGGACCGTTCGGCACTTGGAAATGTGTCGTTCAGACGTTCGATGGTTCCTGATAAGCCGTTGGGGCTTCCAATGCTTGTTGGTTTCTGCGATGCATCTAACCAGGCCTATGCAGCCATCACCTACCTGAGATGGCCAGTTCCTGGAGGATATGATGTAGTTTTGTGTTGCGCCAAGTCACGTGTCGCACCAGTGAAGATTGAGTCTATACCAAGGTTAGAAATGCTTAGTTGTCTAATTTTGGCCAGGCTTGTGGATACTGTAGCCAGAGCTCTACCTTTCAACATTTCTGGCAAAGTATTTTTTAGTGATAGCAGCTGTGCCCTAGCTCAGCTATCCAGTGACAGTGTTATGTTAAATGTTTTTAACAGTCATCGTGTTTCTGAGATACAACAGTTGACGAGCCCTGAAGATTGGAAATGGGTTCCAACCCAGCACAACATTGCCGATCTGGCAACGCGTGGTTTGTGTACAATTGAGGATGTACAACCTGGATCTACATACCAAGAAGGTCCAAGCTGGTTGCGCCTGGAACAGGACCAGTGGCCCGTTAAGACGGCGGGTGAGGTAAATGCATCCATTCCCGAGAGCGAGCTAAATCCCAAGATGGCGAAGCTCAAGGTAATGTTCACACAGGTAGTGGACAACGATTTCTGGAGGTCCCTGGCAAGAAGGACCTACAGGCAGGCAAGGAGGACTGTTGCCGCAGTTCTTAAGGCTGCCAACTGCTTTAAAACGCTGCTTGTCAAGAAACGTGGCGTTGCAACAATTGAGGATGGTGTTAGCAACAATGATAGTTCTAAGCATTATGAGAACTATACTTTCACAAATACATACATGGATTCTGTTTGTGACCTGTTTTTGACTTCCTTCAACCAAGAGAAGGAGATGACCATGGACGCCGAGGGGAAATTTGACTCCCTTCAACCGTATCATCACAAGGTCCAGGTTTGTTGGCCCATTGTGGGTCATGATGGATGTTATCCTCTTAGGACATTTACAATATTGAAAATGTCCGGGAGAGGAGATGAGGCTCTTGAGGCCGCTGCTGGAGGCCCCAGGAAGATTATGAAGGACAGCCCAGGTGTTGTCTTGCTCAGCCGCCACAACAGGCTGGCGCGGCTCATCCTTCAACAGTCCCACGATGAATTGGGGCATGGAGGCCATCGTAAGACGTTGGCGCAAAGCCGCAGGTATGCATGGATCACACATGGCCGCATGGAGGCTATGAAAGTGGTCAAGAGTTGTGCTGCATGTTCCATTGAATATGCCAAGCGTTCGAGTCCCGCAATTGCTAATATTCTGCCAGATCGTGTCGAGCCCTCTGTGCCCTTCAAGGAGGTGCATATGGACCTTGCGGGGCCGATCGAAGTTACGAAGCCTGGCGTTGGTACCAGGAGTTCCAAGACCAAGTACAAAGTTTGGTTGTTGATTGTGGCTTGTAGATTTACACAGGCTGTGTTTGTTGATGTGTTGACTGATTATTCAACTGAAGCCGTGCTGGTCGGCTTGAGAAAACTTCAGGCGTTTTACAATATGCCTAGAAGGGTTACCACAGACAGAGGCACCAATATGGCCGGTGCCAAGCGAATTATGGATGAACTTTTGAAGGATACCCGAATGCATTTTGAATGGCATCTGGTGCCCACCGCAGCACACTCGTTCGTGGGTACTGTGGAGAGGCAGGTTGGGCTGGTCAAGCGTGTGTTGAACAAGAAGTTGGCTGGTGCTACTGTAACCTTCAATGATTTATTGGTGTTGTGTGCTGAGACTGCAAGAGTCCTGAATTCTAAGCCATTGACCTATGCCACCCAAGGAGATGACGTCAATTGCTGGAGAATAATTTCACCTGCTGATCTGTTAGGCGGCAGGACCAACGATGCAATCTGCACCTTTGAAACAGGTTGTAAAGAGCCCATCACCAGGAGGCTGGAGAACTTGGAGGAGTTGACCCGTCAGTTCCATCAGGTGTACAAGGAGCAGCTCATGCCTGAGCTACTCAAGTCCGTCAAGTGGCGCAGCAACAAGGTGCTGCTCGAGCCGGGAGACGTGGTGCTGATCGACGATAGCACAAATTTGATGAAGAAGTTCAGATTGGGGCGTGTGGAAGAAGTGCGCCCAGGTGGGAGGTCCGTGGTTTGCAAGTTCAAATTATCAGATGACGCAGCCGCCACGAGTAACGAGACTTCCGCAAGACGTCTGCTCAAGATCAATCTACCCAAAGTTTAGTATAAGTATCGTTCTTGTTTAACTTTGAATTTTATTTTTACGGTAGATTTATCAGATATTTTTTTCGAAAGACAAAAAACGCAAATTTTGACGCAATTTCGTTTAAACTTTCAAATCGACGCAAGATTTTTTTTTTCATTTGAAATGCAAACTTAAGTTATTTATACGTTTACGCAAGTTTTTTCAATGATTTAAGTCTTTCCGGGACCAGGGATTTTTTTTCGCGGAAATTTTCCTAGGTACCTATGCAAATACGAACATTTTTATCCTTGTTTAATTGAAATTCGATATGATAAAAAGTAACACAATGAGATTTTTACATCATATAAATATTTCTTAAGATTATTATAATCACATAGATAATTTAATATTACATATATATTAAAATTATTTCTATTTACCTTTTAACCGATGTACCTAAAGAAAAATGCAGATTTTTTTCGCCTTGAATTAAGTAAATTCTTTGAGTTCGAAGATTTAAGCTTAATAAGACCGCTCTATAGTGTATCTTAGCTCTGTTACCTCGGCCAGACATACTACAGAACGGCAAAACTAAAGCATAAGATAATTTTATTTTGATTGCTTTGATTGATGATTCTAAAGTTTCTTGAATTATTCATGATTCTTTTAATTTTTGATTTGATTTTAACATCACTAATTATGTTTATTTTCAGTTGATGGAGCCCTGCGCCAGAAATCCTGTCGGAAATTATGCAGTATCAAAAAATTGTGATGGAAAGACATAACGTCCGTCAGGATAGCTGGAACATGGCATTATTAATATTTGAAAGATTGGTTAGTTTGTATCTTGAGGGGTACATTCTAACTGAGGCCCCAAATTGCCTTAATTTTGACTGTATGATTATGTACAAGTTGCTTTCTTCTTAAAACAGAGAGAAATTGCAAACTCAGCATTTAGAGAAGTTCTTTTCTTATAATTGAGCTTTTGTTTTATTTTGGTAATTTAATTTGCATATTTCAATTGCAATTTTATTTTACGCAATTTTAATTCACGAAGATTTAAAATTATGAAATTTTAATTTTCCGATGTTTGATGATTTTTACAGTCATATTTTGTTTAGATTTAAGTATCTATTTTATTAAACATGTTAGATTTAAGGATTTACCTATCTTATCTAAGAATGTCTAGATGTAAGCCCGAGTATTTTTCGCTGGAGAAAATGCTTAATTTTGAGAAGTTTTTTATGAGAATTCTATTTTTCTTTTCTAGCAAAAAGATTTAGTAGAAAAAATGTCATTATTTAATCTTTCTTTCTTTTGATTAAAAGTTTGAGTTGATTATTTAATTATTGATGCGATTTTTAATATAAAAATCATTTGCCTATTATTATGTAGGTACCTAATCAAAGTTTAGGTACTATTGATTATTAATTCATGTATTCGCAATTACATGGTCTGTAATTCTAACTTTAATTGAGATTATGAGGCCATGATTAATGAGATGTGTGAGTGGTAAATGTGCATTTCATGAATGTTGAATGCTTTTCCCATTCCTTATTCCTATCCTTATGTGGTAGTGGAGTCGGTTTGAGTTATTGTGGTGTTCGTAAGTTACCATAATTAATTTTAGGCCTGATGGCCATGCCATTTTAAACTCTTGTAATTTATGCATTATGAGATTGTGATTTTGTGGACACTGTCTGCACGCATGATGTTAAGATGAGTTATTGTGTTCGATTCCCAGTGACTAGACGGGTGTGTGTTGGAATGATTTTCTTGTATTCCCTGGCAAGTTCGAACCCATTAATTCCCTTTTCCTTATACCAGAGAATGAGTGTGTTACGCGGCATTCCTAACTATCTCCGCGCTTAGCTTGTAAACAAACAAAGGCGCGCACATTTTTTCCTTGTTGATTCCCATGTGAAGAGCTACGTGAATAAAAATAATGTATTGGATGGATATACATGCGCTCTAATCCGTGGAAGATCTCAAATAAGCCTTCCTGCTTAGTTTGACGTATAATGTGGTAAGAATTTATCTTTAATTCTTAATAATAAGTGTAGTATGGTATATTTTCACGAAGAAATTTAAAACATTAATTTTTCAACAAATAGACCATTTAACTGCTAACTTTTAACATACGAATATTTTCCTTAATTTTATTGATCATTTGAATCTAAAATTATCAATTTCTGATGCTATTTAATATGTTTCGTGCCAATTTAAAGTTTTTTAGAAATTTTATATTTTTAATTAAATTGAAATCACGCAACCTCGATATACAAAAATAATAAACCATTAATATTATGTTATTAATTTTTATATTTTTGTTTTAGATGCACCGTTTTCATGGTAATAAATACACATTTGTAAACATTCACATGTTGGTCATTCGGAGGGCTTGGAGATTAAGATTTCGTGTACGGCAAGGCATGCGTACCGAAACAGTTTTGTTAAAAATATTTTCATTAAAAAAATAATCTCAATATCTCTAAAAATAGGCTCAGAACTTAAAATTTTAGTGTTTGGGGGGTCTTTTGCTCCACTAGCCCCTTTAAGGGAAAGTCCCAAAATGAAATTTGTAATGGCTACTTAGTTTGGTTTTGTGAAAAATGTTTTCATAAAAAAATCATCTCAATATCTCTGAAAATAGGCTCAGAACTTAAAATTTTAGTGTTTGGGGGGCCTTTTGCTCCACTAGCCTCTAGAAGGAAAGTCCCAAAATGAAATTTGTATTGGCTACTTAGTTCGGTTTTGTTAAAAAGTGTTTTCATTAAAAAAATCGTCACAATATCTCTGAAAATAGGCTCAGAACTTAAAATTTTAGTGTTAGGGGGTCTTTTGCTCCACTAGCCCCTTTAAGGGAAAGTCCCAAAATTAAAGTTTTAAAGTTTTACAGGTAGATCCAATCATATAAGAGCGCTTACAAAAAGAATTAGGTTGATAACTATAAAAACAAGCCCAAACGGCCAGGGCAAAATTTGGTACTGAATTTCATTTCCTATAACTGTACAAACTTCCCCCCCCCTTACTACTTTAAAAATAATCTAAATTATTTCTATGTTTCTTTTTCACTTTATAATTTTAGCACTAATCTTTCCTTCAATTGTCTTTACTATTTACAAAAAAAATTAAAAGTTTTTTTTAAAAGCGAAGCTTTTCTATAATTAGGGTCGGTCCGTCCGTCCGTCCGTACGTCCGTCCGTCCGTCCGTACGTCCGTCCGAGATAGATAGCTTTTATTCGTTAATTTAGGCATGTTAGAATTGTCCTATCGATTTCAAACTTTGCATGATGATTCCTGTAGTAGTTGGGTACGATTTAGAAAGCGTAGCAACTCTATAATTATTACCAGAATGTCCGTACGTCCATTTTAAACATGTTGATTTTTTTTACTTTTTTAACAACAAATTTTCAAGTGTTTTATTTATCCTTTTGATCTGATTTTTTTTGTATATTAATTCCTGGGACAACAAAGAACAATATTATAAGCGAAGCAACTCTATAATCAAGTCCAAAAATGTAAGTATGTCCATAATCATTATCCTGTTTTTAAGCAGTTTTTCAACAATTTTAATCACAATTTTGCTTTGACTCTTATACATTCGCATTCTGATTATTCAGTTCTGACATTATACAAGTGTTAATGTCCGTTTGTCCTACCGTTTCAGTGCTTCGCTTTTATGGATGTTGTCATCCTTGTTTTGTTGTAGAATATAGTAAAGACTGAACAGCTGAGAAAAGGTTTCCAAGCTGCCAAAGATGATTTTGATAAACAAAACAGGTATAATGATTGATTGATTGATAAGCCATAGTCTCTTAGGGTTTGGACATAAGTAGTCATGGTATAATAGATATTATGATTGTCAATCTATAATACAAAGTAGAATGATGTCTGTCCGTCCGTCTGAAGCTTAAGATCTCAGTAACCACTGAACCGATTGGATTCTACTCTTCAGGGTATATATACCTATTGGTCCTGTGGTGGTTTTAAGCTATTTTCTTGGGGGGTGGAACACCCCCAACCCCCCAAAAATAAATTCCCCCCCCCCCGCTAGTTGATATATATAGCATTATTAACAAATATAGGTACTAGGTAGGTACAAGATAAAAATAAAATAGTATAGGTATGTACATTAAATAGGATTATTATTATTACTTAGTGCTGTACATAGTTCTTCAAATGTAAATTAGAGGTTCCAATTTCATTAGGATAGAAATTTATTTTTAAATTATTACAATTACAACTGATAAAATTTCCGAACTTTTTGGTAATAAGTTTTAGAGAAATGTAAAAACCCATTAAAACCCGTGAAAATAAGTAAATTTTTGCTCTACCTAATGCCTAAATGTTTCATTTTCTTGCAATGGTTTTTGGGGAATTGGAGTTAAGCAATTAGGTATGTCATTAAATAGGACATTTGACTTTCCAGGGTTGAGATATCTTCTTTAAAGAAACTAATTCCTGAAAAAAGGTTCTTCCTAGTAAAAACTGTCTTTTAGCTAAAAATTAAGTTAACTTAGGTTTTTATTTTAATTTTAAAACCTTCTATTAATGTTTAAGGTTGTTGGTAATGGAATTGCCAGAATTATATGAGAGAAGAGTGGACTACTTTCAACCAAGTTTACAGGCGCTTGTCTGTAGCCAGGTATGCTGGTCAAAGTTGAAACCATGGATCTAAAGGGATAAGACAATGGCCAATAAATTGATGTACATCCCCAATGAAGAAACAGAAAATTATCCCTTCTGTAACAGTAACAAGCCCTTTTCACTCCACAGGGGGGAGCATAGGCTGCTGACACTTTGTTAGTGTTACTGTAACAATGTGGCTTTTTATGGATATGGGAAGTTGTCAGCCCTAAGCCCTATGATTGCGGTGTAAAGTGTCCATTACCAATCAGACAACCAGCCCTTTGATTGCACGAACTTTGTCTGAGAAGTCCTAACTGTGCATGTTAGTGAGTTGCGCTTATTTTGGGCTAAGGCAATCCCCCTTCTCTAACTATTTAAGTCGCGCACCTGACATAGCAGCAGTAGGAACCATTTTTAACGTCTTTAGTTATGACGCGGTGTCGGACCGAGATTTGAACCTATCACCTTCCCGACGACGAGCGGATGCGCTACGTGTTGAGCCACGGTCGCGGGTTTTACCCCTTTTGTACTCATATATGTTAAATAATTTAAATATTTGCAGTTATTTACTGCTCACTTAATGTGGATTATTGGATACCTTTCCAGTACAGTGCATGCAGTTTAATTTTTTAAACTTTTAGATTCAAAATTATGAAAACAGTTAACTTCATAAAATTTCGTTCTTTATTGATCCCCTTTAATTATTAGGTTGATTACTTTGGGGAGTGTACAACCTTGTTTTCAAGATTTCCAGGCTCCAGGTATGTTTTCACAATGAATTTTAAATAAGTGGATATTGTGAAATATTCTTGCATACTCTTATAAAGAGGGGGGGCGAAAGTGACACTTTTTGAAACCAAAACTAAAAGTCAAAGGAACTCAACTAAAAAAAGAGTTACAGGTCTGAGATTTTGCATGGCAGTTGCTTTATAGGGATCCAATATGGAACTGTGAAGAAACGGCGGCGCAACCGCCGAAAACTGCCGAGAAAAGGCAAAAAAAAAATCGGCGGGAAACGGCGGTTTTCGGCGGTTGCGCCGCCGTTTCTTCAGAGTTCCATATTGTACTCCTATAAAGCAACTGCCATGCAAAATCTCAGACCTGTAACTCTTTTTTTAGTTGAGTTCCTTTGTTGACTTTTAGTTTTGGTTTCAAAAAGTGTCACTTTCGTCCCCCCTCTTTTTCTCCCAGCTAGCCAATATAACTATATCTCCTTCCCTCCCCCCCCCCCTTAATGACTTTACACATTCCCTCCAATGCAATGACTATTGAGGAACGTAATGACTAATAACTAAGGACTATATTATCAACGACAAAATTATCATGGTACAATATCCACGTATTCTGTATCCATTGTTTTCTCAAACAATTAGGATTCAATCATTCATATGTTCTTTACAATCCCAGCTCAATTCATTCATTAGTAGACACAGGGATCTTAAGGGATAAGACAATGGATTAAGATAAACATTCTGAATTATTTACTCCTAAATATCCCTTCTGTATTTGTATATTAAGTTGGAAACTGCACCAATCAAGCATTTTGTATAAAGTCTCTAAAGTTTTTAAGCTAACGAATGAGAAAATATAATCATAGAACTTTAGGTACAAGCAAGTATAGTATTTTTTAAAAGCGAAGCTTTTCTATAAATAGGGTCGTCCTTCCGTAACGGATAGCTTTTTTCGTTAATTTTAGCATGTTAGAATTGTCCTATCGATTTCAAATTTTGCATGGTGATTCCTTTGGTGGTTAGGTACGATTTAGAAAGCGTAGCAATTCTATAATCATTACCAGAATTTCCGTACGTCCATTTTAAACATGTTGATTTTTTAAAACTTTTTTAACAAAAAAATTTTATGTGATCAAATCATCTAAATGTTCTGATTTTTGGTATATTGATTCCTGGGACAACAAAGTATTATGTTATAAGCGAAGCAACTCTATAGTCAAGTCCTAAATATGTAAGTATGTCCTTAAAATTATCCTGTATAAAGTAGTTTTTCAACAAATTTACTTACAATTTTGCTTCGACTCTTTTATTCACTATATTCTGATTATTCAGTTCTGACACTATATAAGTGTTAATGTCCGTTTGTCCTACCGTTTCAGTGCTTCGCTTTTATGGATGTTGTCATCCTTTTTTCATTTAAAAAAGGCATAAGTTTTTTCATGAAAACTAATCTTGTTGTATTTTCATTTCAGAACTGGAGCCTATGAGTCAACCATGGACAAACAGATCAACCAGATTAAAGCTCTGTCAATTGTCAACTCTTAAATAAAAAAACTAGCAAGAAACGAAAATTTGTTAAAAGAAACTTATGAACATTGTAAAATTTCTAAACCAAATAATCTAGTATTAGATATTTTAATTTAATAATATTTAGTCATAAAAGCTTATGTACAAATCACTATAAAATTGAATTAAATGGCCTATTAGAAAATGTTTCACCTACTTAATATTTTACTCAAATTATTAATTATTTAAAATTTACCCCAACCATTTAGGAGGGGGTATTTACCCCCACAACCTAAACAATTTTAGAGGAGGAAATATCTCCCCAAAAATAAAAATCCCTAACAAAAAAAAATTTTGGCTCACTTCGCGCGCATTTTTACTACTAAATATTAATACATTATCAAATTACCCACCCCAAAAAAATTTCACCCCGGGGGTAAATTTTTTGGGGGGGTAAACAAAATTTACCCCTGCCAACAGATTTCACGGGGGGTAATTACCACCCCCAAGCAAATTTTACCCCCCCCCCTCCAAATAAAAAAGCTTGGACGTTCTGCCTTTTAGTTTGTATTGTGATTTTAGGATATTATGCATTTTTATTATTAAACACTTAATGTCATTTAAGCATCTATAATTTTTAATTTGAAAATAATTATAAAACTTTTAGAAAGAATCTCAAATTTAATTCTATTGTCTGTTAATGTTGTATTAGATTTTAGCTGTAAATTTATAAACATTTGTTTTGAACTTTTTATGTTATGTTTGTTACATTATAGAATTTATTTGTAGTTTTTTTTCTACTTTGACCATTGTGATTTTGTTTTAGTCAACCAAATAAATTTATAACAAACGAACATACTTTCAAAAAAATCTTAAGTAGCGCAGCAATATTATATACGTTTTATATCCTGTATGTTGCATAAATCACAACTACTTGGTGGGGACCTTTTTCGTCTGCTAGCAAGTTGCTTTCTGTTTTTTTTTGTAGCGGTTTTGGCTGTTTTAATATTTCCGTCGCTATTGTTAAGCCAACAAATAAGAAAACGTGCAATAAAACTTTGGGGCCTAGTGTAATATACCAGGAATAAGGTATAACCAACAAGCGAAAAAAATCTAAAATAATATTTGGGTGGCAAATGGAGATGTCGTCAATTAATTTCATTGTTGGTATAAGCTTCAAATGTCCCCTTCCCTCCCTTAAACTAATAGTAACAACAGATTATCAGAATATCAAAAGTAGGGATGGCAATCCGTCAAATTTTTGGACCGGATTCGGATTCTTGCAAGAATCCGTCCAAAAAATGGCGGATTCCGGATTCTAGCAATATTTTAAAAGGCTTTTTTAAATTAAAAAATTTAAGTGCTACATATGTCCTAAAATTTAATGTTCTTGGTGTTCTCTATAATTCACTTCAAAGAATCGAACCAGATTTTAAAAGATATTAGGTATATATAATGATGATAATCTTTGCCTTCAAAAAGGGGGAGTTGAAAGAAAAAACTCAAGACGCTAATTTTAGCCTACCAATTAAGAATCCGAATCCGCTATTAAAAAACGGATTCAGGATTCGGATTTAAAAATTGGGTGGATTTGGATACGGATTGCCAACTGATATTCAATTATGATACTTTCATATGAATGACTCCGAACCCGCATGTAGCCGCACTGGACAAGTATAGTGATGGTGGGGATGGGGTACACACCAGGGATCTAAAGGGATAAGACAATTTTCGATAAATTTATGTAAATCCCTAATAACTATATTTAAAATTACCCCCTTAGATTAAAATTAGTGGTTGAAATGTTTGAACACTCAATTTAACGAACCAACCAATCAAAGTTTAATAAAAGTTGTTTTGCCATAGAATAAGAAAACGTTATTATAAAACTTTGGGTACTAGAATAATAAACAGCTCAATGTTCCTCCCTCCCTGGGTACACATATGTATATCATGTAATACGGTGCTCTTTAAATTAATTTTGACTCTTGCACATTTTATAAAATTTTTAAAATATATCAGTAAAAAGGGGAATTTGAACATTTTCTTTTTTTTGTAAACTATCTACAAAAGGTTTACTTATTATAACTGAAAAATGTGTTTCTTTTTATACCAGTGTGGCGTACACAATTTTTTCTCTCCAGGGCGGGGGTGAAAAAGGGGAAAGTAGCCCTTCCCAAGTACAATTTACAAGGGGTGTCACTGTCAATCCCCCCTTATTTATTAAATCACTTTGATAGCTGAAAAAAGTTTCAATTAAGAATATAAAAAGAGTGCAATTACAAACATGAGGTTCTTTTTAAATCTCTAAATTACTTGTTTGAATAAATATACTTTCATCTACAAAAATAACTAAAACATAAATTTTACGAAACTTGAAGAAAATGAACTATAATTCTTGGGGGAATTTTAATAAACCAGAGCTTTAACAATGGATTTATCATTACTTTGACCTTATACCAGACTATCAAGTACTTTAATAAATTCAAACTTGTAGCTGGCCAAATTAACGATATTTACCTTATCCCATCCCCTCATACTGGATTAACGAACTGACCGCAAATAATGTCAATGTTAGTAACCTAAATTGACGTCAATTTTTTCCCTGCCATAATATCCACGTATATTCTATATTAAATCATTCACTTATTTCAAGAAATTAATATAGTCTTATGTATCAATTCTGTTTTAAATATTCTGAGGGGGATAAAGGGATGTAGATTTAATAAACCAAGAATTTTTTATTTCACTCTGAACTTATTATCTTGGTTTGATTATTGAGGGGCGTATTCAAGAATCGCCATAATATGTTTCTACTCACTACGAAGAGTAGAGTAGTCTACACTATGTGAGTAGAGGGTTTCACATTAGTTTGATTTTTAGATTTACATTCGGTCTTCAGGCGTTAACATTTAATATCACTATCTAGATTCATTACACAAACCTTTGCTTTTGAAGAGGAAGGGTCAAAACATAGCCTTAAACCACCCAAAAAGATACATAAAGATTTACCAAAGGACACAATTTTCTTAGTTTACTCATTTCGGGTATTTTTGGATATTTTTTTATTATAGAATATGTAACCATATTGCTAATGATAATTTGATTTTATTAATAGGGTTACCGTAATCCTATAAAATAAAGTAGTAAAGTCTATTTGGGTGAAGATTAAGCTATAAAAATTGGAAAGAATTTTAATGAATATAATAGATTTAAAATCTGCATAAAATTTTTAGGATTTTTTATAAAATTCGTTTTTTATATAATCCATTATTTAAAAGCGCAAATCCAATTTAAGTTAATAAATTTTGACCAATAGGATAGGTGGATTGGAAACTACCTGCGCTCTAATTGGTTGAATGATGTACGTCACTTAAGCTTCTCCCAATCAGGGCGCAGATAGTTTTCAATCCACTAATCACAGATGTAAAAATTATTTAACTTAATTTGTATTTGCGCTTATAGATAAAGAATTATACAAAAAACGAATTTTATAAAAATTTTATGCAGATTTCTAATCTATTATATTCATTAAAATTCTTTCCAATTTTTATAGCTTAGTGAAGATTAAGATCTCAATAACCTCTGAACCTATTGGGTTCTCTATTTAAGTTAAGCTTCACATATGTCCTGTGATGGTTTTTAGACTAATTATATCAATATATTGGGATTGTTTTAAGCTATTTTCTAGCCTCAATATGCCCCTTCGAATACACAGCCCCAAGATGCTAGGGGAGTAGTCGCTAGTATATTTAAACAACGTTATGCAAAATTTTACAAAGTTCACGTAATATGAAACACCCTAGTGTCTGCATAACAATAGATAGATAGATAGACAACATTTAACTCGGTGCTCATATTTTCCACCAAAAATTAAAAAAATGCAAAATGTTAAAAAAAAAATTCTAAACATGAAAACAAATAATCAAGAAAAGATATTAATCAATCATTTATAATTTTTTTTATATCTTTCATTATTTTATTTTGGAAGTTAGATAATATTTTAAAATTTGTTTTACTAAATCACTTAAATTTAGTAATATACTTAAAAGATTCTTTATAAGTTTTACTAGCGACTACGCCCCTTGCATCTAGGGGCTCTGTATTCGAAGGACAGAGAGAGGCTGTAAATGTAACCTAAATTATTCCCAAATCTGAAAATAAAATAGCCTAAAACTATCACAGGGCCTATGTGAAGCTTACCTAAAATAGAGAATCCAATTGGATGAGTAGTTATAGAGGTCTTAAGCTTTAGACAAAAAAACTTTTTTTTATAAATTATCGTTTTGAATGTATAATTCGCAAATTCTACCGAATATTTTTGGTAATATTGTATGAAACCTTCTGAACTCTAAAGATACTCACTATAAGCTTAGGCAGTACCATTTTGGCCATAGTAGGAGCCATACTTAATAACCAGACACTGCCCAATTGGGGAATTATTATAAAAGGGAGGTTTTGGTTCTATAATATCAGATGATTTCATTAAAACCAGTTTAAATACTTTAAACTTACTTATTTTGATATTGTGAAATTATTTTCAGTAAAAATAATAAGTGATTCTTTTAAAAATCTTCAGGAATTATGAAAAAAATGTGTTATTGTGAATAAATATGAAGTGAAATGATAAAAAATTGGCCCAGGTGTTACCTAGTTAAAATATATGCAAACTAAAAGACCCTAGAAGCAGACAAGGGAAAAAGCTCTCCTTTCCTTTTTAAGACAATGATTTAGAATTATTCTAAACAGAAAAGAAACGCGTGGGGGCTCAACTAGCCCATACCCTTTGTTTTTATTTCAAAATGAGGTAAGAGAAAGATTTAATAGAAATTTATTTAAATATAAAATTGCTTATTGCCTTATGAGAATTGTAATTTAAGTTTGATCATGCAAGAAGATTTTTATCTATAATTTATAATTTATTTTGGTAGGTGGGCAAATTTATGCAAAATATTTCTAATGAATTTTTCAGTTTCTCACATTTTAATCACATTTAAAGTAAATTTTATAACTCCAAAAAGGTTTTTCTTTTACGTAGATTATTTAAGTTTCATATTGTAGATTTAAATTTAACAATGGTGACAAAATCCATAAGAGCGAAGCTCTACATTCGTGCATAACATTGTGTGTAATAAAAATCATCATCAAAGTTTAAAATTGACAGAACAATTCTAACACCATTAGTCTATGTAGTATACTGATAGAAATTATAAAGTTAAATTTTATACAATTTTTGGTTAATCATTTCATTACTCATGAATAATTTAATAGGAATTTAGAAGAAGTTTGTGAAATTCTTTTTGCTACTAGATTTGATTTCCTAAAAGATTATATATGTTTATGTTTTTCTTTTTTAAATGAGTTAGGTTAGGTTAAGTAAATATATCAGGGTTAGGATTATACAGGAAGATTCACCGGTAAGGACTAGAAATAAGATATTAAAAGAGGGGGGTGGGGGGTGCCAATTGTATAGATTGGCTACTGGTGGTATAAGTGATTCTTCCAAAATACAATGCTGGGTATGATTCAAATTAGATGAAATTCTTCTTTAAATATCCAAAGGAAGCAAGCATTAAAGTATTAATTAATGACATAAAATTGGGCAAGCTTTTCATATAAACTGTTTTTTAATGTACATAATTCTCCACATACATCATAAAAACTTAATTTTTTTATTTCTAATCGCGCAGCTACTCTATAACTAGGGCCATTTTTTTCTTTTTATATATTTATATATGAACTTTCGTTCTGCTTTTTTGAAACATTTTGTTTAAGTAGTGAAGTTACTCTATAATTACTCTGTTTGTCCGTTCGTCAGTCCGTTAAGTTTAGAGGGAATTTGAATTTTTATGGTCCCTTCTTTTAACTGTTTTTTTGACCTACTTTTGTAACAGCAGCCAGTATAGAACTTACTTAGTCTGTCATTATCTCGCTCATGCTACATAAGACATAACATATGATCACTGAACGTCTGCTTTATAGATCACTTTGTCCGTATGTCTATTCATTTTCTTTTTGCTTTGCCAACTATGAATGCTGTCATCCTTGTTAAGTTATATGTACATATAATTTATTTGATTTTAATGAAATAAAATTGAGCTACGTCATTTAAAGGACGCCTGCAAGAAATAACACGCTTTAACTGCTGAAAGACTGCCACAAGAAGACCCAATACCCCAAATTATAAGCCTTCAGCTTCAATAACAAAAAAGTTCTAAGCATTTCAAAATAGCATTTTATGTACAATGGAATTTTTGAAAGATTTCCGATGCTCATAAAAGAAAAAACAATATTAAATTACGTTGCCTAGACATAAAATTATAACCTTATCTTTGTCAGAAACTTAGATTGCCTGTAACTGATTACATTTTCACAATAAAAACACCACATTTCATAGTCAAAATATATGAAAAAAAATCAATTTAAATTGCATTTTTAAACAAAAATCATAGCGGAAACAAAGGGGGAAACTAATGCAAGCTAAGCTGTGATTGGTTGTTAAGCTGATTCAGCCTTCTGATTGGCTACAGTACATTCGGTACAACGCAAGTAAAACTTATTTTTTTTAATGATTTTGACTATAAAAATGGGTATTTTTATTGTAAAAATATAATTAGTTACTGGAAACCTAAATTTATGACAAAAATAAGCTTATCATTTTGTTTCTAGGCCACGTAGTTTAATTTTAAAGTTTTCAACATGAGCATTGCAATTCTTTCAAAATTTCCATTGTACATAAAATGTCATTTTAAAATGCCTAAAACTTTTTTGTTATAGAAGCTGAAGGCTTCAAATTTGGGGTATTTGGTCTACTTGTGGCAGTCTTTCAGCAGATAAAGCGTGGTATTTCTTACATGCTTCCTTTAATTGGTTACTCTTGATGTAGAACTTTTTATCGCACGGAGGCGGGGGACATTGGGGTGTTTATTACACTAGTCCCAAAAGTTTTACAAAAACGTTTTCTTATTACTAGGCTTAATAACCTTGAGGGCTTTTATTGAATTTTGATTGGTTGGTTCATTATGTTCAAATTATTTAAGAACCTAGTAATAGTGTCTAACTTTTTATCTTTGTGACGTAACAAAATCCATCTCTTTTTTAGGGGTTTCCTTTCCCACCTCCCCTTTCATCCTTCGATTTTTGTTACGTCACAAAGATAAAAAGTTAGACACTATTGCTAGGTTCGTTTCCACTACTAAGTGTAATTTTGTTTATAATTTTTGGAGATGTACATCAATTTATTTGCCATTGTCTTATCCCTAAAAACCCCTGACTTTATATCCCAATTAGATGTTTTACACTTGTTAGAATTGCTTAATCCACAAATAGTTTCTGCAAAACCACATAAAAAAAAACAAGAAACTTTTAGAATTTTTAAAAAATATCTCAACGATAAGCCAGAGTGGCTTCACCCTTAGCATCTATAGACTCTTAATGCGAAGAACTAGGTTTAAGAATGGTTACTTAAACTATACTTGGATCTATTTGAAGCTTCCCTGAAATGCAATAACCTTGATTTACCTAACTTAATAGGTAAAAACCCTGTTTTTTGTTGTTGTTATGTTAATGATGCTGTTCTGCTAATTTTGGATAAGAGGGACAAACGTACTAGTGCGACAAAGCCTCTAGGGGACAAACATATATAATATTTTCATGAAAGTTTAGATATTTTCTATCATTCTCTTTCTTCATTCCATTTTTTAATATTTTCATATAATTCATTTTGTCATCCTTGTTTTCTGTCGTATTGGCCTTGTATTTGAAATAAAATAATATAACTTTCATAAAAAAAAACGACTTTCTCAAAAAATTTTTGTTGTATTCACTACTTCTTTATCTATGGTTTAATCTTAGTGTTGATAACAAAACCACGATTCTAGCCTCTGGTTATCTACAACCTTGTCACTTCTTTTAATAATAAGGATTGTATTTGCAGTTGAGACCAGGGATCTAAAGGGATAAGACAATGTCCGATAAATCCAAAATGATGAAACACAAAATTATCTCTTTTGTAGAATAAATTACTGGTTGAAACTTTTGGACGCTCAACTAAATAAAATAAACAATTAAAATTCAATACAAGTCCCCCAAATAAGAAAACGTTATAAAAAGACTTTAGGGACTAGTGTAATAAACAGCCCAATGTTCCCTCCTTCCCTGGGCTTACAATGGAAACAACAACTATAACTAGGGACGGAATCATATATTCAGATATTTTATTTGTTTCCAACATCAATTAATTTTTTTTTTTGGCTGAAATCAATTTTTTTAAAGGAAGCCTGCAAGGAAAACCACGCTTTAACTGCTGAAAGACTGCCACAAGTAAACCCAATACCCAAAATTTGAAGCCTTCAGCTTCTATAACAAAAATGTTCTAGGCATTTTAAAATGACATTTTATGTACAATAAAAATTTGGAAAGAATTTGAATGCTAATGTTAGAAATTTTGAAATTAAACTATGTGGCCTAGAAACAAAATGATAAGCTTATTTTTGTCATAAATTTAGATTGTCAGTAACTAATTATATATTTACAATAAAAATACCCATTTTTATAGTCAAAGTCATTAAAAAAAATCAAGTTTATCCTGCGTTGTATCGAGTGTACTGTAGCCAATCAGAAGGCTGAATCAGCTTAGCTACCAATCACAGCTGAGCTTGCAGAAGTTTCCCCCTTTGTTTCCGCTATGATTTTTGTTTGAAAATGCAATTTAAATTGATTTTTTTTCATAGATTTTGACTATGGAATGTGGTGTTTTTATTGTAAAAATGTAATCAGTTACCGGCAATCTAAATTTCTGACAAAGATAAGGTTATAATTTTGTGTCTAGGCGACGTAATTTAATATTGTTTTTTTCTTTATGAGCATCGGAAATCTTTCAAAATTTCCATTGTATATAAAATGCTTTTTTGAAATGCCTAGAACTTTTTTGTTATTGAAGCTGAAGGCTTTAAATTTAAGGTATTGGGACTACTTGTGGCAGTCTTTCAGCAGTTTAAGCGTGGTATTTCTTGCAGGCTTCCTTTAATCCACCTTCAATGGTTTGCACAAATGGATACCTAGAGATTACGTGGATATTGTGAGAGATTCTTGCATATCCCAGCTCTGGATAATATAACTTTAACCCCTCTTATAAATACTCCATCCTCTCTCCTGTCCAATTAGCTAATATCTGATGACTATTTCAGCAGCCTAATTTGATGACAAAAGTAACAATATCCACCTAATCTATATCCATTTCATTAAATTTTGATTGGTTGGTTCATCATAATTGTAAACTACAGATGGGGTAATTTTGTGTATCATCATTGGGAATGTACATTAATTTATCGGCCGTTGTCTTATCCCTTTAGATCCCTGTTGTAAGCCACACTAAAGAATTTTATCGCAATTTTTACGATTCACTTCAGCTGGACATGTCATATTATTTATAAATTCCAAGTCATCGAGCTGAAAAAATATATGAGCAAAAAAGACCCGTAGACAAGGATGACATCTTTCAAACAATGACGTCAAAACTTTTTTTTTTGGGGGGGGGGGTTAAAATAATTTATGGTTTAAATTAACATCTATGCTAACGTAAAAATAAGGGATTTTAAATTTTTTTAGAAGAATTTAAGAATATTGTTTGGGTTATACTATTTTGCAACCTGGGTGGTGGTAGGGGTAAAATGGGTCCTACCCCAAACGTAAGAGTCCCAAACGTCAGAGTGGACAAACGCAAGAGTCCCAAACGCAAGAGTCCCAAACGCAAGAGTCCCAAACGTCAGAGTGGGACAAACGTCAGAGTGGGACAAACGTCAGAGTGGACATTGCTTAAGTAAAACATCAGAGCCCCCTAGCCTGCCTAGCCGCGGGCGCTCGGCCCCCTAGCCTATAACCTAACCTAACCTAATCATAAAGAAAATGACTCTGGCTGCAGCACTCAGCACCCTGGCCTACCTAGCCGCAGCGCTTTAATGATTATAAAATCGAGACTCATACGTTTTACTTATAAAATGTCCACTCTGACGTTTGTCCCAAAAATCCTGCGTTTGTCCACTCTGACGTTTGTCCCACTCTGACGTTTGTCCCACTCTGACGTTTGGGACTCTTGCGTTTGTCCACTCTGATGTTTTTCCACTCTGACGTTTGGGACTCTTACGTTTGTCGTGGAACCGTAAAATGTATATTTTTATAAAATGGCTTGGGGGCTATAATAACTCCTTTTACCACCCCTAATTAGATTTCATTAGCTAAGCTACTATACACTTTTAATTTGTTTGTCTGTCTGTCTAATTAATTACGAGCTGGACAAAGTGTCTATAAAAAATCAGCCTTGTGACGTCATAAAAATGAGGGATTATCCATCTCTTTTTTAGGAGTTTTTTTTGACACTTCTCTTATCTCCCAAATTTTTATGACGTCACATGGCTGATTTTTGAGACACATTGTCCAGCTACGTTAGTTACTCACTGAAGGGATCATTATGTCACAGTGTTCGCCTCCACCTAAGTTGAACTCTTTAATTTCAAATTTCAATCATATTGACAGCAAAAGATTTTAGTGTTTGTCTCATATTTGTTCCATTTTTAGCATATTTGCAGGATGAGAGGGATTTTTGAGCTGGTTTTTTTTTACTAGTCTCCAAAGTTTTTAATAACCTTTTCTTTTTTGTTGGCCTCACAACTTTGGGAATTTTCATTGGATTTTTATTAGTTGGTTCATTGAGTTGAGTGTCCAATCGTTACAACTACTAATTTTAATGTACAGAAGGAGTGATTTTGTGTATCATCATTTGGGATGTACATCAATTTATTGGGCATTGTCTTATTCCTTTAGATTCCTGCATATTTACCTCGCTTTTACCAAAGGCTATTTCATTTTTCAGTTAAGTATTCTTTTACATTTTATGACAAGGCCCTAAAACAATAAATAACAATCAACATTTCTTTCTTGAGTTATTTTTTTACGAGTGTTGAAGCAATATATTTTAAATGAATCGCCATTGGTTCAAGGGTAAATAGTAAATATGCTAACTAAGAGTGGGGATACGAATATTTTTATAATACAAATATTTATAGTTTTACCACAAGCCTTGCTTTTATTTGACTGAAACAGTACTAGCAGGACAAAGTATCTAAAAAATCAACCATGTGACGTCATAAAAATGAGGGAGATGAGAGGAGAGGTTGGAAAGAAAACCCCTAAAAAAGAGATGGATAATCCTTCATTTTTATGACGTCACATGGCTGATTTTTGAGACACTTTGTCCCTCTACAAACAGTATACAGGGTGGGGCAAATAAGACCGGACAAACTTTAAACGGCCATAGCGCCAAAACTACTTGACCGATCAAGACGTTTGACCCCACTATAAAAAGCTTAGGTAATGACCTTTTAGCACAAAAAAAAATCTTTGGACGAAGATGGGCTCGTACTCCGAGCTGGCCGCGCTTATGTTCAACAAGGCAGATTCGAAATGCGCCGGTGGAATAATCTGGATTCTCGACTACGGCCCACTAAATCGGATCTCAGCCCATCTGTAGATAAGGTAGGGTTATGCAACTTGCTGGGGATACTGTTAGATACATAAGTAAGACACTAGAAAAGATTAGAGCTCTCTATCTAAAGTGGCTTGGCTGTAGTACTCCGGCAAAGTGAAACGTGTGGCAGATTTAAAGATGTCAAAAATTGTGTGAAATCGTGAAAATTTCTCGGTTCTCGACGTTAGAGACCCATATGGAACTTATAAACTCATTTTAGACTATGAATTGCGCTGACAACCCTAGCTGAATCTTCGTGCCATTTCCAAAAAGGTATAGAACGTCGTTCCAGCTCAACTGTGGTCCAAATAAGAGCCTTCGTGTCAAAGGGTAGCGTTAAAGTTGGGTGAATTTGGATCCTGTGGTTACTCATTCCTAAGGAAATGGGGCCTCCCAGCAGCCCGATCTTAATTCAATGGACTTTTAGGCCTAGGGCTACTTTGAAGCATGCACCAATAGACGTGCCTATACAACAAAGACCTCCCTCATTGCCACCATCAAGGAGAAATTCGCCAGCTTGGACAGGGACATGGTTACTAGGGCCTGCTGACGGTTCAGGGGGCGGGTGAAGGTGGTGATTGAGGCTGGCGGCGATTTTCTTGCATAATCTAATAGTCATATTGTGGTATGCTCGAAGGAAACCAAGATATTATAGTGATGCTACGCACCCAGCTAATCCTGTTATTCTACAATTGTAAAGCCACCTGCAAATATGTAAGATAACGGTATTGATTTAATCTCTCAGTTGTCCTGCAAGTGGAGGGAGGGGTGTGACCCCTCCCTCTCCCTTCTTAAGCACCAGAACCTCCCCCTTCAACCACCAAGTTATCAGCACCACCTCAGCCCTGAGGATAAAGGTTCTAAGCCTTCCTTCACCCGATAGATTCACCACCCACTGTTGTTGTCACAGTAATCATCAAACCTTCCCTTTTAGTACCCAGACCTACCACTCAACCCCTCTATTCTTATCTACCTATTGTGCTGTTCCATGGGCTATCCTGCCTCCCCCAGACAGGGATAGCCATCTACCTAACCATTGCAACTATCTATGTTTTACTTGTATGATTTACCTTTAACTATCTCTATTCCTAATCCATATGTATTTATATTATATTGTACATCTTTAGTAAACCTTAGACCCTGAATAAAGTAACATCTGAATAGACTCTGTTTGTTATTTAGTGATAGTTAGAGAAGCACAGCTTCTCTATAATATATGTGTCCACGTCTGTTCGCACTGCCGTAATCATTTGAACTTGGGTATCTGCCATTTAACCGAGGCGGATACCACAATATACCTATTTTGCTTGCCAGTTTTTAAAATTCAATAAAATCTTTAAAATTGACGATTTTATGTTAATTTGTTTAGAAGTTAGAATTTGTCCGGTATTATTTGCCCCACCCTGTATATGTAGAAGATTAAAAATATTTTTTTTAAAGACTTTTGTCTACTTTTTCAACCTATTTATCTTTAAAAATTGCAAATCTATTGCTATTTTTGTGAACCTACCATAAAATTTTATATTTTGTATCACTGTCAACTGACCAATGCAATATTGACCATACAAACAGGAAGGGAGGGGACATTAGGTAGTTTATTACACTTGTCCCCAAAGTTTTTTTATTCGTTGGCTTAAAAACTTTGCGGACTTTTATTAAATTTGAATTGTTGGTTCATTAAGTTGAGTGTCCCATATTTCTACCACTAATTGCAGTCTACCGAAGGGTATAATTTTGTATATCATCATTGGTGATGTACATCAATATATAGGCCATTGTCTTATCCCTTTAGATCCCTGCCATGCAACCTTTGGTAAAAAACCCAACCTTATCGATAATGTAAACATATAGGATTCTCAACTTGGGGGTTGAAAAATAACTTTCATGAAATGATAAAATTTTGACAGGGAGTATAAACAAATTGAAAAACTGATAATCATTCTGTCTTGTTATACCTATTCACTTGTGGCTGCGCTCCTATCATCTAGGAGCGCTGTATTCAAAAAGTCTTAAGGAAGTTTTTAACTATTTTTCTGACCACTTTCTCCCTATTAAAACCTAAGCACCCAGAAGCTAGGCGCGCAACCGCTAGTAATAAATATTTGATATTGACATCTGAAGAAAGCAAACATGCCCGAAACAATTTGTAATATGTATATGGCTAGATTTTTGTATGTGATCTAACCCATAATATTTATTAAACGCATCCTATTATAGACAGCTTTCTGCGGATATTAAAATGAACAATCAGGTTATTAAAGCCAGTTTTGTTAGCCAATAAGGGCGAAAGGACCGGGCTAACAAAACTTGTATTAAATCAATCTTATATTTTTTGTTTTAATATTCGTAAAATATTTTGTGATACAATGCTATACATGATTTTCCAGTATGGCTGAGAACTGGTTCTAATCCACCGATTATTAATCGGTTTCGAAGCCATACTTGAACAATTTCATATTAAATGTGTTAATTTCTAACTTTAAATCCTTGGTTGATAAACATCCTTTTAAATACACAACAAGAAAACAAGGATGAAAACATAGCAAAGTGACGCATAGTGTTATATTTACTAATACAGAATAGAACAAACGAACTGACAAAGTAAATTATGAAGAATTAAGGATTGTTTAAAAATTAAATTTTAAACACATATCTCATATACCAGCTGAGAAAATTACATATTCCTGATTGTGTTATGGACAAATAGACATACAACGAGATTTGTAGAGTAGGTGCTCATTAGTCAGAGAAATCTTCACAAAAATATATATTGAACGACGGCTTGTTATGGATGATAAACGGACAGACGGACATTATTCGAAATCCTTTTATTTTTAACAAATTTTGACTAAAAAAGTGCTTCAATGATAAGCTTTTCTTTGAAAAACTAGAAAAATATTATTACCAAAAAAGTATAAAAACAGGAAGAAAGGGCCACTACAAATAATATATCATAAACAGTATGGTAAACGATTAATATCCGCTGTTTTAGAACCGGGTCTAAGCTGCATGCTGAAAAATATATCATAAACAGTATGGTAAACGATTAATATCCGCTGTTTTAGAACCGGGTCTAAGCTGCATGCTGAAAAATCATGTATCGTATCGTCTTATATCCAGTTTATCACGAATATTAAAATGTAAAAATATAAGATTAAAACCAGTTTTGTTAGCCCCGAGATACCAAAGGCACGGGCTAACAAAATTGTTTTTAATCTTTTACATTTTAATATTCGTAGAAAACTTAATAGAATACGATACGATAGAAAAATGAATTAAATATGTAACAAAAATATGACAATATAATTTTATATAGGACATATTTAATTTTGATTAGGGACGGACGTACTAACATACCCAAATATTGATAGAGAAGCTACACACTTGTAAAAAGCTGATAGGAATCAGAATGCAGAAAAGATTTATCTTTGCATGAAAATTATTCAAATACACAAGTGTACATAGTTTAAATTGATGAAGGATTTTTATAATTGATGCCAGCTTCATCGCGGAAAAAAAAACTCTAGGTCAAAACTTTAAGAATAGTTATTTATCGCATCGTATTATAGACAGCTTTTTGCGGATATTGAAATAAAAAAAATATAAAATTAAAACAAGTTTTGCTAGACCTGAGGGGCCGAAGGACGTGGCTAACAAAAATAATATTAACTTTATGATTTTTGTTTTAATATTCCTGGAAAACTGTCTGTAATACGATGTTATACTAATTTTTCAGTTTGGTTGAGAACCAAATCTATTCCGGCGGATAATAATCGGTTTCGAAGCCATACTGGAAAAAAAACCTAATAGTCTCAATGCATTTTTTAGCCTGAGTAGGCTTTATACCAGCTTTAGGAGATGGTTCAAAATCATTCGGTGAAAAAATGATGATAGGATAATTCAGCATCTAATTATGTACAGAACATATTTTTTTTAAAAAGGAAGTTCTTATTATTTGAAATAAAAGGTTTTTGTACTAGATGATACTTTTTGAAAAATATTTAGTGCATTTCTAGAAACATTAAATTTGTTACTGTTTTTTTCCCTCTGGACTTTTTAATTTGCGCACATTTTCGGTCCACTGGGTTTCCTTCCATTTAAACTATTTTAGAAACGTAACATAATACTTTTGTTTTAGTTTTTTTCCTGAAAATAAAAAAGTTGAATTCTAATTATTGAGAATGTAAAATGTTTTCGTGGCAATGAAATTAAAGTTCAGGCCTTTGCAGGGGAAAAGGGAATTGTAAAACTCAATTATAAAAGTTTTTTGATCCGAGAGTGTGTCTCAGGGATCTGAAGGGATAAGAAAATAGCCAATAGATTTATGTACATCACCAATGATGCTGATCAAAATTATCCCTTCTGTAGTAAAAATTAATAGCTGAAACGTCAGAACACTCTACTAAATACACCAACCAATGAAAATTCATAAATAGTCCCCAAAAGTGTTGGGCCAACGATTAAGACAACGTTATTATAAAACTTTGGGGACTAGTGTAATAAATATTTCGATGTCCCCTCCCTCCCTGGCGTGTCTGGTATCATCTCACAAATTGGTCACTAAAATCTATGGATCCTGCTTAGCATTGGTCCGGGGCAGGGTTTAGGCTGTTCAACAGGATTCATGTCCATCTTTTCATGAGATTTTAAGAGTAAAGGCAAAATTACAGAAAGCAACCACTATAAACAAAATACAGCCCATTTAAGGGACATATGAAATACCATTGCAATGGAGTATTTGCATTTTTACCTAATTTTATTATATTTACATATAACTTTATTCCTGAAACTTGAGGGACTCGTAAATTGTAAAACTAAACGACTATGTACACGAATTTTATTATTGTGCCCATTTAGAAAAAGTCAAGCTATTTTGGACAATCATGATTAACAAGGACAGTAGGTAGCGCAGCTAAAAGTAATCTATAATAATATTATATTAGCAGCATATTGTTACAATGTATGAATTATGACCTATATGGTAAGTAATTTATTTCCAGTACAGCTTTCAAACTTGTTTTTATCTGCTGGATTAGTCATACTGAAAAATCATGTTTATCATCACATCAAAGACAACTTTTTACGAATATTAAAATAAAAATCATAAAATTTATACCAGTTTTATTAACCGGCACCTTCAGCTCCTCAGGGCTAACAACGCTGGTTTTAATCTTATAATATTTTAATTTAATATCCGCGCGGAAATCTGTTTATAATACGATGTGATAAATGACTATTTTTTTTTTAAATTAAAAAAAATATCAAGACTTAAAAATCATATTCAACTTAAGTGGCTGACCTGTTTTTACAAAACAGCATGATGACTATTTTGATGGTACCTAATTGATTGTTATTCATTGTAATACAAAACTATGATGGTATTCTTGTAACTTATGCTTGCAATCCAACTTTTTAAATGCACTTCGTGGAACTATCCCTTTACTAATTTTGAACTTTTGAGTAACAATTAAAAAACTGTCCTAAATCACTCAAATTTTTTCTATATACAAAAAAAAAGAGTTAAAACTTTTTTATTCATGTTCACAAAAGCTACATATGATAATAAAAATGAAGTGTAATTTAATGAAATTAACATTTATATGTGAGGACCTTGAGATTTTTCAAAAGGGTTTGGTGTAATGATTACTTAAGATATAGGATTATGTCCAACCATATGTAGATAAATTTTGCCATTTATAACTTTTATCAATACAAGAAATTCATAATTGGTTAACATTTTTATACAATTCGTGTTTCCATAGATCTGACGATCAAAAGTAATGCTAGATTATTGTGTTTTAAAAGCAGATTTCAACAATGGTGATGACTTTTGACAATCAGAAATAAATTAACTGCCAATTTAATTTGATAACATTATATATGATACCCAACCCTTTTTAGGAAATTTTACAGGATAAGGGGATAAGTTGAGAAGGAAGCATTTTTAATACAGCCCCATCCATAATTTGCGCCTGAAATTCGTCCAAAAAGGGACCGTGCACTAAACCCAAGCTTTTTTTGTGGGAGGGGGGCGGGGGCACCCCCTCCTGGACAACCTGTTTTTAAAATCTTGTGCACGCCCAGGTGAATCCTAACTAAATGAATCTTGAGTCGCAAGATATCATATAATTAAAGTAGTAAGAATTTTTTTGTTTGAAGCTTAAGATCTCGAAAGGGAAGCTTTATAAGTGCCTTTGAGTGGTTTTAGATTATTTTCTAAACATCTGCCGTTTTCCCCTAGAAGCTAGGAGTGTAGCCCGTCGTCTAAAATACAAAGTAGAATAATGTCTGTCTGTATAAAGCTTAAGATATCAGTAACCGTTGAACCGATTGGGGTCTAATCATCAGGAAATATACCTACTAGTATTACTTCATGCGGTTATGAAAGTTTAAAACTGTAAAACTTAATTGACCACCCTGTAGGAAAAACGTTTGTCTGAATTTAAATTCCTTTTTTCCGGTTTGTTTAATAGGACAAGTTTATACATACACATTAGGATATATAAGTTGGAAGGAATTTTAATGTTAGAGGGAGATTTGAAATCTGCATGAAATTTTAAGGATTTTTTTTTATAAAATTCGTTTTTCGTATAATTATTTATCTAAAAGCGGAAATACAATTTAAGTTCATAAATTTTGACCAATAGGATAGATGAATTGGAAACTAACTGCGCTCTAATTGGTTGAATGATGTGCGACACTTAAGCTTCTCCTATCAGAGCGGAGATAATTTTCAATCCACCAATCACAGATGTCAAAACTAATTAACTTAAATTGTATTTTTTTTATAAAAAAAATCCTTAAAATTTGATGCAGATTTCAAATCTCCCTCTAACATTAAAATTCTTTCCAACTTATATATCTTAATACACACATAAATACGGAGACGTGCAGAAGGAAGTGTATTTTACCCCTACACCCCC
This sequence comes from Acartia tonsa, assembly GCF_053477335.1. NCBI lineage: Eukaryota > Metazoa > Arthropoda > Copepoda > Calanoida > Acartiidae > Acartia > Acartia tonsa. Next base: position 47,971,067 of record NC_137269.1, on the reverse strand, counting down.
TTGACATGGATCAACCGTCTACACCCCCATAAAGCAGCCAAAGTAAAAAAAAGTCACTTCCCCCCTCTGACAATAAAATAACATCCCCTTGTTGTTTGTATTACCCCCCCCCCTCCTTCTACCCTCTTGAAATAGCTTTTAAAGGGGTGAACTCATCTGGCAAAACCCAGTGCACGCCACAACATGATTACATACATACACACACTATTATACAGCAGCACCCAAATGATAACAATCACTAGACAAATAGTCAAGGACAAAGGTATACGTATTTAGACCATTAGTATTTTTTGCAGGTTAAAAATTCTTAGTAAAAACAGCAGTATTACATTTAACCAACTCTTTGATTGTATTTTTTTGGTCTAAAAGTCTTATATTTGGCTATTATTGAGATTTAAACAGAATTTCGTCCATTTTTCTTGGGATGGTGGAGGTACCTTTCCAATAATTAGCTAAAGATATTTTCTGGATTTATAAGAAGCTTCACTTCAAAGGAGAACAATATCGGATCAGTGGTTTTCAAGATCAAAATCTACAGGCTCACACAGACTTTTACTGTTATTTTTAGAAAAAAAGGATATACAATGAATATTTAAAAGAAGCATTAATGTCCAATTTTTCTTTAGAAAATCCCATAAACAATAGAAATTAGAATTGACACTTTAAAACACTTTTAGGCTTATCTATGACAAGGACGATTTTATTTTTAAATAAAATGGAAATAGGGGGTTGGTCGATTTCAGCCCCCCACTCGAACTTAAGTTCCATAGTAACAGTAAATTGTTTGTCTGTCTATCTGTCTGTCTTTAACGAATGATCAAACTAACCGCTGAACTGATATAGGTCTCCTTTACAATGTAGTTTCTCTTAGGACCTGGGAAAGTTAATATTTTTTTTGGGAAGGGTACCACCACCTTTCTAAGAGATATTGTCCCTAGAAAAAAAATTACCCACCCCAATTCTTTTTTCTTTTCTTTTTAAAATTAGAATTGAAATGTTTGGGTGCTACTCCCCCCCCCCCCCTCCAGACGTCCATGTGCCTCTAGAGTGTAGGGGCGTATATGCTAGTATTAAATATGTAACATAAGGACACACCGCAATGATCTAATTATAGAGTAGCTGCACTGTCAGAAAGAGATAGTGTCCTTGTATAAGCTGCTACAGACTTAACTTTTTTGTTGCCACTTTGCATTATTTCCTGATAAGTGTCAATTAAAGGGTCCTTGAGTGATGAACTGAAATTAGTTTCCGAATGTGAACACATTTTCCTAGGTGTTTCCCAATCCTATCTCAATATTTGCTACTAGCTAAAAAACCTTCAAACTTCAAAAAAAAAATCAAAATTTGAATGTACTAACGATTTATACATTATACTTTCAAAGTTTTAATTTTTCAAATTTTGATTTTTTTTTTGGAAGTTTGAAGGTTTTTTAGCTAGTAGCAAATATTGAGATAGGATTGGGAAACACCTAGGAAAATGTGTTCACATTCGGAAACTAATTTCAGTTCACCCCTTGAGTGGACTTATTCACTAAACAACTTAAATTTTAATTATAAGCGGGCGTTACAATATATAAAGAACAAAAGTTTATGTTTGTCAGTTAAGATCTCGTCAACCATTTCAGCTATTGAGTTCTCCGTTTCAGGTAAGCTTCTGAGATAGTTTTAGGCTATTTTAGTTTATAAAAGTGCTTGAGGTTGTTTTAGGCCCTGTTTTAGTCCCAGCTCCCTCCCCGTTTGAATACAGTTTAAACATATAAAGTAGTTTGTATACTAAGATCTAAACACCTAAGTACTTGAACTATCAATTGTGTGGTTTTAAGCTATTTTATTTTTAAATTCAAGTCTGGGATGGTTAGATTATTTTAATGCTCTACCTTTATTATGTTGGTTTTAATCTAAAGAAGGGGTAATTTTGTTTATAATCATTGAGGATGTATAGTACATCAATTTATTATCCATTGTTCATTCTTTAAGATTCCTGTTAAGGTGCTTTTTTTGAGTACAGATGTAAGCAAATTTGAGATTATAAAATTAATTTATTTTAAGTATAGTATTTCTAAATTAGTTTCGACAAACATGCCACTTTGTAAGATTAGAATTTTAAAAAATCTTTCAAAAAGTTTTCACGGATTTTTCTAGAAAACGACCTACATCAAGTGCAATGCATACAAACTGGCTTTAAAAACATTTATAGAAGGGACACTTAGTTTTTTTTTCACAGAATAAAATAATAAATAATTAATGATTACATACAAATACTAGCGGTTACGCCCCTAGAGGCCTCTAGGGTCATTTGAGTAGGGGGGAGTTGAATTCGATAACCAAATTTTTTTTTTGGATTTAAAAGTGAGATCCTTCGTTACAAACTAACTAACGATTTAAATACGTTTTGGTGCATGGAAAATGTTTAACAGAGTGCCATAATAAGAACAGGTTTAATTAAAAGTCAAAGTTTTAAAACATATTGTGTTTCTGATGTTGCCGAGCCCTGCTCAAATGGTTAAATGTAATTTGTTTTAGACTGCTAATTATGAGTTTAGTAAAATGTTTTGAATATCATTTTCTCTGCTTAATATTTAATGCATATTTTTAAAATTCTCTTCAAAATGAAAATAATATAAAACAGCTTTTTTTGTATCACAGCTTCTCTATATTTGGTCACATAGAATCTTAAATTTCTCGACCAGAGTGGGGGTAAAAGACTGGAACACCCCCCCCCTCCCCGTAACCCCTCATTTTACCCCACTAAAATTTTAAAAAATATAGTAAATTATCCCCACCCCTTTTTAATTCTTTAATTTACTCCCCTCAAATTTAAAAGCTTGGATATTCTTGCAAAGAACATATGATTTTTTATTTTATCTTTGCGTATTGTGACCGCAAACATACTTGTTTAAATACCTTGAAAACTCGAAAGATTTATGTACATTCAATATTTTACCCGTTCTTTACCACCCGTCAAAATAAATTAAAATTTTTATCTGATCTAAATTTCTCATGTATTCTGCCTCTTTATACTAAAACAAGGATGACAACATCCATAAAAGCGAAGCTCTGAAACGATAGGACAAACGAACATTAACACTTGTGTTAGAACTGAATAACTAGAATATAAATGTATAAAAGTCGAACGAAACCAAATTGTAAGTAAATTGGCTGAAAAAACTGCTTAAATACAGGATATTGTTTAAGAACATACATACATTTTTAGGACTTGATTATAGAGATGCTTCGCTTACAACAATGTACTTTGTTGTCCTAGGAGTCAGTATTCCAAAAATCAGACCAATCGGATAATTTTATCACATAAAAATTTTATGTTAAAAAAGTTAAAAAGCAACATGTTTAAAATGGACGTACGGACATTCAGGTAACGATTATAGAGTTGCTTCGCTTTCTAACTCGTACCTAACTGTTATAGGAATCATCATGCAAAGTTCGAAATCGATAGGACATTTCTAACATGCCTAAATTAACGAAAAGAGCTATCCGTTACGTACGGACGTTTTTAAAAAATAGAGGTAACCTAGAGACCTACTGTATAAATAAGCCAATAGGAGAATACTAAAGGTACATTCATGATATCTCATTGGTTGAAACATTTTACAGATCTTGGTACGTAAGGGCATATTTTTTCTCATTTTGTTCTCATTTTAAGTCAGCTATTATTGTGGCACATCTTAGCATAAGCCTTTTTTGGGTAAATTATTTCTTGTAAAATTTTTTCCCCGCATATAATGTGAAGCATATGACAAAACATATGAGTTAGCCATGAATAGTTGAATTTCTTAGAATAAAGTTAGCTTTATAAAAGATTTATCGCAAATGTATCCTGTATATATATAACAAAAGTAAACAGAGGTTTTAGTCTGCAAAAAATCCCTTTTTAAGTTTGACGAAAAATGCCATACAAACTGGCCCCTCTCGCACGCCCATGAATTAGTAACTAACTACTCAGCGAGGAAATAAATTTACGTATTTTGGCATTTTAGTTTAGGGCCCTGGGCACACAAGTCAAGTTCCTTTTGTCAGAATGGGTGAGAATACAGAGTAGCAGAAATTCCATCATAAAATTAGCACTAACATCAACACATCATAGGCCAATGAGTTAAAGCTTTAACAAGGGGGGGGGGGGAAGTTCTGACACATTTGCGTAAACGGTGAGTATAGGCTTTATCTTTGGACTGAGAGGATAGGTTATTAGGGATAAAATCATTCTTATATGATGAATTTCCCCCAGATTTAAGATTTTTTGGATAGGCCTCCAGGTTCCGGAGCTCCAGGCCTCCAGGTGGTCTCTGTACAGGTAAAAATGAAAAAAAAAAAAAAATTTTAAAGTTAAAAATCAACTTATAAAACAAAATATGCATATTTTTTCTTCAAATATGTGAATAATATTAAAAAAGATGCATATTTTGTTTTATAAGTTGACCTGTAACTTAAAAAAAAAAAAAAATTTTTTCATTTTTACCTGTACAGAGACCACCTGGAGGCCTGGAGCTCCGGAACCTGGAGGCCTATCCAAAAAATCTTAAATCTGGGGGAAATTCATCATATAAGAATGATTTTATCCCTAATAACCTATCCTCTCAGTCCAAAGATAAAGCCTATACTCACCGTTTACGCAAATGTGTCAGAACTTCCCCCCCCCCCCCTTAATTAAGTTTTTGCTCTATCGTGTGAAAATGATTTCTACATGCTTTAATACTTTTTTTCCGCAGATAAGAAAATAAAATAGTGAAATTGGTATAAGCAACGAGAAAAGTATAAATTTCTTTTCCACGAAAACATTTCTATACGACCAAACAATCAGAATAAAAAAACCAGGTTTTTATACTGAAGAAAATCAAAATCTGCTCTGAAATAAGGAAAATTATGAGGATCTTAGAATTTTAATGGCCAGCATACTCAAAAAGTCTTACTCTATACTGGTCCGTCTTTTACTTTATAAGATAAAAAATAAGCTAATATTTAATATGAAAATTATTGTTACATTGATTGCACATATGTAGTAAGAAAATTACTACTACGAAAAAGCTCTAAAAAATCCGGATAGGAAATGAGTTAAAACTTGGAAAAGTAAAAAAATGGTCAAAAAATCTTTAAAATGTAAGAGCATTTTGAATTTTAAAAAGTTTTCTGGGCCTACAAATAATCTGGAATAGCCATAAATCAATAATGCATAATTATCTCGCAGTGCAGAGAAATGCGCGAAAAGGCCTATTTTACGTGAAGCCTTCCCTGTGCAACTTGGTTATTCCAGATTATTTGTAGGCCTTCTTATACCGCTTTAATTGGTGTGCGGGTATGATCTGTACGTTCAGCCGCTGGGCAGCTAGCAGCCTTTAAAATTCATAGATTTTTAGCAATATTCGTTACCAGCAATATTTTACCGTGAACTGCAGTAGATCCGTTTTTTCTATTTGTGACATTAGTTATTCAATTTTTAACCTCAATAACTTTTTTCTAACCAACTCTTTAAACAAAAACCGCATTTTGTGTATGAAAGCTTAATTGAAAATGAACCACGTATGTTGAATACTAATTTTAAACATTAGGTTTCTTTAGGCAAAATGATAGACATGAAAAATGTTAAAAATTAAAAATTAGGCGTTTAAGGTTTCATTATATTTTTGCATTTTCAAAAGCGAAGCTTTACTTGAGTCGGTCCGTTAATTTTAGCATGTTATAATTGTCCTAATGATTTTGAACTTGGTTTGATGATTCTTGTTATAGGTAGCCACTATTTTGAAAGCATAGCGACTGTATATTCATTACCAGAAAGTCCGTATCTTCATTGTAAACATGATGATATTTTGCTTTTTAAAACAGTATTTTTTTATGATATGATTGCTTTAATATGGATTTCTAGGACCATTATTTATAATTAGATAAGCGAAGCTTCTCTTCAATCAAGTCTTAAAATGTAGTTATGTCCACAATTTTTGTACAAACATTTAATCAATGTTGAATATTAATATTACGTCTTACTCTGTATTTCTTAATTTTCGTTTGCTTTACGGTCTTTAAAGCTTCGCTATTATGTTTTTATCCTTGTTTTTCATTTATAATTTTATTTTAGGAATATAACGTGCTGTGGACTGAAAAACTGGACTTTGGGAATATGTTCTGTCTACACACTAATCCATATTGCCCTTCTGGTTCTAAATGTTTTCATTCTTGAAGAGTAAGTAGCTTTTATTCCTTAATATTATTGGTTATCCCATTTTAGAGTAGTAAGCGTTTTTTGTCTGAACCGATATTGTTCTCCTTTACAGTGAAGCTTCTTATAGCTCCTGGGAAGGTTTTAAACTATTTTTGGAGAGGGTGTCTTTACCCCCCTTCCCCCTCAAATTTAACTCTTGAAACTCAGATTTAAAATGGGATGAGGTCAAATTTTCCCCTTCTTTCCAGTGCCCTAGATACTTCTAGGGGCTTAGCCGCTCGTTCCATTTTATAGTAGTAAGGATTTTTTTTGTCTGAAGCTTAAGATTTTTAATAACCACTGAACTGATTGGGAATTCTGTTTTAGATAAGCTTCACATAGGTTCCTTGATAGTTTTAATTATTTCATTTTCAGATTTAAGTCTTGGGATGGTTTTAAGCTATTCCATTTTCAGATTTAAGTCTTGGGATGGTTTTAAGCTATTTCATTTTCAGATTTAAGTCTTGGGATGGTTTTAAGATATTTTTCTAGCCCCTTTAAATACAGAGTCCCTAGCTTCTAGTATCTGAACAAAACGTTAGCCTAGAGGTACTGACGGATGGACGGATTTACCCTAATTATAGAAAAGCTTCGTTTTTAAATATATTTTATTTCAGTCCTGAAGAGCATGTGGATAATTTTATCCACTTGATTGATACAAATGATAACAGACTCTACAGATCAGAAATACATCTCAGAACTAGACAATATCTTATACAGGTTAGTTCAGGGAGGGAGGGGACATGGAATGTTAATAACACCAATCCCAAAAGTTTTATAATAACGTTTTCTTAATCGTTGGCTCAACAACTTTGGGGACTTTTACAGAATTTTGATTGTTTGATTTATTAAGTTGAGTGTCCAAATGTTTCAACCACTAACAGAAGTTGCAATTTTGTATCTCATCATTGGGGATGAACATCAATTTATAGGCCATTGGCTTATCCCTTAAGATCCCTGGGTTAGTTGGCGCTTTCACACATAGTATCTTGTTAATCACTGATAATCACCCCTCTCAAACTTTAAAAAGATAAACTGAAAATATTAGAGGTTGGTTTTCCGTTTGCGAAAAAATTCTGATGGGAATTAAATATAAATATCACAATTGTAACTTTTCAAAACTATGGGCAAGACAATTTTAGTTTGACAGAAAAGACATGAATTGTCAAAGGGTATCATATGGTAAACTATAACTTTTAATGCATAATGATAAGCAGTCATATTTTTGCGAATATTTTCTAAGTGCTTGCTAAAGGCTTGAATTATAAAATACTATTAAATATTCCTTGAATTTATAAGGCGTCGCTTTAATTTATTGAGATTGATTTATTTTTTTGTGTTTCATGTAGTGCATAAATGCAAAACTAACCAGGACAATTTTGTTTACGAGTAGCGAAATTAAAATGGATTTATGCGCAAAAAAAGAAATAATAAGCTAATATTTGCGAAGCTAAATAAACATTTCAACATTGATTGTAGAATTTCTGCTATCAACAGTTAGATATGATAATTTTAGCATTTGTTTTTTTGCCATTCTGATTTATTGAAAGGGAGGGGACTGCAAATTAAACCCAAACACAGTGTTAAGAACAGCCCTTATCATTCGTTGGTTCAAAACTTTGGTTAATTTTGATCATGATTGGTTAAATCAAACTAGCAGTTACCAAATTTTTCAACCAATAAGTGTAATATAGGAAAAGGGGTATTTTTGTTTTTCACAATTGGGTATGTAAACAATCATTGATTGTCTTATCCCTTAAGATCCCTGGTAAGTATGGGATGATTTATAGAAAAGCTTTACTCCAGAATAAACTGTATTATTCTGATAAGACATAAAAATACCGTACTCTGCTACATAAGGCTTACAACATAAACAGTACCACAACAACCCATCTCAGTGTTTTTTTATGCATTTTAATTGCACAGATTTAAATTAAAACATTGAATGAAAATATAAAAATTTCAAGTACAAACATGCCTCACGGTTTTTTTAACGCTTCTCTTAAAAGACGTTTGTTAAAATTTTGTATGTTGCCATAAATTTGTTTATGAAAAGACTACCTAACTTTTGTTTTTGTTTTAGCCTCTATTACCGTATCATAATCTTGAAGAGTTTCAAAATTTTGAACTTAATGTAGAAATTATTAAGTCTAAACTAACTGAAAAGAGAATGGTTATCGTAGATTCCTTAAAAGCTCTCCATGGATATCAAAATAAGAAAATAGAATATTAAAATTGGTTTCAATTTTATAATTTTTATTTAATATTCGTAGAAAACTGTCTGTAATTCAATGCAACACATGATTTTTCAGTGCGGCTGGATACTGGATATTGACTGGCTTCGAAGCCATACTGGAACACATTAATATCTAAAGTAACAAAGTACCATATAATTATAGATAAGTAAGTACTATATTTTTTTTCAAATGTTCCACTTTTGCAACCTGGATTTTTATGTTCTTGTTATCTTTATTTTTTAACTTGCATTTACGGTTTTTTTTCATACACCCACGTTGTAGGAAAATAAAAGATATTGAAAGTTTTTTAATATCTCTTAAATTTGAAATATGCAAATATACAAAGTACCCCTTCTGTAGATTAAAACTATGGGTTTAAAAGTCGGGATAGTGCTAGTTTGAACAAACCAATCAATGTTCATTTAAATACCCTAAATCTTAAGCCTACGAATAAGAGAGCGTGATTCTAGGACTTTGGGAACTTCAAAAAATTTCAAGTCCAACGTCCCCTTCCTCCCTTAAAAAATGCGAGGATGAATTATCCCCTTTAGCAATGGTAAATAACCAGAGGATTGAAGAACAATTGAGGAATCAAAAATGAAAAACATTTAAATATGATAAATTTATTTTCATTGTTAAATGTTTGTCTCTGTTCCATCCCACATTATCTTAGCTGATGATTTAAAAGGCGTTTTATATTTAAAATATTTTTTAATCAATTAATTTTTAATAGCAGGTTTTTAATTTATTGGAACAAAATATATTTTTTTTACCACTTTTTTTGTGATAGGGAGGCATATGTCTGAGGATTATGGCTAAGCTTGTAAGCCTCAAGATATTTTAGGGATAAACCAAAGGACGACACAATTCTCCTGTCATAATATCCACATATTTGATTTCCATTAATATAATATATATGAAGAAAAGAAAAGAAATGTTTATATTTAGAATTCTGGTGAATACCTGGCACTGCCCATAACTGTGAATGTCGTCCTCCTTGCCTCCAATATTCTGGCTTTCTTCGGGGCACTATGCACCAGTCCTCTTATTCTGGTACCATGGATACTGGCATACTTTGGTAGGTCATAGATACATAGATAGATAGTTATTCTTAGGGGCACTATGCAACAGTCCTCTCATTCTTATAACATGGGCACTGGCATACTTTGGTAGGTCATACATACATAGATAATAGTTATTCATCGTATCGTTTTATAAACAGCTTTCAGCGGATATCAAAATGTTCAATTATAAGATTAAAACCAGTTTTTTAGCCTTGAGATACCGAAGGCACGGACTAAAAAAACTGGTTTTAATATTTTGATTGTTTATTTTTGTATTTGTAGAAAACTGGATATAATACGATGCTATACATATTTTTTCAGTATTGCTGAGAACCAGTTCTAATCCACCGGATATTCATCGGTTTCGATGCGATATTGGAAATATAATTCTTAGAAAAATGTAAAAGGATGTCTGTGTGTATAGTGAAGGATCTTGCTAACCATTGAACTGATATGGTTCTCCCTTACAGTGAAGCTTCCTACAGGACCAAGGTCGCTCTTGTAACTATTTCTCGGGAGGATTCCCCCTACACCCTCGAGAAGTCAATGGCTTGGAAACCCATTAAAATCCGCTGGATTAAAACTGGTTCTCAGGCATACTGAAAAATCATGTACAGCATCGTGTTACAGACAATTTTCCATAAATATTAAATAAAATCATAAAATTAATAGCAGTTTTGTTGGGCCTTCTTCCCCCCAGGGCTAACAAAATTTGTTTTAATTTTATGTTTTTCATTTTTATATCCGCGGAAAGCAATCTATAATACGATGCGATAAATATCTATCATAATTTTAAATTGATTTATTTTAGTTTACATCCTGTTCTGTCTGGCGCTGATGGTCTACCTAATATTTCTACTAGAAGAAGTTTGGTTCAAGGTAAAATAATTTCCAGTATGGCTCCATACGCAGGTACTTTCCGCAGGATTCGAACCGTTTCTGAGACATACCGAAAAATCATGTATAGCAACGTAATGAAATAATTTCCAGTATGGCTCAGAAATGGATTGATATCCACTGGATTAGAACCGAAAAACCTTGTAATTTAAAGATTTCAAGACGTATATCGGTTAGCTAAATCTTCATAAAATATAGCTTTCTATTCTAAATAGCATCCGAGAAATTCACGTTTACTTCTTAACGCTAGTTACAGTTTTCCTCTGGTTAACGAATATTTGTAGTTATAGGGTAGCTTCGCTTCTTACAATTGTATAAAGCCTAACTACAGGTTAAGGTATTAGCATTTACATGTAATCAACATTCGATTTAAAATTGGGGTTTAAAGTCTTTTTACTTGTTTATAACACACTTGTTTAGATGGTTGGTTAGGACTAAAGTTTCTTTTGTGATTTTTATTGAAAATTTAGCTAGAACTCGTCTTTGGTATTAACACAAATATATTTATGCGATAGATGGCATTTAGTACACAGGGAGGGAGGGGACATTGGGCTGTTTATTACACTAGTCACAAAACGTTTTCTTATTCGTTAGCTTAACAGCTTAGGGACTTTTGTTGAATTTGATTGATTGGTTTATTAAGTTGAGTATCCACACATTCCTACCACTAATTTTGATCTATAGAAGGGGTATTTGAGTAGCACAATTGGGGACGTACATCAATTTATCGGCCAATCGTCTTATCCCTTTAGATTCTTGCATTTAGTAACTATATTTACCAACTAAAAATGAATATATGACTGCAATTTGATCTTAAAATATAGTTTGTTTTTATAAAAACGCATGAGACTTTTTGACAATTTACTTTCAATTTAGTTTTAAGAAGAAAAAGTAAAAACATGGTTTGGGTTCATATTTTTAGGGGACAATATCACTTTGCTACATACATACAAACAGACATTCTGTTACTTTCATAAAATGATTATATTTAAAAAAATAAACTGTATTTTAAAATATTATATGTTGCACTTTTATATATGAACTTTTACTGATATTATGATAAGGAACTAGGTAACCTTTTTAGTTTAAGGTTAATTAAAATATAATAAAAAAGAGCATATATTTTATATCATGGCATATTTAATCTTTTAGATAAAAATCTATATTTTAAAATATGGATCAATTTTAATCAATTTTTCCTAGATATTTTATAATTTTCAATTTACACAAATGTGTGGGCTAACAAAACTGGTTTTAATCTTATAATGTTTCATTGACATAACCGAGGAAAGCTTTCCATAATACAATGCTATATATAGGTTCGTTCTAGAACCCAGTAAAAGTGTCGAACTATTACGTCAGAAAAAAATAACAATTAACCAATGAGAGACCGCTATATATTTTACCATTGGTCAATTACAGTGAATACTGGCTTCTCATTGGTTAATTTTTATTTTTTTCTGACGTCATAGTTCGACACTTTTACGAGGTTCACTGTTCTACTTTCCCCGTTCCTTTTCCACTTTAAAATACATATAATTTTTTAATGAAATTATGGAGCAAAAATGAAAAGCAATTTTTTTTCTATTTTGTAATCGATTTTGTTTTAGATTTAACTATCTAAACTTAAATCCAAAAACTAATTTTTTGAGTTAATTGTTTTTGTGATTGATTGTAAAAGATGGTTTTAGTGTAAAATATTGGTCAAACTAGATTTTGATACAATTTAAACTTTATTACATCCACTGTGAGATAACCTAGGGTTGGGCCGGATACTTTTTTGGCCGGATACCGGATACCGGATATCCGGCTGATTTCAAATGCCGGATATCCGGTAACCGGCCGGATATCCGGCCAACGCCGGATATCCGGCAAATATCCGGTTATCCGGCCAAATTACCGGATATCCGGCCGGATAACCGGCCAAATTACCAGATATTAAAGTAGTAAAAAAAATTTCTTCAGAAATCTTACATAAATTTACATAAAGTTAAACTTATTCAGAAAAAAATGTTCTTCTAGCTTCAATAATAAGAAAATTATAGCCATTTAAGATTTTAAAAAGCAGAGATTTTTGTTGTAAAGTATAAAAAATTATAGAGCCGGATATCCGGCCGGATAGTTTCAACATCCGGTATCCGGCCGGATATTGAAAATGGCCGGATATCCGGCCGGATATCCGGTCACACCGGATATCCGGCCCAACCCTAGATAACACTAAGCCAATTCGTTCGTTGGCGGGAAGGTGATATGTTCAACACCGCGTCATAACTCAAGACGTTAAAAAATGTTCCTGCTTTTGCTATGTCAGGTGCGCAAAAAAACAAGGTCTAAAACAGTCACAACGCATAACCATGTATAGTTACAATAACAGTACAGGGGTGTTTTTATGGCAGCAAAAAGTTGGTTTAACCCCGCCCCCCTATAATTTTGCAAAGGGGTCGAGGTACCCATCCCCTTGAAATAAATAGTTGGATAGACCTACACTATTATGATTGATACTTATGTAGAATATAAAAGATTTTCTTATAAAAATTTTTATGTGTTAGATTTATACACTTTTGGACATAATTCTAATTTTTCACGTATTGTCTCAAAAAATGCAATTGAGACATTGGCAGTATAACTAGGAATACAAATAATTAATTTATTTTTGGCAGCACTCATACATACACACGCACCAAACACACACACACCTACACACACACACACATACACACACATACACACACACATACACACACACATACACACACACATACACACACACACACACACACACACAGATACCAGTAAAGACTACTAGCTATTAGCTATATGTCTCATTTTTAGCAGCAAAGCTTCTCTAAAAGTCATAGCTTCTATTTGTCTCTATTTTATTTCTTATTTTTTTCTCAAAATGTATGTATTAGCTAATAGTTTTTAAAAGATTTTTTTTGGAAATATTTCTTATTTTTTAAAACCTAGCTTCTTTAAAATTAATCTCTAATAGTAAAACGTAATTTATTGTAAGGGGAATGCCTTCGCCAAAAAAAAAACAGGAACAACTTATTTTTATGTCATATCATGTTTTAATCCTGGAGGACAATTATTAAAAGGCATGGCAACATCAATCCAATATCCTTGGTATAATCGTAATTCATTGGCCCTTTACTGCCCTTCTATTGTTTTTGTTGCCTTAAACCATTCGCGCATTTTTTGTTGCAGAGAAATTAGCTAGCTTTAATAAATTCATAAACTTGAGGAACTAGAGGGGTGCAGGGAGGGGTGTCGACCCTTGTCTTAACCTCTTTTCGAGGAAGCTTTGTGTTTATCAAGATCGAAATTAATTCCTTATTCAAATTTCAAATTAGGCGCAAATGTCGTCTTTGTTTGACTTTCCTTTTCTAAAGAGACGCAGCATGGAATTGTTTATGTTTTGATGCGTCCACGTTCTTTACTTTTGAATGATATGTGAGTGGGTGAAGATTTCGGAGAATAAAGTTTGGCCTATCATTGGTCTCATAGTGTGTGAACAACCCTAGTATACCAGGGGCTTTAAACCATTAGAACTTCAGGTAGAATTTGTTCATTTTATTTAAATTGAATGGCGTATAGGACGAATTTATTAAGTGTAAAAGGCTTTAGCCACCTAAACATGAAACTTTATTATGATTCAATTATTATGTTTTAGTAATTTTTTATGTGCCTTTATTTTTGCATTTAACAATGATTTATTAAACCAAATAATTTTCCTTTAAAGCCAAAGTACCCAAAGATTCTTAACCGTAGAAAAAAAGATTTTAAAAAGCAAATAAGATTACGTGGTTATAAAAACTGGAATTTTGTATTAATTGATTTTGTAATTTCAGGACTTTGAAATAGTTTGCCTCAATAAATCTATAATCAAACCTGCTGTTGAAACTTGATGGTTCCTGGTATTGGGGGTTTGTGTGTCCGTCAAACAAGATCTCTAGAACTTCCCGCTAATTCGGAAGTCACACTCAACCAAAGTGTCATGGTTGAGACAACCCTCCACTTTCAATTTAAGTTTTAAAATATCGTGCAAACAAATTAGTCTTAACCTTCTTTGGACCTATAGGAAGCATTACTGTAAATGAAAACCATATCGGTTCAGCGGTTGGCGAATTCCATGTCCATTTTTGCTACTAGTAAACCCTAAAAAGCTAGCTTTAAAAATGAACTTTAGCTGTGCCAAAAAAAAAGTTTAATCTGTTCATTAAGCTGTGAAATATATACAAGATGCAATTTTAAATTGCATACCCTAAATAGGAATGGATATAGGATATACGTGGATAAATAAACAGGAGATTTGTCGTCAGTTAAGCTTGCTATTAAGGACTTCATTTATTGGTCCATTCGTTTATCCAGTAGGAATGAACCGCAATGAAGAAAAGTGGGTGGATTTGTGTTATCGTTATTTTAGCCAGCTGCGAGTATTACTTTTCAGAGTACATTAAAATCTGGCGCAATATCCAAGTAATAAAATATCCATTTAAATAGGGTGGCTTCAAAATTGGCTTTGATCATGTTACCACAAGAATGACAATATCCATTGAAATGTAGGATGCTGCGCAAAATGGTTCAAAAAATGACGTCATACTATAAAGTTGTCCAATGAGAGGCCAGTACACATTGTAATTGACCAATGGTAAAATATATACTCGCCTCTCATTGGTTATTTTATCATATGACGTCAATTTTTTTGTACCATTTTGCGCAGCATCAAATGTAGCTAAAAATCTTAACAAATCCTTTACGTTTATATAAACTCAAAATATTTTCTTTATTTAAGATTAACAGATTATTGGATTTTTTTTATTTAGGGAAGAATCATTTATTGTTTTACTGCTTAGATTTTTAAAAAAAAAATTTATTTAAAACTTTTTCTCGTATTCATTCGAATCCGGTGGATAGGAACCGGTTCTCATCCATACGAAAAAACTATGTATATCATCGTATTATATCCAGCTTTCTACGAATATAAAAATGTACAATCATAAGATTAAAACCAGTTTTTTAGCACGTGCCTCCGGCACCTCGGGGCTAAAAAAACTAGTTTTAATCTCATAATTGTACATTCTATATCCGCGGAAAGCCGTTTATAATACGATGCGATAAATAACTATTAACACCCATAAAATTGACATCATTAGGAGCTCTAAATCCAAAACCTACGTTTTTTTGTATTTCATTAATTGGGTAACACTTTTTTGAAAATTTGAAATAATCTTACAAAAGAAAAAGGAAGCAAAGTTTTATAATAACATTTTCTTATTCGTTGGCTTAACAACTTTGTGTACTTTAGTAAATTTTGATTAGTTAGTTAATTAAGTTGAGTGTTCAAACTTTTATACCACTAATTTTGTTTATCATCATTGGACATGTACAATGTACATCAATTTATCGGACATTGTCTTATCCCTTTAGATCCCTGAGTAGAAAAGCTGTATTTTTAATTGTATGGAAGTTTCTGTTAAAAATTTCCCTTTTATCATTTTTGGTTACAGATTAAATTATTTGAAAAGGCAAATCAATATCTTATATCCAAAACTTTCAATGTGTCAATCTTTTTGGTTGCGAAGCTTCTCTATGGTGAAAATAGACATAAAACCATGATGATTCTAGGTAAAACCAAAATATTTCAGCGGGGGCTTTTTGAGAAAATTTATTTGAAAATGTCAAGTTCAATTTTCACCCCCTAGGAGTTGCCGCATAATCATGACAAGAAAAGCAAATATTATTTATTTTAAAGAAGGTGTATCAACTTTTTTGCTTTTTATTTAAGATAGCTAGCCGGTTCTTTCAGTAAGTAGTAGATGTAAAATTTTTCATAGAATTCAGATATGCAATCGGTTTTTTTGTAGACCTCTTATTTTTTAAGTAATTTAAGTTTTTAAAAAAAATAATTAAGTCGGTTTTAAGGTACTAAAACGCAACAATATAAAAGAAGAAAATGGCCAGTATGAACAAAAATAGTAAGATCTTTAATTTGACACCTTACTTTTAAAATTCTGTTGAGTAATTATTGAAAAAATCTATTTTTTTAACCTCAGTTTAATAAAAACTTTAGACCTAAATATTTTCTCAAACAGACATAAAAAACATAGGTTCATATATACCTTTAGAATCAGAAAAATATTACAAATTCATTCAAAGCGAAATTGAAAAAGTTTTAAAAAATTGTAATAAAAAATATAAAAAATAAAAAATTTATTTTAAGAATTGTAACTACTAAACTAGCCAATCACAAATCGCGAAAATTGACGAATCGCGAAGCTTAACCTATGAAGTTAACCAATAGAATTGCCAAAAAAAAAGGAGAACGTTCATATAATATATACAATAGATACTACAATAAATATAGTGATATTACAGAACATGTAAAGAATGAAAAATTATGAACAAATATGCATCAGTCTGTTTATAAACTTCAAAACAATGCATTTAAAAATACATTATTGTTTCTTGTGTTTAAAAAATATCTGCTACATTGCATTGTCTTTTGTTTAGGTTTTGTTCGGGTGAACTGAAATTAGTTTCCGAATGTGAAAACATTTTCCTAGGTGTTTCCCAATCCTATCTCAATATTTGCTACTAGCTAAAAAACCTTCAAACTTCCAAAAAAAAAAATCAAAATTTGAAAAATAAAAAATTTTAAATGTATAATGTATAAATCGTTAATACATTCAGATTTTGATTTTTTTTTGAAGTTTGAAGGTTTTTTAGCTAGTAGCAAATATTGAGGATTGGGATTGGGAAACACCTAGGAAAATGTGTTCACATTCGGAAACTAATTTCAGTTCATCTTTGTTCGGGTTTTATTCAAGCTAACCCTTTAACGCCGAAAATTATGATTCTTAAAATAAACTTATATTTTTTATTTTAGTTTTATAAAAGTTTTTCAATTTTGCTTAGAATGAATTGGTATTATTTTTCTCATTCTAAAAGTATATATGAACACATACTTTTTATGCCTGTGAGAGGATATTTTTAATTTCAAAGTTTTGATTAATCCGAGGTTAACAAAATAGATTTTTTCAATAATTACTTAACAGAATTTTAAAAGTAAGGTGTCAAATTAAAGATCTTACTATTTTTGTTCATACTGGCCATTTTCTTCTTTTATTTTGTTGCGTTTTAGTACCTTAAAACCGACTTAATTATTTTTTTAAAAACTTAAATTACTTAAAAAATAAGAGGTCTACAAAAAAACCGATTGCATATCTGAATTCTATGAAAAATTTTACATCTACTACTTACTGAAAGAACCGGCTAGCTATCTTAAATAAAAAGCAAAAAAGTTGATACGCCTTCTTTTGAACAACTTTGCTTTTATGAAGTCCTTCTTAAAACCTCTCTATGTATGATTTATTTTAGGCTGAATTTTTGTGACCTTTGCAAAGCAAGTGATAAAAATGGCCATTTATTAACTCCCTTCAGGAGTGGTTTTATGAAGAACTTTATAAAAGCAAAGGTGTTCAAAATTTAAAATAAATAATATTTGCTTTTCTTGTCTTGATTGTGCAGCAACTCCTAGGGGGTGAAAATTGAAATTTTCAAATCTAATTTTCTCAAAAAACCCTCGCTGAAATATTTTGGTTTTACCTGGAATCATCATGGTTTTATGTCTATTTTCACCATACATAGGTCTCAGGGCTCGGCACTTACTTTTGTCTTGATTCAATTCTAGCCCACAGTGTCCAAGATTTCCGTTGGTCGAATAGCACAGTCTTATTTGTTTGTTCTTTACATAAATACTAGCGGCTACGCCCCTAGTGGCCTTTAGGGGCACTTGAGGAGGGAGGAGTTTAATTCGAAAATCCAACTTTTTATTTTAGATTTAAAAAGAAAAAGTTAAATAAATTTTGAGGGCTGATTTTTTTGGGAAGCTGCGCTTACGACATCGGTTCAAACGATATCCTTTGGTGCAAACAAACAAACAAACAGACAGACATACATACTGTTACTTTATTATAAGGATACATGTAAACATACGTTTTATGTTAAACGATGTAGGTTTTTAACGATAGAAACTAATTGTAGAGTGTAAGATGAAATAATTTCAATAGATTCATATCCGTATTACAACTAATTGCTGTATTTTCTAGGACCTTTATGTTTTTTAAAATCTCATAAACTGCTTAATAGAAAAAAGAAATCTAAAAGATTTAACATTTTTTGTTTGTTTTATTATTGTCTAATTTTTTACTTGACCATGTTTTGAGGTTATTATCATCTTTGAAACCACATTGCTTACACAGTTGGATAATCCAAATATTTATCTTTTCTTAAAACAATATTATTATTACTTTTTATTGTACCAACCCCTTAAGAAAATAGCCTAAAACCACCAAAAGACCAATAGTTATATTACCTGAAGAGTGGAACCCAATCGGTTCAGCAGTTTCTGAGATCTTAACCTTCAGACATACAGACAAACATCGTTCTACTTTGTGTATAGATTATTGATTTCTCAAATTTCAATCCTTGTATAAAAGTAACAGGATCTATGTCTGTCCGACTGTCTGCGTGTACCAAAGGATCTCGGTAGCCGCTGAACCGATAAGGTATCCTTTACAGTGTAGCCTCTCATAGGTCCTGGGTAGGTTTATAACTGTTTTAAGGGGAGGATACCTCCTTCCTCCAAGGAGGAATTACCCCATCAAAAATAATCCTAATAAAAATATAAAGTGAGGGTTTCATGAGATGAGAAAAATTGCTTATTTATAAAAATATAATTCTTGAGTTGAATATTTATTCTTAAGAAAATAAATAAATGATGACTCTCCCAACTGTTAACAACATTTAAGTCATATTGCTTACATTTTCTCATAACATTTTAACAAAAGCAAGACAAACAAGAACAAATATTTTCTTAGCCATATCAGTAAAGCTTAATTGTGGATTCTTAATCCTTCTTACTAAAGTAGTAGAATTTATGTTTAAATGTAAATATATAAGATGTCGTATACGGCTTGACTGATCATTATCAATCTACATCTTTCAGAAAAGCTATGTATCGGGCCAAGGAAAGTTATTGGCTAATTCGCATTAGATAGATAATCTATTAGTGAAAAAATCCCCTCCTCCAAAAATTAAAATATTTGGGGTAAGCAATCAACTAAAGCAGCCTAATAAAAAAATGACGTCATCCAATACAAATGAACGATGATAGATACATTGTAATTAACCAATGGTAGATTATATACTGACCTTTCTATCATTGGTCATTTGTATTTTATGATAAATCTACAATTCTAAAATTTAAGATTATGCAATGTTATTTTACAAACTTATTGTAGTAAATTATAGAGTTGCTGTGCTACTTAAAAGCAGCATGAGAAAATTTCTTACACCTTCCTATAAATTAAAACTATTGTATAACAATATTTTCAAATTAGTTTTTTAGTTGCAGTGGCGGTTACTTTATAATAAGTCCAAGTTTTTGTTACAAAAAAAATTCATTTTTAAAATTACATAAAACAAGAATTACAACATCCACGAGTATAAAGTTTCTTTACTAATATTAGGGACAATAATAGACAGAAAAACGAAATATTTACATAATACACATATCCATAAATTTGTTTCTATCTCATATTGCAGCTGACGTATTCCTATATCAACTATACCTACTCGGATTAACGTACAGTCAGATATATAAAGTGAGTCATATAGTAGCTTTGCTAATAAAAAGATGAAGAAAGATCGCGTGACATAAAGGTTAAAAAAAGAAAAACATAGAATAGTTATTTATCGCATCGTACTATAGACAGCTTTCCGCGGTTATTAAAATAAAAAATATAAGATTAAAACCAGTATGTTAGCCTTATGGGGCCAAAGGCCGTGGCTTACAAAACTTATACTAATCTTAAGTTTTTTTTTACTTGAAAACTCGTGGAAAATTGTCTGTAATACGATGAATTTTTAGTATGGCTGAGAACCGGGTATGATCCAGCGGATCTGAATCGGATTCGAAGCCATACTGGTAAAAAAAAGTCAAATAGATTTGTACAATAAAGATAACAAAAAGTGTGAGAATAAGAATGAAAGATATGAAGACAAATTATCA
Source organism: Acartia tonsa (assembly GCF_053477335.1). NCBI lineage: Eukaryota > Metazoa > Arthropoda > Copepoda > Calanoida > Acartiidae > Acartia > Acartia tonsa. Next base: position 47,950,586 of record NC_137269.1, on the reverse strand, counting down.
TTTAAAAAAAGTTCATTCCAATTGCATTCATGTTTTTAAGAGCGAAGCTTTTCTATAATTAGGGTCAGTCCGTCTGGAACGGTTTGCTTTTCTCGTTAATTTAAGCAATTTAAAATTGTCCTATCGATTTCAAATTTTTCATGATGATTCGTATGACAGTTATGTATGATTTTGGAAGCGTAGCAACTATATGATTGTTACCAGAAATTTCGTACGTCAATTTAAAACATGATGATTTTTTACTTTTTTTATGATATAATAATCATATTCATGTGATTTTTGAAATTCTGATTGTAGAGCTTCGCTTTTATGGAGGTTGTCATCCTTGTTTTTCTATTGTTTAATTGAGTCAAGTAAAAAGTTAACTTGGTAGAAAAAAGATATTTTGTTTAATACATTGCATTGACTGTATATTTTAATTATAGCTTTTTAAAAACCTCAGAACCTCTGAAAATCATTATAAAGTATTCAGTTTTTTTTTGCTGAAGCTTTAGATTTCCTCTCCGTGAAAAAAAATAAAAATAATAAAATTAGTTAAATATAATGATTTTTTTTTGTAAAATTTCTATAATACGATACTAAACATGATCAATCTAACCAAATCAGTTTCGAAGTCTTGGCTTACAGTAGCTAAAATTAATAATTTATTTTAATTTAGGTGATTCTGTTCTTGGTGGTGGCTCCGTTGATAGTTGTGGCAGCTAGTTTCTGGATTGTTGTGGTCAGACTTTTCATTCAATTCAGACAAAAAGGTAATAGTTATTTATCGCATCGTATTACAAACAGCTTTCCGCGGAAATAAAAATGTACAATCACAAGATTAAAACCAGATTTTAGCACTGAGTTGCCGAAGGTACGGGCTAAAAAATGGTTTTAATTATATGATTGTACATTTTTTTTATTCGTAGAAAACTGGATATAATACGATGCTATGCATAATTTTTCAGTATGGCTGAGAACCGGTTTTAATCCACCGGATATTAATCGGTTTCGAAGAAATACTGGGAAAATTATAAATTAAGTGTTAGGTAGATTTGATTTCTAAATCTAAATTATCAATTAAGGGAAACTGATTAGTTATAGGAATTCTTCAATAAAATTTCAGCCCGCTACCTTTTATAGTCGCCAAGAAATCTCTTTTCCTTTACATTTTAAAAATATTGTTAGACGTGCATTTGTAATTATCTACTAGCTTTAAAAACTAAAAAATCTGCATGAATTTTAGGAAAGATAGCCAAGAAGACCATGGGTGTGCCCGTCCCCGCCACAGTATACACCCCAGAGCCCCATAATTGGGACACTCCCCTCCCCATATGGGCGCTACAACCACCCACCTCTGCTTGGGATCCATCATACCTCCAGCAAATTGATCCCAGGTATTGTAGAATGATATAGTAATCTTTAGTACAATTTAGCAAGATGTCTATACGTCAGTCTGTAACTGCTGAACCGACTAGGTTCTACTCTTCAGGGAATATAGATGGAATATAGATAGTTTGCTAAATTTATGAGTGACTGAAATGAAATATAAAACCCAACTTATATATCATAATTAAGCTGAATTGACCTCGCAAATTATCAACATATCAATATTATCAGGGATCTTAAGTGTTAAGACAATGGCCCATAAATTGATGTACATCCACAATGATGATACACAAAAATTACCCCTCCTGTAGATTACAATTTGTGGTTGTAACGTTTGGACACTCAAGTTAATGAACCAACCAATCAAAATTCAGCCAAGTCCCAAAACTTGTTAAGCCAGTGAATAAGAAAACGTTAATGTAAAACTTTGGGGACTAGTGTAATAAACAGCCCATCGCTCCCTCTCTCTCTATCAAAATTAAGCTGAATTGACTTCGCAAATCATCAACATATCGATATTATGGTCACTTTAATAGATGATTAGGTAACGATCATTTACAATAATTTACCACACACAGTTATACCGAATAAGGATACGTATTATTAAAAGTGAAGCTTTTCTATAATTAGGGTCGTTCCGTCGTTCCATACTCATCGTTAATTTAGGCATGTTCGATTTCAAACTTGGCATTGTGATTACTGTAGTATTTAGGTACGATTTAGAAAGCGTATCAACTCTATAATTGTTACCAGAATGTCCTTACGTCCATTTAAAACATGCTGAGTTTATGTTCATAAACAGTATTCTGTATTTATGCAGTTTTGCAACAAATTTACTTACAATTTTGTTTTGACTTATACATTCTAGTCTGCTTATGTATGTTTGTCCTACCGTTACAGAGCTTCGCTTTTATGGATGTTGTCATCCTTCTTTACTCTATAAATTATGTTTCAAAAATCTGATTCTCTACAGAAATCATACAACTTAATATCTTTAAAGAAAAGTATTGGAATAAATCAGGGAGGAAGGGACATAACATTGAAAAATTCACTGGTACCCAAAATTTTATACACTAGGTTTCTTATTCGTTGGCGTAAAAACTTTGGGTACTTTTATTGTATAGTTACAAACTGCATGATAGTGTCCAAACATTTCAAACAATAATTTAACTTACAGAAGGGGTAATTTTGTTTATGATAATTGAAATACAATTTATGACTTTTTTTGAAATCATGAAAATTAATATTTACAAAATAAAATAGAAAAATTTTTTTTTTATTTTACTTTTTTTGTAATTCTTAATCTTTTAAATTCATGTGTAAAAAATGGATAATGTATACTTTGAAAAAAAGAAAAGAGTGATCGATGGAGATTTAAGAAAGATATAAAAACAGATACATTCAAACAAGGTTGATTGGGTTTTGTAACAGTGAAGCTTTTCTCAACAAATAAGAGAATTGAATGCCTTTGTGGAAATAAAAAAATCATAAACACATTCTTTTGAAGGGAAACATTTCTACATACCCAAGGTTAGGTTAGGTTTGGACAGCCCCGCAGGGTTAAAGCACCCCGTGCGGACATGAAATAAGCATTTTGTTTTCTGTAAATGACCGACTGACTGGCCTATCGACAAGTTAAGAGAATATTCGCAGCAATGAGGAGATAAAGAGTAGAGAATGAAAAATGGGAGAGAGAAATTCCATACTTTTGTAAGATATTACTTCGGTTCTATAGTGTTATAATCACAGTAGAGTTTTAGGCTTGATAATACAGAAATTCTTATGTTGCCATGGGATTTTCATGGCTATAGGCACCACCGCTTATTCATGATTCATCACACAGACTAAACTTAGCTGTCACATTTTATCTTCATTCAAATCTTGGGTAGATAGATAGGTAGATAGGAAGATAGATAGATAGATGGATAGATATATAGGTAGATAGGAAGATGGATATATAGATGGATGGATTGAGCTTTATAAAAAAAATAGAACATTATCTAAAATTTATATGTATAAATTTAAAAGTTTTCAAAATACAAAAGATTTCTAGATCTGAGGGGAATTCTTAAAAAACTTTTTAGGCTCACTGCCTCACTAAAATCAATGAGGATCGTAGTTCAGTGAGGCAAAATTATCCCCACCTAATTTTTAGCGAGCCTTACTAATTTTAGTAGGGCAGTGAGCTAAAAAGTTTTTTAAGAATCCACCTCTGGACTTAAAGATAGGCCATAATGTTAATTTAACATTTACTGAAAGTAAAATTCAATAGTGTAAATCAATTTATCATCCATTGTCTTATCCCTTAAAGGCCTTAGTGAAAAATAGAAAATTACCAAAAATGTATATATATATATATATATATAAATATAAAGATTTTGTAAATACGAAAGATTTCTAGATCTGGACTATAAGATAGGCCATAAAAACATGCATCACACTAATAGAGGTGATACGTTTATCCAATATTATAATGTTAATATCGTTAAGTCTAATATTAATATTTAAGAAAACTTTATAAGACTGCAAAATACAGAGATCTAAAGCGATAAGACAATGGCCTATAAATTGATATAAAACCCCAATGATGATACATAAAATCAACTTTATGAATCAACCAATCAAAATTTACTAAAGTAACCCAAAATTGGTAAGTCAACAAATAAGAAAGTGTTACTATAAAACTTTTTGTGGACTTGTGTAAAAAACAGCCCATTGTCCCCTCTGTGTGTGATAAATTAGCATTAATTAATAAACATCGTTCAAACCAAAAAAACATGGTATACGAATAACATAGAACAGCAAGGTATTTTAAGGGAAGAGACGATAGAGGATAAATTTATGTTTACCCACAATTTTCTAAACCAGGGCACCCTTAGGCTCCGTACTATCATTATATAAGATATTTCTGATCATTTTTAGATCTTATGAAAGCGTATAAAGTTCTTTAAAATTAAAATGTTTGACAATAGTAAGAATATGCCGTGAACTGTACTAGAAAAAATTTCTGTAGATTTTTTGTCGTTTTTATAACAGCATATTTTTGTGTATTTCTATGTAAATGTAAAAATGCTAGAAATGGTGTTAGGAAGAAAGTTTAAAGATTGGTTAAAAGGTGTTTTTACAATTCTGCTAATTTTGAAAATATTGAATCCCTTTTTCTACATGCATTATGATGTAAATTTGTTTTGTACATTTATCATTTTATTGCTTTTAGAAAATCCAATTTTTATGGATTTATATTTTTTTATACTGAAATGATTTTAACATTAGGGGCGTAAGTAAGGAAAAAATTTGTGGACGTTGTCACCCTTAGTAAAATTATATGCTCCAGTTTGTTTATGAATGATTTAGAACAATAATGTTTTTTTGTACATCAAAAGTGCTATATTATTTTTCACAGTTTTAATGGAGAGTTAGAATAGGTTTGGCATGAAGCGCACGATTTGTTCGCCTAGGGGCTTCAATATAATTATATTACCAGGGCTGTAGGAATTGCTTTTCACTACAAAAATACAATCGTTATAATAAAGTAGCAGGATGTTTGTGTGTGTGACTATCTATTACTAAGTATCTCGCTAACAGCTGAATCGATATGGTTCTCCTTTACAGTGTAGCCTTTCATAGGCCCTGGGACGGTTTATCGCTATTTGGGGGGAGAGTACCACCACCCTGCCAGGATAATTCACCCCTAAAAAAAATTATTCCTCCACTAAATTTTATGTGGAATGGGTCAACTCATACCCACCTTCAAGTGCCCCAAGAGGCCTCAAAGGCCGAAGGCGCTAGTAGTTACGTATATTTATAATTGTTATGCTTTATTTGCATATATAATGACCAATATACCAACCAACAGTACAAGAATTTGCTATAATTTTAAGCTATTTACCCTTTCCCTATATTTGCAAATCTAGTACACACCCCCTTATCATTCATCAAAAATTTCATCGTTGTACTACAATGGATATATTATTGCTTCGATCTTACACCAGATTTTCATGTTCTCTAATAAAGTGAAACTTGTAAGGGGCTAAAATAACGCTGGATAATTATTACTTGGATCTTAAACCAGATTTTTATATTCTCTATTAAGTGAAACTTGTAGCAGGATAAAATAACAAGATTCTTCTCTTCCCCTCCCCTCCCCTCCTATTGACTGAACAAACTGACCAACAAATGAATTCCATGCTAGCGAGCTAAATTGATGACAATTTCCCCTGTCCTAATATCTACGTATATTCTACATCCATCCAGTACTACAAATTGTAAATAAATATAGTTAGGGAATACTTGTGAATTTTGAAGCTTTTTATATTATGGCAAATTATAAAAAACCTTCTTACTAAATACATACATATATCAAATAAGTTGCTAATAGGTTAGAAAAGTCATTTATCGCATCGTATTATAGACAGCTAGCAGCGGAATATTCGTGGAAAATGGACTTTAATACGAACTATACATGTTTCTTTTTCTGTATGGTTGAGAACCGGTTCTAATCCAGTGGATATTAATCGGTTTCAAAGCCATACTGGAAAACTAATTATCTTTCCTTATAAACATATTTTCACACGTATAAATACTAAATAGATAATTGGAAATAGAGTCCAATCGGTTCAGTGGTTACTGAGATCTTAAGTTTCAGACAAACAGACGGGCAGACATCGTTCTACGATAAGTTAATGGATAGATTAATAGATAGAATAGTTTATAGTCATATTTAAAATAGATAAATAGCATGATAAAATATCAAAAAACATCTAGTTTAAAGGGTTATAAAGAAAAAAGTCACAAGGATCTAAAGAGATAGGCTGATAAATTGGTGTACTGTACATCCCCATGTGATGGTACACAAAATTATAATTGGTGGTTGGATACGTTTGGACACTCAACTTCATGAACCAACAAATAAAAATTCAATAAAAGTCCCCAAAGTTGTTAAAATAAATGAGAAAACGTTATTGTGAAATTTTGGGGGCCAAGTATAATAAACATCCCAATGTCCCCTACCTCCCTGTAAACGATAGCTAGATATCTAAAAAGATAGAAAGATTGAGATAGAAAGTATTGTTAGAGAATGAGTTTGACGCCCCATGATCTATTTATCATAAATCTCTCTCTTCTTTAGTTTCATCTTTAGGTGTTTCTTTAAAACTAATTAATTCTTTATATATAGCTAAATTTTTAATATCTCATAATCAAATTCTATAATATAAAGTAGTAAGCCTGTAGCAAAGAATTTCGCTAACCGTTGAACTGATATGGTTCTCCTTTACAGTGGATATTCTTAGAGGTCCTGAGATGATTTTATGCTATTTTATTTGTTCATAAATAAATCTGGGTATGGTTTAAGAATATTTTTCTGCATATCCATATCCCTTTAAGTATATAGCCCCTAGATGCTTAGAGTGCAGCCGGCCGTTAGTTAATATTAAAGCTATATAACCTTTAAAAAAAACATGTCCTAATATTTTTTTATTTTTTTTAGCGGCCAAAAATATCTATAAGTGACCGTCTAACCAAGGAGAAGGGTACATTGGGCTGCTTATTACACTAGTTCCCTAAGACGTTTTCGTATTCATTGACTTTGGGGACTAAAACTCTTTTGATGCTCTTATGCTTTTCTTGTTTTTAATTTATTGACATATCAACGTTTTTGTAATGAAAGGACGTCGACGCTAAAATATATTTGTCACATTGTACGAATACCTAGTTCACAGCCAGATGCTTCTATCATCTTTCTCGTATTCATTCGAATCCGGTGGACAGGAACCGGTTCTCATCAATACGAAAAAACTATGTCTTGCATCGTATCATATCCAGCTTTCTACCAATATAAAAATGTACAATCATAAGATTAATAATTGTACATTCTATATCCGCGGAAAGCCGTTTATAATACGATGAAAGAAATAACTATTCTTGCATTAGTCTACGATGATTTTTTACGATAGATAGATAAGACAGACAGAAAAATTATGTGGATACATTGAATTTTTTTCGTTATGATATTAAGACAAGGCCGATAAATTTTTGTAATTACATCCCCATTCATGATGTAACATTTGGAAACTCAACTTGATAAATCCACTAAATAATATTCAATAAAAGTTCGTAAAGCTGTTAAGCCAACGAATAAGAAAACGTTATTATAAAACTTTGGGGACTAGTGCAATAAACAGCCCAATGTAGACAGATAGATAAATAAGACTGGAAGATAGAGTTATATGTTTGGCTTTTTATTTACAGATAGTTAAAACTTTTGACTTAAAGAGTTATTAATAGATGAAAATTGGTATGAAAATTGATATTCGTAAGACAGAATACTAGAGCAACAAAACAGTTATTACTGATCTATGATATAATTTATCTATGAAGCTTTACAATCATTTTAATAATTATATCATGTTGTGATGTATTTAAAGTAGAAAAATTTAAATATTAGAGCAATTTCAAACATTGAAAATCATTTAAAATTTAGTTTCAACTATTTTCATATTTTTAATAAATACATCATCACAGTTCGCCTCTTAATCTAGGACGTCTGCATTCTGTAATTTGTATGACCCTCCGTCTAAGTAAGTTAGCAAAAACCTTTTGCTATAACAGGGTTATCAGAATGGTTCTTTCTTTTAAATCGTCTAGCCGAGCCTAATTAATTTAATATAGACGTTAGCATTCGGTCATTTGTATATCCATAGCGTCTTGTATTCATTTTAAAAAGGCATCAGTTTTCATGAGAACCATTCTTGTTTATATTCTTAACTAAATTGTTAATACGAAGTACGAAGTTAAGTAATAATTTCAAATTATTCATATGTCTATATATTACAACATATTACATATTATAGACTGAATTACAAAATAACAATATTTAATGAGAAAACCACTTTGGTTAGTTATGGTTTTATTTGGTAAAGATTATTTACATTATTTATTATAAAGATTTTAAATCAGGGCTCGGCAGCCGCGCATTAGTCGCGCATGAGCCTCATATTTAAAACTGCTTGTGTGCCAAAATAAATTCCGAAATTAAAAGATGGGTCGTCTGTTTAGGAACAGGTTCAGACATCCAGCAGAATTCTAAAGTTATAATATGACGATTTTACTGAACCTTGCGCGCGGCTGCCGAGCCCTGTTTTATAGGATTAAACTAAAAAGAACAAATGTGATCATATTAAACATGACAAAATAGTGCATATAAATATCCAGCAGATTTGAGATTTTTGATTTCCTCGATTCCTATTAATAATTTATATAGTTTTGGTAACTTTTGGATATTTCAGCGATGCCTTTTCATTTGACCGTTTAAATCACCCAAATATTTTAAAAATTTTATTATCAAATTTAAAATAAAATTTCTGTTCTTGATATTCAAGAAAAAATATTTGAAAGCGAAGCCTTTCTAAATGTATGGTCAGTCCGCTAAGATTTCACTCACCTCTGAATCGACTGTGCTCTTTATTTTAGGGATGATTTAGAGAACTTTGTTTTTATATTTTGAATGGTTATAGACTATTATTATCCTCCATTCCTTCCAATTCGAATACAGAACCCTTAGATGCTGGGGGGTGCATTCGTAACTTTACAGTACTTTTGGTATTATATCCTTGATATGACCAGAACCCGAGGCGTGCAGAAGGGGGTGTATCCACCCCCCTATTAAAATAAAATTATGGAGGGTGAAAACACTCCCCGTAAAGTCATGTGACATCATAAAATGAGTGATTTTCCATATCTTTTTATCAGGGGCTTTCTTTCCCACTTCTCCTCTCATCTCCTTCATTTTTATGACGTCACATGTCTGATTTTTGAGTGACTTTCTCCATTTACCACTCCCCTGTCAAAATTAAGGGGGGTTGAAACACTTCCCTATGGGCCTCCCTTCCTTGACATGGTCCACAAGCACCTGAACAAAATTTCAGAGTGCTTCGCGTTTCCTCCTAGTTTAAATTAAGGATTTTTATATATTTACTTATGTTGTAGGTATGTGGAAACTCCAGAAGAATCTCGTAGATCTGTCAGGTACAACCTTTATTCAGTATCGCTTCGAAACCGATTAATATCCACTGGATTAGAACCGGTTCTCAGCCTTACAAAAAATTATGAATATCATTACGAATAAAAATATTTACATCCACAAAATTTAAAATTTATTACGCCTTTTGAGTAGATTTATTTTATTATTAAAATATTTTTAGTCGTTCACGAAGAACCTCAAGATCACAATCAAAATCTGACGATTCTCAGGTTACTATTATTTTACTTTAAGTATCACAGCAAGTGCTACTCTATAAGTAGAATATGTCTGTCTGTTCGTTGTCCGACTGTCAGTCTGCCACTAAAAGACATGACAAGAACTTTTTAATGATTAACACAAAATCAAGTATTATTACTCTACTTTTTTTTCGGAGAAGAAATCAAACTTTCAATATTTGACCAAGATTATTTAAAAATATATATTATTTATCAGGGATCTAAAGGGATAAGACAATGGCGGATATATTGATGTACATCCCCAATGATGATACATAAAATTATCTCTTCTGTAGATTGCAATTTGTTGAAACGTTTAAACACTCCATTTAACTAACCACCCAAAGTCACCAAAGTTGTTGAGCCAACGAATAAGAAAACGTTATCATATGACATTGGGGACTAGTATCATACCTGATTATCTATCCTTCCAATCCCTGAAAAAAAATACATATGTATAACTGCACTCCTAGTAAATTTGTGCATTTGTAGTGTCATCAAATATTCATAGGGTAGAAGTGGGATATTAAAATCGGGTTAGCAAATTCATGAAGATGATTAAAGTCCTTTAACAGATTATGACGTCATAAGATAAGATAACCAATGAGAGGCCAGCATAAATTTTACCATTGGTCAATTACAGTGTATACTGGCCTCTCATTGGCTATTATATCGAATGACGTTATAACCTGTTGAGAGAGTTTAATCATCTTCCAAATTCATATATGAGAAAAATGACATATAAGAATGGATTTTAAAAATGTGTATATTGTGACAGGGGAATTTTTGTCGTCAATTTAGGTTGCTAATATTGTCCTCAGAAATTGGTCAATAATACGTTTCTCTATGGACAGGGTTGGGTTGGGATAAAGTCATAAGGAGGGCGTATATCGTTATATTAGCCAGATTATATGGGAGAAACATTTTTCAGGGAATGCGAAAATCTCTCACAATATCCACGAATTTTACTTGGTTGGTTCATTAAGTTGAGTGTCCTAACGTTTTATCCACTAATGCTAATCTACAGAAGGGGTAATTTTGTGTATCATCATTGAGGAAATGCATCAATTTATCGTTCATTGTATTATCCCTTTAGATCTCTGACAAATCTACTCCTCACTACCCTACAGTTATGTAAAAGTTAGTATAAGTAGGCGTTGTTTATACACACATGGTTAGAATTATGTAGGCCGTGGACTAATATTAAATGTTTTTAAAATCGAATTTTTTACAATTACGATCGGTCCGTCCGTTAGAACGTCTGGAATGGATAGCTTTTTTCGTTAATTTAGGAATGTTAGAATTGTCCTATGTTTTTTTTTGTAATTTACTATCCTTGGAAAACTGTCTTTTACGACGAGCAAGTATGCATAAAGCAAGCAGTAGTATACATGCAAAAAAACTGTCATTATATTATAATCGTTTCAACATCATTTTCTCACCCACCTTCCCACCAAACCAAGTCCTTTATTCCTAATTTTATGGCATCACATTAATTACAGCTTTCCGTTGGTATAAAAATGAAAAATATAAGATTAAACCCTGAGGGGCCGAAATTTTAACATTCTTAGAAAATTGTCTGTAATACGATGGTATACATAATTTTTCAATATGGCTGAGAACCGATTCTAATCCAGAGGATATTTATCGGTTTCAAAGCCATACTGGATATTATATTCTTATGTTATAACTGTATTATAATAAAAACGGAACTTTAATTAATAACATAATTTTATTAAAAGGCCTATTTTGGGAGTGGGGACAAAACACCTAATTTAAAAATGCCTAACTAAAAATGCCTAATTAAAAATACCTAATTTTAAGAATAGCTAATGTTAAAAACGCCTACTATAAAAACACCTAGTTTGAAAACACCTAATTTATAAATGCCTAAGTTAAAAATGCCTAACTAAAAATGCCTAATTAAAAATACCTAATTTTTAAAATGTCTAATATTAAAGGAAGCCTGCAAGAAATACCACGCTTTAACTGCTGAAAGACTGCCACATGTAGACCAAATACCCGAAATTTAAAGCCTTCAGCTTCTATAACAAAAAAGTTCTAGGCATTGTAAAATGACATTTTATGTACAATGGAAATTTTGAAAGAATTGCAATGCTCATGTTGAAAACTTTGAAATTAAACTACGTGGCCTAGAAACAAAATTATAAGCTTATTTTTGTCATAAATTTAGGTTTCCAGTAACTAATTATATTTTTACAATAAAAATACCCATTTTTATAGTCAAAATCATTAAAAAAAATTAAGTTTTACTTGCGTTGTACCGAATGTACTGTAGCCAATCAGAAGGCTGAATCAGCTTAACAACCAATCACAGCTAAGCTTGTATTAGTTTACCCCTTTGTTTCCGCTATGATTTTCGTTTAAAAATGCAATTTAAATCGAATTTTTTTCATAGATTTTGACTATGAAATGTGGTGTTTTTATTGTAAAAATGTAATCAGTTACAGGCAATCTAAGTTTCTGACAAAGATAAGGTTATAATTTTATGTCTAGGCAACGTAATTTAATATTGTTTTTTTCTTTTATGAGCATTGGAAATCTTTCAAAAATTCTATTGTACATAAAAAGCTATTTTAAAATGCCTAGAACTTTTTTGTTATTAAAGCTGAAGGCTTTAAATTTGGGGTATTGGGTCTTCTTGTGGCAGTCTTTTAGCAGTTAAAGCATGTTATTTCTTGCAGGCTTCCTTTAAAAATGCCTAATTTAAAAATAACTAATTTTAGAATATCTAAACGCCTAATTTAAAAATACCTAATTCTAAAATATAAATTTTTTTCTCTAAGATAACGAAAAGGGGCACTAAGCTTTTGTTTTAGTAGTGAAGCTACTCTATAATTCCAAATGTCTGCCCATGTCCATCTGTAAGAGACGAAGTACAGGAAACACAATTTCCTTGGCTCCTATTTAAGATAGAAGGCTGAAACTTCTTGTCAACATTCCCATTAATACGAAGTATAATCAACTATAAAACATCCATGGTAGTCAGACTCCTTTAATGCAGGTTTTTGGATATTTTTATATTTATCACATTTTCTCCAATTTCTTTTGTGTTTTTTGTCCAATTTAAAAATGTTTGTAGATAAAGGTATCATAATTAGATTTTCAAGTTAATTTTTTTTTTTCTTCACATATTTCCCATATGTTTGTTGATTATGGTCTGAATTTCAAAATGTTTCAGGATATTAGTATCAAAATAAATTTCCCATTGTTATTCATCCAGTATAAAATCTACTTTGATTTTAACCAATGCCATTCAAATATCCCTAACATGTACATTTTACCTATCCTTACAATGTAATTTCTCATAGGTCCTGGAAGGTTTATAATAATTTTGGTAGGTTACCACCACCACCCAAGAGAAATCATCCATAGGAAAAAATAACAAAACCCCTCAAAAAAATTTCTTAAATTTTTATTTCTAAAAATAAAAACTGGCATTGGTCGTCAACCCCCCCCCCCCCCCCAATAAAAAAATTACCTCCCAAACAACCTCAACTAGGGACATAGCTGCTAGTTTAATACATACTAGTGGCTACGCCCCTAGAGGGCTCTAGGGCACCTGAGGGGTGGTTGATTTTGAAAATTAGGTATTTTTAAAGTTAGACATTTTTAGTTAGTCATTTATAAAGTTAGGTGTTTTTAAAATTAGGCGTTTTGTCACATTAGGCATTTTTAAAATTAGGTATTTTTAAATTAGGTATTTTTAAATTAGATATTTATAAATTAGGTGTTTTGTCACAATAGACATTTATAAAATTAGGCATTTTTAAATTAGGTATTTTTAAATTAGGTGTTTTGTCCCCACTCCCTATTTTGCCAGGCCAAGAATGCCAACAAATAAAATTAAACTTTAATAGAACCTTATTGCCTAATTAAAAGCTGAGATATTTGATTGAAAGGGGGCCTTCAAAATAACCAAAAACTAAAACAAATTTTTATCTATTTCAAGTATGCAATAGCAATAACATTTCTGGATAAAAACCTTACAACTTGTACGGGGGGCCGCCACATTTTTAAGGTGGTATCCCCAACATCTTAAATAAGTACACCGTGGTCAGCTAAGTGTGAACCCGCACAAAATTAATATCAAATTCAATAAATTTTGAATCCTTCACTAGGTAGCTAATCATTTTTATTATTAAACCAATTGTAAAGTGCAGCAGGTACTTAGCAGTAGCCTGCTGTTCTATTGTATGTACTGCTACGTTTGTGCAGGGCGTAATTCGCACATTAATAAATCTAATCTAATCTAATAGACTAGTGGTATCTAAAGCCTAGATAAGGAGCCTGAAACTTCCCTAAAATGAATGACTCGATCGGTTCAATAGTTGGCGGGATCTTAATGGACAGAAAAATCTTTCCCTACTTTATATATCAGAATAAAAATTATACAACCAAATCTAGCTGTTTCAAATATCTTAAGATCAAAAGGACAAAAAAAACTTATATGCTTTGTATCACCAATGCTAAATATAAATGAATTTATAAAGGGTGTTCCCACCCTCTCTCATCTACAAAAGTTTTTAATTCAATAATCAAGATTAAAACTTTTTAAATTACATGAATAATATTGCTAAAACTTAATATGGTGATTTTTTAAGAAAAATTATTACCTAATTATAAGATACTAGCGGCTGTGTGCCCCTAGCATCTAGAACCTCTGTATTGAAGGGTAGGGAAAGAAGGAAAATGGCCTAAAACCATCCCAAAAATTAAATCTAAATATTATATACCTTAAAATAATCCTGGTACATATTTAAATCTTCCATGAAATAAAGAACCAAGTAGATGAAGTAGCGAATTTGCTCCTAGCATCCAGGGGATCTCTTTTGGAAGATTGGGGAAATGCTGGATAATAGCCTAAAACCATCCTGTAAAGCTTTTGATGTAGATTTGCTACTAGATTAGTATCTTATTCTAATTAGATTATATAAATGGTATTGGGAATAGTCCCTTTCGTAACATCGCCCCATAAGGGCTTTTTAAAGGTTATTTTAGGTTAGGTTAGGTTATATTGGGTTAGGTGATTGCCCCACAGGGTTAGGTAATTGGCCCCGCAGGATTATATCCCCCCGCAGGGGCTAGAAATAGGAGAAAAGCTACTGTTAAGAATCGCCCCATAAGGTGCGATGTTACGAAAGGGACTATACCCATGGTATAGTTTCTTGTGAATATTTGCTAGTTAAATTTTGCTGAGAAATACCAATTCTATTTTGAAAAGTACTGCTAATTAATTTTGCTTTATTGAATGTAATTAAACGGGCCTTTACTTATACATCATATCATGGAGGGATGGGACAATGGACTGTTTATTACGCTAGTACCCAAAGTCAATAAATTTTTATTTGTGAGCATAAAAACTTTTCTAACAAATTTTGATTGATTGGTTAAGAGTCCAGACGTTTGAACCAATGAAACATCATTGGGATCGCACATCAACTTATCGTTCATTGTCTTATGCCTTAAGATCCGTGACATCATATAAAATGTACATACATATATTCTACATTCACGCATTTGTGAATGTATATCCTTATAATAAAGTAACAGGATGTGTGTTTGTTTGTCTGTGTGTTTGTTTGTCTGTCTGTTTGTACCGAATGATCCTGCTAACCACTGAACCGATCGGGTTCTCCTTAACAGGGTAGCTTCTCATAGGCCTCGAGAAGGTTTATAACTATTTTGGGGGAGGGTACCACCACCCTCCCATGAAAAAAACCCCACCCCCCAAAAAAAAACTGAGGTGAGGGGCACCCCACCCCTCCCCCCCAAAAAAATTTCCTTTCCAAAACTTTTTTTGTACTTTTCTTTTAAAATTTGAAATAATAAATTGGGTTATCAAATTCCAATCTCCCCTCCTCAAGTGCCCCTAGAGGCCTCTAGGGGGCGTAGCCGCTAATTAATGATATTATAAGTAGTACACAATAACAAAATTGCAAAGCTTTTAAAACGTTTAAAATGTAATTGTTTTATGTATCTTTTAATAAAATTAACATGATATCTGTCTGTGCGTATATCTGATCGGAAGGATCTCGCCTACCGCTGAACCGATATGGTTCTCATTGACAATGTAGCATTTCTAGGTCCAGGGGAGGATTTTATCTATTTATCGCCCCCCCAAAAAATATCTTTATGGTTTAAATCAACTACATGGCAAAAAAAACAAAATATAAGATTCTTATGTGATATTATGAATGAAAGAAAAATGTTTATTTCAATACTTTTTTTTGCTATTGCTTAAATTTTTGAAGTGCTTCTTGTTCTCTTGACTTGAAATTTGAATGAAATTTGTCTGTCATTGTCAGGGATTCTGTGATAGGCCAATGGAGGTAGATTATTTCTTACTAGTTATTTAAGTTGTGTTGTGGTAGGGGTGAAGCAGTTCAACCCTACTGAGCGAGTTCGATTCAAACGAGCCCCTAGCCTTTAAGGATTCTATCAATAAGGAACTACAAAGTAGTTACTGTTTAAAGGATATATTTTGAACTGATTCATTACAATAGATATACAGGTTTATATAGCAAATAGAAGTATAATAATAGATTATGAGGGATAGCTGGTGAGGGGTTCCTTTGAGCTGGGGCTGTGTCCACAGGCGCAAAGGTAGGAGGGAAGGCTGCCTCCTTGGGGTAGGCAGGTGATGGCAGAGAAGGTCCGGCTGCGGAAAGGGGGAGGGGGTAATCCCCTTCCCATGCCCAGGTGGCCATTGTATTCCATAACAATGGGTTGGATGTGACCGCTTATCAAAATGACCGTCTTTTGATAGCGTGTCTAAAGTTGATGGGTGGAGTTTTAACATCTGCATTTGCCGGGAGTCCCAGAGCGTAGTATACTCTAGAAAAGGCTTGTCCGTATGATGCCGCCTACCACAGTGTCGCAGCGACTCCATCCGTCTCCATTTCTTATTTTTGCTTTTAACATTGAATCTTGATTCCAGTTTTCGTTCTACTTATCCATACTAATTGATATATTATTACTTGGATCTTACACCAGATTTTCATATTCTCTAATAAAGTGAAACTTACATCGAGCTAAAATAACGATTTCCTACTTATATCCCCTTCAACCCATCCACTCGTCCCCTACTGGATGAACGAACTGATCAACAAATGATTTACATGTTAGCAACCTAAATTAAATTAACGATAATTTTCCCATGTCATAATATCCACGTATATTCTATATCCATAACCAACCATACTTTTTCTTTAAATGTGATTTTGTTTTTTATTTATTTCATTGCACTATCCTTATATCCCTGGGTATTGTTTACTTATTTATTCAATCAAAAACAAATAACCACCACCATACAAAATAACAGAAGACAAAGTTGTACATTTCTAAATCCGCGGAAAGCTGTTTATTATACGATGGGATAAATAACTTCTCTAATCTATGTATAACCATATTCTTCACATTTATAGTATGTTCTCTTCAACAGTTTAAGGTTAAAAAAAGTTTTGTAAAATTATAAATAAAATATAGGAATCTCTTTAAAAAGGTGAAAATGTAATCCAATATTACCTTATTAGATAGACAAGAGAATAATCATATCATAGATTATATTTCTGCTTCTATGAAACTTGTTTCAACCTCCTAACTGTTAATAATGCTAAAAGTCAAAACACAAATATTTTATTTTCTCGTATTCATTCGAATCCGGTGGATAGAAACCGGTTCTCATCCATACGAAAAAACTATGTCTAGCATCGTATTATATCCAGCTTTCTACGAATATAGAAATGTACAATCATAAGATTAAAACTAGTTTTTTTAGCCGGTGACTTCGTCACCTCGGGGCAAAAAAAAACTAGTTTTAATCTCATAATTGTACATTCTATATCCGCGGAAAGCCGTTTATAATACGATGCGAGAAATAACTATTCACACACGCACACATACATGCGCTCATCTCACACTTAAAAAAAATGGATTCTTTTAACATTTTCTGTGTGTATGTAACATTCAGTGTTATAGGTAATAGGTCAGTCGATTAGTTTGTCAATGTTTTTGAAAAAAAATACATTGTGAATTATATCACCAAAACTGGTGTTTTCACACAAAGTGCCAGTTGAGCATTAATAACACCTAAAGTTTCTTGTGCCTACATATTGCGGTGCTACCAAGTCTCAGTACCCAAACAAACGAAAAACTAACCCCCACCCCCCTTATGTGAAAGCTATACAAAACATTACCCTGATATTTTAATTGAAGACTTTTTTTTGCCTTTCCATACATTCGTGAAAAAGTTTACTTTTGAATGGGTGTGCAGTGCAAATAATAAAATGAATAAGAAAAATAAGAATGACAACATCTATAAAAGCGAAGCTCTGAAGCGGTAGGAAAAAAAGAACATTAACACTTGTACAGTGTCAGAACTGAATAATCAAAATATGAATGTGTTAAGGTCGAAAAAATAGTGTAAGTAAATTTGTTGAAAAACTGCATAGATACAAGGTAATGTTTAAAATGAACGTACGGACATTCTTGTAACGATTATAGAGTTGCTACGATTTCTCAATTGTTTTAACTACTACAGGAATCACCCTGCAAAGTTTGAAATCAATAGGACAACTATAACCTGTTTAAATTAACGAAAAAAGCTAATCGTTACGGACGGACGGACGTACTAACCCTAATTATAGAAAAGCTTCGCTTTTAAAAATAAGGACATGTAGACATAAAGTAGGTTCTAGAGTCTTTCTTTAGAAGTTAAATACAGCAAAATTTCTAAACTTTTCTAAAATTGTACTGTATCGAACTGTTACTTGATATCTCTAGAACCTATATGAGGTTTGAACAGTTAGGTATTGTTTAAGTTTAAATAAATCTTCAACTATAAATATTGAATGACAGTCGTTTTTTTTTCTATATTTGTGAATTATCATATAAAAGATACCCCCCCACCCCCACTCCTTATATTTAATTTTATGAAAAAAACATAAGATAATTTTTCTCCCGGGCCCATAACTTCAAGGAGGGGGAGTTGTATCGTATTTCCATTTCCGAATAGCCTAAAACCTTTCTTAGACCAATAAAATAAAACGATCAGTCCGGCCGCTTATGAGATCTTGGTGGACCTACAAATTGACATCCTGTTACTTAGAAAGTTGACTTTTTATGGCTGCGCTTCTTATAGACACAATGAATCTTGTTCATAGGGTTTAGTTTAGAAATTTGTTTGCTAAAAGTTGCGAAATTTCTTATTTATTTTAGGTTTTATGATTAACTTTCATTTTTGTTTACACAAATTTTGAGACATTCTTACTTTAAGTTTAGCAGTGGATTTATTATTACTTGGATCTTACACCAGATTTTCATGTTCTCTATTAAAGTGAAACTAGTAGCAGGCTAAAACAACAATCTTCTCCATCAACTACCCTCTTACTGTATAAATGAACTGACCAAGAAATGACAGAGGAAATAGCGACCTAATTTGATGACAACTATTCCCCTGTCATAATATCCGTGTATATTGTGTCATACATCCATTAATTTAGCCAGGATGATTACTTTCAGTATTGGTATACTAGAGTTGGCTCGATATAATTATCTCCCTATTGGCTAGTTTTCTATATGCATATCTATTTCTCAATAAATCTATTTTCCTCACCCGGCATTACTATCTAAAAGAAAGTAAATATTTAATAATTTAAATGATTTTTAAAAGATTTTTTTAAATTATATTTTTTTCTTTACATTACCATCACCAAAGGGTTAATGATGATGATTACAATTTTAGTTTAATATTTGAACACACAAAATGTCGCCACAATCGAATTCTTTTAAAACATAGTTTTCTTAAATTTATCATATTATAAATTTAAATTTTCTTTTTTATGATTAGAAATTAAATACATCAATATAAGGTAAATAGCAACATGGAATGAAAAAAATGAATTTATTTTTAATAAAGTAAAATAATGGGTCTTATCGTTCTGGGCAATGAGAGTTTATTATGGATTATTGGAGCACTATGAGTTTTAATCATATATTCCTTGGAAAACTTGAGCTCGTTTATAGACATTTATTTCCTATATAGATCTGACATGGATCTTGAAGCAATTAAGCAGGCCGTTTTGTACATGTTAAAAATTGGAAGATTTCATTAAATAAAAGTAATCGCAAATATACTTAGTAAATAATTGATTATATCATAAATTTACGATTGACTTGAAATCTAATCTACCTCAAATTAATTTTGCATTTCCTTAGAATCAAAAAAATCTGCAAAATTTTAACCTTCTTAAGTTGTTATTTTTTATTATCTTCGGTAATATATATCAATGTGTAGTTCATTGTCTTATTACTTTAGATCCTTGTCTTTAATTCTAAATATCTTAAAAATAATCGTTTAAGTTAAAATAAAGTATATTAGTTAAGAGAAACCAGGAACCAAAAAGATAAGACAATGACCTATTTATTGATGTACAATTATTGTACAGCCCCAATGAGGATACACAAAATTACCCTTTCTGTAGATTACTATAATTTAGTAAAGTTGTTAAGCCAACTAATCAGAAAAAGTTAATAAAATTATTTGAGGACTAATAAACAGCCCATTGTTCCCTTGCTCCCTGGGGGAGAAACACTGCTTAAAAAGAAAAAGCTGGTAATAAATTTTGGCAATTTATCAAAAGATTTTCTCTACAAAATTGTTTATTGTTTAAAATAACATAAAAATAAGTAATTTTGTGGTCAATCTGTAAAAAGATATTTATAGAAGCAAAGCAATTCTATTGCAAGTCTTGACGTGTTTATGTTCTGCCTGTTAGTCAGTAATTTCCTTCATTCTTCTTTTTTCTCAAAAAAGGGGGTTAAGCCAGCTGTTACCAACAACTGAATTAACTCGAAAAATTATTTGGTAATTTCAGCTTATTTTTTCATGATTTTAGGGGGCACCGCTTTGTAATAAAGACGACCTTATTATTTGCCTCCCAAATATTATCCTGTATCTGGTTAAATTACAATCCTTTGCTTTGCTTGAAATTTTGAATGCAGCGGCAGAATGTAGCACTGAATTTTTGGATTACCTATATTTATCATACCTTGAAATATCTCTAAATCAAGGACTTCCAAGTGGGAGTCTGTTTTTGGGGTGTACACCCCCCCCCCCCCCCCCACCCTCCCTAACACGACGGCACATTTTTGGATGTAGGTATTATATTTAAAACTCTGAAACCCTTCCCTGAAAATTTCGCACCCTAGTTTAATGACTTTAGTTTTAAAAATCAGGTAGATTTTTGGCCTTTTGCACCTGTAATATGTCCCCCCCCCCAAAAAAAAAAAGTCATAGGGAGTAATCGCACCCCCAAAAATGTAATATACCTTCCATATCCAGATTTTTTTAACCTCCCCCCCCCCTACATTGTACGCCATTGCTTTAAAAACACAACCTCTGTAAATCACTTGATTAAATATGTATTATGCCTTTTCTCTTTAGTTTAAATTCATATTATTTTCAACAAAATTATCCTTGGTTTTTTTAGAAGAAAATAAAATATTTCTCTTCTAACCACATTAACCAGTGTATTTATCATTCTTCACAATCATTTTTCCATTCTTTTATTCAATTTTAATTGCGTCGTAAAAAATATGTTATACTTTTCTAAATTTTAACCTCGAAATATCAATGATGCTTAAAAATGAATGATTGTGCAAATCTAAGCTATATAGAATTAGTTTAGTATCTAAATAAGAAGATAGGAATGTGATAGGTTCAAATCTCGGCCAAACAACGCATCATAACTATAGACATTAAAAAAGATTCCTACTGCTGATATGTCAGGTGGGCCACTTAAATAGTTGGAGTAGGGGAATATCTTGGTCCGAAACAGTTGCAACTCATAAACATCCACAGTTAGGATTTACAAACAAAGGTCTTGCAATAAAAGAGTTGGTTGTCTGAAGGGCGTTTGACGATATAATCAATAATAATGCACCTTAATCAAGATTTGGTTTAAAAAAAACACCAAAAAATTTCTTAGTGTATGGCGTCATCAATAAGCTATCTAAATAAGATAATAATTGTTTTTCTATATGTAAGATACTAGCGGCTACGCCCCCCCCCCCCCCTTAGAAGCCTCTAGGGGCACTTAAGGTGGGAGGGGGAAAGTCGACGACCTCATCCCATTTTAAATTTGAGTTTTAAAAAAAAATATATTTTTTTGAGGGGAGGGGGTTGAAGACACCCTCCCCAAAAATAGTTTAAAACCTTCCCAGGACCTATAAGAAGCTTCACTGTAAAGGAGAACAATATCGGTTCAGCGGTTAGCGAGATCCTTCGGAACAGACAAAAAACGCTTACTACTTTATATAATAGGATATACTTGTTTAAGCACGTTCTAACAAGGATGATAACATCCATAAAAGCGAATGACCAAAAAGAATCATATTGATTTATAAGTATATACAATATTGAATACAAATTTGTTGCTTAAATACAGGATATTGCTAAAGGACATACTTTCTAGGACTTCATTCACTTAAAATATTGTTGTCTTAGGAATCATAACTCATAAAATAGGGTAGTTGTATCAAACAAAAATTGCTGTCATAAATGATAAAAATTTGCGGGTTTTAGATTTATGTATAGAGTTGGCACGATTTCTAAATCAGGAAATCAACGTGTTTGAAATTGATAGGACAATTTTAACATGTATAAATTTATGATTAGACCTACCATTATGTACAGACATAAAGACGTACTCACGGACCGACCCTAATTACAGAAAAGCTTCGCTTTTAAAACTTTAGAAAGTATGTATAATATATTGTATAATCACCTACTATACAAATTCATACAATTTTGCAAAATTTTAGATTTAGTTTTAACAATATCAAAGCTTTTTTATACAAGCAACACAAAGTTAGCTTTTTGGTTAGTTAATATTTACATCTTTAATTTACATTTAAGAGGTTATTGTGTTAGAATAAATCTTTAGTGTAGATAAATAACCAGACAACTACCTGAATCCCCCTGTAGATAGAGGGAGGGGGGTTAAAAATTAAAACTTCAAAATTTTGGGGTCCCCAATTAGACGTCCTTGCGGCACAGGGTCCTCGGGAATTGGACATCCAGTTATTTAACCCGTTCCCCCTCTATTGTTTTACTATAATATTACTAGTTATTTCAAGCTATTTTAGTTATTCTAAACTGGCATATTTTGTGGAAACACTTGACATTGTGTAGAATGGCCATAAATAAACTCTTTGAGTATAGTTATTGATGTTTTAATTTCCTAGCTGGCAAAATTAATAGCCCATTATAAATCATAAGAATTATAAAGTAACGATCAGAAACTTCTGTTTAATGTGTTTAAATATAGAAGATAAAAACAATGTTTTTTTGTCTTAAAAATTCAATTAAAATATCTCTTAAAATGCATATTTATATTATTTAGGGAGAGGACATTAGGCTGTTTATTACACTTGTCCCCAAAGTTTTATAAAAACGTTTTCTTTTTCGTTTGCTTAACAACGTTGGGGACTTTTATTAAATTTTGATTGGTTAGTTTATTGAGTTGAGTGTCCACACGTTCCAAACATCAATTGTAATCTACAGAAGGAGTAATTGTTTTGTGTCATCATTGTGAATGTACATCAATTTATCAGTCATTGTCTTATCTCTGTATTATTTGTATAGATTTCCAAATTTTTATTCATCCCTTTATATAGTTTCACATGTTAAATAAAATTTGAGTAAAATAGTACTCAAGTCAAAGTTTAAACTTAAATTGGTATTAATCCGTTGGTATGTAGGTTTATTAATACATTTCATATTTGTCACAATAAAATAGATCTAATAAAGTAACAGGATGTAAGTCTAGTTGTCTGTCTGATAATATCTTTTATGGAAGCATATTATAGTGCCAAATAAATATGACGTCATACAATACAAATGACCAATAATAGGCCAGCATCCTTTTTTACCATATTGGTCAATTGCAATGCATACTGGCCTATCATTGGTCATTTATATTGTATGGCGTCATTTTTTATGAGGCACCAATAGTTTTCAAATAAGTTTTTTCTCTCAACCTGTCTTGGGGCAAAGGCAAATTGAAATAAAGTGTGTTACTTTTTTATATGTTTCATCATTATTTTGCCACAACTCAGTCAAAAATGCTTACAAAACATAGCTTTTTCGACCTAAAGTACTTAAATAGTTCCTTTACAAGCCCCATCAATCAGTTATGAGATATCTCCATATTTCAATGAAAATTGACAAAAAAGGCAAATTTGGGTGTTACCTTTTTATATGCTCAGATACCATAAAATCAATAAAAAAATACTTATTTATACTTTTCTCTCATTTTTAAAGTTTGCTTCTGTTAAAGTAAATATTCTTGAAGGGATTTATGCATTGATTTATACAGAAACATAATATTGGGTGGAAATAAATTGTATCCAAAAGTATTCTTTTTGGAAAATAAGAAATTTATCCTCCATCGCCCTAGAGGACAGCTGCTGACCTCTAGTGTTCATGGTTTTGTCAAATACATGTTAAAGAAAAAATTTAGCCAAAAAAGTACATAAAAAAGTACTTTAATGTGTTAGAAAATTAAATTGTTTAACTTCAAATTTGGGGATGCTGACCTTAAAGATGCTCTTACTGGTGGTGATGGTGACCAGTAAGGCATTGAATTACATGAGCATTATGGCAACACAACTATTGATCTATGTTTTGATTTTTATATTCCTAGCAGCCTCCAATCAAGAGAAATCCCTAAATGATTTTTTTATTCTCAAATTCATAAGGTAAATACTGTGATTTTGAAAAGTTCTTGTTATATTTTTTCATTTGAGGCTGCTAGAAATTTAAAAATCAGAACATAGATCAATAGTTGTGTTGCCATAATGCTCATGTACTTCAATGCCTTCCGGGTCACCATCACCACCAGTAAGAGCATCTTTAAGGTCAGCATCCCCAAATTTGAAGTAAAACAATTTAATTTTCTAACACATTAAGATACTTTTTTATGGACTTTTTTGGCTATTTTTATTCTTTAACATGTACTTGACAAAACCATGAACACAAAAGGTCAACAGCTGTCCTCTAGGGCAATGGTGGTTGAATTTCTTTTTTTTCCAAAAAAAAATTCTTTTGAAGATCATTTATTTCCACCAAATATTATGTTTCTGTAAAATCAATGCATAAATCCCTTCAAGAATATTTACTTTAACAGAATCAAACTTTAAAAATGAGAGAAAAGTAAAAATAAGTATTTTTTTATTGATTTTATGGTATCTGAGCATTTAAAAAAGTAACACCCAAATTTGCCTTTTTTGTAAATTTTCCTTGAAATATGGAGATATCTCAAAACTGATTGATGGGGCTTGTAAAGGAAGTATTTGAGCATCTTAGGTCGAAAAAGGTCTATTTTGTAAGAATTTTTGACTGAGTTGTGGCCAAATATTGATGAAACATATAAAAAAGTAACACACTTTAGTATTCTTAATGTATAAGGGTTATTTTTTGCAAATAGCTCAATTATGGGCTTGATTTCTTGTAAAAATACAAAGATGATGCCTTGTAATGTAGTCAAACAAAGATTCATTTCAATAATTTAGGATAAAGGAATACAAATGTTATCTTAAATATAAATCAGAAGGACTATTTCTTTTTCGTTTTATGCATTTTTTTGAGTAAATAATTAAATATTTTAATAAAACAAACAAAAATTTAAACTGTTTGATTATAAATAAGATAAGAAATTTAACATAGAGAATGCTTCAGATAACTACTTTCTTTTTTTGCTGAATGGCTTCGCAAACCGATTAACATCCGGTGGATTAGAAATGGTTATCAGCCATGCTGAAAATCTTGTAAAGCATAGAATTACAGACAATTTTCCACGAATATTAATAAAAATCAGTTTTGTTAGTCCGAGCATTCGGCAACTCGGGGCTAACAAAACATTAAAAGTATTTAATTTCAATACCAAAGAAAAGTTGTCTATAATACTATGCGATGAGTAACTATTATTTTTTCTTTCCCAATTGTTAAACTCCCATTGCTCTTGTTTCTAGTTACTTATTCCTTCTCCCCTGTGCTTTAAACGGACTTTCTGGGATGGTCTTCTCAGAATTTTTCTAAACAATATCATTTTAAATGAAATTCCTAAAATTCAGTTTATATCTTTTGGCAAAATTGACCTATTAATTTAGAAAAAAAAATAACAAATAGAATAGGTATTTTTGTTTGTTGAAAAAAGCTTTATCAATATTTTAAAATTGAATTTCAATAAGTTAAAAGTTCTGCTATATTTAAGGGGGGGTTGGATACACTAGATTCCCCCCACGCACCATTTATAGTGGTCTACACTTCCCTGATACACCCCCAAAAAATAGCCAAGGGGGGCTGTCAAGTTAAGAAAGTCAGACCCCTATCAAAACTGAATATGTATGTCTGTCTTAATACATCACTTAAATGTAAGTATATTATATTATGTTTAGTATATTTGTATAATTGTTTGAAAATATTTCTCTAAACAAAAGACATGTCACAGCAATTTACATCAAAGCACCCAAAAGCTCACACAATTAGTGGTCAAATCAATTGGACACTCAACATAATGAAGCAACCAATCTAAATTTTTAAAAGTCCCCAAAGTTTATAAGCCAAGAAATCATTTTATGAAACTTTGGGGACTAGTGTAATAAACAACCTAATGTACCCTACCTCCCTGCTCTAAACTAGACAGTTGTTTTTATATTGGAATTATTGGCGAGCGGAATGGGGTGGAGGGGTAAAACATGATATTAGGATTGACTGCCCTCCCCCTTTTTTACCCTTTCAAGGATTCACACAGAAATTGCTGTGCACGCCACTGTTTGGAAGTAAACGTCTTTATTTTGAAAAGAAAGGTTTAAACCTGGTAGTCTATTACCTATATGGCTAGCATTTTTGCCTAAATATGGAAAGTTGAACTAAGTTTGTAAGATAGGAGTGCCAATATTTTCAGGAATTCATTGATAGGACTTTGGCAGATAAATAAATATTATGTTCATGACAGATAATTGTGCGCGGTCATAAACATTTTAAATGCTATTAAGGTTCAGGGCAAACGCAGGAGTCCCAAACGTCGGAGTGGACAAACGGAGGAGTGTTAAAATATTAACTTAATTAGGTATTTCTATACAGGTTAGGCATTTAAAAAACCTAAAAAATGGTTTAAAATAGGTTAGGTTAGGTTAAGTAACTACTTCTGCGTTTGTCCACTCCGACGTTTGGGACTCCTGCGTTTCTCGTAGGACCGCTATTAAGAATTCTTAAAATATGATGAATTTAACAGAGAGAGAGAGAGAGAGGGGGAAAATGGGTAGTTTGTTACAATAGTCCTCAAAGGTTTATAACAATGTTTTGTAATTCGTTGGCTCAATAATATTGGGACTTTAGTGTGAATTTTGATTGTTTTATTAAGTTTAGTGTTTATACGTTTTAACGACTAATTTTAATCTACTGAAGAGGTATTTTCGCCATTGTCTTATCTCTTTAGATTACTGTGAAATTAACGTCCATTTTCATATCCCTGCTTCCATGGTTAATGTTACTTATTTAATTTTACAAAAACAAAGTTTTCTTATACAAGGAGGGAGGGGACATTGGACTAGTTCCCAAAGTTTTATAACAATGTTTTCTTATTCGTTAGCTTAACAACTTTGGGGACTTTTATTGATTTTGATTGGTTGGGTTATTAAGTTAAGTGTCTAAACATTTCAACGACTAATTTCAATCTACTGAAGAGGTAATTTTGTGTATCATCATTGGGGATGTACATTTATATATATCGACATTGTCTTGTCCCTTTAAATCCCTACTTCTTATAGAAGCAAAATTAGCTAATTTATATTAAATTAAAATTTATGATTTTTATGTATAGTTTTGTAAATTTAAACAGGGATATAAAGGGATAAGATAATGAATGATAAATTTATGTCCATCCCTAATGATGATAAACAAAATTACTCCTCCTGTAGGTTAAAATTATTAGTTTAAAGGTTCAAACTCTTCTAGATCGTAACGAACCAATCATAGTACCCAAAGTTTTTATCCAACGAATAAGATTTAAAAACTTAGGGTAACTGGGTACCATTGTAAGTTATAGTTCAATTTCCCTACTTTCCATGAAAATTAACTTTTCGATCAATGATTATCGTATTGAATTTAAGCTTATTTTACAATAATATAGACATTTATATAGGAAGATAAAAAATTGTTGTATTCTTTTTATTTTATTTTTTTATTTCTTAAAAACCCATACGATACATGTGTTTTTAGAACCGATTTATCCAATGGAAACTAATATATGCTGTGTTAAAAATGTATTAAATCAACATATTTAAACTTGAAATGAATTAGAATTCAACAAGTAGTATAATAATTAGCTTCATACAAAATTTAATTCATTTTAAGGATTGCACCTTTACCAATTCCATTTATGTAAATTGAATACCCAAGAATTTCCTATTTAATAAACCCCCCAATGCCATCTTAAATACATTTCATATTCAAACATACAATAACGAAAAGACTGATTTCATTCTTTGTTTAGGCGCCTTCAGACAGCATGTCCTTGTCAGAGAAGTATGGCTCTGGTCTCTATGATAGGCCTGCTAGTAGTTCCAGGTATATTATCAATCTATCTATCTATCTATCTATCTTATCTGAGAAGTATAGCTCTGGTCTCTATGATAGACCTGCTAGTAGTTCCAGGTATATTATCAATCTATCTATCTATCTTAACAGAGAGTTATAGCTCTGGTCTCTATGATAGACCAGCTAGTAGTTCCAGGTATATTATCAATCTATCTATCTATCTTAACAGAGAGTTATAGCTCTGGTCTCTATGATAGACCAGCTAGTAGTTCCAGGTATATATTATCTATCTATCTATCTATCTTAACAGAGAATATAGCTCTGGGAGCCAGAAAGACAAACAGACAGCTATTCAATTAGACTTATAAGCAGACAGACAGACATACTTTCAGACAGACGGGACAGACAAAAAGATAAAAAAGAAAAACAAATAGATAGGACAAACAATTGACAAACAAACGGACAGCATATTAAAAAGACAGGACAGACATATATTTATTTGTTTAAGGTATGACCAACCCTCCAGTAGTTCAAGATCTAGTAGGAGACAAGTAGACTATAACTCAAGGTATTTTTTAGTTTTATCAGCGATGCATCTCTGTACTTGCATCTCTTATCAAATCTGGCTTAAATGCTCTTATTATGGTCTCATTCCCTTTAGACAATCAATTGTTTCAATGACCTTTGCCTGGAAGTCCTAACTGAAATGCGCCTGTTTTGAGCTATAGGATTCCTCCTACTCTTTCTTTTTATGTCGTGCACCTGACATAGCAGCAGTAGGAACCAGTCACGGATTTAATGTGCGTCAGTTATATTAACTTTATTTATTTTTTTTAAAGGTTAAATTGTGGATTAATTTTAAACTATAAGTTAGTAATTTATGTACATAACAATATATTATGTCACATAGCAAGCAATTTCATTTGAATAACAATTAGGATTAAATAAGATGTTATAAGTTAATATTCAATAGAAATTTTCAAAGGAATATGGGTGTTTAATATCTCCCTTTATGTATTGTTAAGGATTAAAATAAATTATGTATATTGTTAAGATTTAGAGGGGTAAACCATATATTTGAATAATAGAGATAATCTAGAGACACACTGACACTCTCTAAATCAGCTTCTAGGAAAAACTAGTGGAGGAACAATCTGTTAATACTACTATTGTAAAGTGTACAGATTTTAGTGAGAAAAGGCGGTTATTTTAACATTTTTTAAATAGTCGGCAAACTTTAGTTTTAGTTTGTCTGCTAGAATTTCCTTTTTACTTAAAAATTAGCTCTCGTTTCTGCAACTGTTCAATCTTCAATTTTGTCATAATTTCTTTTATTTTCAGAGAGGAGGATAATTACTCTGATGAGAGCGATCCTAGAACTATCAGAGAATTTTCTGAATTAGGCACTAGAGGAGAAATAGAGGTAAAAATATTTATATTTTATGTTTTAGAACATTTCTAGAACTAATGAAGAATATGTTGAGCTAAGTTTGGTAATTGAGAAGAGCTAGAGGTATATATCTTTCTAATTGAGAATTATTCTAGAATCTTATTAGAATCATTACAGAATTTCTCAACTTGGTACTAGGAGAGATATATATAATTGTTCTAGAATTTTTCTAGGAGTATTACTGAATTTTATCTCAATTTGATACTAGATGAGAAATATAGGGTTGAAGATATTAAAAAAAAACAGTCATTCATAAACAAGTGTAGCAATTCTATTGTTTGATTATTTCAGGTGATCTCCGAGGAAAGAACTGATGAATACACGACTGATACCGACAATGACCAGTCTAAAAGGGCAACCTATTCACGTCCAAAATCCAGGTATGGAAATATTTACCTAGTCAAAATGGGTTAACACGCGACCGTGGATCAACACGAAATGCATCCGCTCGTCGTCGGGGAAGTGATAGGTTCGAACTCAGCCCGACAACCGCGTCTTAACTAAAGACGTTAAAAATTTTTCCTACTGCTGCTATGTCAGGTGCGCGATATAAATAGTTAGATTAGAGAAAATGTCTTGGCCCATAAACAGGCGCAACTCATTACCATGCACATTTAGGACTTCTCAGACAAAAGTCGAGCAATTAAAGAGTTGGTTGTCTGTTTGGATATTAATTATAATATCCACCAGTTGGCGTTAGAGTATTGCATCCCATTACAAGCAGCTGATGCCATTGGGTTCTCTAAATGAGAACTTAAAATCAAAGAAGAATAGTCAAAACGGTTTTTACTGTTGGTTCTTTTCAAACAAAATACAACTACAGAGGTTATTTATGATTTTCAAGTTTAGTCTACAAACACAGAGGCGTTTATACAGACAGACAGACAGAAAGAATGGATTTTTGGAATATTTATGCTAAACAACATCAATTCGTGTCGAATTATAAAATATGCAAATTACAAGTTTTAGCAATTTCATCCGCAACATTTTTACTAAGCGCTTTATAGAGCCTATAAAAAAATTGACGTAATACAATACAAATGACCAATGATGGGCCAATACACACACTTAATTACAAATGGCAGGACAGTATACATTTTAATTGACCAATAGTAGGCCAAATGACGTCATTTTTTAAAGGCACTATAAAAGGCTTTCGCTTTTACAAATTAATCAGTCGAATTATCCTATTGAAATAAGGATTTTTGTTCTATGGCAATAAGTTTTCCAGTATGGCTTCGGGACTGATTAATATCCATAGGATTAGAACCGGTTCTCAGCCATCATGTATAGTATCATATTACAGACAATTTTCCACAAATATAAAATTAAAAATCATTTTCATTTTAATATCCGCTGAAAGCTGTCTATTATACGATAAGATAAATAACTATTCCATTAAAATTATTATTATAGTTACAATCATGGATGTAATTTTTTGTTTTTAGTAGCGAAGCTACTCTTTAATTCGATATGTCCGTCTGAGATACCATGTCCCTATACTATTAAGCATTCAGTATATGAATTACTTGTTGCGTTGATCTGGAAAACAGTAAAAGTGTCGAACTATGACGTCAGAAAAAATTAACAATTAACCAATAAGTAGCCAGTATTTACTGTGGTAAAATATATAGCGGCCTCTCATTGGTTAATTGTTAATTTTTTTTCTGACGTCATAGTTCGACACTTTTACTGTTTTCGTTGATCTGTCGTTTATGATGCAAAAGTTGATATTTATATAACTATGAAAAAGGTTTGGTGATTTTCTATTTTCTATTTTTGAATCAATGACTTTATTCTGCTTTAGATGTTGTCATCCTTGTTCTTTTACAAATACAATTATAACAAAATTATTTAAGTCAATCCAATTGCAGACCAATTACATGCAATGTAATTATTAGCAAGGAGAATTGAATGTAATATAATTATTAGCCAGCTAGGCCGGTTTACAGAAAATATTCAGAGATTGGACAATTAAATATCTTTACTTACAGTGGTCTAGTACTGGGCAAAATCCAACCTATATAGAACGCACATTATTGGGGCGATTTACCTTCTGAGATGGATGTTACATCCCCCCCTCCCCCCCTGGAATAGGTTTATACCTTCCTAGTACCTATATTGGTTCAACGGTTAGCGAGATTCTTCGGTGCATACAGACAGACACACAGAAAGACATCCTTTTCTTTAGGGATTGAAGATTTCCAAGATGTTTAAAAATAAAACTTTATATCCAAGAAGACGTAAGTGAAGCTTCCCTAAAAAGAATCAAAGGGTTAAGAGGTTAGCGAACTTTTAATGGTAAAAATATGAACTACTTTTTTCTCTCAACTTCGAAACTTGGAATCACTGATTTTGATTTAATTTTGACCTGTAAGAAACCGTTGTGTGGTCATAGGATCAGAAAGATATAGAAAGAGATAGAAAAATGCGAAACAGGGAGAGGTTATGTCAAAATGGTTCCACAAAACTGCATTTTTTTCTCTCCAAAAGTTTTTATGCGATTAATTGGAAAATAGTTCATTCGTCCATATATTTGCTTTTTTTAATAAAGGCCAAGGGTGTTTAAAAAAACAATCACTTCACCTTTTCAATATAAACCCTACAGTTTTTGTCAAAAACTGATAAATTAATAAGAAAAATAATAAGGAAACA
Organism: Acartia tonsa; assembly: GCF_053477335.1. Lineage (NCBI taxonomy): Eukaryota > Metazoa > Arthropoda > Copepoda > Calanoida > Acartiidae > Acartia > Acartia tonsa. The sequence goes on along the minus strand of NC_137269.1, from coordinate 47,918,232 downwards.
ATATTGAATTTTGAATTTATTCACCTTTCCAGAGTCAACAGCTCGAGACTTAGCCCTTCTGGAGAACTGATTTTTTCGGTCATTTTGTTATTTGTTATTTATTTAAATACTTTCTTCCAACTTACAATCTTACAAATTTCTCAATATGCTGCTTATGCTATAATAATAGTACATGCATTACGCTTAAAATCATTAAAAAAACTTTTGCTAAATTGTTAAAACCCCATTGAATATAAGTTTTGCATCTTAATGGTTTCATGTTAAAGAAACATCATTTTTAAACTCAACCCGCATTCGATGATTTCTTTTCATATATATGGATGTTAGCATTTATTTAAAAGTTTTGTATTGCTTAAAATATTAAAAAAATAGATAATTTGTGAAAAAGGAGATTTTCTTGTTTGTCTGTGAGATAGGCGTCTGGAATTTCTTGGAAAGGTATCCATATCAATATATGTATAAAGTGTAGCAATAAAAAAAAAATTTGTCCCTAGCCTCTTGGGGAGGACGGGAGAAGTCAGAAAATAGCCTTAAACCATTCCAAGACATTTGTAAAGCTTGTATTAAAGATATAAAGGCAATTTTCGATATCTTACCTAAGCTTTAGACAAAAAATATACTATTTTATGTTATAAGATAAACTTTAATAATCAACTTTCTAAGCAGTCTATTCTAATTATTAGCTTGTACTTATATTATTGTACATTGAACACGTATTATTGTATATTACAAGGGCGAGGCTTTGATAAACTCATGATTAATAGTTACAAATGGGTTAGACTAGGGCAATTTAAGTCAGGTGGGAGGAGACCTTGAGCTGTTCATTACTCTAGTCCCTAAAGTTTTATAATAACGTTTTCTTATTCATTAACAACTTTGGAGACTTTTACTAAATTTGTTGGTTTATTAAGTAGAGTATGTAAACATTTCAACCACTAGATAATTTAAATTTACAGAGGGGTACATCATTGGGAATATAAATCAACTTATCGGCCATATCCTTCAGATCCCTAAATTTTAGTAATATTAAAAGGATCTGAAGTACGTTCTAGTAAACCTTTCTTCAATTAAATAAAAATTCAAGAAACTTTGTTATCTTACGAGAAAGGAAAATTAAAGGAATTAAGGGAATTATTTTATGTTTGGTTAAGAATAATAAGATACATGTTTTTCAAGTATGGATGAGAACTTGTTTTAATTCAGCAGAAATTGATAGGATTGAGAACCAAACTGGAACAGTAATTTATCGCAGCGTATTATAAACAACTTTCCGCGGATTGAAAAAATGTATAAAAAAATTTAGTATGGTTGAGACCGGATTTAATCCACTGGATATGAATCGGTTTCGAAGCGATTGCATCAATCTACCCTATCATATTGTATAGATAGAAAGTAGAACCAATTTAAATGCATAACTAAAAACATATAAATCTTTATAATAAATATCAAGAACAATTATGATAAAAATCACCCCAGCTTTTATTTAGAGAATATTAGACTTTATCAGTTTTTTATAGAAGAATTTACACAAAATAATAGAAACAATTCAGAAATATGCAAACTTTATGCAAAAAATAGGATAAAAAATGGAAAATTTTCAGCTCATACCAACAACGAAATTAATTAGAATTGACGATCTTTCCATCTCCCCCCCCCCCCATATTATTTTAGATTTATTTCACTTGTTGGCTATATTTTTTTCTAAAAAGTTAATCAATGCATGGTAGTCGAAAATGTGAAAATTGAAGCAAAAAATTAGAAAAGGAATTGTAATTGGAAGTGAGTTACAAAAAAAGAAAAGAAAGAAGATGTGACATAACATTATAAAATGTAAAAAAAAACAAGGATGACAACATCCATAAAAGCGATGCTCTGAAATAAAAGGACAAACGAACATTAACACTTGTAGATTGTCAGAACTGAATTAGCAGAATATTAATGCATCAGTACAAACAATATTGTAAGTAAATTTGTGGACGTACAAACATTCTGGTATTGATTATAGAGTTGCTACGCTTTCTAAATTGTACCTAACTACTACAGGAATCATCATGCAAAGTTTGGAATCGATAGGACAATTCTAACCTGTTTAAATTAATGAAAAGAGCTAACTTTATGTGACGGACGTACGGACGGACGGACCGACCCTAATTATAGAAAAACTTTGCTTTTAAAAACATGAGACTGATTTTTATATTGTAGAGTAGGAAGGATATTTAATACATAAACCTTTTTTGAAGGTTAATAAAGATTAATGTAAGATATAAAGTTTTTAGTATGGTAAATAAAATGATATTAATACAACCATATCCATAAGTATCGCAGCCTAATAAAGTGATACTTGTAGCTGGCTAAAGTGACTACATCTCCCCCCCCCCTATCCACAACCTAATAAAGTGATACTTGTAGCTGGCTAAAGTGACTACATCTCCCCCCCCCCCTATCCACAACCTAATAAAGTGATACTTGTAGCTGGCTAAAGTGACAATATCTCCCCCCCCCCCTATCCACAACCTTAACCCATTCCCTCTCCTTCTACTGGATAAACGAACAGACCAATAAGTGAGGTCCATGTTAGCAACCAAAATTTTTTCCACATATATTCCATGTCCATTTTTGCGTTAAATACAACTATGCTCTACAGAAGGAGATTTGCATGTTATTACACCTATAAGTAATAGATCTATTACTCTAGATGGTCAATCAGACAATAGAATTACTCCTAGCAAAGCCTATTTTTTTAGAAATTTAACTATTTATAGCTGAATTACTTTATGGTATAAATGAAAAAGACTACTCTTTAGTGCCTACCTATATGTCTGATTTTTCTAACAAATAATGTGGTCGAATTGTTCCTACACTATTGGTCCAATAAAGGAATAGTTCATCTAGAATCTTTTTATTTATTTATAAGCTATTTCCTGTGATGACACTAATCAACAATCAAAGTATTTAGTTGAGCTATAACAATAAAATTTTAAGATGTAATATTTATCGCATCGTATTATCAGCAGCTTTCTGCGGATATGAAAAGGTACAATTATAAGACTAAAACTGGTTTTGATATTTTGATTGTTCATTTTTATTTTTGTAGAAAACTGGATATAATACGATACAAAACATGATTGTTCAGTGTGGCTGAGAACCAGTTCTTATACACCGGATATTAACCGGTTTCGAAGTGATACCAAAAAATAAATTCAAATATGTAAAAAAATCTTTATTTTTAGGGCAGAATCCGTAGTGAGCCTCTCTGATAAATATGCACCAGTCTCGGAAAAGTAAGTATTTTTGCCTCAATAATTAAAACCAATTTAACATTATCATTGTTAGTTTAAAAAAATATTTTAGGTATTTAATTCAGGGCCTTGCATACGCGCTAGAACCAAATTTAAATCATTATGGATGCTTTGAAATTTTTTTTTTTGAAAAGAGGGATAGCCATTTTTGAGTCAGGTTTAGATTTCCAGCTGATTTTTAAAATTATAAAAGGTTGATTTCTGAATATTTTAAAACATTCGATTCAGTCCTTTACGAGATCTTAATTGACAAAACAAGGATGACAACATCCATAAAACCGAAGCTCTAAAATGGTATGAAAAAATTTAGACAAAATTAGGCATAAATTTGTTGCAAAACTTCTTAAATACAGAATCCTGTTTAAGGACATACTGACATTTTTAGGACTTAATTATAGAGATGCTTCGCTTATAATATTGTACCTTATTGTAATAGGAATCATTAATCCAAAAATCAGATCAATAGGATGAGAATATCACATGAGAAATTGTTATCTAAAAAGTTAAAAATCAATAAATTTAAAATGGACGTAAGGACATTCAGGTAATGATTATAGAGTTTCTACGCCTTCTAAAACGTACCTAACTACCAAAGGAATCATCAAGCAAAGTTTGAAATCTATAGGGCAATTCTAACATGCCTAAATTAACGATAAAAGCCATCCGATACGGACGGACGTATAGACGGGCGTACGGAGAGACCGACCCTAATTATATAAAGCTTCGCTTTTAAAAATCTTTTCACTTTATATATAGGAAAATATATATATTAGGTTGTGTGTAAAAGTGCTATTTTTAAATGGAGCAGAATAATTACTTTATATTGTTTAATTGCTTTTTGGTAATGAATTTTTGAGATAAAATCAACCTTATTCAACATTCACTCAAAGCCCCAAAAATAATGGACTTAAAAGTGTATTAAACTGTATATAAGACATTTGCGAATATATTGATACCATTAATTTGCCTCTTAAATCAAAAAAAGTATGTTTTTTTAATATTTTTCTCTTGCTACAAATCAAATTTTAAATTTGAGTCACCAAAAATCCTAAACTAATTTTTGCTCTAGAAGAATCAATTTTTGGAGTTAGAAAGTGCTTAATACCTCATTTTAATCGCCTGGCATTGCTTTATAATATATAGGAAATAACTTGGTTGTTTATAGAACAGCTGACAAAAAAATCGAGGTTTTGTGATAAACCCACTTTAGTTGTTGCTCCATAAATGATATTTTTTTCCCAATTTTTTTTGGTGTAAAGAAGCTTTATATATTCATATAACATCCACCTAAATTTGACTTTTGGTATTTTATTTATAACATCACCAGAGGGAATTGAATTTTGGAAAAAAATATCAATTTATATTTTACACTGCTATGCATTGTTCTTGTTCTTGTTTCTAAAAAATATTTATATTATTAAAAAGAGAATTATTTAACGCTTCTATAGGTATGTTTATCATTTTTCTAGGCTAAATATAACTATAATTACACCATTTTAAAGTTAGACATCATAACATATTAACACAATTATTGAATCGGTCTGTATTATTAAGCTGGCAACCCTTAAAACAGCTGCATTTCATTATCCTATTATATAAAGTAGTAAGCTTTCTTGTCTTCAGCTTAAGATTTCGACAATTACAGTACCTATTGAGTTCTCTGTGTTATGGAAGCTTCTTATAGGTCCCTGGATAGTTTTGGAATTTTGAAAAAAATATCAATTTATATTTTACACTGCTATGCATTGTTCTCGTTCTTGTTTCTAAAAAATATTTTATAATTAAAAAGAGAATTATTTAATGCTTCTATAGGTATGTTTATCATTTTTCTAGTCTAAATATAACTATAATTTCAGTATTTTTTAAACATCATTATATTCAAGTTATTGTAATTTTAAATAAAATATCAATATCAAGAACTATTGGAACATTTTTTACCTTGCAAAACAAGGTGTTATAAAGTGTAAGATCCCTCACAATACCTATCTGTCTGTCTATAATGCATTACACATGTAATGCTAATAGAGAGGATGCTATAAGAGTGCTATTATAATGTGAACTTCTCATAATTGAATGGGCTTCCTAAAACCAGAGACAATGAAGTTGGCCTAGTCACTACAAGGGGGAGTGCAGGAATATCCAGGGGGAGGTGCTTGTAAAAGGGTAATTTTTTTAGGGATGGGGGTAATCACCCCCTATAATATATTATGGGGGGTATAAACCCAGCCTTTTAAATTTTTTTTTAAAAATCCTGAAAACTTAAAAATCTAGGAATCAAACTAGCACCCCAACCAATAATCGGTTCCATGCTAAATGTAGGAGTGGAAAAACATTGGAGGGACAAATGCATGAGTCCCAAACGTCAGAGTGGAACAAATGCAGGAGTGGGACAAACATCGGAGTGAACAAATGCAGGAGTCCCAAACATCAGAGTGGACAAACGTAGGAATGGGACAAACGTCAGAGTGGACAAACATTGAGGTGGACAAACGTCGGAGTAAAAAACCTAGGAGTGACTGCTATTTTAATAATATTACAATTTTGAAATTTTTTATACCTCTGTCTACAAAATAATGACTATGGCTGCAGCGCTCTGCTGGGTTTATACCCCCCATAATATATTATAGGGGGTGATTACCCCCATCCCTAAAAAAATTACCCTTTTGCAAGCACATCCCCCTGGATATTCCTGCACTCCCCCTTGTAGTGACTAGGCCAACTTGAATATTGAATATTCTCTCTCTCTATCAATACTCCATATTTTCATCAAGTTTCATTAGGATTTGCCAAAAAACTGGGGTGGGCTATATCGATTCCTACATTTCAAGTTTTCATGATTTTCTCTACTCCTATTCAAGATAGATGGTTGAAATTCAGGGATTGAATACTTTGATATTTTGCATAATTTTATGAAGTTTTATTGAGATTTACTTATTGGGGTTCTACCTCAAACATAAGAGTCCCAAATGTCGGAGTGGACAAATGCAGGAGTCCCAAACATCAGAGTGGACAAACGTAAGAATGGGACAAACGTCAGAGTGGACAAACATCAAGGTGGACAAACATCGGAGTGGAAAACATTGGAGTGGACATTGCTTAAATAAAAACTAGGAGTGTCTACTATTTTAATAATATTACACTTTTAAAATTTTTTATACCCCTGTCTACAAAATAATGACTATGGCTGCAGCGCTCAGCCCCCTAGCCTATATCCTAACCTAACCTAACTAAGAAAAGTAACGGGACGAAGGTAGGGGGGGCTGTGTTTGTATAAAAAAAATTCAAAATTGAAAAAAACGTTTGGGACTCCTGTGTTTGTCCACTCCGACGTTTTCCCAAAAATCCTGCGTTTGTCCACTCCAACTTTTGTCCCACTCCTGCGTTTGTTCCACTCTGACGTTTGGGACTCATGCATTTGTCCCTCCAATGTTTTTCCACTCCTACATTTGGCATGGAACCGATTATTGGTTGGGGTGCTAGTTTGATTCCTAGATTTGTAAGTTTTAAGGATTTTCTTTACTCCTATTTAAAAAAAATTTAAAAGGCTGGGTTTATACCCCCCTTAATATATTAAGGGGGGTGATTACCCCCATCTCTAAAAAAATTACCCTTTTACAAGCACCTCCCCCTGGATACTCCTGCACTCCCCCTTGTAGTGACTAGGCCAACTTTATGGTCTCTGGTTTCAGGAAGCCCATTCAATTATGAGAAGTTCACATTATAAGAGCACTTTTATAGCATCCTCTCTATTAGCATTACATGTGTAATGCATTATAGACAGACAGATAGATATTGTGAGGGATCCTACACTTTATAAAACCTTGTTTTGCATGGTAAAAATTGTTCCAATAGTTCTTGATATTGATATTTTATTTAAAAATTACAATAACTTGAATATAATGATGTTTAAAAAATGCTGAAATTATAGTTATATTTAGACTAGAAAAATGATTAACATACCTATAGAAGCATTAAATAATTCTCTTTTTAATTATAAAAATATTTTTTAGAAACAAGAACGAGAACAATGCAGTGTAAAATATAAATTGATATTTTTTTCAAAATTCCAAAACTATCCAGGGACCTATAAGAAGCTTCCATAAAACAGAGAACTCAATAGGTACTGTAATTGTCGAAATCTTAAGCTGAAGACAAGAAAGCTTACTACTTTATATAATAGGATAATGAAATGCAGCTGTTTTAAGGGTTGCCAGCTTATTAATACAGACCGATTCAATAATTGTGTTAATATGTTATGATGTCTAACTTTAAAATGGTGTAATTATAGTTATATTTAGCCTAGAAAAATGATAAACATACCTATAGAAGCGTTAAATAATTCTTTTTTTAATAATATAGATATTTTTTAGAAACAAGAACAAGAACAATGCATAGCAGTGTAAAATATAAATTGATATTTTTTTCCAAAATTCAATTCCCTCTGGTGATGTTATAAATAAAATACCAAAAGTCAAATTTAGGTGGATGTTATATGAATATATAAAGCTTCTTTACAGCCAAAAAAATTAGGAAAAAAAATATCATTTATGGAGCAACAACTAAAGTGGGTTTATCACAAAACCTCGATTTTTTAGTCAGCTGTTCTATAAACAACCAAGTTATTTCCTATATATTATAAAGCAATGCCAGGCGATTAAAATGAGGTATTAAGCACTTTCTAACTCCAAAAATTGATTCTTCTAGAGCAAAAATTAGTTTAGGATTTTTGGTGACTCAAATTTGAAATTTGATTTGTAGCAAGAGAAAAATATTAAAAAAACATACTTTTTTTGATTTAAGAGGCAAATTAATGGTATCAATATATTCGCAAATGTCTTATATACAGTTTAATACACTTTTAAGTCCATTATTTTTGGGGCTTTGAGTGAACGTCGAATAAGGTTGATTTTATCTCTTTTGTTTATTTAAAATTTCTAGAGTGTGTTGTGTATCCCATCCCCCAGCAAACCCCCACAAAATGCTTTAATTTTATACGTACCATTACTCCTTTGAGTGAACTATTTAGACTCTCTAATTTCCGTACAGATTTTTTAAGAGGTGTGATGCTTCGCGCACCCTTTCTAAAAATCCTGTGAACGCGCCAACAACTATCCTTATAATAAAGTAACAGGATGTTTGTGTGTCTGTGTGTCTGTGTGTTTGTGTGTTTGTGTGTTTGTACCGAAGGATCTCGCTAACCGCTGAACCGATCGGGTTCTCCTTAACAGGGTAGATTCTCATATGTCCCGGGAAGGTTTATAACTATTTTAGGGGAGGGTACCACCACCCTCCCTAGAGAAATTAAATTTTTTTTAAATTTCTCAATTTTAGAAAGAGAGTTCAACGAAAAACAAACATCAAACGTAATTTTTTTTTACTTTTTCTTTTAAAATCTAAAATAAGAAATTGAATTATTAAATTTGACTCTCTCCTCCTCAAGTGCCCCTAGAGGCCTCTAGGGGCGTAGCCGCTAGTCTTTTAATAAAGGATTTGAATCTCTTTTGGTAAATTATAAGTTCTTCATCTGATACCCCATTTTCTTTTTATAGGCATAAAAAGTTTCTCTAAATTTGAATTTAATTTTGTTGACCCTAAATCTTCTTTTATAGCTGAGATAGAGATTGTTATTCAAAAATATTAGATTATATATTGTAGTTAGCGCAGCTACGCTATTTATAGGGTATCTCTGTTTGTCTATATAGGAAATCATATGGTTCTAGGTACAAGGACGTCCAAGCTTTTTAAATGGTGTTGATAGGTTAACCTTTAAAAAATTTTGGACTGGGGTGGTGTAAAACCCAATATCTCAATGATTTTACAAACTTTTTGGGTTACCTTTGGCGCATCTTGGGGATTTAATTTTATTTCCACCCCTTTACCCCCCCTCTCCCCCCCCCCTCTTTGCACGTCCCTGTTAAAGATAAAAAAAAGATCAAAAGTAAAAGCATTATTCTAACATTAAAGTAATATATATAGAGCGATAAATAGTATATGTAACAATCACCCCTTTTCAAAGGCCTTCTACCAAATTTGGGTTGGGTCTTCGGTGTCAGCTGAATCTTTCAAAAATGTAAATACAACCGGCCGCTTGCAAAAGAACAAAAGGCAAATTGTAAACTAATGTTAATACAAGGACGCCCAAGCTTTTTACTTCTTTACGTTCAAGGGGAGTAATCAAACATATTTTTAAAAAACATGAGGGGTGTAAAATAAGAGATTCAAAGACTAAAGGGGTAAACACCCCTTAACCCTGTACTTAAACGTCTATGTATGACCTTTAATAATTTCTGCATTTTTTCTAGTTAATTTCGTTTTTGTATTGTTTAAATACTGTTCATTTGTTGAAAAATATTTTGAAAATTATCTCTTGATCTCATATAACTGACAATAACCCAATAGTTTAAAATAAGGACATAGATAATTTTCTAACACCTCATGGAAAGCTCAACCCTTTACGGAAAAATAATTGAAAACAGCGTAAATTTAGGCAAAAAATAAATTTTGGAACATCTGCAGTATATTAGTTCTATATCTGTCGCTAGGTGTCACTAAAAACTTGATAATTATGATTTGCAAGAAGGTATTCACATCATTAGTAAAAATGTCTTGTTAATCACAAATAACAAGGTTTAAAAATACAGTAGTGTAAATTGGAAAAGATGATTCTGAATATAATTTTATAGTCAGGAGCCTAGTTGTGAGAAATTGATAATGGCAGTTTTAAATACTTCACATATGTTTAGACAGAAATGGCATTTTTTCACTAAAATTGTCCCTTTCTTTTTCAAAAAGCAGAAGAAAGCATTAGACAGCTGAATTTAGAAAGCAAAGTTTAATGAAATTTTTCTCGTCTGCTGAGCTTTAGGTCTTTGCAATTGGAAATCATATAGTAATCTGTTTATACATCTATACTATAAATTCATTATTCTAACAAGATCTAACTGAATTATTTAAAATCCCGAATCTAAGTCCATTTCCTGTTTAATATTCCGTAAAAGGAAATATTTAATTTTGATTCTATCTTTGAAATACGACTACATCCAAATTTTCACGGTATAGCTTTCGTGAAATATGGAATTTTTATGATTTATCAGAAAAGGGATCTTCTAAATTGGGGAAAGTTTGTTTGTTTATAAAGAACGTGTTCTAACTTTTGTGAATTTTTAAAAATAGCTAATCGGTGCTTTTAGTAAGTAGTAGATTTAAAATTATCCAGGGAATTTATATATGCAAACGGTTTTTTGTAAACCTGTTATTTTTGAAGTAATTTAAGTTTTTTTTTCCTTTCCTTTTTATGGTACTAAAACGCAACAATTAAAAGAAGAAAATTGCCATTATAAACAAAAATAGTAAAATCTTTAATTTGACACCTTACTTTTAAAATTCTGTTGAGAAATTATTTTAAAAATCTATTTGTTGAAGCCCGGTGAATCAAAACTTTGAGATGTGAGAGATCATCACGAATGGGTTCAAACAAAATCACAAAAGTTAGGACACTTCTTTTACGCATCTCATTAGTATACAGTAGGGTTGGGCCGGATATCCGGTGTGGCCGGATATCCGGCCGGATACCGGATATTGAAACTATCCAGCCGGATATCCGGCCACACCGGATATCCGGATACCGGATATTGAAACTATCCGGCCGGATATCCGGCCACACCGGATATCCAAATACCGGATATTGAAACTATCCGACCGGATATCCGGCCACACCGGATATCCGGCCCAACCCTAGTATACAGTAATCAAATAAGTAACAGGATGTCTAAATGTGTGTGGGTCTGTCTGTAGCTAAAGATATCGCTAATCGCTGGACTGATATGGTTCTTTTTTAAGGTGAAACGTCTTACTGGTCCACGGAAGGATTTTATTTAATCTAGGGTGTGCGAGACGGTAGAGGGTGCGGCATATCGGGGCTAAAAAAACTGGTTTCATCTTATAATGTACATTTTTTTTATTTGCGGAAAGCTGTTTATGATACGATGCGATAAATAATTATTCTTGTATTTTCAGATACAGCAATTACGGAGAGCAGGAAGAAATACTTGTTAACTTTCACAAGCAATAGACAATTATAGAGTAGCTTTGCTCCTCATTTAGATATTTTTAAAGTAAAGATTTTCTACAAGTAAGGATGGTCCGTCCGTACATACGTTTGTAATAGATGGCTCTGATCAGCACGTTAGAATCGTCATAATGATTTAAACTTTGGCTAAGGATTCCTGGAACACGTAAAAGTTTGAAGTTGTGATTGTTCGGACAATAAGGTATAATTACATATTATACATTCTGCTTTTTTCGACAAATTTGATTTAAAAGACCTTGCTTTTATGGAGGGTGTCAAACTTGTTTACTGCCTATAAAAAAACTTTTTCTTATACTGTCTTTAAAAAACTATTTTTTATACTGCCTTTTTAAAAACAAATTCATAATATTTTTCTTTAAACTGTTAATATTTTATGAAGTACCATTTACATTTCTTTTTATATTTTTATGTGATACATGTACATTTTATTAGTAGCGAAGCTACTCTAAACTAGGTTCTATATGTACGTCCGTCTGGTTAGTTATTTGGCGTGTGATATTCAGTGATTTACTTACAACACCTGCCAAAAAAAGAAAATTTAGTCTTCACAATTATTTACCGAAACAGATTAATATCGAACCCAGTAAAAGTGTAGGACTGATTATGACGTAAAAAAAAAATTAGCCAATGAGAGGCCACTATAAATTTTACCATTGGTCAATAATGGCCTCTCATTGGCTAAATTTTTTTAACGTCATAATCAGTCCGACACTATTATTGGGTTTATTAATATCCGCTGGGTTAGAACCGGTTTTTAGCCATACTAAAAAAATAAGTATAACATCGTATTACAGGCAGAATTCATACCAGTTCTGTTAGAGCGGGCCTTCGGTCCCTCATGGATAACAAAATTGGTTTTTATCGAAGAATTTTTATTCTGATATCCGCGGAAAGTTGTCTATAATACGATGCGATAAAAAAACCTATTACAGTTCTATATAGCATGTTCAAAACTATTGTTATTGCTGCGCTTTTTATGTATATAATTTTTTGTGCTTTTATTAAATTTGTGCAGCTCAATTGTAAAAAAAAAGGAATCATTCATTATTTTTAGATTAGATTTTTTTGTTTTAAATTCAGACAAATCAAAAACAGTCTTCCATAAAAATTAACACTAGTTAGATAGATAAAATTATGGGCCAAATCTATAGAATAATATATAGGCTAGCCCTAATGTAATATTACATATTTCGTTACACTCATATTCATATTTCACCATCATCTAAAGGGATAAGATAATGGCCGCTAAATTAATGTACATCCCCATTGATGATAAACAAATAAACCCCTTATGTATATTACAATCAGTGGTTCAAACGTTTGGACAATCAAATTAATTAACCAATCAATCAAAATTCACTAAAAGTCCCCAAAGTTGTTGAACCAAAAACGTTATCATAAAACTTTGGGGACTAGTGTAATAAACAGACCCTCCCACCCTGATATAAATATGTAAATATGTAGAGCTTGGAAAAACCTAATTCATAGGCTAGCCTAAAAAATTTTATAGGATTTGGCCCAATAACTTTTAAATACTAAAAAAAGCTGCAATACATATTTTTTTTATAAATGATTTATATGGATATTTTATATTTGATATTTCAACTGAAGTAAAATTATTTTTCTCCTAAAGTTTACTTTGAAAATATCAATAATTCAACAAAAAATTATGGAAAAACAATACATTTTGTCGTGATAAGGATAATTTTGAATATTGGAAAAGCTTGAAGCAAAATAGTTTTTTATATGAGAAAAGTATCTCAATTACTAAATTTAATTAGGTAAGTAGCAAGACGTATAAAGTTTTATTTTTTTAAAATTTTCAATAGGAAAACTTAAAACTAAAGCAATATAAAAAGTGCCATTTTATCTCTTATGTGCCATTAAAACTACACTGTATAAAGTTTACAATACTATTTCAAAATTTTAGTAATAGAATGGAGTTTAGAGTTTTGATTATCGCAAATTTAATTCTAAATTTTTGATAATGTATTTTGATAATCTAATTTAAAAAGCTGCAAAGTAAAGCAAAAATGTCTTAATCTTAAATATCGTTTTTTCAAATATTAAATATATTGTATTAAATGTATGTATTATAAAACTAACAATAAATAAAGAATTTAAGGAATTATATTATTTTTTATTAAAATTTTGAATTAATACTTAATACTTAATCAGTTTGTGTTGAATGTATAAGGATTTAATATCTTTGGAATGACTGGACCATTCAAACAATAAAACAGAAAAGCATGGTATTGGTAATGAGCAGGATTTAAGCTATTTGTTTAGTGGGATAGGATATGTTATAAATGTATGTATAAGAATTTCAAATGTCTAAAAATTAATGGACAAAAAAATTATTTTTAAGCAAACCTTTGTGTAAAACAAAAAATGTACTTTTTTTATCTTTACAAGATAAAAATTGTTTATTTGTTTTCATTTTCGTTTTTGTATCTGTAGATTATAATTAGTGGTTGAAACGTTTAGGAACTTAACTTATTGAACCAACCAATTAAAATATTATTAATGTCCCTAAAGTTGTTAAGCCGACGAATAAGAAGACGTTATTATCAAATTTTGGGGACTTGTGTAATAAACAGCCCCTTTAACCCTTTCCTTTTGAGTTTAGCAACTAGTAATTAAATATTAAAAGATATTTGTCTTAGTTACAGATTTTTTTTTAGTAGCGAAGCTACTCTATAATTCACTTTGTCCGTCCGTCCGTCCGTAACGCTATGGGGGAAATGGGATTTACTCAGCTCCTATAAAAGATAGAATGCTGAAATATTTTGACAACATTCCCATCATTAAGGAGCACAATTGACTATAAAACATCATTGGCGTTCGGACCGATTTTAAGCAGGTTTTAGGCTATTTTTATATTTTTCACATTTTTCTCCATATCTTTAGTGTTTATGGTCCGATTTTCAAAATTTTTTCAGTTATAGATATCAAAATTAAATTTCCCGTCTTTTAAAGAAAACAATCATGACGGCCAGACTGCCTTTTTAGCAGGTTTTAGGCTGTTTTTTTTATATATTTAACATTTTTCTCCATATCTTCAGTGTTTATAGGTTGATTTTCAAAATTTTTCAGTTATAGATATCAACATTAAATTTCCCGTCTTTTAAACAAAGTAACCATGACGGCCAGACTGCCTTTTTGGCAGGTTTTAGGCTATTTTTATATATTTAACACTTTTTTCCATATCTTCAGTGTATATGGTCCGATTTTCCAAATTTTTTAAGTTAAGGATTTAAAAATTAAATTTTTTTGTCGTTTTAATAAAACAACCATGACGGCCAGACTGCCTTTTATCAGGTTTTTGGCTATTTTTATATGTTTTACATATTTTCCCATATCTTTGTTTATTTTGATGCAATTTTCAAACTTTTATGGGATATCAGTATCAAAATAATTTTTCCCATTGTTATGAGTATCTTTAATATAATTTACTTTGACCATCGTCATCATGCAAAATAAAACAAGGTTTCATGTTTATTTTATCCAATAAATATATTCTTGATTTTAGTAAAAACCTTTTAAATCTACCTGTACGTATTCCCATCGACGATTTTTTGTGCTTCGCTACTTATGGATGTTGTCATCCTAGTTTGTTTACTTATAGCTTAAAACTAATTCTTAACATAAAGTAAAAATTCTTATCTTTACAAAATGATAATTATAAAAACAGTATAGTGTATGTTTAGGAAGAGCCTAAACATGAAACTTATTTTACAGGTTTTATTTTAATTTCTAAATAATTCATATTTTATTATTGTTATTGTTAACTTACATAGATTTAATAGTTATCAAAGTATTCATAACTAATAAATGGAATTGAAAGTTTTAAATACTTCTTATAACAAAGGAAATAGTAGCTTTTGCAATATTCCGTAAACCTGTAAGCAAGCTTCCAGTCAAATGCGCTTTTAAGTCTAACTGTTCTTAATGTTGACCAAATGAATAGAATAATTAAACGCATATTTAAAAACAGTTTGACCTAATTTGCGCATTTGACTTTAATCTTACTCACAACTTTACTGAATTTTGAGAAAGCTACTATTCCTTTTATTCCCAGGTTCTACGAAATACCAGAAAAAAAAATCGTTTTACCAGAAAAGTGGTAAAGCTGGTCAACCTGGTAAAATATACCAGTTTCGTGGTAAATTTTACCAGCAAAAATTTTAGCCAAAAAATTAGTCAAATTTTACCATTTTTTTTGTAAAATTTGACGAAACAAAAAAACCCGTTTTTTGTGTTTTAAATTAAAAACAGCTCTTCATAATCAGTTGTAGTACTTTAAAATAATGACTTCTATACAATGAAGCCTAAATTTAAATTTTTTTTTTTAATTTTACCACTTTTGGAAGTTTTACCAAAAATGTGGTCAATTTTACAACTCTATTTTTCAGGTTAAGTCCGAATTTTCGGACTTAGACAAAAAAACGCAATTTGGTCAATTTTTACCAAAAAGTTAGTAAAATTTGACAAGGTATTTTTTTAGGCTAAGTCCAGATTTTTGGACTCTGACAAAAAAAATGAACTTGGTAAAATTTGACCAACTTTTTGGTAAAAATTGACAAGGTAAATTTTTAGGCTAAGTCCAGATTTTTGGACTTTGCCAAAAAAAAAACTTGGTAAAATTTGACCAACTTTTTGGTAAAAATTGACAAGGTAAATTTTTAGGCTAAGTCCAGATTTTTGGACTTTGCCAAAAAAAAAAACTTGGTAAAATTTGACCAACTTTTTGGTAAAAATTTTTACTTTTTATTGAATTTTTTCGCATAAAAGAAGCTAACTTTTTTTTAAAACCTTGAAAATTATTTCATCATTTCTTTTAAAACATCCTCCCGCATCGTCAAAAATATATCAAATTTAATATTTACTTATTTGAGCTAGCTTCATACGAATTAAAATTAAAAGAAAAAAAATCCAGGGTGTGTTTACGCAGATGTGCCGTGTGCATTTGAATTTATCGATTTTTCATCTTTAATATAAATATAAGCTTTCGTATATTCCCCTGAATGTTTCTAAAAGAAAGACAGAGATTTCGAATTATAGAGTAATTTCGCTACAAAACTTATATTTTTAAGTTTTGAAATTTATGGCACCTCTGTGTGCGCATGCGCACTATTGATAAGCTTATGATTATTTGAATATAGAGTGCCAAAAATAATTATTAGTTTTGATTCAATTTAATCAAATATTTTGAATCAAGAAGTAAATTACTACTCAATTTTCTCTAAATATTTAAATTTGTAGAATTTACAAGGAAGATTTTTTTTAAGCAAGATGTTTAAAAATGTGGCAAAATTGTGGAACAACAATGTTTCATGATTTCTATATTTATGTTGTCTTTGCCAACCGGAAATACCACCGAGATGGGTTTTTAAAAGATGAATGCCACATTTTTTCGGCGTTTTTTAGACATTGATTGATTGAACGTTGACGATAGAATTTCAAACAGAGTATATAACATAAAAATACTGAATTTTAAATTATTTTTTTAGCAATTTTTCTAATGTCTAACACAGCTCTAAAAAGATGCATTAATTAATATGCAGCAAAAATGGATTGAAGATAATCTTTTTTTTTCTATGAAGGCCGTACCATCAAAAGCGAAATAATTAAATAAATCATTGTATACTCTTTTAGATTTCGCGAATGTCGCGCTTGTTATTCATAGCGTAAAAAATGTCGAAAAAACGCGGCAATATCTTTTAAGAACCCGGCCGGAAATAGATTCATTATATGTTCATATATGGTTAACAACTATATATATATTTAAATATTTTTTTTTAATATTGAATGCACTATATTTTTTTATATTCTATCGAATATATATTTTATATGTCATTACAAAACTATATTACATTTAATATTAACATTAAAAAAAAAACATCAATTTAAACTTTCGTAACCCTGTATTGGCTTCAGAAGTACAGTTCTACAGAAACCACGGTACACGCTTGAGCTAGCATCACCAGCATGGCTCTGCCTAGGCTTATAATTAGAAAGGCCAGGGTATTATTAGTGGTTGAAAAGTTTGTACATTATTATTACAGGTATTGTGTCTTTAAAGGGACTGTGAACGTAAATTTTTCTCATCTTAATATCAAATCTTAACATTATCTTATTCATAATATCTCACAGATAGAGCAAAACGCGCTTTTGTTTGCTTAAAAAACGGCTTTTTCCGACGATTTTTATAAGGTACAGGGAAAGGAAGAAATTTTCCGTATTATATAAAATGTCCATTAAATTGATTTTTTGGTATTATCCTCTTAGAAATTTTTTTTCAATATTGAAAATTTGAGTACCCCCCCCCCCCCCCCGACAGCGAACTATGAACTCTGGCCGCAGCGCTCGGCTCCCTAGCCTGCCTAGCCGCAGCGCTCTGCCCCCTTGCCTGCCTAGCCGCAGCGCTCGGCCCACTTGCCTGCCTAGCCGCAGCGCTCGGCTCCCTAGCCTAAAACCTAACCTAACCTAAAATAGTTGTTCGTCGGTAGTCGGGGGGGGGGGGGGGGGGGGTACAAAATTGAAAAAAATTGAAAAAAAAATTTCTAAGAGGATAACGCCGATTTTTTCTCCCATTATAGCTAAAATTAAACTTTTTCACATGGTACAGAAAGACATCCTGTTAATTTTATTTAAGAAATAGATATTCCTAATCTAACAATAATTTTATTTTGGTCAGGTTTATGGTAATGAATGTAAAGATGGACGGGCGAACATGGGAGCAGTTACTCTTTATCTTGCTGCAGATAACTCAACTCACCCTCACAGAAACACCACCAAGACGCAGGCACATAGATAATTATTATAGAGAAGTTACGATTTTCTTTAAGTATTTAAGAACAAATTCACTAGCATTTTGCTTGTAAAGAAGAAGTAATGAAATTAGTTTGTTTAGTCAGCACACTAAATCTAAAATAAAGAAAAATTGATATTAATGTAGTTTTGACCTAAACAAAGAGTTTCCAGTATGGCTTTGAAACCGATAAATATCCCCTGGATTAAAAATGGTTCTGGGTCATACTGAAAAATTACGTATTACAGACAATTTTCTATGAACAATAGTCTAGAAATTATATTATCAATACCAGCTTTGTTAGGCCAGTCCTTTGGCCCCTCGGGGCTAACAAAATTGCTATTGATCTGAAAATTTCTCATTTTACCAGTCGCGGAAAGCTGTCTATAATACGACGCGATAAATAAAATCAGAGACAAAAATACCATTTTTAGATAAAAAGTATACTTTATACCTACCTACACACTTAAATAAAAATAGCCTATTTATATTTAATTTGTTCTTGGATCTTTAGTTAATAGTTATCTATGCTTATCAGGGAGGACACCCTTGGAGGAAGGTTGACCCAGGCCATCTTCCAGACCCTCATTGTCACATGGATCAAGGCTAATCTCTATGTTGTTGTGTCCTGTGAACTTTGGGATCAGTTTCTAGAGGTAATGTTAGCTATACTATAATTAAGATAACCTGCAGAAATAGATATTTTATTACTTGGATGTTACACTAGATTTTTATTTTCTCTAATAAAGTAAAACTCCCAGTGGGCTAAAATGACGATAACCCTAATTCGCCCCCTTTACTCCATTCCGTCCCGTCCTACTGGATAAACAAACTGACCATTGAATGAGTTTCATGTTAGCAACCTAAATTGACTTCAATTTTTCCACTGTCATCAATATCCACGTATATTCTATATCCATTCCATAATGTTTTATTTGTTCTACAGTACAGGAATCAGATCTATTTGCCAATCGTCCTAAAGACAACCAATGGTTGATTATACGTCAAGCTTTTAATTTTAAGAGGGATAAAATGAGGGATTTCAAAGGTTTGAGGTTGGTAATCTAATATATTTTTTTTTTAATTTTGAAGGGAAACAAATAAGGGGTTTTACGGGTTGAGTGGAGTTAACACCCTTTAAGCCCCACCCTTTAAAATCTGTATCAAGAATTAAAAATGAAGTTTGGGACGAATTTTTGCTTCATTAATTTAGATGAATTATTTTTCCACCAACTTTTCTACTTGTCAAAATAAGTTCGTTTGTTTTATGTTTTGAGTGGACTAACTTTATGGGAAGAATTAATCCGGGAGTGGTTTAAGACTATGGAAACCCTTACCAGAGTGTTAGCTAGACAGGTATATTATTTTTTTAATGTTTTTTCCATTAAAGTTTATAAAAATAATCTATATATTATTACTGGGATGTTGTACCACATTTTCATTTACTCTGATAAGGAGATGCTCACAGCTGGCTAAAATAAAGATACCCCCCTTCTTTAAACCCAATCCTTACCCTACTACTGGTTGAACAAACTGACCAATAAACGAATTTCATGTTAGCAAGCTAAAATAACGACAATTTTTTCCCCCTGTCGTAATATCCACGTATATTCTACATTCATTAGAGTAGGTGGTATTATCCTTTTAGAAATGTAGCGCTCGGCTCCCTAGCCTGCCTAGCCGCAGCGCTCGGCCCCCTTGCCTGCCTAGCCGCAGCGCTCGGCCCACTTGCCTGCCTAGCCGCAGCGCTCGGCTCCCTAGCCTAAAACCTAACCTAACCTAAAATAGTTGTTCGTCGGTAGTCGGGGGGGGGGGGGGGGGGGTACAAAATTGAAAAAAATTTAAAAAAATTGAAAAAAAAATTATAATTATAAAGATGTAATTTTGTTAATAATCATTAATGATGTGGATCAATTTATCGGGGATTGCCTTAT
Source organism: Acartia tonsa (assembly GCF_053477335.1). Classification (NCBI taxonomy): domain Eukaryota; kingdom Metazoa; phylum Arthropoda; class Copepoda; order Calanoida; family Acartiidae; genus Acartia; species Acartia tonsa. The sequence continues at coordinate 47,898,096 of NC_137269.1, read as the reverse complement.
CCCTTTAAATCCTTGAAGTTTTACCAACAAAATTCCGTTTGTCCCACTGTCTTATTTGAGAGCTTTACTCTCATAAACGTTATCATTGTTATTTTGTGGAAGGGAATTATGTTTTTTGTAAACGCGAAGCTTTTCTATAATTAGTGTTGGATGGCCGGTCTGTATGGACGAAACTCATAGCTATTATCATTAATTCAAGCATGTAGGAATTGTCCTATCTATTTCAAACTTGTTACCTACTGATTATTTTGGTCTAGCTAAAAAGTATAAGGTTTCTACTTTTGTCGTATTTTTTTAGTTTCATACCTATAGTTTTTGATTATAACAAATTCTTTTATTTAGATTGTAAAGAAACAAGACCTCAGATCAGCATTTGAAACATAGGGGGCAGTTGAAGAAGTAAGTTACAGAAAAGTTTCGCAGCTTATATTTATCTTTGTAGATCTGTATAATAATACAAACAATATTTTGGTTTCTTTACAACAAAATGGCTGGGTGTTGCCACCCCCTTAAAAGTCAAGGCTTGCCTTCACCTTTTCATTACTTGAATTTTTTGTTTGAAACTTTCACTACTGCTTTTAGTTAGGTTTAGGGAGATCAAGAAGGGTTTAGAATATTCCACAAGGGTAGGAGGTATTTTTAAGTTATAGGGAATTGTTTTGATTTATTTTTACCTTATTGTTATTAAACAAACTTCAGGTCTTGAAGTTATTTTTACTTCACTTTATTTTTTAAGGAAATGAACGGTACATTATATGCCGGTGAACGGCTGAGAGTGGAAATATCCCGGGTTGAGGCAGGGGACGTGGAGGCGGTGATAGAGGACGCGGAGGTGATAGGGGGCGCAGTTCTTACAGAGGTAGAGGCCGGGGTGGGGGCGGGGATAGGTATGAAAGACGCAGCCCCCCACATTACTCTAGGAAAGTTTTTGTTTTAAAAAGTAAAAGTTAGAAAATCTTTAGGTAGGCTTATTTATTAAATGTAACGTTTAAAAGCAATGCATTTTTTGTAATTTCGCCATGGACTGACGTACAGTTTTGTTATAAAGTTGCTGTGCTAATAAAACAGCAGTACCTAAGATAAAAAAATTTAAAATTAATCTTCCAAAATACTTACTAAAAATCATCGAATTTTTTTTTTCAAAATGAAAACATTTAAAAATAACAGAGGTGGCTCTAGAGGAAGGGGAGGTGATAAGGGTGGCTTTAGAGGCAGAGGCCGTGGAGGGGACAGGGGTGGTTTCAGAGGACGTGGTGGCAGAGGGGGTGGTAGATCCCCTCCACCAAGGTAAAATTTTAAATTTTAAGATTAGTTTAGATATTGCTAGCGGCTGCGGCCCTAGCATTTAGGGGCTCTGTATTAAAAAGGATAGATAGGGGACAGAAATATAGTCTAAAACCATTCCGTGTCATATGAGAAGCTTTCCTACCTATAAAGGAGAACTCAATCGGTTTAGTAGTTATCGAAATCTTAAGCTAAAGACAAAGAACCTTTTTACTTTAAACAATTTAGTATTTCCTCCCCCCCACCACAGAGAATATTCCCCGTCACCCAGGAGGGGACCTCCCGGTAGGGGCCCACCACCCAGGGATTACTCACCTGAACCAAGAGGTCGGCCACCCCCAAGGTAAAATCAAATTTATATCAGGGATGTAAAGGGATAAGTCAATGGCCGATAAACTGATGAACATCAACATCGATGATACATAAAATTAGTGGTTAAAAAACGTTTGAACACTCAACTTATTGAAACAATAAATCAAAATTTAATTAACTCCCCAAAGTAGTTACCTAAGCCAATGAATAAGAAAACGTTATAATAAAACTTTTGGGACTGATGAAATTAACAGTTCATTGTCTCCTCTCAATAATGACATAAAGTACCTAGTTTTTTTACCTAATTTGATTTTTAATAGGTATTTTTTAGAATTTTGATGATATATGTTATTTTTAATAGATAACGACATAACATTTACTTATTATAAACTAATCTGAATATTCAAGGTACATGTCACCACCCCCATCCAAAGGGCCACCAGGTGACTATTCTCCAGGACGCAGGGGACCTCCACCCTCCCCGGGTAGACGTGGACCAGGGACCAAGGCTATTCAGGAATGGGTTATTAAATGATTTAAGACGAAGTAAAATATTGTTTAAGTTTAAAAAAAGATTGTACTAAAATAATTTACGTTTCTGTAGACACAACGGGAAACATGGTTCTTATGGGATAGGACAAAAGACGAAGTATTGAAATTAAATCAAGATTTACCTAATAAAAATTAGGTACTCAAAGTTTTTGAGTTGACGAATAAGTAAACTTGTTTCTGAAACTTTGGATACCATTATGATATTTACACCATATTTTACCCTCCCTGCCTGGGGTTTAGGTCTAAATTTATCTAATATTAGTACTTGTTTGGGACAGGGATCTAAAGGGACAAGACAATGGCGGATAAATTGATGTACATCAGCAATGATGATACACAAAATTACCCCTTCTGTGGAGTATAATTAGTTGTTGAAAGCTTTAGACACTTAACTTGATTAATCAACCATTCAAAATTCAATAAAAGTCCCTAGAGTTGTTAAAGCAACGAAGAAGAAAATAAAGCTTTGGGGACTAGTGTAATAAACAGTCCACTTCCTTCCTTCATTTAATCCTCCATAACTTAGGACCCCGCGTTCCACGACTCCATACGCCACGTGAAGCATATAATCAGTAATGCCGAGTAGTATGGACACAGCATGTTCTTGTTAGCCAGGGATGTTGTTACTGCTTATGTTTTCCAGGTAAGCTTTCCCTTTATTTTTTCTCGTTCTGCGTTTTCAAAGATGTTTAGTTAGATAAGTTTGCTGATTTTTTTGCCACGTGTCAAGATGCCTGTAGGAAATGAATGAGGGGGGAGAGGGGGAGTCGAACCTACACACTTTTATTTTTGCTTTCAAAAGAAAAAATTTAGGTGTGAGAGTAAGGGGGGGGGGGAAGTTCTGACACATTTGCGTAAACAGCGAGTATAGGCTTTATCTTTGGGACGGACGGACGGACAGACATCATTCTACTTTGTATTATAGATTAGATATTTAGTAGGGAGGGATGGGACATTGGGCTGTAAATTACACTAGCCCCCAAAGTTTTCAAATAACATTTTCTTATTCTTTGGCCTAACAACCTTGGGTACTTTTATTGATTTTTTATTGGTTGGTTCATTAAGTTGAGTGTCCTAACATTTCAATCACTTATTGTAATCTACAGAAGGGGTAACGATGTGTATCATCATTAGAGATGAACATCAATTTATCAGCCATTGTCTTATCCCTTTATATCCCTGTAATTATCTAATTAACTAATGAGCAATTTTATTCCAGGTTGAATATCAGTGATACGAGGTCGAATGGGGCCGGTGCCCAGCAAATCCAGGAGGTTGCGCAACAGTTTTCGCGGCCAGAGCAGTAGAATCAAGAAAAATATGTTTAAGTGTTGTTTCAATCAATAAAGATAAAAATGAAAACAATTTTTTTTTATTTTTGCGATTTATACCTACAAGCGATGTTTTTCTATAATTAAGGTCGTTTTTTACCACTTTCTCGTGATTTTTACCACCCGTTTTTACCACAATTTTTGGTAAATTTTTACCATATTTACCCTATTTCTGGTAAAATTTTACCAATTTAGGGCAAAAATATTACCAGGTGTTGAACAGTTTTACCACTTTTTCGGTAAAATCTTACAGAAATTTGCGGTAAGATTTTACCAAAAAAGTGGTAAAAATTGGTCAAAATCTGGTATAAATTTGCGTCCTAAAATGGTAATATTTTACCGGAAATCTGGTAAAATTTTACCGATAATTGTGGTAAAAATCGCTGGTAAAAAGCGTTAGAGAGTACCACAAAAAGTGTTTTTACCACGGTTACGGTAAAATTTTACCACCTTTTAAATCGTATAGGCTGGTAAAATTTTACCATAAAAGTGGTAAAACCTAGGTGTTTTTATGGTATTAATTAGAACCTGGGTTTAAATATCTACCTACTAGATGTCAGTGGTTCTTGCCCTTGCTAGTGTAATATCTGGTTATTGTGGTTTAGGTCAATACAATGAAGAATATTATAACACATAATCTAGTTTAATATCTCTCCACTAGGTGTCAGGACTGCTGGCTCTTGCCAGTGTAATATCTGGTTGCTGTACAGAGATTAAGATAGATTCTTCTGGTTTTGGCCAGTATAAACAGGAACATTATAACACACAATCTAGTTTAATATCTCTCCACTAGGTGTCAGGGCTGCTGGCTCTTGCCAGTGTAATATCTGGTTGCTGTACAGAGATTAAGATTGACACAACTGGGTTTGGAGAAGACAAACAGGATTGTTATAACACTTATCATAAAGAATTTTTATGGCAATGTTGAATAAAAGTGGAAAGTAAGAAAAAAAAGATAGAGAAGATGATAAAAAAAGCAATTACATAAATGTATGCTTGTTTTACATATTAATGTAATTTACTTTAAAAATTACTTGTGTTATAATGTATCAAATCTCAGGGAGATAGACTTGGTGTTTATGATTTTACTGGTAATTTTTTTTACATTATAATAAAGTATCAGTATCTAGTTGTATCTATTTGTCTGATCGTTATTTTAGCCAGCCACAAGTTTCACTTTAATAAAATATAAATCTATGCGAAAAAGCCACTAGAGGGTAGGCGCTAAGCAGCTAGTATTACCTTAAATATTAACTACAGTTAAATAACAGGCAAAGAATTGCTTTTCTTATGTTTCATAAAAATTTATATATTTTAAGGAACTCTGAATGGAAGAAATTTCTACAAACAAGTGAATGGCAACAACTATCTTTTCTTTCTCCCTGATAATGGTAAGACTTGTGTTTTTTAATAGCAAACCTAATATTAACGTTTCAAACTTTTATCTAACGTATTGAAGTGTGTGATTAGGAGGAGATTAATTGTTAAATGAAACTGAAAGACACTCCTTTTAATTTCTTCGATCCTGTCAATTTTCTTTTAGTGACCTTAGGGTAAGTCCTTTCAAACTTCCTAGACTAGCCATGAAGTCAGGTTTTTAAGCCCTACCTAATCCTTTATGTCTATGTAAGATTGAAAAAATGCCAGCCCCTAGGCTAGCGAAGGAAATTATATAGGATTTGGTCTCTTTTTATAAAGAAACTATAATTTATAATTAAAGTCTTTGCTAGTTATTTGAAATTATGTCCATCTTCCTCTAGTAGCCAATTTCTCCTACTCATTCATTTCATCATCCTTGTGATGTACACTGGAATTCAGGTAGATTCACACGAACAATGTTGTCTTTCAAAATGTCGTCATACACACAATTGTATTAGTAAAAAAGTGGATAAGATGTTTTTGGAATGTAGAACACAAAATAGCAGAAAACCTGCAATGACTGTTTTGTATTGTTTGCAGGAGTATGGATGGTAGGACCTGATGCTGGAGTCAACTATGGAGGTATTCTCAACAGAGACACCCAGGTATTAATAAACTATATCCGTGACTGTGGCGTTCTTGTCAGAAAGGTAATACAGCGCTAGAGACACCCCGTCATAACTTAAGATGTGTGAAATGGTTTCTACTGCTTCTAGGTCAAGAATGTAACTTAATTATGTTAGAGAATTTGATACGCCTTGCCTCAAAACAGATGTAACTCATTACCAGCCGCATTTAAACTTTTAGACAAAGATTGTGTAATCAACGGGTTGGTTTTCTGAACAGCGTTTGACCAAATATCCATACACTACACATCATTAGGCAAGGTTTAATTCAGAAATCCACTAAAATAAGATCTTGTGATGCATTCAATCCTAAAAGGCTATAGATAAATTTATATTATGACAGAAATTAAGATTAGTTGGTATTTCAACTGGCTTACATGTAAAATATCTTAACCTTTTTCTTAAAGTTCTTTTAATTTCTACATGTTAAATATTGCACTATCATTATTATCCAGCATTATTGTAATGTGCATAGATATTAAGAGATTAGCCAATCATTTATGTACATCCCCAATTGTGATAGTAAATTTACCCCTCTTATTGATTAAAACTATTAGATGAAAGTTTTGTCACTGAAGGTTATGAAAGTCCAATCAAGATTGATTCTGGTCAATCTTAAGTTGCCTATAATATTGATTTTTGATCCCTGATTTCAGACTGAATGCCCGGAGAACATCAGTCGAGACTGGGAGTACTGGGATGATACCTGGGGAGAATGGGACGAGGACTGGAGCATGGAGGTCAAGTGCTCTGGATCTCCTGGACCTGATAACAGCTCTACCAAGGTCAGTACTTTTGGAGAAAGCGAAGGGGAATCATACCTGGGAAGAGCAGGATAATAAGAATAGCAAGACAGGTAAAGTATCCAGAATAGTCCGATTCTGATAATCTCAGCATATTGTACATGGAAGAACAGGTACAATACCTAAGAAGATAGGGACTGAAGCAGAGAGGTCAAGTATGCTATTCTTGGTAACAAATCTATTGAGGTAGAGGGGTAGAAATTGTCTAAAAAATCAGCCATGTGACGTCATAAAAATGAGGGAGATGAGAGGAGAAGAGGGAAAGAAACCCCCTAAAAAAGATTTTGATAATCACAAATTTTTTTGACGTCACATGTCTGATTTTTGAGATACTTTGTCCCCCTACCTATTGAGTTAGACAACAAGAAAACGAGAATTTGACACCAATCCTTTTATTTCTACTTATCTATGTCTAGGATCCTGATCCAATCGATCCTGAACCTTGCACCTTTGGTAATGTCTGTTACAGCTGTAACATCTGGGCTGAAGTCGATGGAGTCAGGTTGGTTAAATTTATTATTTGAGATAACCTAGTTTTTAATATGCTACCTAACAAGTATTATACAGTATTATTTAGTCGGTTTGGTTACTGTATCCTTTAAATAAAAAGGAAAAATCTCAATGACCTACACTTAAATGTTTTATATGACTCATCCCACACAGATAGTGGACAAAATAATGTCATGCATCAGGTTGGAAGGGTACGGCAAATTTCAGATCCTAGATTTTGCAATTTGTAAAAAAATTATCTTTACATTATAGCGAATTAAATAATCTTGCAAGCATCGCTTTTATCTTATAACAGAAAAATAGTAAATTAAATAGTGAAAACTTAGATCACCCTTCCAATATGACGCATGACTGCTACGGCTGCGAGACGTGACCTTACTTGGTACCCTCTCCCCACACAAACATAATAATTTAGTTGGGGTAGGGTCTAACTTTTAAAAAGGAATTACAAAATGTTATAACAACAGAAAATAAAAAATCTTTTTTCTTGAATTTAATACTTCCAAATTATATTTTTTATACAATTTAAACCTCAATCTTCCTTAAATCAATAGGTTATATCTAAAATATTTTTTCTTAGGTATTGTTGCTCTAATGATTGTAACAGTGGTGGAATTGAGACCTGGACTGAAAATGGACAAGTCAACTGCTACTGCTACCATTAAACTCCTCATTGTTTAAATCTTAATTAACCCTTTTTAAATAAGGATCACTATCCTCTAACTAGATTTTATAGAAAATCATGTTGAATTTAAAATTTGTAAATGAAACTATAACAAAATTGATTTAATAAAAAATTTATGCAAAAATGATTATTTATTTCATATTTTTATTAATTATTGAATTTAAAAATAAGAATAATTCTTCACCACTCAGTAGAACAATCAGTATCATTGCCAAGATCCTGTTTTGGGATCCAGGTATTGTCTGGCTTTCTCTCCATTATTGCCAGCTCATCCCTGAATTTAAATATATTGTTTGGTATATATTGATTGAATTTCATATTGTAAGAAAACTAAATCTTAAAGATATTTCTAAGATACAGATTTTTATTTAATAATCTTAGTTGTTTTAATTACCTGACAGCTTCAACATCCTTCAGAACACGAATTAGATTCCCACTTGCAAGTTTGCCCAGGTCTTCATCAGTCCACTCAACCTCAGACTGAATCAGAGCCTCAAAGACATCAGGATAGTGAGACACATCAGGTAGACCTACTGGTGGAATATCAATTCCATTGTAGTCACCTCCAATTCCAACATGATCAACACCAGCTACCACTCTAATATGGTTGATGTGAGCCACAACATCAGCCACTGTAGCATTCTGAGATCTGCAATCAGCAACAATGAAACAGGCATAGAAATTGACCATTACAATGCCTCCATTAGCTTTAACCCTCAGAAGAACGTCATCAGGTACATTGCGAGAATGGTCAGCAACACCGCGGGCACTAGAGTGGGAGAAGATGACTGGGGCCATTGCAACATCAAGTGCTTGATTCATCACAGCAGTTGATACATGGGAAAGGTCAACAAGCATACCCAATCTGAAACACTTTACAAGTAAAACCTATTCTTTAAAAAAAAAAATTTTGGAAAAATTTTGAATCTCTAATGAAAGGATTACCTGTTCATTTCTAAGACAATCTGTACACCAAACTCACTAAGTCCATTGACCCTGGGAGGGAACCAGCCATCTTCAGTCTGGGCAGCATCAGCCCAGGGTGTGTTGCATACATGGGTCAGGGTCATGTACCTGAAATATTGATATTATATTAAACTATGGAGCTAAGTTATCCATTTTATTGTCTACTCTTTGTTATATTTTATTAATGGCAACTGAATAAGAGACTGTAAAATTAAATATTATGTCTTTTAAATATAACTAGCGGCTACGCTCTTTTAAATGTTTTTATTTTATTTTTAATATCTAATTTGAAAAATAATTTTCTATGGTCAAATTCATGTTTCTACGCAGCGCTACTACGCTACGTAGAGACATTCATACGCTAGCGACACTATGCGGCAGGAATATTTCATTTTTTTTCTCGATTTTATTGTGATTTCTCTCGGGAGGGTGGTGGTACCCTCCCCCAAAATAGTTATAAACCTCCTCAGGACCTATGAAAATCTACCCTGTTAAGGAGAACCCGATCGGTTCAGCGGTTAGCGAGATCCTTCGGTACGGACACACAGATAAACAGACACACAACACACATCCTGTTACTTTAGTATAAGGATTAACTATTGGAAGCGAGATTTTTCTACCTTGCTCCCATAGCATAAAGAGTCCTAAGCAGGGGTAAGCTACTGCTGATTGCATGGCCACTCTCCACTCCAATCATACTGGCTACTCTACCACTGGCAATTGCTGTCTCTATGTCAGCTGCACTTTCTGCCCACATCAGATCATCTACAAGATTTAAAATCATTAATATTGCTTAAATATTGACACTTTGCCTAAAATCATAAATTTTGTAATAAAAAACAACAACCAGTTTTAAAAGTATAGCAATTTATACTTTTTTTTCATTTAAATTAATTGTTTTAATTGTTTAATAATATTTGAGAAACAATTTCTAACAGAAAGGTTTCGTGATTATTGTACCTGGATATTTTGCAACAATTTGATGGATAACGTCAATCTGTTCTAAGAACTTTTGAGTAGCATCCTATCAAATTTTGATTAATAATTATAAGATAATAATGTAATAAATAATGAAAATCATAGTTGGGAAATTAAATAATTAGGTCAGCTGTAAATAACATATTATTCTTGGGAAGCTGATAAGTTTTAGGGAAAGTAAGGGATGTAAATTAATTTTTTTTCCCTCCCTGCATATAAAGCTTGTGTGTAAAAAAATGTGACACTTTAAAAATGCAAATTGGGCAGCTGGTGTTAATATTAGCTCTTAAATTATATGTAGCATAAGAATGGTTCTTATGCTTCAAAAAACTACAGCTTATCAAGGTTCTCACTGTATTCATGACATTTTTCTGCTATTAACACAAGCCGTGCATTCTTAATTTTAAAAAGGTATGCTTTTTGTATACCTTTTGATATTATAGGACAAATATGATTAAAGAACAAAAGTAAATTTAAAATTTATAAAAACCCATGGCGAAGAATATAATATTATACCTAAAACCTTAAATTTGAAATACTAGCATACCTTAAATTGAGTGTTGCAACTTACATAAGCAGACCAGAACTGTCCCCCCATCATACCTTTTCTCATGCGGGGTATGTCAATATGATTCAGGGCATAAGAAGCCCATGGCTCCTCCTAGAAAAACATTAAAACCAATTGTAGAAATTCTTTTGTAAAAAATATATTTAAAAGGCAAACACAATACATTCAGCTTTATTTATAGATTTTTGGTAATTTCTATCAAATGCCTTCTGGATCATCCCCCCCCCCCCCCTAGTTTATAGATAATTTGAAAATAAGGGAGTGGGGTGGGGGTGTAATTTGTTTATCAATTTAGGTCAGGCTAAGGTTTTATTAAATTCTAGAACCTTCACTGCATGGTTAGGCATTATGTAGGGGTTAAAATTCTAACCCCCCTTCCTTAATTTTAATTCATTTAAAAAGTAACCAATGAAGTGTGTCAGTGCTCGATAGGCACTTTGTGGTAAAGCACCAAATATTTTGCTTAGCCACAAGCCTTGCAATTCTTTCAGCAAAGATTAGAAGCCACTGCCGACAAAATGATTACCTAACTAATACAGAGGTGGGTTCTCAAAAAATCTAGCATCGCTGAATCGGCAATGGTAGACAGATCACAGATTTTTTAATACAAATTTATCTATAAATCTAAAAAAAGGGTTCTAAAATCCTAGAAGGTTTATTAACATAATATTTTTTTTTATCATTTTTGTATATTTTTTTACATGGTTTTGGAGGATTTTTACAAAAACAATTTTGGTGATCTTGCTACCATAGCCGATTAAGCGATGCTATTTTTTTTAAAGAATCGACCTCAGAATATATACGCACCTTTGTAAGATCATGATCAAAGTTAAGCTTAGAAACATCGTTATCAAGAACATCTCTGACACCCATGGGGAAATCATTGTGTCCGTCGATAACAGGGTGCTCAGATAAAACCTAAACATTAAAAGTTTATGTCCGCAATTATCTTTAAAAGCGAGGCTTTTCTATAATTATTGTCAGTAGTTCCGGCTGTATTTATCTCTTGTCGTTCATTTAAGAATGTTTGGGTATAGTACCTTTTGTGACACCGCCTCTTAAAGGGTGTTTCTTCGAATTTTCACAGTAGCCTTTCTTCTATTTCTAGCACCTGCGGGGGGCACAACCTCTGCGGTGCGGGGCAATCATCTAACCTAATATAACCTAACCTAACCTAAAATAACCCATCAAAAGCTACTGTAAAAATACGATGAAACGCCCCTTAAGAGGCGTTGTCACGAAAGGGACTATTCCCGAATGTTTGAATTGCCCTATATATTTCATCTTAAATAAAAACAATAGCCCTTTCTAACCAATAATATGTACACATTTCGACCTATAACCTAGCCGGATTGTTCTGTTATCCGATTGGCTAATTTAGAGGGCGTGGCTCTAGATTATATCTATTCAGTATTTATAATACCTTCAGAGCTCTTTTACGAGCCATGTTGTTATTATTTCTATAACTTGGTCTGAAGTCTAGGATTGAGCTGCTAACAACAGCTGCTAGAGCAGCTAGACAAAGCAGCTTTGTAGCTGCTGAATGAAAGGCTTGCATCTAAAAAGAAAGAAATAGTTATTTATCGAATCTTATTATAGACAGCTTTCCGCGGATATCAAAATTAAAAATCTTATGAGAGACAAAACTGGTATCATTTTTTTATGATTTTTTATTTTAATTTTTGTTGGTAATACTGTGGTATTCGGCAACCGTGAGCCATGCATATGGCACCCCTGACCGGGGTTCGGTGGAGGGTCAATGGCCCTCCCCCGAGTCCTGGGGAAGGGGTCTGGCGACCCCCTCCCTATGCCTAGAATTAATGATTGAATCTGTCATGTTTTATTATGGTTAACTGTATTCTTAATTCCCCCCACCCTTTCCAGGGATGGGGGATCATTATTGCCCAAACTGACTATTGTATATGTATTATAATGCTTTTATGTTATGATTATTTATTCCTATCCATGCAGTTATTGTTTGTTGTATATAGCTTTAGTATCCTTTAAACCTTCAATAAAGTGACAACTGAAATAGATGTTGATTATTATCTAGTGAATGCTAGAGAAGCGTAGCTTCTCTATAGTAAGGTGTCCACGTCTGTCACACTGCCGTAATCTAATTGAACTCCGGTGTCTGCTATTTATCCTCGGCGGATACCACAACTTTTGGTGACAGCTGTGTGAGATTACGGCAAACCACAAGTGTAGAGCAGACGCGCATCTGAGGCTAAGGTACTCCCAGCAGTGAAACTGGCAAAACTGACACAAGCAACCTGAATTACCCACCCTGGACAGCAAAGTCTAACTCTGCACCCGGCAGTTGTGGAAGCGAGACAGCGAAACCTGACGAAGAACCGCGAGAAGCGCCGACATCTAACGGAGAATTGAGCGCTCAAAGGGCTGAAACAGGCCTGCGGACCGGCTGAAACAAGCCAAATAAGTGTAAACGGCTGAAAATAGGCCAACTTTACTGCAAGAGATAGCAGGATCCGAACCAGTGGCGCTAGCAGGACGGGACATTCCCTGCCACCATCAGCCGGATTTGGATCAGCGGCGCTAGCAGGACGGGACATTCCCTGCCGCCGATAGGCTGAAACACGCCACATAGCTGCGAGCTGCGAGCCAACATACGAGTGTAGTGCACCAAAACAGAGAAAACTACGTCAACTCCAAGTATCCTGAGAGGCTACAACGCAGCCGCCCATCTAGAAAAACAGATATTATATCACATTTGCAGGGATTACCACCCTGGTGTGATGGCTAAACAATAGATTTATGAGCAAAGATTGGCAAACAAATTGTTGTGTTGTGATAAAACTAAAAATAGAACAGGCTTGGATTTATTGTGTATTGTGATAACAACTAAAAATAGAACAGGGTTGGTAAACAAATCTGTTATGTAATTGTGATAAGGACACAAATAGAAGCTAAATGTAATATAACAAAGCCCCTGATACACAATCTAATCACCTCAAGCCTACAGCACAACAACAATACACCCCTTATTCCAGAGGAAAGGGAGGAGCCCACTCTCCACTGAAGGAAATACAATCAAGGTGATATAATAGATAAGCCTAGGATTAAGGAGAAAAGGCACCATTACCTCACCACACAGTTATTTCAAACCCACAGCACTCCCCCCTTCCTCACAGGGGGAACGGACGGATTTACCCCCGTCCCCTCACGCGCTTCCCCCCCTCCTACCCACACTAACCTAAGTCCGTCTATGGTGTGGAGCTAGTGACCGGGAACACAGAGCGCCATTTACGGACAGCGCAACGGAGTGCGGAAATATCATAAATTCAACGGACAAGCGGACCAATGAGAGAGCGAGTTGAGGGATAAGTGCGCGTTTTACCCGTGTGCGCGGATTTGACGGTGCGTAAGCGCGTTGCAAGGACGGGAGATTTCACACACACACACACACACCGGAGCGGAGCTACTCCATAGCATATAACAGGGATATTTTTAGAAAATAAAGAATTCTAAGCTCCCTCCCCCTAGCTATAGTGTGATAGAGGAAAACCAAATCAGTTCTTGACAGCAGTTCAGACCCTCAACATCTATCTACCCCTACCAGCCTACTCTACCACCTCAGAATCCAACTAGTGATAAACACAGCTAAGCTATATTTTTGTGACTAAACTACCAACCTAGTGATAAAAACAGTGTTGGCTGTTAGGCTAGAAAGCCTCTAGTGACAAACCATTTATTCTATCTACTTTATAACTTTGCGTCCCGCCGTTGAACCGTTGCCCCGATGGAACAGCCGCAAGCGCCAGGAGGTGACCAAGCCCCAGGATGGCTCCAGGATGACCCTCAGCCGGCTCCAGCCGAGTACCGCAAGCTGATGCTGAGTAACCTGCCAGAGTTTAGAGGACCGCCCAAGCAATCCTGGAGTTCACATATCCGCAGACTCGAGATGTCATGGGCGGCTTACCGCGTGCCACCCCATGACTCCCTCAACCTCCGCAACGCCCTTTTACTGTCACTGGTAGGGCAAGCGGCGGAAATGGCGTCCCATCTGTTTGGCGAGGCAGGCCAAGCCTTGACCTACGAACAGGTCAAGGCCGAGTGTGAAATGCTATTTCGTCCTGCTTTTGAATCCCAAACGCTTAAACAAGCGTTTAGGGATTACAAGCAACACTCGACAGAACCTATACAAGCGTACATATCAACTAAGTGTGCCTTGTATAGGGACGCCTACGGCCATGAGGATCTCGAGTTGTTGGTGGACGAATTAAATCGTGGAATTCGTAACGCCAATGTAAAACGCATCATGATGGGACATGAAATTACGAGTGTACCTGAGTACACTCGTAAGGCCATGTTTACCGTCACCATGATTACCAAGCAACTGAAGGAAGGTGTGTGCTTAGTGGACTCGACCGACGGGCTGACTGGATCTGCCTGCATCCAGTTGCCCCAATATGACGAGTCGGAGCCAATGGAGATTGCCGCCTTGGCTCCGGGTCTCCACCAGATGGGGAGGGTCGCTCCAGATGACAAGGTTCCAGGTCGCTGCTTCCGCTGCCAGGGGAGAGGCCACAGAGCTCGAGACTGCCCGACGCCGATGGAAGTTAGCCTAGAGGAGAGACGCACCCAGCCACGCCGTGACCGTTCTGCCAAGTGCGAGCGTTGCCACTACGACGGTCACACGGCGGCCGAGTGCAGAGCTGACTGGGCCCAGGTAGCCAGCCGCAGGCGCACCGCCGACAAGGGTGCCCCTCCAGGGAAGCCCAGCAGAGTGGCCCACATGGAAGGGAGCGCGCCCCCAGCACCACCGCAGCAAGCAGCCGCCCCCAGAGCCGCGGACCGAGCCGACGGGATGCCGCAGTTTGGGACCGTTCCAGCTAGGATCAACGTACTGGGCGGCGCGGCTGAACCCAACCGGGTTGGCCTGGGCTTCAGTCTCAACCACCTGGGGCCGGAGCTGGTGCAACCCTACAACATCGCCGAGCCAGAAGTCCTGAGGCCCCAGCCTTTTAGCCTCAACATGATGGAGCCTGCTCGGCCGAGCCTACCCAGCAAGAGTGGAGGGGCGCTACCCAGCGCCACTGAGACGATGTACGGGGAGGCCCTGGCGGCCGCTGAACGAGAGAGGCAGGAGGCGCTAGCCAGCGCATCAACATCGATGTATGGGGCGCCACCCGGCGCCGCCACCTGTGATGACTGGGGGGTGCTATCCAGCGCCTCCCACCTGGTGCCTGGGGCGACACCCGTCGCCGCCACCGAGATACCTGGATCCTGGAACAAGCCAGCCTCCAACCTGGTGCCTGGGGCGACAACCGTCGCCGCCACCGAGAGACCTGGATCCTGGAACGAGCCAGCAGTCCCAGAGGAAGGGGTGACACCCGTCACCCCCAGCCAGCCAGCGCCACCAGCCTGCAGGGAGAGCCCAACTACGTGCCATCCAGAGCCCCCTGCCAGCCGAAGGAATCCAACTACCCAGCAACCCCAGTCGAGCCAGGATAAGTTAAATTTGATAAATGTGTTGTATCCAAGCCATTGTAAAACCCCAGCCTTGCCTGTGCCCCCTGCACCAGAGGCTGGGGAGATTGAAATTTGGGAAAATAAGGACTTGCCTGTGCCACATGCACCTGAGTTCCTAGGGCAGGGGAGGGACGTGAGTAAGGGCGAGCCTGTGCCACACGCACTTCAGCCCCATGCCACTGGGCATGCCTTGGACCAGGGGAGCCGACACCCAGGCAAGTGCCAGTCGCCTGCCAGTCTGTCATTGGGGAGGGTATCGGGGTGCCCCGGCCACACAAAGATAACGCTCAATGGAAACTTGTATCTAGCCAGGAGCAGCCCAGCCGTGTCCAGCCTCAAGAAGCAGCCGTGACCCGAGCCGAAGATCCCCAGCCGCGTGTGCGAGGTAGATGGCTGCCTGGAAGCTTCTCTCACTGGTGGATGGTCCTGTGGGGCCTCCTGCTGGCAGCCGTGTGGCCTACAACCAGCTACGTCCTGGTGGGATGGGACTGCGCCAACCCCACCCACGTCACAGCCTACAATAAGGAGAAGATGTGTAACACGGAACCCTTACACCAGGAGGTGCCCCTGGGCCATGAAGTACACGTCCTGCAGCAAGTCAAGGTGAGGGAAACAACAGGATACAGTTGCCAGCTCACTGTGTCCCAGTGGACATTCAGGTGTGGGGTATGGGGTCACCTCAAGGTGACCTCGGTCCCCACCCTCATGAGGCCAACCAAGATAGATCCAGAAACGTGCCGAGACCTGGCCAGGAACCGTGTCTACACGCTGCCAGGCAAGACCCAGCTACTGACGTTCCAACTGAACCATCCCCTGTTCTTCACCCTCGACATGGTGGGCGCCCTCGTCAACAGCCCCGAGGGGGTGGGTTGTGAGGGGGAGGACGTCCACTTCGAGGGCCAGCTGTACCGCAATGAATTAGTGCTCCAGGAGCGACGGCTGCTGGTTAAGGAAGAGACCTACGTAGTAGAGGATGGACGGGTGGAGTCCCAATCTGACCACCTGACCTTGGAGTGTCCCCATTCAGAGCTGTCCTGCATCACTGGGGAAGCCACCTACGTGTGGGATCACCTGGGGAGAGATTGCCCCTTGAGGCTGATTCGCAGCCTCCAGCCCAGCCTAGTGATGGATGCGTTCCTGGTTGACCATCAGGCCCAGTTTTTCATCAACATGACCAACCCCACCTCAATAGTGAACTGCGACTTTGAGGCCCATGCCACCAACCACCCAGCATTGTTCGTGGCAGCTGACCCAGCCGCGGCAGCGCTACCCAGAGTATCGGCCAGGGATGTGGATGTTCCCCTGCAGGCCCAGATACATGCAGGTTATATTGGATTTACTCTGGAGACCCGCATGAAAAGCACAGCAGCAGAAGAAGTGGCGGCCAACTGCTGGAAGCTCCAGCAACTAGACCCGGCCCACCCGGTGCGCGTCCAGGGGAGCACGTTCTCGGTGCTGAGGGGAGATGTCCTGCTCCAGCTTACCTGCCAACGCAATAAATATGTTGTCCGTGAACACAAGGAGTGTTGGGACAAAGTGCCAGTAGAGCCCACAGGGTTTGTAGACGCCGTGACACGAGTGTACAGCGGCCACGCCACCAAGATTCCCTGCTCCTCCACCTACCCCCTGACTGTGCACGCGGAGGAAGGCTGGATAGAGTTAACCCCCGCTCCTAAGAAGAGGCCACCCCCGCTGGATACGCCTAGGCAACTGTTGACAGAACCCTTGGATGACTTCAGTTCAGGGGGTTTGTATTCGCAGGCCGAGTTGAACGACTGGCAGCAGCTGCTGGCGTTCCCAGCATATAAGAGCGCCATGCTGACCGGCCTGTCCTATGGGTCATGCGTTCAGCAAGGCAGCTGTTCGGCCACCGGCGACCATGGGATAGTGTCCTACAACATCGACCGACTGGCGGAGGAAGGAGAGGCCGCCCTGGATGTCTGGGCTGGGATCAGACAAGCTATTCACGAGTGGGGAGATGGCGCAGCCATATTGTGTCTGCTGTTGTTGATCCTCAAACTGCTGGGGGACCTAACCATCATTTCCCTGGCAGCAGCACAGGGAGGCGTCCGAGCGGCCTTGAATGCGGTGTCACAAGTGTTCCTGTACCATCCAACTTTGTATAGGAAGGCCCTGGCCAGAGCCAGGCTCACCCATGCCAAGTCCCGGGACTTTTCAGTAGACTGGGATGCCATACCCATCGGCCGGGAAGCAGCCGAGGAAATGGTGTCCATGCAATCAACCGATAGCGGGCATGACCGCCCAGGTAGGCCAGGACCGCCCTCTGGCCGACCCCGCGGCCCCACGGGAGGGCAGGCCGCTGCCCAGACGGTCAACTTGACAGCCAGTGCCCCAGCCGCGGCCAACAACAACCAGCATGCCCCACTGCTGACTGTCCCAGCAGCAACTGTGCCACCTGCCAACCTGACACCTGCCGGCGTTGAACAACGTGTCCAACCAAAGCCAGCCTCTGCATTCTACCCCACGTTGGGAGCCCACCAACCCTGAGAAACACTCACCACGAGGATTCCATTGAATCATTATCGCTTGTATATATATATTAGCCCTAAAGAAGCGGGCCGAAGGCCTCAACCACTGTCGGAAGTCTGGTAGGGAACCCTCTCCCAGCCTTCCGAGGGGAGAGTTGTGGTATTCGGCAACCGTGAGCCATGCATATGGCACCCCTGACCGGGGTTCGGTGGAGGGTCAATGGCCCTCCCCCGAGTCCTGGGGAAGGGGTCTGGCGACCCCCTCCCTATGCCTAGAATTAATGATTGAATCTGTCATGTTTTATTATGGTTAACTGTATTCTTAATTCCCCCCACCCTTTCCAGGGATGGGGGATCATTATTGCCCAAACTGACTATTGTATATGTATTATAATGCTTTTATGTTATGATTATTTATTCCTATCCATGTAGTTATTGTTTGTTGTATATAGCTTTAGTATCCTTTAAACCTTCAATAAAGTGACAACTGAAATAGATGTTGATTATTATCTAGTGAATGCTAGAGAAGCGTAGCTTCTCTATAGTAAGGTGTCCACGTCTGTCACACTGCCGTAATCTAATTGAACTCCGGTGTCTGCTATTTATCCTCGGCGGATACCACAATACGAAGCTATATGAGATTTTTCAGTATGGCTCAGAACCGGTTTTAATCCAGCGGCAGTTAATCAGTTTCAAAGCCAAACTGGAAAAATTTATATGTAAAACTTATAGTAACACAATGTTTTTTTTTTATATCATTACCTTATTGGAGCCTATACTAAAAAGTACTGAATAATAATATAAAAAGCGTATTTTTACTAATATGATAGTTTTTATCTAAAAAGTGTGGTTTTAACAGAATTATGTAATTTAAGCAAACAATTGCTTTGAAATACCACATTTTTTATCAAAATTTAATTAGGCTTTTTGCGCACTTTTCAAAGTAGAAAATAATTTTTAAAGAGAATTTGAATGTTTATGAAAACTTCGTATTAAACATTTTTTATTGTGCGATTTTTCTGAGAAGGGTAGATGTACTGTCCTCAAAAGTTATAAATCTTTTCTGGATTTATGAGAAGCTTCTCTGTAAATAAGAACCAAACTGCTCCAGAGGTTAGTGAGATCTAATGTACAAACAGGCATCATTTTACTTTTATACGGACGTAAATTGTCTAATTAAATATTAAAAGATCTTAGTTGTTTAGAATAATTCTTAGATCTTATCCCTTATATTTACTATAGAAATATAGAATGATTTATCAGAAATTGACTTCACCATTATAAAGACTTGTGTGGTGCATTTCTTTCCTAAAACTCTACATGTGGCCCCGCTACCCAGTATATTACCTAACCTAACCTGAATTAAAGTAATAAACGAAGACACCCACACCTTATTTTCATTTTATTTCATAGTAAGTGAGTATTTTATGAGTTCAACAAGATATGAAATTTGTCTTCAATTATCCTTTCCTTAAATCCTTAATTTTTTGAAACGAGGCTTTTCCCATAATTAGGGTGTCTACGTCCGTAAGTTCTTATCGGTTAGCTTTTTTCGTTAATTTAGACATATTAAAATTATCCTATCGATTTCAAACTTTGCATGAAGATTCTTAAACAGTTATGTACGTAGCAACTCTATAATTGTTACAAGAAAGTTCGTAGGTTATTTTAACTTTTATCTTTTTTTTATTTTTAACTTTTTTGCAACAAAATTTTGTATGACATAATTATCCTATTCATCTGATTCATCTGAAAGGCTGGTATATTTATAATAATATCCTAAAAATGAAAGTTTATAATTTTACTGTGTCCTACTTTTTGATTTCTGACACTCTACATGTAATAATGTTCGTTTGTCCGTCCTTCTTACTTCACAGCTTTCTTTGGATACTGTCATCCTTGTTTAATTATCTAAACATGAGTTATTACCCTAACTAAATTATCTAAATCTAACAAACATTTCCATATCATGTATTATGTGTATAATCAATGTAAGATGCGTGATTCTTCAATGAATTATTTTTAATGATTTTTCATGACATAGTTTTTAAACACTTCTAATATAATAAGGGAATTTGCGTCTGTATGTAACGGTTAGCTCTTTTCATTATTTTAGACATGAATGAATTGTCCTAACGAATTCAAACTTTTAACGATTATTTGGTACGAGCTTGAAAGCATAGCAACTCTATAATTGCTTCAATAAATTCTGGACGCCAACTGTTTTGACAACATTTTTTAGTTTTTTTTTGTATTTAGTTATTCAATTAATCTTATTTGTGGGGGGGGGGAGGAATCCCAGTAACGTATTACAAACGGACAGACATACATACTTAACTTCTGAAATAGCTATGTATTTGTAAACATAACGTAGTGTTTTCACATAACTATCAGATAAACAATTAAGGAATAGCTAATAAATATTTATACTTTATTGAGTTCTAGCAGCTTCGCCCCTAGCCTCTAGGGGCTTTGCCTCAAGAGGTAATTAAAAAGAATTGGAGCTGCCCCAGGATTAATTTTAAAAATTTTCGGAGAAAAAAATTGGAGCTGCCCCAGTATCAATATTAAACATTTTTTGGGGAAAAAATATTGAGCTGCCCCAGTATCAATTTCAAAATTTTCGGGGAAAAAATTGGATCTGCCCCAGTATCAAATTTAAAATTTAAAAAAATTAGGGAGGGGGATTTTTTGTTTTGGGGGGATTGTGGGTGTCCCACGCCCCAAGAAAATAGAATCCGATCGGTTTAGTGGTTACCGAGATTTTAAGGGACAGACGGACAGACAGACATCAAGCTACTTTGTATTATAGATAAGCAAATTTGTATCCAGGAACAAGCGAAATAAATCTAAAATAATATTTGGACGTACGAACTTTCTGGTAAAGCTTTCTAAATCGTACCTAACTGTTATAGGAATCATCATGCAAAGCAAGAAATAGATAAGACAGTTCAAAAATGTCTGAAATAAGAAAAAAAGTTAACAATTACATAAAAAGCTGTCCAGGACGGACGGACCGACCGACCCTAATTATAGAAAAGCTTCACTTTTAAAAAGTTTATAAAAGGTCATTATCTGTTATCCTATAAAGTAAATCATAAACATTATAAATTTTATATTGTTTAATTGAAAAATCTATTTCTTAGCTAATATTTTGCGGGGTGGAAATCACACCATGCTAACGGGAAAGCAACTACATGGGTCAGACTTTAAATTTTCGGAAAGCTTAAATTTATTTTTCAAATTTTCTTCTTTTTTATTTCCTACATTTATAATTACAATTATGTTCCTCCCCTCAGAGCTGTTAGATACTAGGGACGCAACCGTTTGTAATTATAAAAAGTGCTTCCTTTAACATGATATATGTGATTCTAGTAATCAATTATAATAAAGTGTTTAAACCTAAGTTTAAAATCGCGCTAAAAGCGTGATCAACTGTCCCCTGAAAATTTTCCTGTTGATTATACAATTTAAACAGGGATGTCTATATTCATAATTAGCACAGTGTGGCGAGAAATCGTTCTTTTCTGTTTGTGTAGTAAAATTATAGACACCAAACCACAAAAAAAAATTTTTGGGGAATTTCTCACTTCAAGAACGTCCAAGCTTTTTTTGGAGGGGGGGGGGGGGAGACACAAATTTCCGTAGCACGCTAGTTCATTTAAGTAATTGGAGGGAGAGAGGGAAAGGGTATAAAAAAGATTTAAATCCCCAAAAAAAACATTTTAAATTTCCTGAATCTGCCAGCAACCCTTGCTGTTTATTATTAAGATGATATTTTTATGACTTTAACAAAGCAAAAAAAGTAGATAAATTAAGAAAAAATAATTTTAAATTTAAGTGTCTAAGCAAGTTTTAGGTTCCATGTATAGTCCTTCAAGTCCCTAGAAAGCTTTGAAACCATCCTGTGTTTTAACTTTTGCTTTTAGTAACTTTTTTCAAAACTACACTGTTAAAATTTTAAAAAAATTTAGCATCAGATAATACTATATATTCATTTCATTACTGTATAGCATCATCCCATACGTTCTAGCAAAAAAAACCTTATTATGATATAAGGAAGATTCCAATACTATATTTAGTATTACTTAGTGTTCGATGGAGTAATATGTATTACTAAATAAAGAATGTGCATTTTATAGTATTATCTAATACTCTCTATGGAATAAAATTCAATACTCTAGAAGGAAGTTTTTAATATTCTGGTTCGTAATTTTTGTTACTCTGTAGGGTAAGAATTGATACTAAAAACGTAATATCTCTGTATAGTAATAGTTATTATGGTATATAGTACTACATGGTGTTATATATTCATTTTGTTATTACATCACACTTACGGGTCCAGGTCTAATACAACCCCAGCGTATCAATTGATACTAAATGAAAAAAAATATTTTTTACAGTGTATAGAAGATTGATAATTTGTACACTTGAAGGAAAACCTATTCTTTAGTGCCGAATAATAATTTACCTTATTTTTTCTGTATCTATTCTAATTCTTTTTCAACTTTACTATCCATGGCCTTGGGTAGATAAGACATTAAACAAGATGAATCCTTAAGTCTTAGGTTTGAGGAGAAATGTTGACTTAGAGAATAAATAGGTATAGAGCCAGAAGCATGTAGAAAATAAACGATCGAATAAACAATTTAAACTGTAGTTTGTTAGAATGCTATAATCCTCTCAAACTGTATGAAAAACACAATCCAACCCTACATCATGTCATGAAAAAAAATTGGGAAAGGAATATTTTTGTTTTTTGGGGATGGTTGAGGTTTCGTACTTCCCATCTACCCCCCCCCCCCTTCCTCCCCAACAAAGTATTCTAAAGCCTCTGAAGAGTAGAGCCCAATCGGTTGAGCGGTTACCGAGATATTAGGCTCCAGAATCTTTGAATATTGACCAAGAAAGTTTACAAATTTATGTGGGACACTCTTGTACATGTCGAAATATTCTCTCGCGAGCGTCATCACGTTTATATATTCAGATATTGGGTAAGGGTTACACAAATACACAGACAGTTATAGATAGATAGTCGCATCAGATAGAAAGATATCTAGTGATAGATAGATAGTCTGGATAGCGAGTCCAGTGTTGCAAGGCACAGATAGAAAATATTGTGGTGAAGTGATAACAGTGAATCAATGTATGTGTTTTGTAATTATAAAAAATAATCATATGAAATTTAACTTAAAATTATTTGAGTGATTTATTTTATTTATGTGTTAAAAATCTTTCAACTTTAGAGTTACCAGTGATTTAAGGGATACGACAATGGCCGATAAATTGATGTACATCTCCAATGATGATACACAAATTTACCCCTTCTATGGATTGAAATTAGTGAACACTCAACCTAATAAACTTGCCATTAACAATTCACTAGAAGTACCCAAAGTTGTTAAGTCAACGAATAAGAAAACGTTATCATAAAACTTTGGGGACTAGTGTAATAAACAGCCCATTGTCCCCTCTCTCACTTTTCTTTGCTTTCACTCAAACGTATTTCTTGACCATCTAAACCCACCCCCATCCCCTTATTATTAATTTCATTAAAAAAATCTTGCAGATCCCTTTCCCAAAAGGTTCTTATGTGGTCCTGTCGCTAAATAACAAATAAATAAATAAAAAATTTACAAAATAAGGAATAACTCATTCTTTATAAAGTGAGAGGTAGATTAGATTACCTTATTCTTATTTATTAATCAATATTATCCTGATTTAGACCCCAAAGATATCAGAGATATTAAGGTGCTTAAGACAGTGGTCGATAAATTGATGTACATCCCCAATGATGATACATAAAATTACTGCATCAATAGACTACAATTAATGGTTGAAACGTTTGGACACTCAACTTAATAATCCAACCAATCAGAATTCACTTAAAGTCCCTAAAGTTGTTAAGCTAACGAATAAGAAAACGCTATTATGAAACTTTTGGGACGAGTGTAATATAAACAGCCCATTGCACCCCCTCTCTCTCTCTGAAAATAATCCCTAGTGTCTGTTACTTATTTTGGACAATTATATCCTTGTTTATTTTGTATGCTTTGTCCTTTGATTTTCCATTATTGATCAAACAGTTGGTTTTGGTTTGGGTTAGTCACAGCAAAAACTATCTGTGTCCAAACTTTTTCACAAATAATATTGATCCATAAAGAAGGGGCAATTTTGTTTAACATCCTCGGTGTTGAAAGGGGGAGGGGGCCATTAATATCAGCTGCTTTCCCCAAAGTGCATAGCAAACACAGAACCCCCCTCCCCCCTTTATTCATAAAATATATTGAAAATAAGGAGAGGGGGTATTTCATTTATTTTTATTTCATTTCTGTATGGGACTTATCCCTGCTAATCCCTGATTGTTTAAAACATCAACACGCAAAAACTCCCTACCCCTCACTTTCTAAAAAAATACTTCAAATAGGTAAGAGGTTTCTGTTCACTCTAGGTATTTTAAGGGAGTTTGTCATTTATACACAGGTGTACATAAAGGGGGCGTATCCACCCTTCTTACAAAATCCCTGCACCACTCTACACCCCCCGAGACATGGGTCTACACCCTTTTAATGCAGCATTATTTTGGTAACAAGAAGCCAACGTCTTGAGGATAGGTACGCAATTTTGATAAGACATAATAATGAAAATACTTTTTGTATGAGGTAACTTTTCTTCTTACCTAGGGGTCAGTGTCGTGTCTATCCTAGACTCGTCAACATTATATTCATTCCAGTATCGCTTCGAAACCGATTATCATCCGATGGATTAGAACCGGTTCTCAGCCATACTGAAAAATTATGTATAGCATTGTATTATATCCAGTTTTCTACGAATTTAAAAAGTAAATTATAATTTTAAAACCAGTTCTTTACCAGCTAAAAATCTGGTATAATTGTACTTTGTTGAGCTTTTTATAATACGATGCAATAAATAACTATATTTTGATTGAAAAGCTTCTGCGTTATGTAAATTGATAATTTTCTATAAAGAAATGTAATTTATTTTTGTTATTCAGTGTTTGTCAACTTGCCGTCATCAATAAAAAAAAAGGAAATGGTTCCTGAACAAACCCATGATATTGTACCCACCAATTAAACCTAAACCTAAGCCTCTAACCCTTGCAGGCCCCGCGTATCTAATAAACTTTTTTGTTGATAAGGGTCACAATTCACATACCTAAAAGGATAAGGCAATGGCCAATAAATTGATGTACATCCCTAATAATGTTACACAAAATTACTTTTTCTATAATCACAATTAGTGGTTGAAATGTTGGACACTTAACCTAATAAACCAAC
Organism: Acartia tonsa; assembly: GCF_053477335.1. Taxonomy (NCBI): domain Eukaryota; kingdom Metazoa; phylum Arthropoda; class Copepoda; order Calanoida; family Acartiidae; genus Acartia; species Acartia tonsa. Next base: position 47,872,782 of record NC_137269.1, on the reverse strand, counting down.
CGTTAAAAATTTTTGCTCATTGTACACACGATGATTTAATGTCTTTCACGTAACCAATAAATCAAGTAATTATGATGCATTGATAAGAAATATTTTTATATATTTTTTGTTCAGAAATTAAGATGAAAGAAAAATATGAGATGACATCTCCTAAACTAGGTATTTATATGTTGACTGTATCTTATTGCATCCTAATCTTTAAGAGACAGTTTTCCACTGAAAGGAAAATTAAATATATATATATATATATAGGATTGATTACTGTTTTCTATAATAGTGTTAAAAGAATAGGGATTAACTCTAGACTGGTAAACAATAAGCATACACACACTCACGAGAGCAGGCCTAAAATTGCTTGACTATTTGTTGAATCCTATAATATAAAGTAGTAAGATTTTTTCGTCTAAAGCTTATGTTTTTAATAACTACTATACTGATTGAGTTCTCCTTTTAAAAAAAAGCTTCACATAGAACCGGTGATGGTTTTAAGCTATTTTATCTTAAGATTCAAGCCTTGAGGGGGTTTTTAGTCATTTCCCTCGTTTTACCTTTTAGAATTTAGAGCCTCTAAATGCTAAGGACACAACCGCTGGTAAACTTATATTTTCTTAACACACCATTTCTTAAATGAATGATTTTTCCTTATATACATATATTGCAGTGTATTTACTTTTTAACACGTAAATCGTTACAATATATAACTACTAGCGGCTACGCCCCTAGAGGCCTCTAGTGGCACTTTAAATGTTTTTGTTTGATAAAGTCTCTACTATAATTTTTTACGTACGATACCTCTTCATTTGACGTTGAAGTCTCCTAAACGTTTTTTAAAATTTCGATTTTTTTGTCATTTCTCTTGGGAGGGTGGTGGTACCCTCCCCCAAAATAGTTAAAAACCTTCCCGGGACTTATGAGAAGCTACCCTGTTAAGGAGAACCCGATCGGTTCAGCGGTTAGCGAGATCCTTCGGAACACACAGACAGACAGACACACAGACAGACAAACATCCTGTTACTTTAGTATAAGGATGTAATGCATGTTTTATTTTAAAAAACTATCGGCTGTTTTAATTAACAAAATATTATCATAAATCACTTCTTTATTTCATAATGTCATTTTCTTTTAATTGCACCTTTGCGTATTATGACCGTTTTATGTCATGTTTTTAAACTGTATTACACTTCATAGTTATTTTCTTGGCTTTTCACTTGCTGCGCTCCTTAGGGATATCATTATTCTTGTTTTAGTATGTTTTGGGAACCCGTTACTAGATCTGATAATAGAAGGATCAGAACTTGTTGAGAAATACAGCCTCCAACCTAATACTGCACAAGTAAGAAAAATATTCTCAGAAGCAGCTGGTTGGGTTCATTTGTTGAATAAGATATCATAAATGGCTAAACGTGGTCTCTCTGGTTTAATTATTTCTCCTGAAAAATTAATGGAAATATTTTTATTTAGAAGTCTGAATTAAATCAAAGTTAATATCTCGTAAAATTGCTTCAGCTATTTAATATGAGGTTTTATGATATTTTTGTGTTAAAATAACAAAAAAAACATGTTTAAAATAAAATATGCTTGAATATATTGTCATATATTTATGTTGTGATGTCATATATTTAAGTTTGCAGACCATATGTTAATTGTTACTCTTAATTGCTCTTTAATTGCTCTCAGAAAGAATGAAGAGAAAATATATTTAAGTCAGTTGATATTGAGAGTCCTAACACAGAACATTATCTGGTTTGGGTTCGAGTCTTTATTAAGACCAATACAGCTATTTACAGACATCCTACTACTTTAGATAGTTTGCACAGACAGATATTCTACCCCTTCAAAGTGCATAGTTAATTAATACATTGTATTAATTAAACAGACAGTCATCCTGTTGTTTGGTGTCCTGATATACAGACAGACATCCTGCTACTTCAGAACTATCCAGCTTTGAATAATCAGTAGTTTTGACTTATTAACATATTTAATCATTTCTAAATATAGTATCAATATATAATCTTATTTACTCAAAAACTGCATTTAATCCAATATAATAAATACTTAAAATCTGATTGCATTTTGAATTGAACATTAAAGTCTACTCTATCATTAGCTTACGCTGTTTGTCTATATCACATTTGGCGCAGTCTTATTGTGCTACGTGTTATTTAGACCTGCTGCTGAGTTAAGGGTGGGGGAAGTGGTGTTTAATTTGAAGTCACTCACTTTTTGAGATATTTTTTTATCTCGGATTTTTCACAGTTTTGTTTTAGTTTTTATATTTCTAACTTGATTTATATTTCAGGTTTCTGTGGAATTTCATTCTTTAACTCTTTTGATCTAAATTTCACGGCGGATCTAGTTCCAGTGCTCGGATATGGCTGATGGAGAAAAAGGAGAGCGGGGTAAAACTGAAGGCAAGCGTGGACGGCCGCCTAAACGTCCTCGGGAGAATGACAGTCAGGATGATGATGGAACTCCCGAACATTGGGAGGAGGAGGATGCTGCGGCTGAGGATGCTGGTGCAGGTGCCAATGCGAATGTGGAGTTGGCGTTGGGCGAGGTGGAGAATGACGTTGTGCCTGAAAGCATAAAAAAATATGTTAGGGCAATGTTGCAGGAGCATACGACTGTCAAAGATCAGGTGGATAAGTTAACGGCGGCGAATAAACGGCTGGAGAATAAGGTGAAAGAGTTTAAGAACTCTGATGAGCATAAGAAGTTAGGTTATGATGTTGATTTGGCTACTATTAAGAAAAAGGTGGCGCAATTGCCAGTGGATGGGGATATTAGCGGTTTTTTGTATGAAACAAGTATGGGGGCTAGTGTATCTGCAGTCAAGGCGACGGGGGATGATTCGTTTAATACATCTTTTATTAATCGTTTGAGTGTGGAGGCTAAATTGGATTCTACAAATTTTGAGGCTAAAAGAGGGAAAAGTGCTCCTGGACATTTGAAGTTTTCGCAGATTGAGTTTTTAGGTCCTGTTGGGAATGGAAATTGGATGAATGTTCGTGAGAGTTGTCTGACCGAATATGAAAATCAATTGTTGGATATATTTCCTTTAATTGAGGAAAGGGCTGAAGTGCTTAAGGCCTATAAAAAGGTGGCCGGCGGTAGTGTAAGCCAACAGACTGTAGAGGAGCAGTTTAAGGAGTTTTGTCTTGTAAGAGGAGTCAAGTGGGATAGTGATTTTGTGCGGGATGCTCCATTTTGGGATGGAAACATTGATTTTGAGGATTATTTCTTATCCTTATGGAGGGTTGCTAGGTTCGCAAAGTTGGAGGATCCTATGCTTTTCAAGGACATCCTGTACAATAGGATTTTTGAGTGCAAAGGGAAGAAGATGGGGAGGTTGATTACGCCGGAGGCTAATGCTTCCTTAAGTGCTTTAGGTTATTACCTGTTGATAAGAAGGTTGGTGATACCCTTTGCTGATACAGAGTCGGCTACCGAATTCTTTTACGCCCTGAAACAAAAGAGTGGTCAGAATGTGGATGCGTTTTTCAATGCTAAATTGCGTCTGTTTAGGCTTATGCATCCTGGTCAAATTTCTAGACAATCTTGGCGTGATTTCTATAATAATGTGGCTAAGAATTTGCTGTTTTCTGATTTAGCTAGAGATATGGCTAATTTCATTGAATCTATGCATTACCTGGAAGATTACAGTGCTTTCTTGACTTATTTGATTCGCAGAGGTCAGCATTATGTAAGCTGGGCTCGTTCTGGACACGTATCACCTGAAAATGTAACGTCCTGTTATTCTCAGGCTATGGAAGGGTTGAGGCTAGAGGATTCTAGGGAGGTGAAAGCTAGGCCTGTAATCAGTGAAGTGCATGTATCTGATATGGAGGGCAGGACTGAGATTGGCGATAATAATGCGTGGATTGAAGGGGATGATGATATTCCTTGGGATCAGGTTGAGAACGTGATTGGGGCTCTGAATTCGACGGCTAAAACTATGATTTGTTGGTATTGTGGGAAAAAAGGTCATGTAGTGGCTAGTTGCTGGCAGAAGAGAGATGGCAAGCCGCCAGCTCCTGATTCTCGCATAGGAAAGACCAAAGCTAAGTTTTTCTCAGCCGGTAGCGAAAAGAAAGAGGGTCCTGGAGTGCCTAATAATAGGGTAATACCTGAGCAGTTTCTGAAGAAGACAGTCAATCAGGTGGGGCCTGTTGTGGATAGGTGGGGCAATCAGGTGGGGCCTGTTGTGGATTCTGAAAAGAGCAGAGATGAGAAACAGTATGAGGCTATGATTGCTGACATAGCCAGAAACAATTTCCAGCAATATCCTATGTAATGGATATGATTGATTTGATGTATAAATCTCATTCTAGGATGAAATTTATAGATCGTTCTTTTATTCATATTCATTATATAGGCTATAGTACTGTAAATAGTTAATTTTGCTGTTTTGTATTTACATTATTGCTTTCAACTTTATAAAGCATTACTGTCTTGTTTATTCGTCAGTCAAGGTGTGATCGTGTTAATGAAAACATTATATATATATATTTATATATATATATATATATCTACTATATATTATTTTTTGATAAGTACCTATGCAAGGTTGAATACTTCGAGAGGTGCTTACCTGTATAAAAAAACTTGGAGTGTAGCTGTGTGATGCTGGTAGTTTGGGAGATGTACAGGATTTCATAAATTGAACAGTATGTTGGCGGCTGGTGACAGATGAGGGGCTGACTGCTGTGTAGTGGAATGATGTATATCTAAAATATATGGATATATTAATTATAATGACTAGTGTTTTCAAGAGATTGTGAAGTTTTTGAAGATAACGAAAATGCCTATTTGTGCGGATTTAGAATTTCTTGTGCCTGGGGCTGATATTCCGGTGAAGGAGTTAGGAATTATTGATACAGGAAATAATTTTAATTCTTTGATATCTAGAGAAATTCTTGATAAACATGGAGTTGAGTTTTGTCCTGCTAAATTATCAGCATATTCAGTAGATTTAAAGAAAGTTAATATTATTGGATATGTTGAGTTGAAATTTAGATTTGCTGGAACTCAAGCTGTGTTTACGGAGATATTTTATGTACCTGAGGTGACGAGTAGGTTGGTAAATCTTGGATCTGATTTCCTGAAAAAGAATAAAATTAATATTTGTTTGGATGAAGATAAGTTTGAATTTTGTGGGGAATCTGTTCCTATTAATTCCTGTTTACAGAAACAGGTGGTGGCAGAGATACAGAAAATTCCTATTTTGTCCGGACGAATGAATTCTGAAATTCCATCTAAACCTACCTTGCCAGGGATAAAGGAGGGGGGTGGGTTTGGAGAGTTATATTCAACGAAGTATAATGTGAAGTTGCTGGATAAAACTATTTTTTATCCTGGAGGATCTACCGCTGTGGTGCATGTGACCGGATTAAAGAATGATGGGCTTTGGTACGTGTCCCCTAATTCTTCTAAGATGACAAGTGGCAATGGGATTATGATTATTGAGGGGGTGTATCAGCCACGGAAAGATGGGTCCTGTGTGGTTAATGTGGTTAATGCGTCAATAAAACCTATTACCTTGCTGAGAAATGTGAAGATGGGGCATTGTTTCATCATGGATAATCAAGATGTTACCTGTAATAAAACAATTAATGAATTGGATAAGCCAGAAAAGTTGTCGGGGCAAAAAATGCATGAACGGGTACAGTTTATTATTCAAAAATTGAAGTTAGATGAAAACCAGATGATTAAGGAAAATCCAGAATTGAAACCCAGGATTATTAAAATTTGTTTGGAAAATTTTGATATCTTTTCAATGAATGATTCAGATATTGGTGATTGTAGATTAATGACATATAATATAGAATTGTTACCTGGAGCTAAACCTGTGAAGGCCAGAAATATTCCTTTGAATCCAGAGTACGATGCTAAATTGAAGGAACAGTTGACCAAATGGCTGGATGCTGGCATTATTGAGGAGGGTTTCTCGGATTGGTCCAGTCCTATCTTTGCTGTGAAAAAGAAGGCTGCACCTGGAGCAGAGGCTAAGTTGAGGTTTGTCATCGATTTCCGCAACCTCAACAACGTGACTAAGCGGGTGGCGTGGCCGCTGCCACTGATCTCGGATAATTTGACGAAGCTGGGTTTTGGCAAGGTGTTCAGTACTCTTGATTTGACAGCTGCCTACCATTCGATGACTATGGATGAAGACTCTAAACCGTTAACAGCTTTTAGTGCAGCAAACAGGATGTATTTGTTTAACAGGTTGCCATTTGGGTTGTGTAATGCACCCAGCCTGTTCTGTGCTCTGATGGATAAGGTGCTGTCTATCCTGCCAGGTATGTATGGATTCTGTATCAGCTACTTGGACGATCTGATCGTGTTTTCATCAAGTCCAGAGGAACATGTAGAGCATCTGCAGGCACTGTTTCAAGTTCTTCGGCAGGTCAACCTGAAATTAAATTTAGATAAGTGTGATTTATTGACTAGAGAATGCCATTATTTGGGACATATTATTAGTGCCGATGGATTGAAAATGAATCCTGCATATCTGGAACGGATTAAGGATTGGGGCAAGCCTAGAACAGGGAAGGAGTTGCAGAAATTTTTGGGATTTACTAATTATTACAGAGGATATTTTGCTGATTATGCCAAGAGGTCGTGCATGTTGGATAGTCACAGGAATGACACTATAATAAAGTGGACAGGAGAGTTGAACAGAGTATGGACTGAATTTATGGAAATGTTCAAGACTGAAATGTGTAAAGGCTATCCTCAATGGGATAATCCTAATCTTTTTATTGTGGATGTAGATTATAGTTCTCAGTATTTTGCAGGGATTATTTCGCAAGAACAGGATGGTGTGGAGAGAGTGTTTGGTGTCTGCAGTAAGAAGTGTAATGCTGCAGAACAAAATTATCCTTCCTATAAAGGAGAATTAGGTGCATTAGTATATGCATTAAAGAATTTTTTACACTTTTGTAGGTTTCGTGAGTTTTTGGTTCGGACAGACAGTATTTCACTAGTGCATTATAAACGTTGGGCTAAAGGATCAATAAACGGTGTCACCTATCGATGGATAACTTTCTTGCAAAGTTTTGACTTTACAGTTATCCATCGACAGGGGACTAAGCATGTGAACGTAGATTATTTGTCGAGAACTGAGTTAGATTGTAAGAATCATCGACTGAAGGATTGTCAGGAGTGTAGAGAGACAGATAATAAAATTTTGGATCCTTACCTGGATGATTCACCATTTCTGGATCAAATCTATTCTATTATGCAGGTACATTCTGCAGAGGATGAGGCGGATGTTGAGTTTGTCTGGCAAAGTAGTCTTCAGCAGGACGAGATCCTAAATGAAATAAGGTTATGGATATTGGAAAGGAGACAGTTGTCGTCTTATGAGAGGGCGGAGTTATCGGGCAGAAAAGAACTATTGTACAATCTTATTGGCCATATGTATGTGCTAGAGGGGGTTGTAATTTTCAGACAGCCTTTGGCCGAAGGGGGTTTCGTCGAGAGGCCTGTAGTGCCTCTTTCTTTATACAATGATATATTTGATTCAGCTCATGGTGGATATGGTTCTGGACATAGAGGTGTGCAGGAGACAATACGTAAAATAAATGAGAGATTTTTTATGCCTGGCGTGAACAAGTTTGTGGAATCGAGAATACGAAGTTGTATTACATGTTTGAAAAAGGCTGGAAGTAATCCTAAACATGTTTCACCTATAACTCATTCTGTTCAAAGTAGTGAAGTTTTTGCTAATATGTCCGTAGATCTGGTTGGACCTTGGACTCCATGTTATCATCAGGGACAGACGGTTAAATTTGTCTTAATCATGGTTTGTCTATTTTCTAGATATGTTTTTACATGTCCGTTGGTTGATGCTAAAACTGAAACAACTGTAAAGGCTATATTGGAAAATTTTGTACCTACCTATGGTTTATTTAGAGCTTTGAGATCGGATAGAGGTACAAATTTTACAAGCAATGTGTTTAAAGGCGTGATGAAAGGATTGGGGGTGGATACTGTCCTAATTCCCCCCAGGAATCCAAATTCGAATCCTGTAGAGAGGCAAAATCAAAGTTTGTATGCTGCTTTGAAAGTAGATGAAAATCATGGAACAAAGGACTGGGCTAAAAAATTACCTTTGGCTACGTTGGTGATTAACTGTTCCAAGAGTACTAGAACTGGATATTCTCCATTTTTTCTGGTTTTTGGTCGGCAGCCACGTATTTCTCTCGATTTTCTATCACCAGTCCCGTCTGTTGAATCTTCATCCTCGCGGTCGTATTTGGAATTTCTGAAAAATATGGAGGATGTAATTAAGAGAATTTCTACAAAATCCAAGTTATATTTAGAGGTTCAAAATAAACACAGAGTACAGAGGGAAGCATTAAGAGTTACAGATGTTTGTTATGCTTTCTTTAATATTGTAAAAACTGACGTGTCCAAGAAATTACAGTCTTTCTATGGAGGGCCTTTTATTGTAGTTAAGAAATTTTCGGATGCATTGTATGAGTTGGCACCTTTTGGGAATAATCCCATCAAGAAAAATCAGGTTGTAGCTAGGGATAAAATTCGAAAAATTCATGCTCGAACGGAAGTTCTAGGGGAGGAGGTTAATTTTAACGTTTTTCCTTTACCTGAAATTTGTCCGTCCGATGAGATATTTTTGGAGGTTGACAATATGCCTGTAGAGAAAGAAACTGTAGAGGAGAGAGAGAGTGAAGATGTTGTGTATTTGTCATCTGAAAATGATGGTTTTGAGTTGGCAGAGGAAAGACAGAGTGACGAGATTCAGGAGAAGGAGAGTGAGGTTGAGGTTGATAATGACAGAGTTTCAGAGAATGAGAATAGAGAAATTATACCTGTAGGTGAAGGAGTAGAGGTGGGAGTGACAGATGAATCTGTGGTGCCTGCTCCTGTAGCTGAGGGTAATTTTGACGAGGTTGAGCTTCCATCGGAACAATCATTTTTGACTACGGCGCCGCCACAATCTTCACCTGAAAAATTAGTTACAATTAAGAAAAGTGGATCACGGGTGGCGAAATATTTATGGGACACTGGGAGGAGGTTAAGATCTCAGGTAGGGGGTCCTGTGGTACATGTTCAGATAGGAACTCGAGGACGGAGAAAGTAGGGAAAGGAGAGCTGATAATAATTATTTTTGAGAAAAAAAAATATTATTAAAATACATATAAATATTTAAAAAAAAAAAATATATTATAATAAGAGTTCATGAATTGTTATTTGATTATTTTAATAACAAATATGTGCTGACAAAGCTAGTAGGTAGAAAGTTGCCCTGCAATGAAAGGCTAAATCAGTTGATATTTGCGGGTGAATTGGTGAACAGTTATCAGCTAATAATGTCTGGTCATAATAATAAATTTAAATCAGGTAAATATTTTTTAATTTGGGGATTGTGTTTGTTACCTTGTGGTGCTGATGTGATATCTGTGCAAGTAAAGGAGTGTGTTGGCGACGGTCCTGAGTTGAGGGCTTCAGAATGTACAGTATTTGGTCAGCATGAGTTTAATGGAACAGTCAGCGGTCATCTGTTAAAAAAAGTTGGAGTGAGATTTTTGCCCGCGGTACAATGTCACGTCGATAGAACGGTTCACACCTGGTATTGCGGCAAATATAGCCATCTACATTTAGGGGCACCAGCTGTTGTTAGTAGTGATGAGTTAATTTCTAGTGAAGATTGTAAAAGGATGGAGGAACAGAGGGTGTTAGACATAGATGGACGACGGTTGCCTGTAGCGTTTTATGACCGGTCACTGACTTATTTCATAAATGGTAGCATCCTGTATGATGATATGATGACGTATGGGATTGACCCTCAGTGCAGAGGAGATGGTATTTATTTAAATAATACCTTTGTGCCTAATACTTTTCAAGAAGTTCAGATTACAAGTTATTTGAAAAATATACAAATTTCAATGTTACCTGATAACAGCTGTTTTCTTGAGGACCAGTTCATTGGGGCACACTGTCTGGAGTCTGATCTGCGGCTTGGGCTTGATCGAGTGATAGTTCACAATAGATCACAGGAAGATAGACGTTATTTTAGTTATTTTCGGACTATTGAAATTGTAAATTTAACTTTGTTTACATTTTCTAATATGGCGGATGATGCTAATAATCAGGGTGGCCAAAGTTGGTTGGCGATTTCTCCACAGTTTTCGTTGGGATTAAAACTGGGGAAAAAAGTGGAGTTTTCTGACTTTCTGACTGATTTGCATTATTTTCATACCAACGTTCCTGATGTAGTTTTGTGGATTACAACTGCTAAAAAGAATTTCTTTCCTTGGATGCGAAAAAAAGAGGAGGATGGTGCTTTATTATTACAGTTAACTTCTTCCTATCATCAAGTGGAAAGGATTTTGCAGGCAGAACAGGGGTGTTGGGAGAATAATTTGTTTCATTCCAACATCAAGCAAGTCGGAAATTTGTTGGTACAACATCTGGGGGAGATGGAGCTTGTGTCTGTATGTAAAAAAAGATGGTTGAATGTGACTATAGGAGCAGATTTGCCGTGTTATCTTGGTCATTTTTCTCTGTTTATGGATGATAGAATTGTTGCTGTAGAACCATTCACAAGATTAGTTAAAAATGTTTCCTTGTTAATGGTTGTCGAGTGTAGGAAAAATCCAGTATTCGTGAGAGTTAAACCTGGATTATATCTAGGCAATAAGGGGGCAGGAATGCAGCTGGTTCAGACTAAACGGCTGGAGGATAGTTGGTTGAAGGTACCATTGAATTTTGAGCATCTGCTGGATAAGGGAGAGAAAGGACAGGTGTTGGAGTCTGTGGAAGAGGCTAAACTTTCGGAATTGGCTGCTAATTCAAATGCGTTTGTTGTAGAGGTGACAGAAGATTGGTTTGTACATTTGTATAATTCCTCAATTGATTGGTTGACTAATAGTTGGCAGCATTTTGTTATGGCGGTGATGGGTGCTGCTGGGGTGGTTATTGGATTGCTGTGTGTTGGTTGTCTAGGCAGACTGTGTAATTGCGTCAAATTTTCGCGTTATCGGGAAAACAGTAATTAAAATTTGGCATCCCTGATAAATATAATTTATGTAAAGTATTTCGTTTTGAATGTCGTCTTATATATGAAAAATGTTAAAATATTAAAATATTAAAATGTTAATATTTAATTATTGATTATTATCAGGAAATGGAGATGGAAACGAAAGGCGGTATCAGCGGCCGTCTGCCCCACCTCGGCGGGAGGAGCGTGAACCGTCTGTTGAAATGTTGGAAGCTGGCAGATCTAATCGGCGGCATGTTGTGTATAGAAGAGATGACAGGAGGCAGTATGATGTAGAATCCCCCAGGTATGAGCCTGGATATGATGATGAGGACGATGTTGGCAACGTGAGTCTTGAAGTTGAGCTTGATTCCAGGGATCGTCTGCCCAGTGATCAGAGTGGTTCGGAGATAGACAGTTGGACTGAGCCTACTACGGACAAGCCTGAAAAGGTGGCAGATACTGGTTCTGGTGATGGACGGCGCAGATTTGGTAAGTTTGTGCCAAATCAGGCTGCTGGGTCAGTCAGGTCTAAGGGAGCCAGCAAGGCTTATGATGATGCTGGGGAAGGTACTTCCAGAAGGGGAGCCAGCAATGCTTATAATGATGCTGGGGAAGGTACTTCCAGAAGGGGCGTGGTCAAGCGGCCTGCTGGGGCAGATTCTCTTGGGCCTAAACAAAAGAGGGAGTTACCAGATTTACGTGCTGAGGTTGAGAGAAATAAGGCTGAGCGCAAGAATGACAAACGTGGCTTGGCGCCGCTCAGTGATGAAGATATAGGTAAAATCAGTAATTCTGTTGCTGTGACTCTAAAGCCTATGATTGAGGAAAAAATAGGAGGCTGTAGGAGGGCCTGTAACTGCTGCAGCGAGTAACACTGTCATAGCGGCAACAGTGGGCGTTTCGGCTGAGGTTGGTGGAGGGGCGCTGAACACTCCTCCTCCAGTGGGTGAAGGAGAGGAAGGACTGGAGGCCGGGGTTAATTTCGATGTAGGTTCACCCAGTGAAGACATTGATCCTAGTTTATTGGATCAACCTGATGGATGGTGAAACCATGCTTAGCTGGATGGTTTCAGAAGGGGGTAAATGTCATATATTTATGTTGTGATGTCATATATTTAAGTTTGCAGACCATATGTTAATTGTTACTCTTAATTGCTCTTTAATTGCTCTCAGAAAGAATGAAGAGAAAATATATTTAAGTCAGTTGATATTGAGAGTCCTAACACAGAACATTATCTGGTTTGGGTTCGAGTCTTTATTAAGACCAATACAGCTATTTACAGACATCCTACTACTTTAGATAGTTTGCACAGACAGATATTCTACCCCTTCAAAGTGCATAGTTAATTAATACATTGTATTAATTAAACAGACAGTCATCCTGTTGTTTGGTGTCCTGATATACAGACAGACATCCTGCTACTTCAGAACTATCCAGCTTTGAATAATCAGTAGTTTTGACTTATTAACATATTTAATCATTTCTAAATATAGTATCAATATATAATCTTATTTACTCAAAAACTGCATTTAATCCAATATAATAAATACTTAAAATCTGATTGCATTTTGAATTGAACATTAAAGTCTACTCTATCATTAGCTTACGCTGTTTGTCTATATCACAATATGATTTTAAGAGTATCTTCATTGCTATAGGATTCGCAAGTATAGGTTTGAAATCGACATGACTATTCTAAAATGCCTTTTTTTTCAACAGAGCTAGCGGGTAAGGTCGAGCAGACGGGCACATAACTAGTTTGCTTTGCAGAAAAGCTTCATTTTCTTTAATTTTTAAAAACAATGCTTTTCTATAATTAGGGTCGGTACGTCCGTCCGTCCGAGACGGATAGTTTTTTCGTTAATTTAGGCATGTTAGAATTGTCCTATCGATTTCAAACTTTTATGGTGATTCCTGTGGTAATTAGGCACAATTTAGAAAGCGTAGCAACTCTGTAATCATTACCAGAATGTCCGTACGTCCATTTTAAACATATTGATTTTTTACTTTTTTAACAACAAATTTTTAAGTGATCTAATCATCCGATTGATCTGAATTTGGTATATTAATTCCTGGACAACAAAATACAATAATTTAAGCAATACAACCTTAAAAATGTCAGTATGTCCGTAAATATTATCCTGTATCAAGAAGTTTTTCAACAAATTTATTCACAATTTTGCTTTGACTCTTATTCATTTATATTCTGATTATTCAGTTCTAACACTATACAAGTGTTAATGTCCGTTTGTCCTACTGTTTCAGAGCTTCGCTTTTATGGATGTTGTCATCCTTGTTTCAACAGAGCTAACCGTTAAGGTCGAGCAGACGGGTATATAACTAGTTTGCTTTGCAGAAAAGCATCACTTTCTATTATTTTTAAAAGCGAAGCTTTTCTATAATTAGGGTCGGTACGTCCGTCTGTCCGAGAAGGATATTTTTTTCCGTTAATTTAGGCATGTTAGAATTGTCCTATTGAGTTCAAACTTTGCATGGTTTTTCCTGTGGTAGCTAGGTACGATTTAGAAAGCGTAGCAGCTCTATAATTATTACCAGAATGTCCCTACGTCCATTTTAAACATGTTGATTTTTTACATTTTTAACAACAAATTTTTAAGTGATCTATTTATCCGATTGATCTGAATTTGGTATATTAATTCCTGGACAACAAGATACAATAATTTAAGCAATACAACCTTAAAAATGTCAGTATGTCCGTAAATATTATCCTGTATCAAGCAGCTTTTTAACAAATTTACTTACAATTTTGCTTTGACTCTTATTCATTTATATTCTGATTATTCAGTTCTAACACTATACAAGTGTTAATGTCCATTTGTCCTACCGTTTCAGAGCTTCGCTTTTATGGATGTTGTCATCCTTGTTTAGGAAGTGGATACTATTGAAAATGGAATGTACAATGAAGCAATTGAAAGGTAACAGATTTATTATTTATATCTTTTAAAATTACAATTTATACTCTCTTTTAAGTAGCAAAGATACTCTATAGTTTTATTTGGTTGTCAGTCCGTCAGTCTGTCCGTAATGGAGGAAATGGGATTTTATTGTCTGCTTTTTAAAATGAAACTTTGAAATATTTGTTGAGGATTCCCTATACTATGCTTTAATAGACATGAAATGTGGTGCCACTGTTTCTTTTTGCTCTTGTGATAACTTGACATCCAATCTTGCTCTAATGCAGAGAGGGAGAGGACATTTAGCTGTTTATTACTATTGCCCCAAAAGTTTAGAAATAACTTTCTTTATTCATTGTCTTAACAACTTTGGGGGCTTTTATTAAATTTTGATTGGTTGTTTCATTAAGTTGAGTGTCCAAACGTTTCAACCTCTAATTGTAATCTACACAAAAGGTCATTTTGTGTAAGATCACTGGGTAGGTACATCAATTTATCGACCATTTTCTTATTCCTTTAGATTCCTGGTTCTAGGATCCATTAAAAAAACCTTCATAATCTGCAGACTTAATTAAAGTCTTCTAAATCCAATTGTGAATTACGTCATTATCTGTATTAGTAGGACATTTTTTTGTACCGAAAAGCTTCTCCATAATTCGAAATTACTGTCTGTCTGTAAGAAAAATATGATGTGGGAAAATTAAATTTCTTTGTTGCTGTTTATTGTGATAGACGACTGAATTTTTTTTCTGTGTAAATTATCTTTATTAATGAGTATTCAGAATATAATTTACCTGGTCCGTCGTTATGTTTTCTTTTATTTGTTCAATGTCCATCGTTAATTTTTTTGCTTCATATGGATATTGTTATCCTTGTTATTCAATAAACTTTATAAAAAAAACTTGTAAAATAAAACTTTCATACAAAGCATGATGAATAGTGTTCTAATTAATTTTATTACCTATACCGTAACAAAACTTTTTTTAAATGTTTTTTTTTGTGAAATTTTTTTTTCTTCACTTTAATTAATACTAGCGACTACGCCCCTAGGAGCCTCTATGGGAATTTAAGGCAGAAGGGGGAAAAGTCGACCTCATCTCATTTTAGATTAGAACCTTCCCAGGACCTATGAGAAGTTTCATTGTTCTCCTTTACAAAAAAGCTTCCTAGGAAGGTCCAAATTATTTTTGGGGAGGGTGTCATCACCCCCATCCCCCACCCAAAAAAAATTTATTTTTTTACTCTTTTGAAACTCAAATTTAGACACATTACAAACTTTCCCGATTTTGTATTACTTTTGAGGAACATGATTCCAGTTACGTCATATATTTCTTTCCCGAAAAAGGGAAGGGGGAAAGAAAAAAAGGGAAGGGGGGAAGAAAAAAGAGATGGGAGAAAAGGGGGTTTTCCCCATCTCTTTTGAAGAGATTTTCTTCCCCCCTTCCCTTTTTCGGGAAAGAAAAATATGACGTAACTGAAATCATGTTCCTCAAAAGTAATACAAAATAGGGAAAGTTTGTAATGTGTCTAAATTTGAGTTTCAAAAGAGTAAAAAAATAAATTTTTTTTGGGTGGGGGATGGGGGTGATGACACCCTCCCCAAAAATAATTTGGACCTTCCTAGGAAGCTTTTTTGTAAAGGAGAACAATATCGGTTCAGTGGTTAGAGAGATCCTTCAGGACAGACAAAAAACGGTTACTACTTGATATAATAGGATAAACTAGAAAAGAAAAAAATATAGGACAACTCTAAGACAAATATGAATCGTTCCTGAAAAGATAAACCAAAAAGAAGTGCACTTTTCATAAGTATATTACATACATGAATAATAATTCCAATGATGATTCACAAAAATAAACCTTATTTAGTTTTAAATTATTTGCTGAAAAGTTGGGATATTGTTAGTTTAATCCAATAAATAAAAAGGTGGGAGGCGGATGTGCCACTTTTTGAAACCAAAACTAAAAGTCAAAGGAACTCAACTAAAAAAAGAGTTACAGGTCTGAGATTTTGCATGGCAGTTGCTTTATAGGGTTACAATATGGAACAGTGAAGAAACGGCGGCGCATCCGCCGAAAACCGCCGAGAAATTGCAAAAAAAAATCGGCGGGAAACGGCGGTTTTCGGCGGTTGCGCCGCCGTTTCTTCACAGTTCCATATTGTACCTCTATAAAGCAACTGCCATGCAAAATCTCAGACCTGTAACTCTTTTTTTAGTTGAGTTCCTTTGACTTTTAGTTTTGGTTTCAAAAAGTGGCACATCCGCCTCCCACCTTTTTATTTATTGGATTAAACTAACAATATCCCAACTTTTCAGCAAATAATTTAAAACTAAGTTGAGTTCTTTTGTTGACTTTTAGTTTTGGTTTCAAAAAGTGGCACATCCGCCTCCCCCCTTTAATAAAAGTACCCAAAGTTTTAAGCCATCAAGAGAGCATGATTATAAAACTTTGGACACCATTTAAAATTTTTGGTCCAATGTTCTATTCCTTTCCAGGATTATACCTGTTATTTATTTTATGGATGAATGGATGTAGAATATACGTGGATATTATGACAGGGGAAAAATTGTCGTCAATTTAGGTTGCTATTTGCACTGTCATTTATTGTTTAATTCATTCATCCATTAGGAGGAAAGGGGATGGAGGGAGGGAATCGTTATTTTAGCCAGCTACAAGATTCACTTAATTTGAGAATATAATCTGGTGTAAGATCCAATTAAAATTACATCCATTTAGGGATGATTGTGGTTTATCCAGTGGAGGGTGTGCTCTTAATACAGCAAGAGCTTTTCAGTGGCTCAGCTCAATACCAAATCAGGTTTATTTTGCATTTTTGATTAAAAGTCACTTCTTCCACCAATTTAAAAAATGTTCAATGTTTTCTTGTAATTTCTATGGCATAGATACCCATGCTCTACACATTTACTTTCCGTCTGTCTGTCGGTCATGCTTAAAAGACAAAAAACCTTATCATTTCAGTTTAAAAAGGCGCCAGTTTTCATGAAATTTTCTTATTTGCTTCACATTATAAAAGTATACCCCTCTACTTATAGATGTCTAAAATTATCGAAATTTATTATTTTTCTTTCAAAAAATCTTGATCACATTAGATAAAGCATTTCAAAAATTGCATCTCTCTAACATAATGTTCTATGCTAATTGGCTATATTCGAAGAGGATTATCAAATACATATTTTTTTACAAGGAGGGAGAAGCCATTGGTTTGTTTATTACTCTAGTCCTCGAAGTTTTCTGGTCACGTTTTCTTATTGGTTGGCTCTTGGGTACTTAAACATATTTATTTGGGCATAAAAATTAAACATAGTCATAAAATAAAAAACAAAATATAAAACACAATTCAAATTACTATAACAATAAAACAACCTAAATCCTAATCAGTTCTGCCCGGGTAACCATGAATAGATCACTAAGGATCTGCCTACTTTGCCCAAAATATATTAAACAAAGGTATCCTGGATCCCTTTAAACTTATAGAACCTAGGTAGTATCGCCAAAATAAAAATAACATAAAAGAAAATTACAAAATTTACAGAGTTTACAGAGCTGGAGATTTAGATTATTTGATAAAATTAGCTATTGTAAGGCATTAATTAGTTTAGACTTGATAGATTTAGCAAAAAGGTTTCTATCTTCAATAGATTTAAGTTCATCACTTAGATTATTCCAAAGAATGCCAAAGTTAAAAATTGGATGTTTTTTAAGATATTCATATCTATGAGGCCTTATATGAATATCATTGCCATTTCTAAGATTGTAATTACCATTTAGGTGATTATTTCTAATCCAGGTGGGATAAAAAGAAGGAGAAAGAGTTTCATTTAAGTAGTCATACATAGTCATAAGAGATGAATATTCTATTTGTTGCATTATTGGAAGGATATTATGTTTCTTAAATAGAGGTGTAGTGCTTTCATTATATTTTACTTTTGAGACTAATCTTATAGCTTTCTTCTGCATTTTAATAATAGGATCAAGTGTAGTTTTAGTACACATAGACAAAATATTTGAACAATAATTGATATGAGATTGGAAATTAGCATTATATACCAGTTTTAATATTGGTGTAGGAAATAGATTACTTATTTGTCTAAGTGAATATAAATTTCTGGATAATTTTGAGTGTAAGGATTTAACATGTTCTACTAGAGTTAGATCTTGATCCAATAGAACTCCTAGTGCACGTACACTTTTTTCATCAGAATTAGGAACGTGCTTTATCATTTTAATTTTAGTTATGTTACATTCATCAGAGTCATTCATGTTAAGGTAAAGGGGAAAATATGGGCTTGCATTGTTAATAGACAATTGTTCCAAATTGTCATATTTGGATTTAAATAAAATAAATTTAGATTTATCTGGATGCAGTGCAAGCTTATTAGCACTATACCAGTCACAGATTTTACTAAGTTCTTTATTTACTAATACATTTAGTTCATTTAAATTGCTATGTGAAAACAGTGGTGTTGCATCATCAGCAAACAATACAGTTAGGGCTTTATCAGAGGCTCTATGTAAATCGTTAATGAATATTATAAACAGGATTACGCCTAAAATGCTACCTTGAAGAACGGAAATGTTAATGTTTTGTAATTCAGACCAAGATTCTCCAACTTTTACTTTCTGGTTTCTGCCACTCAGATAGCTTTTGAACCAGTTAAGAGCATTACCTCGTATACCAGCATTATCAAGCTTACTTAAAAGTATATCATGATTAACAGAATCAAAAGCTTTCATTGCATCAAGGAATACTCCGACAACATAGTCTCCATGATTAATAGATTCAGTAATATAATTAATTATTTTAAGAATTGCATGGTTAGTTGACCTATCTTTGAGAAAACCGAATTGATTCTCATCAAAGAAATCATTAGAGTACAAAAAATTTAGTAACCTCCTACAAATTAATTTTTCAAAAACTTTTGATACTTGATTTACTATAGCTATTCCTCTATGATAGTTAACATCAAGTGGAGAGCCAGAATTTTTATAAATTGCCACAACTTTTGAGGTCTTTAGATTTGCAGGAAAAATACCTTTTTCAATTGACAAATTAAAGATATGTGTTAAAGGTTTTAACAATTCTAACACTACAAATTGTAACAAAGGAAAAGGAATATCATTCACATCTTGTGATGTTTTTTTCCCCATGTTCATAATGACTTCAAGAATTTCTCCAGGAGCTAACAGGAGCTAAAAAAAGTGAGGGAATTGTTGGGTTAGGTAGGTATTGTCTAAAATCAATATCTTTATTAGGTATAAAAGCTGAAACTTTTTCCCCAATCTGAGAAAAATGATTATTAAAAGCATTAGCTATTTCAGTTTCATCATTAATGATTACACCATTTACATTTAATTTATCAGTCTTATTTGATTTATTGGTTTTATTACATGCCTCATTAATAGTTTTCCAAATTTTCTTGCTGTCCCCATTTGCATTTTCAATTGCCTCTCTATAGTAAATGGCTTTTGCTTTTTTTAATATAGAGTTGTATAAATTACGATAATAGATATACTTTAGTTTGTCATCATTTGACCTTTTAGCTTTGGCTGAAAGATTAAGTTTAGTTCTCCTAGATTTCATTAAACCTTTGGTCATAAATTTATTTATGCAATGTTTATTACGATTAATCTTTACTTTTTTCTTAGGAAAGCTAAGTTCAAAAATATTATAAAAATCATCCCAAAAAATATCATAGGCTTCGTTGGGACAGTTGCTTGCAATGACATTATTCCATGTTAAAGTACTTATGTAATTTTTAAAGACTTCTTTATTATGTACATCAAAATTTCTTTTGTAAACAAAGCTAGGGCCTTTTGTATTTTTTGCTTTGTTTTGTTTAATACTACAAAATGTTATAAAATGATCAGAGAGAGAATCAATAATAACGCCAGAGTTCAAATATTCAACCTTATCACTAGTATAAATTTGATCAATTAAAGTATGAGTTTCATTTGTAACTCTAGTACTTTTACCAATGATCTGAAAAAATCCAAATCCAAGCATAGTATTAAATAAATCTGATGAACTTTTATTATATTTTCTGGTGGTTGATTAACGTTTTAACCCATACTTTTATTTTACAGAAGGTCTTATCCCTTATGATCCCTATGTTTTTCAAAGCAAAAAAAATCAGCAACCTCGCTAAAATTTCAGATTTCAATATTGTATCATTTGTTTATAGGTGGCATTTATTGGCGGAATAGGCGAGGATGAAATAGCAAATAAATTAAAGGTAAAATCATTTCCAGTGTGGCAGTAAAAAAAGTTACTAGCTGACGAAAAAGGTCCCCAAACAATGGATCCTTTAGTTATCTGGATTATATATCTATTATTATTAGGGTTGGGCCGGATATCCGGCCTTTTTCAATATCCAGCCGGATACCGGATATTAAAACTATCCGGCATTAAAATCTTTTATGTTATAAAATAAAAAATCGCGGTTATAAACAGTCACAAGCATTTTATTATCTACTAGCGGCTTCGCCCCTAGCCTCTAGGGGCTTTGCCCCAAGAGGTTTAATCAAACCAATTTTTCATATTTTAGATTTAAAAGAAAAATAAATAAAAAATTTTGGGGGACAGAAATTTTTTTTTGGGGGGGGGGTGTAGTCGACCCCACGATTTTAATTTTAGTTTCAAAAAATAAAAAATAATTTTTTTGAGGGGGGTATTTTTAATTTTTTAGGGGGGTTCGGGGTGTCCCACCCCCCAAGAAAATAGTTATAAACCTTCCCGGGACCTATGAGAAGCTACCCTGTAAAGGAGCACCCGATCGGTTCAGCGGTTAGCGAGATCCTTCGCTACAAACAAACAGACAAACAGACAGACATCGTTCTACTTTGTATTATAGATATAATTCTTTGTACTATATAGCCAAACTAGCGGCTACGCCCCTAGAGGCCTCTAGTGGCACTTTAAATGTTTTTGTTTGTTAAAGTTAATTTTTTATGTACGATACCACCTTATTTGACGCTGAAGTCTCCCAGATTTAAAGAAAATTTTCAATTTTTTTGTCATTTCTTTTGGGAGGGTGGTAGTACCCTCCCCCAAAATAGTTAAAAACCTTCCCAGGACATATGAGAATCTACCCTGTTAAGGAGAACCCGATCGGTTTAGTGGTTAGCGAGATCCTTCGGTACACACAGACAGACACATAGACAGACAAACATCCTGTTACTTTAGTATAAGGATATATAATAGCTGGTTGGGCCAAATATGTATACGGCCCAACCCTAATACTTATACATCATTTTTAAAATAATTGCCATACTTTGTCTACTTTATATTTACACATCCTTGTTTTCAGGCATTAATGTTTGAATCTGGGGTGATACCAGCGATGGCTGTACACACAAATTTACCAACAGGTCAACAATTACTTGCAAATATACGCGTATATAAAAATAACAGGATGTTTGTGTTTTTATGTGTGTGTGTGTGTTTATCTGTTCCGAAGGATATCGCAAACCGCAAACCTGATATGGTTATTTTTACAATGTAGAATCATCAGCACCGTCCGGCCTCCAAAGAGAATGACCCCCCCCCCCCCCAATTACTTGGAATGTGTCTTTAGTGGCCTCTAATTAGTTATATATAATAAAATTATGATTTTGTTCTGCTAAACTTGATCGAATTAGAAAGGGTAAGAGAAATTTAACGGAAATAATTTGTGAAGAAAAAAGTTTGTCTCAAATAATTCAAAAATTTTCAGCGAGAAAAAGCAAAAAAAATCGTCGGTATGGTATGGACGCCGTTTTTCAAAAATCCACGCTTTACAGCAACTTTTGCTTTATTGTATGATTTGATTAGGTCACTGTATTGCTATGGTCCATGATAAAGAACGAACTTTAGGTAAAATTTTAATTTGAAATATGAATTGACTTGTATCAGTGGTTTCCCCCATGGAGGGAGGGGACATTTGTGGTGTTGACCAGTCCCAAAAGTTTTATAACAACGTTTTCTTATTAGCTGGCCTAACAACTTTGAGGATTTTTATTGAATCTTGATTGGTTGTTCATTAGGTTATGTGTGAAAGCTTTTCAATCACTAAATGTAATCCACTCCAGGGGTAATTTTGTGCATTATCATTGGGGATTTACATCAATTTATCGACAATTGTCTAATCACTTATATATAACTAGCATAGGCGTCCAAGCGATTACCCCCCCCCATTCAAAATTTACCCCTACTCTGGGGGTGCCGTAGGCACCCCCAACCATTTACCCCCCCCCCCCCAAAATAAAAAATCTAATAAAAAAAAAATTTTGCGCGCTTCACGCGCATCTTTAATACTAAAAGTTTAATAAAATTTAAATTACCCCCCCCAAAAATTTTACCCCGGGGGTAAATTTTGGGGGGGGTAAACTAAATTTACCCCTGCCAATAGATTTCAGGGGGGGTAATTACCCCCCCCCAAGCAAATTTTACCCCCGGGGTAAAAATTTTTGGGGGGGTAAAAAAATTTGCGGCGCTCTTCGCGCGCCATTTTACCCCCCCTAACACGAATTACCCCTCCCCTAAAAAAATTTTACCCCCCCCAAAATAAAAAGCTTGGACGCCCCTGATAACTAGTAACTTTTTCTGATCACCATTTTTTAAAAAGAGAACATTTATCACACGATAGATTTTTATTACCTTTTTGCCTTATTACAAAATGATCCTTATTTAGCGGCCAATCTTGGAGCAGCTAGCAAGTTCGATCCCGAGCATTTTTCAGATCATCATAAGAAACTCATCTCTAATTGTCAGGTGAACTAATTATTTTACTGGATTGTCAAATATTAAGCGAAGTTTCTCTAGTTTAGGATACATGCGTCCTACAGTAACGTGACATCGTTAGTTTAGGGCCGGCATGTTAGAACGAATTGACATATTGATTTGAAACTGGCATGATGATTCCTATCCTAACATTTCTATTTTTTTCATATTTTAAAACTATTGGATAGCAAAGCTTTTCTATGTTTAGGGTCGGTCGGTCCGTCCGTCCATTCGTAAAATTTGGGATAGATTTATTGGGAATTATTGTTTTTTTAATAATTTTGAACAGTAAAAGCATTGTTACTATATGTACATATATGTGTTTATGTTCTTGTGTATATTCGTATTCGTTACACCTCCCTTTTATTGATATTGTCATCCTTGCTTTTATTTTTCATCAATATAAGTTTAATGATTCTTGAGTTTTGGTAACATGCACAACCAAATTATTATTATATAGAAGACTTAAATAAAGAATTATGATGTATAGGATTTTTTTCTTCTAAATTTTACTTTTATTAATTTATAGGTTGTTTATATGGAAGGTTATTTTCTTGCTCATAGCTCAGAGGTTAGTAATAAATATTGATTAAACTATATAATTTAGTTTTTTAATCATCTTATAAAAGTAACAGGATATATGTCTATCTATGTGTAGCGAAGGATCTCGCTAACAGCTAAACTGATATGATCCTCCTTAACAGTGTAGCTTCTCATAGATCCTGAGAAGGTTTATAACTATATGGGGGGGCCATAGACGTCCAAGGGGGGGAGGTGGGGTAATAGGGCGATTACCCCCCTATTTAAAATTTACCCCTACCCTGGGGGGTATTTATACCCCCCCCCTCAAACAATTTTGGGAAGGTAAATACCCCCCCAAAATAAAAAATCTAATAAAAAAAATTTTTGCGCGCTTCGCGCGCATTTTTCACACTAAATATTTAATAAAATTTAAATTACCCCCCAAAGAATTTACCCCGTGGTTAAATATGGGGGGGGGGAAACTAAATTTACCCCTGCCATTAGATTTCAGGGGGGGTAATTACCCCCCCCCCCCAAGTAAATTTTACCCCAGGGGTAAAAATTTTGGGGGGGTAATAAAAAATTTCAGCGCGCTTCACGCGCCATTTTACCCCCCCCCCCCCCCAAAAAAAAAAAAAGAATTACCCCCCCCCCCCTCCTTAACATTTTTTAACCCCCCCCCCCCTAAAAAAAAGCTTGGACGTCTATGGGGGGGGGGGCGTAGCCGCTATTACTTTTATAAAAATTATATAATTTTGTCTAGCAAAAGAACTTTTGAGTAAAATATAAATAGTTTGCATTAACTTTCTTTTTCTTAAATATCGGAGTTTTTGAATATGGCCCTCTTATTTAAAAACACCATGTATAATATGTATATTTGAAAATATATTTGTAAATCAAATTTAAAACAAATGTCATATTATTAGGTTGGAAATCAAATAGCTGATTTGTCAAGAACAGAAAATAAGGTATTAACAGATTATTTACATTTTATAGTTTCATTTTCTTTATTTAATTTCCTACTTTTTTACGTCTTTGAAAAGGCTTTCAGTATGCCTGAGAACCGGTTTAATCCAGCGGAAAATAATATATCATACTTTTTTTTTATTCATGGTCCTTAGAACCTCTTAAAACAGGGTTCCCATTTTATGCAATTTAGCAATTATAATTTTTCTTAAGGTTATATTGACTTATTCGCCTGAAGTAAATGAAATGATGAAAATAAGAAGCTTTGAATGTTGCGTATCTTTTTAGCTGATACTTACAGTTTGTAGCTAGCATTCAATAGGGAATGTATTTTTTTAAACTGTGTAATTTTGTTATTTTTAGAAGCTGTTGTTAAACTTGAACGGAGAATATGTTTGCAGAGATCATAAATTTGTACAAGATGTTTCAAGGAAAGATTCTTATAATCAAAATCAAAGGGGTAGTTTCATGAAATGCATTTGAACTTAAATTAGTGAACCGCATACTTTTTCTTGGTTAATTGGTTAAAATATCAATAGTTGAAAATTGTCTTTTTAAATTGCATATATCAATAAAAGACGATTTTTAAGTCTTGATATTTTCAAAACTACGTGTTAGAAAATTGAAATTCTTTCAAATATATGCCATATAAATATAGTTAAACCCATTTACTAGCAAAAAATATGCGGTTCACTAAATTAAGTTCAAATGCATTTCGTGAAACTATCCCTTTAAATTTAATTTTAGCATTTCTAAATCAACTCTACAATTGTTTGTGTCCTAGTAGTACCCAAAATAACCTGACCCAAAGTATTGAACAACCAAACTAAAAACTACCCCCCACACCACCCTAAAACTAAAGAGGAAGGGTGCAGGGCTCAACCAGGCAGTTTAAGGGAATATCTTTTTAACTAGTAGTTCAACTCACTTTTTTTAAATCTCCTTGTACTAAAGTGATGTCTCATTTGGTCGCATAGAAGAAGTTAAGGTCAATTAGAAGACTTATAACAAGAAACTATTGAAATGTAATTCTCTTTTTGTTTTTCTATTTACTCCTACTCTTACTCTTTACTGTAGATTTAAATTCACTTTCTGTTTTTAAATCTCTTTTTATACATCTTTATTTATTAGCTTATTTTATGTTTTATCATTTCAAACATCTTTTTTTTTATGTAATCGTGCTTCTTGCGTGTAAATCTAACAAGAGCTAGCAAGATATTAAACCGCCTAAAATGTAATTTTGATTTAAGAATCGTAAATGTTCAGATTGCTTCCAAATGTTGATTTTCTTTTTGGAAACAGGTATGTGATAGTTGTTAAGATATACTTTCGGGGATCAAAGTTTCCATTACCCTGTATCCCTAATTTTAAAAAAAATATAGGGGAGGGGGTAATTCTTTTCTTATGACTAAACCCTGTTGGGAGCCCTAACCCTGCGGGGCTACCCAGTATCCACTATAACCTAACCTATCCTGGATTAAAGTAATAATCATACAAATGAAAAACTTTCCCATCTCTTAAAAATAAGGAGTTTCAGAGCTCCACAAGTCACTTTGAGGGAAATTACCCAACTATAGATATCAAAATTAATCATTTGTTCAAAAACTGTGTTTTATTTTAGGGAAGAATATAAAGTTTACCTAGAGACAGCTAAAAAATCAACAATTTGCAACAATTTAATAATCCAGGTAGTTAAACAGTGTAATTTTCCTATTATATGAAGTAGTCTAGAGCTTTTTTGTCTGTAGCTTAAGATTTCGATAACTACTGAACCGATAGGGCCCTCCTTTATATTAAAGCTTATTAAATGTTAAGGGAATGCTTTTAACTATTTTTGGGGAAGGTATCTTCAGTTTCACCCTATAAAAGATGCCCCCCCCCCCAAACAAAAAAAAATATTTTTTATTTTATTTTTAAAACTCAAATTGAAAACGTTGGAGGTCAACTTGTTCTCCACAAACCCTAAGAATTAAATCTAGAGTCTTAAGGGGCGTAGCCACTAGTTTTATATAAATAAATAGGTTTTTTTGTCTGAAGATTAAGATTTCGCTAACCACTGAACTAATAGTTCTCTATTTAATGGAAGCTTCTTATAGGCCCCCTTGATGGTTTCAGGCTATTTCATTATTATATCCAAGTTGATTTTAGCCAATTTTCCTACTTTCCTTACTCCTTTAGCTTTTAGTGCAGCCGCTAGTATTATAAAAAGTATTTTTTACCTGCAAGGAAAAACAAAATACATAATTCTTCTGTGATATAGAAATGTAATTTTTTCAATATGACTCATTTCCGCTGGATTTAAACCGGTTCTGATACATTGCCATTGGGACCATAGGCAAAGCAAAAATAAATCTTTTAATTTTTAGATTTACTTTCCTAGGAAATCTGTATGTAATATGTGCAGAGATAAATATATAATTTCTTTTTATAAAATGTTTTGTTAAAGTCAAGATAACATAAACGTTATAATTCTATTTTCTTCGTTTTTCAGAGGTAGTAAATAGTATTAGTGTAGAAGTAAATGTACAGAAGTACTATCTAGCTTTTTCTAAAATTTATAGCTTCAATAAAACTTACTCAATGAAAACGTAAATTTCTCTAATAATAAAATGATTCACTCAATGGCGTGACAGGGGATTGTGAAACAATTAGAAGATGAAAAAAAAGAAAGGTATTCTTTCCCAATTTCATTATGAGGGGTGTTGACACCCCTCTACACCTACCTAATGCACGCCACTTGATTCACTGAAGTATGATTGAATAAAAGTGATTATTAAAATTATGTAAGTTGTTATAATGTTTTAGGAACTTGAAAAATCTTTAAATTCCGAAGAATATCAAGACTGCTCTAATTTAAAAAGGTAAATTTTATCATTAATTTTCAGTAGCACGTTTATTCTTATTTTCTGACTGGTGGTCATTTAAAGATTGTTTTTAAAAATCTTCTAATTAGTATATTTCTTGAATATTAAGCTAATACTCAAATGAATTACTGCCAATTATTTAATTATTCTTAAAACAAAGCTTTTCTATTATTAGAATTGGTCCGTCCGAAAGATCGCACATCTATAGCTATTATCGTCAATTTAGACATGTTAGAATTCTCCTATTGATTTCATAATTGGCACATGATGATTCCGTAGGACTAATTAAAACTTGTTTTTTTTTTAGTATAACTGCCTCAGAAACCAAGCATTTAGTAGTTTTCATCACTGATGGTAAGATTACAAGTTAAGCATAAACAAGGACGTCTACGTTCAATAGTAGCGAAGGTAGAGATAATTGAAATTGATTTTGATTGAAGCAAAATATGCAGCCATGCACCAGTGTCTGGTTCGTCATACCCCGTTTATCTCATATTCACGGAGCAAAGTTTAGTTGATTCCACGTAATTTTTTTTCTCGTATTCATTCGAATCCGGTAAATAAGAACCGGTTCTAATCCATACGAAAAAAAAAAATATGTCTAGCATCGTATTATGTCCAGCTTTCTACGAATATAAAAATGTACAATCATAAGAATATAACCAGTTTTTTTAGCCCCGAGGTGCCGAATATATCCGCGGAAAGCTGACAATAATACAATGCGAGAAATAACTATTATCGTTACTTAGGACAGTAATATGATGTCGGTCTGTCTGTCTGTGTAGCAAAAGGTTTCACTAACCGCTAGACTGATGCAGTTTTTCTTTACAGTAAAGTTTCTTTCAGTTCCAATGAGGGCTCCAAAAAAGACGAAATTTCTACTTTTTTAACTAAAATTAAAAATGGTCTACAACCTCCCCACCCCCCCCCCCCTCCCCTTTTTTTCTAGAGATTTCACTAGAGGTATCTAGAGGCTAGTAATAAGGGATAATAATAAAAATCATTGGAGACGGACACAATAATAAAAAATAAGTATTTAACAATCATAATAAAAACAAATCATAAAAAAGTATATTATGAAAGTATAAAAATAAAAACCAAGAACAAAATATTATATAGGAAAAAAGTAAATTGTTAACCTCCCCCTAAAAAGCTCAACTCATTATTGTTTTATTTTGTAGGAAGCCAAAACATTGAGGTGCATTTGATTCCTGTATCCATCACCAAGAAGGTGGAAGTCCATTCGTCCTTGAGGTAAGTCATATTTTGTAAACATAAAATTAGACCCATTTCCAACCAACAAATTTATTTCATTCTATTAATACTCAGGGATCCAAAGGGATAATACAATGGCTGATAAATTGATGTACATCCCCGATAATGATACACAAAGACAAAATTTACCCTTTCTTTAGATATAAATTTGTGGTTGAACGTTAGACTCAAC
Source organism: Acartia tonsa (assembly GCF_053477335.1). Classification (NCBI taxonomy): domain Eukaryota; kingdom Metazoa; phylum Arthropoda; class Copepoda; order Calanoida; family Acartiidae; genus Acartia; species Acartia tonsa. The sequence goes on along the minus strand of NC_137269.1, from coordinate 47,844,274 downwards.
TTATTGAATCAACCAATCAAAATTTAAAGTTGTTAAGCCAACGAATATGAAAATGTTATAATAGGGACTTTAGTGTAATAAACAGCCAATTGTCCCCTATCTCTCTCGGATCAATACTGGAAAACTATATTGGACCTCAATTTATTTTTAGACATTGAGCTTGTCATTTTCGAGATCTTGTGAACATATACTTTAAATGATTTTTTTCTTCATTTTTTAGATTTAAAGTCCCAGTACCAAAGATACAATCTTCAAAAATTAAGGTAAACGATTTAGTTGGTACCCAAAATTTTATAAACACGTTTTCTATTTCGTTGGCTTAAAAACTTTGGGACTTATATTAAATATTGTCCAAATCTTTTCACTAATTTAACTTTAACTAATTTCTCTTTAATTTAAAGAAGCGGTAATTATATTTACCATAATTGGGGTGAATGCGTGTCTTTTCCCTAAAGATCTCTTAAACCAATTACTCAAATAAAAACATTACAAATTATCCCAGTAAACCAGTAATAGGCTTGAAATGAATATATTTTGTCAGATTATACCAACAACTAAATTAAAAAATAACGAAACCTATTATTTCATCATTTTAGATTTATTTCGCTAGTTGACAATGGCAATATCTTATAGTCACAATTGAGCTAGATTTATTATCAATGATGTAAATTTAAAATTTTACAATTGATTTTAGGACTGTCCAAAATAATTATATTTTAGGACACAATAGGAGCTGGAGATAGTTTTGTAGCTGGATGTATTAAGGCTCTACTTGAGAATAATAATTATATTTTAGGACACAATAGGATCTGGAGATAGTTTTGTAGCTGGATGTATTGAGGCTCTACTTGAGAATAATAATTATATTTTAGGACACAATAGGATCTGGAGATAGTTTTGTAGCTGGATGTATTAAGGCTCTACTTGAGAATAATAATTATATTTTAGGACACAATAGGAGCTGGAGATAGTTTTGTAGCTGGATGTATTGAGGCTCTACTTGAGAATAATAATTATATTTTAGGACACAATAGGAGCTGGAGATAGTTTTGTAGCTGGATGTATTAAGGCTCTACTTGAGAATAATAATTATATTTTAGGACACAATAGGATCTGGAGATAGTTTTGTAGCTGGATGTATTGAGGCTCTACTTGAGAATAATAATTATATTTTAGGACACAATAGGATCTGGAGATAGTTTTGTAGCTGGATGTATTGAGGCTCTACTTGAGATTAATAATTATATTTTAGGACACAATAGGAGCTGGAGATAGTTTTGTAGCTGGATGTATTGAGGCTCTACTTGAGAATAATAATTATATTTTAGGAGTAGGACACAATAGGAGCTGGAGATAGTTTTGTAGCTGGATGTATTGAGGCTCTACTTGAGATTAATAATTATATTTTAGGACACAATAGGAGCTGGAGATAGTTTTGTAGCTGGATGTATTGAGGCTCTACTTGAGAATAATAATTATATTTTAGGACACAATAGGATCTGGAGATAGTTTTGTAGCTGGATGTATTGAGGCTCTACTTGAGAATAATAATTATATTTTAGGACACAATAGGAGCTGGAGATAGTTTTGTAGCTGGATGTATTGAGGCTCTACTTGAGAATAATAATTATATTTTAGGACACAATAGGATCTGGAGATAGTTTTGTAGCTGGATGTATTAAGGCTCTACTTGAGAATAATAATTATATTTTAGGACACAATAGGAGCTGGAGATAGTTTTGTAGCTGGATGTATTGAGGCTCTACTTGAGAATAATAATTATATTTTAGGACACAATAGGAGCTGGAGATAGTTTTGTAGCTGGATGTATTAAGGCTCTACTTGAGAATAATAATTATATTTTAGGACACAATAGGATCTGGAGATAGTTTTGTAGCTGGATGTATTGAGGCTCTACTTGAGAATAATAATTATATTTTAGGACACAATAGGATCTGGAGATAGTTTTGTAGCTGGATGTATTGAGGCTCTACTTGAGAATAATAATTATATTTTAGGACACAATAGGATCTGGAGATAGTTTTGTAGCTGGATGTATTAAGGCTCTACTTGAGAATAATAATTATATTTTAGGACACAATAGGAGCTGGAGATAGTTTTGTAGCTGGATGTATTGAGGCTCTACTTGAGAATAATAATTATATTTTAGGACACAATAGGATCTGGAGATAGTTTTGTAGCTGGATGTATTAAGGCTCTACTTGAGAATAATAATTATATTTTAGGACACAATAGGAGCTGGAGATAGTTTTGTAGCTGGATGTATTGAGGCTCTACTTGAGAATAATAATTATATTTTAGGACACAATAGGAGCTGGAGATAGTTTTGTAGCTGGATGTATTAAGGCTCTACTTGAGAATAATAATTATATTTTAGGACACAATAGGATCTGGAGATAGTTTTGTAGCTGGATGTATTGAGGCTCTACTTGAGAATAATAATTATATTTTAGGACACAATAGGATCTGGAGATAGTTTTGTAGCTGGATGTATTGAGGCTCTACTTGAGAATAATAATTATATTTTAGGACACAATAGGATCTGGAGATAGTTTTGTAGCTGGATGTATTAAGGCTCTACTTGAGAATAATAATTATATTTTAGGACACAATAGGAGCTGGAGATAGTTTTGTAGCTGGATGTATTGAGGCTCTACTTGAGAATAATAATTATATTTTAGGACACAATAGGAGCTGGAGATAGTTTTGTAGCTGGATGTATTAAGGCTCTACTTGAGAATAATAATTATATTTTAGGACACAATAGGATCTGGAGATAGTTTTGTAGCTGGATGTATTGAGGCTCTACTTGAGAATAATAATTATATTTTAGGACACAATAGGATCTGGAGATAGTTTTGTAGCTGGATGTATTGAGGCTCTACTTGAGATTAATAATTATATTTTAGGACACAATAGGAGCTGGAGATAGTTTTGTAGCTGGATGTATTGAGGCTCTACTTGAGAATAATAATTATATTTTAGGAGTAGGACACAATAGGAGCTGGAGATAGTTTTGTAGCTGGATGTATTGAGGCTCTACTTGAGATTAATAATTATATTTTAGGACACAATAGGAGCTGGAGATAGTTTTGTAGCTGGATGTATTGAGGCTCTACTTGAGAATAATAATTATATTTTAGGACACAATAGGATCTGGAGATAGTTTTGTAGCTGGATGTATTGAGGCTCTACTTGAGAATAATAATTATATTTTAGGACACAATAGGAGCTGGAGATAGTTTTGTAGCTGGATGTATTGAGGCTCTACTTGAGAATAATAATTATATTTTAGGACACAATAGGATCTGGAGATAGTTTTGTAGCTGGATGTATTAAGGCTCTACTTGAGAATAATAATTATATTTTAGGACACAATAGGAGCTGGAGATAGTTTTGTAGCTGGATGTATTGAGGCTCTACTTGAGAATAATAATTATATTTTAGGACACAATAGGAGCTGGAGATAGTTTTGTAGCTGGATGTATTAAGGCTCTACTTGAGAATAATAATTATATTTTAGGACACAATAGGATCTGGAGATAGTTTTGTAGCTGGATGTATTGAGGCTCTACTTGAGAATAATAATTATATTTTAGGACACAATAGGATCTGGAGATAGTTTTGTAGCTGGATGTATTGAGGCTCTACTTGAGATTAATAATTATATTTTAGGACACAATAGGAGCTGGAGATAGTTTTGTAGCTGGATGTATTGAGGCTCTACTTGAGAATAATAATTATATTTTAGGAGTAGGACACAATAGGAGCTGGAGATAGTTTTGTAGCTGGATGTATTGAGGCTCTACTTGAGATTAATAATTATATTTTAGGACACAATAGGAGCTGGAGATAGTTTTGTAGCTGGATGTATTGAGGCTCTACTTGAGAATAATAATTATATTTTAGGACACAATAGGATCTGGAGATAGTTTTGTAGCTGGATGTATTGAGGCTCTACTTGAGAATAATAATTATATTTTAGGACACAATAGGAGCTGGAGATAGTTTTGTAGCTGGATGTATTAAGGCTCTACTTGAGAATAATAATTATATTTTAGGACACAATAGGAGCTGGAGATAGTTTTGTAGCTGGATGTATTAAGGCTCTACTTGAGAATAATAATTATATTTTAGGACACAATAGGAGCTGGAGATAGTTTTGTAGCTGGATGTATTAAGGCTCTACTTGAGAATAATAATTATATTTTAGGACACAATAGGAGCTGGAGATAGTTTTGTAGCTGGATGTATTAAGGCTCTACTTGAGAATAATAATTATATTTTAGGACACAATAGGAGCTGGAGATAGTTTTGTAGCTGGATGTATTGAGGCTCTACTTGAGAATAATAATTATATTTTAGGAGTAGGACACAATAGGATCTGGAGATAGTTTTGTAGCTGGATGTATTGAGGCTCTACTTGAGAATAATAATTATATTTTAGGACACAATAGGAGCTGGAGATAGTTTTGTAGCTGGATGTATTGAGGCTCTACTTGAGAATAATAATTATATTTTAGGACACAATAGGAGCTGGAGATAGTTTTGTAGCTGGATGTATTGAGGCTCTACTTGAGAATAATAATTATATTTTAGGACACAATAGGATCTGGAGATAGTTTTGTAGCTGGATGTATTAAGGCTCTACTTAAGAATAATAATTATATTTTAGGACACAATAGGAGCTGGAGATAGTTTTGTAGCTGGATGTATTAAGGCTCTACTTAAGAATAATAATTATATTTTAGGACACAATAGGAGCTGGAGATAGTTTTGTAGCTGGATGTATTGAGGCTCTACTTGAGAATATAATTATATTTTAGGACACAATAGGAGCTGGAGATAGTTTTGTAGCTGGATGTATTGAGGCTCTACTTGAGAATAATAAATATATTTTAGGACACAATAGGAGCTGGAGATAGTTTTGTAGCTGGGTGTATTGAGGCTCTACTTGAGAATAATAATTATATTTTAGGACACAATAGGAGCTGGAGATAGTTTTGTAGCTGGATGTATTGAGGCTCTACTTGAGAAAAATGCTTCCCTTATGGACATGGTTCAACTTGGAGTAAGTTTTTTTAAAATAAAGTAAAGCATCTCTTAAGTCACTTTGTAGTAAATGATTCAGAAGAAGAGATAACATTTGCCCTACGTTTATTATTAACCCTAGAAGAACATAGTTTCTTTCTTTCTCTTTTTGAACTTTTTAAGTTTTCTCCCTCATAGCATCATGCAACAAAGGATGTAGAATATACGTGGATATTATGACAGGGGAAAAATTGACATCAATTTAGGTTGCTAACATGGAACTCATTTATTGTTCAGTTCGTTCATCCAGTATGAGGGGAGGGGGAATGGTGAATGGGGTGGATTGGGGGTATCGTTATTTTAGCCCGCTGCGAGTTTCACTTTGTTTGAGAACATGAAAATCTGGTGTAAGATGCAAATAATACAGATCCATCCCTTGATTCATATCCCTTCTCTTTAATTTCTCATGACTGATTTTTGAAATACTGATTCCTAGAACAACATAGTACAACGTTATAAGCGAATATTCTCTATAAGAAAGTCCTAAAAATTTAAGTATATCCGTAAAAGTATCCTGTATTTAGCAGTTTTGCAACAAATTTACTTACAATTTTGTTTAAACTTACATATTTATGCTTATTAAGGAATCGGTTGTGACACTCTATAAGTGTTAATGTTCATTTGTCCTATCATTTCAGAGCTTTGCTTTAATGGATGTTGTCATTCTTGTTATTTTAGATATATGCAGCACAGACCATGATTCAACAAGTTGGAACCATCCTTCCAAATCATCCACCAAAATTTATTCAAGTTTCTATGAATGAAAAACCAGTTAAAGACATTCAAAATGGCGTATTATCTCCGATTCACAATAAAAATGGCGGCTTTTCGCCCAACAAAACTTGCCCAAATGAAGAACAAAATAAGACTATGAAAAAATCTGTAAAATCTACCTCAATGCCGCACCAAACCATGAAAAATGGCGCGCAATTGTCACCATCCAAGAAGGTAAAGCTGCCCCCAAAGGGCAACTGTTTTGAGGGCTGTGTTAATGGATATAAACCTTTTATAATCACCCCATGTGAAATGTGTATTATGTCTTCTTTATAAACAATTATATTATCATAAAAAAAAAACTTTAAAAGCAATTATAATAAAAATAATGAAAAAAAGACAAATTAGAGAATATTTTATGTGATTGCAACTACTCGAAAATTTTTGACGTTATTAACAAAGTGTATAGACCGACATAAGAACATACAGACATACACATTAAAAGATTAGCTTTGCTACAAATTAATTTAAAATTCTTAAAATTCCAGAACACCTTAAGAACAAATTTTAGTTAAATATTATAGGTATCATTGAAAGAAAACAAAGTAGGGGGTTTCGTCGCATTTTTACAGTGGCTTTTCTCCTTTTTCTAGCCCCTGCGGGGGTTTCTAATCCTGCGGGGCAATCATTAACATTTACCTAACCTATATAACCTATCATGTACTGTGAAAATACGACGAAACCCGCTACTTTGTTTCCATTCCATGATACATATAAAATATATACCAAAACTATTAAAATAAGACATATATGTATATTATATTGTATATTTATAGAGCTTTATTTATAGAAACTTAGTAATATATTATATATAAATATTTTATTGTTAGACATGAAAAAATAAATTAATATCAAAGTAATTGTAACTGATCTCTTTTTACCACTCCATGTGTATTCTATAGAGCTTTGTTTTACGCAATATTTCTTTAGGATCATGGAAAGAAAACGAAGTAGCGGGTAGCCGTAGCTTTTCACTTCTAGTCCCAGCGGCGTGCTTTAACCCTGCGGTGCAATCATGAATATAAAGGATATGGTGTTGTTTTCCGATTTGAGAGTAGACTTATTGTCATGCATATGTGGTATTCGGCAACCGTGAGCCATGCCTATGGCACCCCTGAACTGGGGTTCGGTGGAGGGTCAATGGCCCTCCCCCGAGTCCTGGGGAAGGGGTCTGACGACCCCCTCCCTATGCTTAAAATTAATGATTGAATCTGTCATGTTTATTATGGTTAACTGTATTCTTAATTCTCCCCCACCCTTTCCAGGGATGGGGGATCATTATTGCCCAAACTGACTATTGTATATGTGTTATAATGCTTTTATGTTATGATTATTTATTCCTATCCATGTATTTATTGTTTGTTGTATATAGCTTTAGTATCCTTTAAACCTTCAATAAAGTGACAACTGAAATAGATGTTGATTATTATCTAGTGAATGCTAGAGAAGCGTAGCTTCTCTATAGTAAGGTGTCCACGTCTGTCACACCGCCGTAATCTAATTGAACTCCGGTGTCTGCCATTTATCCTCGGCGGATACCACAACTTTTGGTGACAGCTGTGTGAGATTACGGCGAACCACAAGTGTAGAGCAGACGCGCATCTGAGGCTAAGGTACTCCCAGCAGTGAAACTGGCAAAACTGACGCAAGCAACCTGAATTACCCACCCTGGACAGCAAAGTTTAACTCTGCATCCGGCAGTTGTGGAAGCGAGACAGCGAAATTTGACGAAGAACCGCGAGCAGCGCCGATATCTAACGGAGAATTGAGCGCTCAAAGGGCTGAAACAGGCCTGCGGACCGGCTGAAACAAGCCAAATAAGTGTAAACGGCTGAAAATAGGCCAACTTTACTGCAAGAAATAGCAGGATCCGAACCAGTGGCGCTAGCAGGACGGGACATTCCCTGCCGCCATCAGCCGGATTTGGATCAGCGGCGCTAGCAGGACGGGACATTCCCTGCCGCCGATAGGCTGAAACACGCCACATAGCTGCAAGCTGCGAGCCAACATACGAGTGTAGTGCACCAGAACAGAGAAAAACTACGTCAACTCCAAGTATCCTGAGAGGCTACAACGCAGCCACCCATCTAGAAAAACAGATATTATGTCACATTGCAGGGATTACCACCCTGGTGTGATGGCTAAACAATAGATTTATGAGCAAAGCTTGGCAAACAAATTGTTGTGTTGTGATAAATCTAAAAATAGAACAGGCTTGGATTTATTGTGTATTGTGATAACAGCTAAAAATAGAACAGGGTTAGTAAACAAATCTGTTATGCAATTGTGATAAGGACAAAAATAGAAGCTAGATGTAATATAATAAAGACCCTGATATACAATCAAATCACCTCAAGCCTACAGCACAACAACAACACACCCCTTATTCCAGGGGAAAGGGAGGAGCCCCTCTCCATTGAAGGCAAATACAATCAGGGTGATATAATAGATAAGCCTAGGATTAAGAAGAAAAGGCACTATTACACCAGCACACAGTTACCCCCCTCCCTCACAGGGGGAACGGACGGAGTTACCCCCGTCCCCTCACGCGCTTCCCCCTTCCTACCCACACTAGACTAAGTCCGTCTGTAGTGTGGGGCTAGCGACCGGGAACACAGAGCGCCATTCACGGGTAGCGCAACAGAGTGCGGAAAATATCATAAATTCAACGGACAAAGCGGACCAATGAGAGAGCGAGTTGAGGGATAAGTGCGCGGTTTCCCCGTGTGCGCGGATTTGACGGTGCGTACGCGCGTTGCAAGGACAGGAGATTTCACGCACACACACACACACACACACACACCGGAGCGGAGCTACTCCATAGCATTTAACAGGGGTATTTTTAGCAAATAAAGAATTACAAGCTTCTCTCCTTCTAGCTCTAGTGTGATAAAGGAAAACCCAATCAGTTCCTGACAGCAGTTCAGACCCTCAACATCTATCTACCCCTACCAGCCTACCCTACAACCTCAGCACCTAACTAGTGATAAGTACAGCTAAGTTATACCTTTGCAACTAAACTACCAACCTAGTGATACAAACAGTGTTGGCTGTTAGGCTAGAAAGCCTCAAGTGACAAACCATTCATTTTAGTACGGTATAACTTTGTGCCCCGCCGTTGAACCGTTGACCCGATGGACCAGCCGCAAGCCCCAGGAGGTGATCAAGCCCCAGGATGGCTCCAGGATGACCCTCAGCCGGCCCCAGCCGAGTACCGCAAACTGATGCTGAGCAATCTGCCGGAGTATAGAGGGCCGCCCAAGCAATCCTGGTCGTCACATATCCGCAGACTCGAGATGTCATGGGCGGCTTACCGCGTGCCACCTCATGATTCCCTCAACCGCCGCAACGCCCTCCTACTGTCACTGGTAGGGCAAGCGGCGGAAATGGCGTCCCATCTGTTTGGCGAGGCAGGCCAAGCCTTGACCTACGAGCAGGTCAAGGCCAAGTGTGAAATGCTATTTCGTCCTGCTTTTGAATCCCAAACGCTTAAACAAGCGTTTAGGGATTACAAGCAACACTCGACAGAACCGATACAGGCATACATATCCACTAAATGTGCCCTGTATCGGGACGCCTACAGCCATGAGGATCTTGAGTTGTTGGTGGACGAATTAAATCGTGGAATTCGTAATGCCAATGTAAAACGCATCATGATGGGACATGAAATTACGAGTGTACCTGAGTACACTCGTAAGGCCATGTTTACCGTCACCATGATCACAAAGCAACTGAAAGAAGGTGTGTGCCTAGTGGACTCTACCGACGGGCTGACTGGATCCGCCAGCATCCAGTTGCCCCAGTATGATGATTCGGAGCCTTAGAAGTTAGCCTAGAGGAGAGACGCACCCAGCCACGCCGTGACCGTTCTGCCAAGTGCGAGCGTTGCCACTATGACGGTCACACGGCGGCCGATTGTAGAGCTGACTGGGCCCAGGTAGCCAGCCGCAGGCGCACCGCCGATAAGGGCGCCCCTCCAGGGAAGCCCAGCAGAGTGGCCCACATGGAAGGGAGCGCGCCCCCAGCACCACCGCAGCAAGCAGCCGTCCCCAAAGCTGCGGACCGAGCCGATGGGATGCCGCAGTTTGGGACTGTCCCAGCTAGGATCAACGTACTGGGCGGCGCGGCTGAACCCAACCGGGTTGGCCTAGGCTTCAGCCTCAACCACCTGGGGCCAGAGCTGATACAACCCAACAACATCGCCGAGCCAGAGATTCTGAGGCCCCAGCCTTTTAGCCTCAACATGATGGAACCTGCCCGACTGAGCCTACCCAGCAAGAGTGGAGGGGCGCTACCCAGCGTCCCTGAGACGGTGTACGGGGAGGCCCTGGCGGCCGCTGAACGAGAGAGGCAGGAGGCGCTAGCCAGCGCCTCAGCATCGATGTATGGGACGCCACCCGGCGTCGCCACCTGGGATGACGGGGGGGTGCTATCCAGCGCCTCCCACCTGGTGCCTGGGGCGACAACCGTCGCCGCCACCGAGATACCTGGATCCTGGAACGAGCCAGCCTCCAACCTGATGTCTGGGGCGACAACCGTCGCCGCCACCGAGAGACCTGAGTCCTGGAACGAGCCAGCAGTCCCAGAGGAAGGGGTGACACCCGTCACCCCCAGTCAGCCAGCGCCACCAGCCTGCAGGGAGAGCCCAGCTACATGCCATCCAGAGCCCCCTGCCAGCCGCAGGAACCCAGCTGCCCAACACCAGGATAAGTTGAATTTGTTAAATGTGTTGTATCCAAGCTATTGTAAAACCCCAGCCTTGCCTGTGCCCCCTGCACCAGAGGCTGGGGAGATTGAAATTTGGGAAAATAAGGACTTGCCTGTGCCACATGCACCTGAGTTCCTAGGGCAGGGGAGGGAAGTGAGTAAGGGCGAGACTGTGCCACATGCACTTCAGCCCCATGCCACTGGGCATGCCTTGGACAAGGGAAGGGAGCACTTGGGGCTAGGGGAGCCGACACCCAGGCAAGTGCCAGTCGCTTGCCAGTCTGTCATTGGGGAGGGTATCGGGGTGCCCCGGCCGCACAAAGATAACGCTCAATGGAAACTTGTATCTAGCCAGGAGCAGCCCAGCCGTGTCCAGCCACAAGAAGCAGCCGTGACCAGAGCTGAAGATCCCCAGCCGCGTGTGCGAGGTAGATGGTTGCCTGGAAGCCTCTCCCATTGGTGGATGGTCCTGTGGGGCCTCCTGCTGGCAGCCGTGTGGTATACAACCAGCTACGTCCTGGTGGGATGGGACTGTGCCAACCCCACCCACGTCACATCCTACAATAAAGAAAAGATGTGTAACACGGAGCCCCTACACCAGGAGGTGCCCCTGGGCCATGAAGTGCACGTCCTGCAGCAAGTCAAGGTGAGGGAAACAACCGGGTACAGTTGCCAGCTCACCGTGTCCCAGTGGACATTCAGGTGTGGGGTATGGGGTCACCTCAAGGTGACCTCGGTCCCCACCCTCATGAGGCCAACCAAGATAGACCCAGAAGCGTGCCGAGACCTGGCCAGGAACCGAGTCTACACGCTGCCAGGCAAGACCCAGCCACTGACGTTCCAGCTGAACCATCCCCTGTTCTTCACCATCGACATGGTGGGCGCCCTCGTCAACAGCCCCGAGGGGGTGGGTTGTGAAGGGGAGGACGTCCACTTCGAGGGCCAGCTGTACCGCAATGAATTAGTGCTCCAGGAGCGACGGCTGCTGGTCAAGGAAGAGACCTACGTGGTAGAGGATGGACGGGTGGAGTCCCAATCTGACCACCTGACCCTGGAGTGTCCCCATTCTGAGCTGTCCTGCATCACTGGGGAAGCAACCTACGTGTGGGACCACCTGGGGAGAGATTGCCCCTTGAGGCTGATCCGCAGCCTCCAGCCCAGCCTAGTGATGGATGCATACCTGGTTGACCATCAGGCCCAGTTTTTCATCAACATGACCAACCCCACCTCGATTGTGAACTGCGACTTCGAGGCCCATGCCACCAACCATCCAGCGTTGTTCGTGGCAGCTGACCCAGCCGCGGCTGCGCTGCCCAGAGTGTCGGCCAGGGATGTTGACGTCCCCCTACAAGCCCAAATACATGCAGGTTATATTGGGTTTACCCTGGAAACGCGCATGAAAAGCACAGCAGCAGAAGAAGTAGCGGCCAACTGCTGGAAGCTCCAGCAACTAGACCCGGCCCATCCGGTGCGTGTCCAGGGGAGCACGTTCTCGGTCCTGAGGGGAGACATCCTGCTGCAGCTGACCTGCCAACGCCATAAATACGTTGTCCGCGAACACAAGGAGTGTTGGGACAAAGTGCCAGTAGAACCCACAGGATTTGTAGACGCTGTGACACGAGTATATAGTGAACACGCCACCAAGATTCCCTGCTCCTCCACATACCCCCTGACTGTGCACGCGGAGGAAGGCTGGATAGAGTTAACCCCCGCTCCTAAGAAGAGGCCACCCCCGCTGGATACGCCTAAGCAATTGTTGACAGAGCCCTTAGATGACTTCAGTTCAGGGGGCTTGTATTCGCAGGCTGAGTTGAACGACTGGCAACAACTGCTGGCGTTCCCAGCATACAAGAGCGCCATGCTGACCAGCCTATCCTATGGCTCCTGCGTTCAGCAAGGCAGCTGTTCGGCCACAGGAGACCATGGGATAGTGTCCTACAACATTGACCGACTGGCGGAGGAAGGAGAGGCCGCCCTGGATGTCTGGGCTGGATTTAGACAAGCTATCCACGAGTGGGGAGATGGCGCAGCCATACTGTGCTTGCTGTTGTTGATCCTCAAACTGCTGGGGGACCTAACCATCATTTCTCTGGCAGCAGCACAAGGAGGCGTCCGAGCAGCCCTGAATGCGATGTCACAAGTGTTCCTGTACCATCCAACTTTGTATAGGAAAGCTCTGGCTAGAGCCAGGCTCACCCATGCCAAGTCCCGGGACTTTTCAGTAGACTGGGATGCCATTCCCATCGGCAGGGAAGCAGCCGAGGAGATGGTGTCTATGCAATCAGCTGATAGCGGGCATGACCGCCCAGGTAGGCCAGGACCGCCCTCTGGCAGACCCCGCGGCCCCTCAGGAGGACAGGCCGCTGCCCAGACGATCAACCTGGCAGCCAGCGCCCCAGCCGCTGCCAACAACAACCAGCAGGCCCCACTGCTGACCGTTCCAGCAACAACGGTGCCACCTGCCAACCTGACACCTGCCGGCGCCGAACAACGTGTCCAACCAAAGCCAGCCTCTGCCTTCTATCCCACGTTGGGAGCCCATCAACCCTGAGAAAACACTCACCACTAGGATTCCATTGAATCATTATCGTTTGTATATATCTTAGCCCTAAGGAGCGGACCGAAGGCCTCAACCACTGTCGGAAGTCTGGTAGGGAAACCCTCTCCCAGCCTTCCGAGGGGAGAGTTGTGGTATTCGGCAACCGTGAGCCATGCCTATGGCACCCCTGAACTGGGGTTTGGTGGAGGGTCAATGGCCCTCCCCCGAGTCCTGGGGAAGGGGTCTGACGACCCCCTCCCTATGCTTAAAATTAATGATTGAATCTGTCATGTTTATTATGGTTAACTGTATTCTTAATTCTCCCCCACCCTTTCCAGGGATGGGGGATCATTATTGCCCAAACTGACTATTGTATATGTGTTATAATGCTTTTATGTTATGATTATTTATTCCTATCCATGTATTTATTGTTTGTTGTATATAGCTTTAGTATCCTTTAAACCTTCAATAAAGTGACAACTGAAATAGATGTTGATTATTATCTAGTGAATGCTAGAGAAGCGTAGCTTCTCTATAGTAAGGTGTCCACGTCTGTCACACCGCCGTAATCTAATTGAACTCCGGTGTCTGCCATTTATCCTCGGCGGATACCACACATACATCACATTTACTTAGTTTATCACAAAACTTATTTCTCTTAACTTTATTACGGTTTACTGCTCCAGATATGATTCTGGTGCTGCGCTACATTTGGACAAAATTGCCCTTGTTAAAAACCAGGAGTCTTAAGGTAAAGACAATAGAGGATAAATTATATACATTCTCAATGATGGCAAACAAAATTTCCCCTTCCGTAGATTTAAGTTTGGACGCTAGAAGTTTGGAACCAACCAATCAAAATTCAATAAGAGTACACAAAAATGGTGTGCTATGCCAACAACAAAATCTGACATGGATCTCTAACCTTTAGTACCAGTGTAATTTGCAGACCAATGTCCCCTCCCTCCATACAAAAAAAAAATATTTTATAAAAAGGCTGCGCTACTAAATATCCTAATTTACAACTACTTGCTCTAAGCAGTAAGATTATGCTTTTTATAAATAGGGTCAGTCCGTATGTCCGCCCCCACGTCCGTCCGTACGGAACGGATAGCTTTTTTCGTTAATTTAGGCATGTTAGAATTGTCCCATCGATTTCAGACTTTGTATGGTGATTTATGTAGTAATTGGAAACGATTTAGAAATCGTATAAACTCTATAATCATTACCTGTTAGTCCGTCGTTCATTTTAAATATGTTGATTTTATTACTTATTCAACAACAAATTTTTATGTGATCTAATTATCCGATTGATCTGATTTTTGGTATACTGATTCCTGGGAAAACAAAGTACAATATCATAAGCGAAGCAACTCTATAATCAAAATGTAAGTATGTCCATAAACATATCCTGTATCAAGTTTTTCAACAAATTGATTTACAATTTTGCTTCGACTCTTATACATTTATATTTTGATTATTCAGTTCTGACACTATACAACGGTTAAAGTCCGTTTGTCCTACCGTTTCAGTGCTTCACTTTTATGCTTCACTTTTATCATCCTTGTTTCATATATAATTTATGAATCAAAGTTTATCAATGATAAAAAAATGCACTGTATACTTTAAGGTTGGGAGGTTGAATAAATTCTTCACATTAATATTTCATTATTCCTCTTTTAAAGAATGACAAAAAACAGAAGAAAACTTCTCCTCATTTAGATAAAAAGTATCGGTGGAGATGTATGAACACTATTACTTACTACATACCAATCATAAATATACCTAGACCCTTATACTTTTTAAGTCCACGAATGGCAGAACGTGTTTGTCGGTTTGTCCTAAGTCGAAGCAGCTTATGGTGCCTAATAAAAACTGGTGTCATACAATATAAATGACCAATGATTTGCCAGTATACATTATAATTGACCAATTTCAAAGTTCATACTAGCCTATAATTGGTCATTTGAATTTTTTGACGTCATTTTTATTAGCCCTGTAAGCTACTTCTCCTATGTCGCAATCCTGTTTTATTTTAAAGTGAATAATAATATAGTGATCCTCACAACTTAAGGATACAACCAACTTTCTTCTCGTTTTAAATGGCAAAAAAGAGTTCCCATGAACTAGCATATTAATTTTTAGTAAAATGCAAACTTTTTTCTTTATAAGGAAGCTGCTGTTCAATTTGTCCGTATGTTGTTATTGTTACTTTCCTAATTTCAGATTTTATTCTTTTTACTAATATTTTGTAAATTAGTTTTTAATATTGCATTATAAATTGAACTAAATATAACTTATTACTGATCTACCTTTGAGTATATTTCAATAAAAGTAAAATAAAAACATGTATAGTTAATATGTCCTTAATCTAGCTAATTTTACCCCAACTAAAATCTGGCAAATGATGAAAACACTATTTAAAGTTTATCACTTTTGGTTATGTGTGATTAGGATTTAGTTAGAATTGCATAGAAACAAAAGTGTGGATTTGAAGCAACAAATTTCATACAATTTCAAATTGTGCACATGTCCCTATTTCTGTTGTTTTTTTAAGCGAAACTTTTCTATAATTAGGGTCGGTCCGTACGTCCATTAGTACGTCCGTCCGTGACGGATAGCTTTTTTCGTTAATTTAGGCATGTTAGAATTGTCCTATCGATTTCAAACTTTGCATGGTGATTCCTCTAGTAGTTTAGAAAACGTAGCCACAGTGCCTTCGAAGGTGCTTTGACTTTAGTGTCAGAACCTAAATTGGGACATAGTGCATTTCATTACCCTAGGTTAGGTAACTTCATTTCACTTTTGAATAAAATCTAAAATGCAGCGGTTTTTGAGAAAATTAGATTTAAAAATTTCAAGTTCAATTTTCACCCACTAGGAGTTACTGCATAATCATGACAAGAAAAGCAAAGATTATTTATTTAAAATTTTGAACAACTTTGCTTTTATAAAGTCAGTCATAAAACCTCTCTATATATGATTTATTTAAGGCTGAATTTCCGTGACCTTAGCAAAGCAATTGATAAAAATGGCCATTAATTAACTCACTTCAGGAGTGGTTTTATGAAGAACTTTATCAAAGCAAAGTTGTTCAAAATTTTAAATAAATAATCTTTGCTTTTCTTGTCATGATTATGCGGTAACTCCTAGTGGGTGAAAATTGAACTTGAAATTTTCAAATTTAATTTTCTGAAAAACCGCTGCATTTTAGATTTTATTCAAAAGTGAAATGAAGTTACCTAACCTAGGGTAATGAAATGCACTATGTCCCAATTTAGGTTCTGACACAAAAGTCAAAGCACCTTCATTTGCACTGTGGTAGCAACTCTATAATCATTACCAGAATGTCCATACGTCCATTTTAAACATTATGATATTTTACTTTTTTAACAACAAATTTTTATCTAATTATCCGATTGATCTGATTTTTGGTATATTGATTCCTGGGACAACAAAGTATAATGTTATAAGCAAAGCAACTCTATAATCAAGTCCTAAAAATGTAATCAGTTTTTCAACAAATTTACTTACAATTTTGCTTTGATTCTTATTATTATTATTATTTATATTCTGATTATTCAGTTCTGACACTATACAAGAGTTATTGTCCGTTTGTCCTACCTTTTTAGTGCTTTGCTTTTATTACAACATGTATAAAACAAAAGCTCTAAAATTAGACAGCAGGACAAACAAACATTAACACTAATAGAGTGTCAAAACTTAATTACAAGTCCTACGTAAATAAAGAATACTGTTTCATGCATAGAATAGACTTTATCTTCTTTGGTTTAAGGTCATACTTAAGAATTTTAGCACTTGATTGGAGATGATTCACTTAAAATATTATAATTTGTTCAAAAATTAGATGGAAAGAATAATCTTTCATGATTTATTTTTGAAATAATACTAGTATACAAATATATTTGAATGCATACCGACAAAATCATGCAAACTGTAGAGGCGTATAGATAATTAAGGTACCCCTCTACATACCTTGTTAATTGTAGATCACTTCCCCCGTGATTTTGCAAAAAATTAAAAGAAGAGGTATTTAGGCCAGTTTAGGCAAGTTAGGTTTGAGCACCGCAGATGTAAGCCCCCATGCAGTGGATAGTCATAAAAAAAACTTAACCCCTAATTATTTTCAATCTATTTAAAAAATAATTGAGGGGGGTTTAAGCTCATCAGGCACTTTGAAGGAAAGGTACGACTGAGTTTTCTTTTAATCATAAAACAGAGATATCTAAAATAAAATATTAGTTTCATTATTGGAACACTATTCAAAACTGTTGTAATAATGTAACTATCGAAAAAGGGAAAGGGGGGAGATCGAAAGACATAAATTAATAATAGATGTAAAATATGTCTAGATAGACATTTCATGGAGTGTAGGTAGAAGGATCGTTTAAATTTTTACCATATCTTGTATTTCCGGATTTCTTATAAAGACATACATAAAATGACATACAAGCTTATTTACTAAGTATATTTGCGATTAATTTTATTTAATAGATTTTTCCAATTTTTAACATTTACAAAAGGGCCTGCTTTATTGCTTCAAGATCCATGTCAGATCTATATAGGAAATAAATGTCTATAAACGAGCTCAAGTTTTCCAAGGAATAAATGTTTAAAACTCATAGTGCTCCAATAATCCATAATAAACTATCATTGCCCAGAACAATAAAACCCAATATTTTACTTTATTAAGAATAAATTATTTTTTTTTTATTTCATCTTGCTATTTACATAATATTGAAGTATTTTATTACTATTCTTAAAAAAGAAAATTTAAATTCATAATATAGTAAATTTAAGAAAACTTAATATTAAAATGAGTTGATTCTAGCGCCCCTCCCTAATGTGTCCAAATTTTGAAACAAAAATTAAAAACATTTTAACCCTTTCCTGACGGTTATAAAAAAATATATATTGGAAAATAAATTCCATAATTTAAATTGCATTTTTAAAAGAATGAAAATGGCTTTATTATAAATACATATTTGAAGATTAAATTAAGAAATCAAAAGAAAATGGAAGAAAAAGCAAGTTTGAGAGAGTTTATTTTTTAAAAACAAGAAAACGCTAAGGCAGAATGTTAATACGTTCATAGTATCAAAAGCTTTTATTATAAAATAAATAACTAAAATCAGCTGGACAGAAATTCTAAAGTAAGTAGTTGAACTTGAAGTAATCTTTATGTGAAAGTTAATATATTTATCTATTTCTATTCTAAATGCATAAGAATATTTTAAACTAGCGGATGTGTACCTAGCATCCAGGGGCTCTCAATTAAAAGGGACAGAAACAGGCTAGAGAAAATAGCTCAAAATCATCTGAAAATAAAATAGCCTAATACCATCATGGGACCTATTTAAAGCTTACCTAAAATAGAAAACCCAATTGCTTCAGTAGTTATTGAGATCTTAACCTTCATAAAAAAAGTGGAAAAACATATTTTTGCAGACAGACTGACGGGCCAATTGAGATGCAGAGTAGATGCTCATCACCCTGTAAAATTTTACCAGGGAAAATTCATCTTTCTATCAATCAAATGACAATCTGAGCATTACCGATAGACTGACAGACCAGGTAAATTTTATAATGGATGCTTATTTGTAAAGGAGAACCATATCGATTCTGCGTTTATAGAGATCTTTTAGTACAGACAGACACACACACACACCGAGAACCTTTTACTTTATTTTAAGGACTATAGGCTAGACTTCTATTTTCAATAGAAGAAAAGGCACATTTCCCTACAGAAATTGATGTCATCTGGAGGGTTACAGACAGACTAACCGACTAAATGAGGTATAGAGTAGATATTCATCTATTAGGAAAACCTTCTCTAGAAAAAAATCAGTCGTGATTGTCTATCTAATTTAGAATTTGATAAATAAAATTTTTACATTTTAAATTAAATGCCTTGCAGGGTATTTCCGACAGGCTGATAGAATAAGTAAATCACATATTGGATGCTTAAAGGTATAGGTTATATTCTCAATATTATCTTTAATAGCAGATGGTGAATTATGTTTTACCCTCAGACGGACATTTCTAATTAAAGAGGGGCTTCGCGTAAAAAATATTATATTTAATAAAAAAGCAAGGTCAGCCAAAGTGAGGATTAGGGTGCTTTCCCATATCAAGTGCATATTGAGCATTGAAAATACATTTCCATATTTTAGAAATAAATTGTAAATTAGGAGGGATAGTTTTTTTTTGCATAAGCCTAACTCTTGCAGGGGGCCCTAACCCACCGAGGTTTACCCTTGATGTGCCCTTACTCTTGATAAGATATTAATTATAGAACATATAGAATTTCTTAGAAATTTTAAAGCTAAACAAGGATGACATCATTTATAAGTCCTTAGTAAAGCTAATAAACATGGAAATCTTTAC
Organism: Acartia tonsa; assembly: GCF_053477335.1. Classification (NCBI taxonomy): domain Eukaryota; kingdom Metazoa; phylum Arthropoda; class Copepoda; order Calanoida; family Acartiidae; genus Acartia; species Acartia tonsa. The sequence continues at coordinate 47,824,734 of NC_137269.1, read as the reverse complement.
AATAGAATTTATATAATATCTTTGATAGTAGATGCATATCAAAGCATTCCAACAGACGGACGGACAAAGTAAGTTCATCACTATGGGGATGTTTTCAATTCCAGCCATTGATCTTTTATAACTGAAGAGAAATTCACGTTTACTTCTTTACGGTTTATTTCAGACAGACAGACAGACATTTCAATTAAAGTACCAAGAAACATATGATAACATCCACAAACTTTGTGAAGTTCATAAAAATGTAATAAAATAGACGGACAATATGGTTAAAACATTAGATGTCAATAGAAATATATACAGTAAACTTAAAACATAAAATACCATAAAATCTAATTACTAAAACTTTAGCATAAGTTAATTAAATATATATGATGCTTTTTAGTCAGCGAAATCCTCTCAGACAAATTTGCTTTTCATTTTTAATTTTAAGTAAATCATAATTCTGATTGTGTACCAGACAGACATACAAAGTTCAAGTAAGATTTTCTGCTAAAATATTTTTTAGTAGAAAAGCTACTCTATAATTTATAATATAATAATTTTTCCTAATAACTCGGACCCTAAGGCGGCCTGAGGCCGCTTCGTCATATCTTAATAATTGCATTAGCCTTCTACCTTTCCAGTACGGATATTTAATATTCTCAAGAGCATTACAGACCAGCGAACAACGTGAGCTGTAGGCTAGTTTACTAATACTAATGGGAACAAAAATTTAGATTTTAACCATGTTAATCATGAAAACTTATAAAACTGGTAAATTTTAGAACAGTTATTTATCGCATCATATTATAAACAGTTTTCCGCGGATACAAAAAACGACAATTATTATATTAAAACTAGTTTTGTTAGCCCTAAGATCCCACTTAGAGGGCACTGGCTAACAACAATGGTTTTAATATCCTGATTGTACATTTTATATTTGTAGAAAACTGGATTTACTACAATACGATACATTATTTTTCAGTTTGGCAGATAACCGGTTCTAATCCACCGGATATTAATCATTTTTGAAGCCATACTTTAAAGGATTATTATATCCTCAATTTTGAGAGGGCCGGTTGGAGTATTGAACCTTTATGACTATTTTCTTAATAGAAACACTAGCCTCTAGGGGCTTTATCCAAAGGGGTGATTTAAAAAAATAAATAATAAAAAAAATTACGTACTACTGGTGCTGCCAGTAGTTTTATGTAAACTTACTTCCCTGTAAACAAAAAAAATGGGGGGTGATTTTTGGTTTTTTGGGAGGTTGGGGGTGTCCCACCCCCCAAGAAAATAGCTTAAAACCACCACAGGACTATTAGGTATATACCCTGAGGAGTAGAATCCGAACGGTTCAGTGGTACTGAGGAAAGGACAGACATCAAGCTACTTTGTATTATAGATTACACAACAGATTTTTATTTGGTCCATTTCCCTCTTTGTGCATCTACACTAATTATATCTATTAGTGTAACGTAACATAGGAGCCACACAGGGAAAGGGATAGGCGGAAATGCAGTGACTACACATGAAGATGGGCGGCACTCCTTGTCACATATAAAATGGGGACATTTTCAATTTATCTTCACTCAGTTTCAAGAGTCCTAACAAGTATGAAGTACTTGGTAAGTAAAAAGTTTTGGCAATTCAATTTTAAAAATATTAAATAAATATTTTGTTATTGATTTTTCTTGTACTTACTATCACTCATGATACCCCTCTTGAACTTATTTACCCATATTTCCTGTATAATTTCTCTATTGTTCCAGAAAATTAATGTTTTTTAAAGGTATTACCATATCAAGTAATAGCTATTTGTCTATAGCAAAACTTTTTAAAAAATAATAAGATAATAGCTCGTGCCAAATATTTTGATAATCTTCTTTTTATTTCTTCAATGCAAAAATTCAAAAATCATATTATTCAATATTGGTAATAGATATTTTTAAGAACCTACTTTATTTATTTAGGTGCTTCTTGTCCTCTTAGCTGCTGTAGCTTATGCTACCCCTGAGGCTGAAGCCAATGCCGATGCTGAAGCTGTAGCTAAGGCTTATTATGTAGCTCATGGATTCTATCCATCCTGGTACTATGGGGTTGGTCACTATGCTCCCGGATATTATGGACTCTGGGGCAGAAAGAAGAGGGAAGCTGAAGCTGCTCCTGTTGCAAATGCTGAGGCCGATGCTGATGCTGAAGCTGCTGCCAAAGCCTACTATGTAGCCTATGGCTACTATCCATCCTGGTACTATGGGGTTGGTCACTATGCTCCTGGATATTATGGACTCTGGGGTAGAAAGAAGAGGGAAGCTGAAGCTGCTCCTGTTGCAAATGCCAAGGCCAATGCTGATGCTGAAGCTGCCGCTGAGGCTTACTATGTAGCCTATGGCTACTATCCATCCTGGTACTATGGGGTTGGTCACTATGCTCCCGGATATTATGGACTCTGGGGCAGAAAGAAGAGGGAAGCTGAAGCTGCTCCTGTTGCAAATGCTGAGGCCGATGCTGATGCTGAAGCTGCTGCCAAAGCCTACTATGTAGCCTATGGCTACTATCCATCCTGGTACTATGGGGTTGGTCACTATGCTCCTGGATATTTTGGACTCTGGGGTAGAAAGAAGAGGGAAGCTGAAGCTGCTCCTGTTGCAAATGCCAAGGCTGATGCTGATGCTGAAGCTGCCGCTGAGGCTTACTATGTAGCCTATGGCTACTATCCATCCTGGTACTATGGGGTTGGTCACTATGCTCCTGGATATTATGGACTCTGGGGTAGAAAGAAGAGGGAAGCTGAAGCTGCTCCTGTTGCAAATGCTGAGGCCGATGCTGATGCTGAAGCTGCTGCCAAAGCCTACTATGTAGCCTATGGCTACTATCCATCCTGGTACTATGGGGTTGGTCACTATGCTCCTGGATATTTTGGACTCTGGGGTAGAAAGAAGAGGGAAGCTGAAGCTGCTCCTGTTGCAAATGCCAAGGCTGATGCTGATGCTGAAGCTGCCGCTGAGGCTTACTATGTAGCCTATGGTTACTATCCATCCTGGTACTATGGGGTTGGTCACTATGCTCCTGGATATTATGGACTCTGGGGCAGAAAGAAGAGAGAAGCAGAGTCTAATGCTGATGCCTACTATGCTCCCTACTATGGTGGTCATTACTTTGGTGGATACTACAGAGGATACTATCCCTATGTCTGGGGTAAAAAATGAAATGGAGATCTAAAGACTTGAATTTTAGTGTAATTACTCATTCAATCTTTGAAGTTGATAGCTCACAAGTTGATTATATAATCAGTATGTCAGCTCTCAACAATGACTAATGCTCTTCTTATGCCCTCTCAGCCTAATGATTATTTAATTCTTCTATTTTGGTGGTTGTGTCTTTGTTACTATGCTGCCAATTAGTTCTTAATGTATTACATTTTTTCTTCCAAATAAAAGTATTTCCAAATTAATATCTAGTTAAGTCTTTTATATTTATTTTGTACTATTTGTTGAATATTTACAGTTTACATTGTTTCAAAAACTTAAGTTATAGCAAAAAAAGTCAAATTTGCTTTAAATTATCAATTTTGTAATTTTTTTTTTTTTGAAGAATCCTATATTTTTTTGTGTAGTCTAGCTCTGTGCTTCTGTGTATTTAAAAGTATTTTGTCAGCTTAATCCATAAATGAAATTAATTTGAAAATACAAAAACTATTCGTATTTTCAGCTGTCATTAGGGGAGCAACACATAATTAAAATAACAACCTCTCCATCTGCCGCTCAAATATTATTTTAGATATTTTTCACTTGTTGGTTATACCTCATTCCTGGTATTTTGTATCTAAAACTGTTAGCACTTGCGATTAAAGATGTGTTATTATATGACTCCAAACTGTCCATTTGATTTTGACAATTGTTACTCTACCAAACAAGCTTCATAATATATTTTTGCATTGAAACTGCCTGAGTCTCTGAATTTGGATAAAATATTAATGGATATAGAATACGTGGAGACTGTGACAGGGGAGATTTAGTCAACTTAGATTGTTTAATTTTATATTGTCGTAAGATATTGGTCATGACGTTCCTCCATTGTCAGGGGAATGGATTGGTTAAAGTCATAACAGGGGTAATTGTTATATTAGCCACCTGTAAGAATAATTTTATCAGGGTATGCGAGATCCTTTCACAATATTGTATATCCATTAATATATAATACAAAGTAGAACGATGTCTGTCCGTCTGTCTGTCCGTCCGTCCGTCTGTCTGTCCGTCCGTCCGTCCGTCCGTCCGTCCCTTAAGATCTCGGTAACCACTGATCCGATAGGATTCTACTCTTCAGGGAATATACCTACTGGTCCTGTGGTGGTTTTAGGCTATTTTCTTGGGGGGGGGGGATGGGACACCCCCAAACCCCCCAAAAAAAACAAAAAATCCCCCCCCATTTTTTTTGTAGAAGATTTCCTTGGTCCTTTTACGTATTTCGCCAAAAAAAAAATTTAATCACCTCTTGGGGCAAAGTTCCTAGGGGCGAAGCCGCTAGTATTTTTATATTTTCTATTATAATACACAATCTCTATTTTTTTCACCATTAGACGCATTGATCTTTTATTATACAGGAAATCTTTCTATATGTTTTGAGTAATTTTATTTCTTTCAGAAAGATTTAAAAGTCACCACTTCCCAATCAAAGCCCTTACCCAATAAAATGTTGGGTTTACTTTCTAATTCTATCTATGAAAATGTGCTTTCTTCTATTCTATGAGTCATTTGTATATTTACATTTGACATATGTAACTCAGATAGATAGATAGATAGATAGATAGATAGATAGATAGATAGAGAGTGAGAGAAAGAGAGAGAGAGAGAGAGAGAGAGAGAGAGAGAGAGAGAGAGAGAGAGAGAGAGAGAGAGAGGAGAGAAAGAAAGAGAAAGAGAGAGAGAGAGAGAGAGAGGAGAGAAAGAGAGAGAAAGAGAAAGAAAGAGAAAGAGAAAGAGAGAGAGAGAGAGAGAGAGAGAGAGAGAGAGAAAAAAAAAGAGAGAGGGAGACAGAAGAGAGAGAAGGAGAGAGAGAATAGAGAGAGAGAGGAAGAATGAGAGAAAGATAAAGATACATAGAACAGAGAAAGAGAGAAATAAAGTAGAGAGAGAGGGAGAAAGAGAAAGAAAAAAGAGAGAGATTGAGAATTATTATAGAAAGATAGACAAAGGGGAATTTAAAGTATCATATGTAGTAAGTATTCAATTTTATATAATTTTTAGGTCAACAAAAATTAAACTACCCGAAAAATATATCAAGATCTGAAAATTAGCGGATCATATAAATTGTAAATAGTATTTACTACAGAAATAAAAATATTAACTTTTGCGAAAAGAAAAAAAAATGAAGTTATAATTAATTATAGATAGATTTGTTTTTAATGTAAAAGTAACTGGATGTGCATCTGCCTGCTGACCGCTAAACAAATATGAATATTATTTCTTATTTTTCCTAGAAAGGTTTTAATCTATTTTGGGGAAGATACCTCTACTATCCGATAAGAAAAAAGATATCCCCCCCCCCCCCCTTTAAACAATTATTTTGAAACTTAAATTTAGGGAATTGTACTCCCCTCCCCCCCGCCGCTTCCTTCTTTAATGTTCCCCTAGAGGACCCTAACGTCGTAGCCGCTAGTTTGAATAAAAGTCTAAACCTATAAATCTACGCTTCTTTGTACTCCTTTAGTCTTGTTTCATACTTAAAAATTGTGAGGAAAAGGAAAGCATAGTATTTCTCTATAAACTATTATGTTGTGTTTATGTTTATGAATGAGAAAGTCTTAACCTATGTATTTGCCTTGTAAATAACATATATTAGTCTATTTTCATTCGCTTATATACATAAGTGAGGTGATGCTTAGGTTTTTGCTTTATTTCTTACCTAATAAGGACAGTATGGGTTGTTCTGTGCATTATGGAAGCTTCATTTATGTTATGGGATGATATTTTGCTTTTTAAATTGGTAAATCTGCGTCTTAGAAGGATTTTGGGCTATTTTATGCCCATTCCCTCTTCTGGGAGCATGACAAATTAATAGTGTTAATAACGAAAAATTTTAAAATGATCATGTTGAATTTTTTTCGCACATTTTTATGCGAAGTAACTTTTGTTATTACAGAAAATGATAAACTAAATTATATCATCATTAATTATTATTCCATTTTCAGAATTTGAATTTAGATTTTAAGTATTTCTAGTTTATCTAATTTTATTAGTTTATCTAAAACAGAATGGAAGATACAGGTAAATTATATTTTTAACATAAAAAAGTTTAAAGATTATTTGTCTTATTGTGATTTAGTCCCCATAGGCTTAAAAACTTTGGGTACTTTTACAGAATTTTGATTGGTTGATTCTGATCCAGTAATTTCAATTTAATTATAGTCTACCGAAGTAATAATTTTGATTATCATCACTGGGTTGTTTTCTAATTTATAGTTCATTGTCTTATCACTTAAGATCCCTGACAATTTAGTACCATTCTTTAAAGTAACAGGAACTTTACCTGTACCAAATGTGAATGTTTTTAACTATTTTGGGGGAGGATACCATCACCCCCCCCCCCAAAAAAAAAAAAAAATAATGTCAATATTTCTAAGTACCGCTAGGCAGTGTCACTTTATGACTTAACTAGCGGCTTCGTCCCTAGCATCTATTGGCTCTATATCCAAAGAAATAAGGAAGGACAGAAAATAGCCTAAAACCATTTAAGCATCTTTAAGAAGCTTTACTGCAGATGAAGACCATATCGGTTCAGTGGTTAGCAAGATCCTTAGCTACAGAAAAAAATGCATACTTCGTTATGTAATAGAATGGACTTCCCCTCGCATAAGGATTAAGGATATCAAAACGTTTTCTTTTTACAACTACAATTTAAAGTGAGGGGGTCGACTGTCCCACAATCTCAAGGACCCCTAGAGGTCTCTTGAGGCGTAGCCACTATCTTAGAATGATTTGTAATTAGAAATGGACGAGGTACGTGAACTGATATCTTGTAAAGAGTATGCTGCAGCTATAAAGAAGGCTGAAGCATCTTTACCACATTTAAATAATCCCAAACAAATTGCTGAGGTAATTTTTTTGTCCCCGTATTTTGAAAATATTAAGAATAAGGTTAACTTTAGGTCAGGTTAGGTTAGGTTATATTTGGTATAAGGTATACCCGCCACGTTTGTACGGGGCAAGTAAAAGCCCCGCAGGGTTGGGCATAAAAAACTACTCCCCCCCCCCCCCCAACACCCTTATGTTAAATTTGATTTTAAAAATAAGGGATCGTGGGGGTTTCTGCACTCGTAACAATCTTTGAGGGAAGTAACTTTCATTTTAAAAAGCTCAGCTACTATATAGCAATGTATTGTCTGTAAATCTTTCAAATTGAACAACAGACTAATATTTTTCCCCTTTGTTTTTTTTTTTTCAGGGTTCGGAAGCCGCGCCTCAGCCGCGCATAAGCCTCAGTTTTAAACCTGCTTGTGAGCAGAAAAAAAAAATTTCAGAAAGAAGGATTGTCTGCTAAAGAGCAGTTTTATACATCCAGCTGAATTTTATAGTGATAAAATGAAGATTTCACTGAGGCTTACACGCGGCTTACGCGCGGCTTCCGAACCCTGGTTTTTTTAAGATACAAAATATTATTTAAAATGTTAAAAAATAATTTTAAAATCTCATTTGCTATATAATACTACGGATAGCATCCTAGGTGGATACGAAGCTACTCTTAATTTGACCAGCCGTTTCCAAGATCTTTGGAGGTAGAAAATTATCGTATTATACGTACAATTTAATTTTAGGTTCACCTGTTAATTGGAAAATGTTACAAGTATATGGATGATATGAAGTCAGCAATTTCCTCAGCAAACTCAGCCATTTTGGCTTATTCAAAGGTATAATATATACAGGGTGCGCCACATAAAACCGGACTTTTTCTAAATTGTAAACAAATTAACATAAAATCGTCAATTTAAAAGATTTTATTAAATTTTAAAAACTGGGAAGCAAACTAGGTATATGACTTTTAGATCATTGAATAAAATCGCCGCCATCATCAATCACCGCCTCTACCCGCCTCCTCAACCGCCAGCAGTGCTAGGTCAAAATGTACCTGTCCAAGCTGGCGAAGTTCTCCTTGATAGTGGCAATGAGGGAGGTCTTTGTGGTATGAGCACGTCTATTGGTGCATGCTTCAAAGTAGCTCCAGGCCCAAAAGTCCATTGAATAAGGATCGGGCAGCTGGGAGGCCACATTTCCTTAGGATTGTGAGTAACCGCAGGATCCAAATTCACCCAACGTTCACACTACCCTTTGACACGGAGGCCTTTATTTGGACCACAGTTGAGCTAGAACGACGTTCTATACCTTTTTGGAAATGGCATGAAGATTCAGCTAGGGTTGTCAGTGCAATCCATAGTCTAAAATGAGTTTTTAAGTTCCATATGGGTCTCTAACGTCGAGAACCGAGAAATTTTCACGATTTTACACGATTTTTGACGTTTTTGACATCTCTAAATCTGCCACGTTTCACTTTGCTGAAGTATTACAGCTAAGCCATTTTAGATAGAGAGCTCTAGTCTTTTCTAGTGTCTTACTTATGTATCTAACAGCATCCCCAGCAAGTTACATAACTCTATCTCATCTACAGATGGGCTGAGGTCTGATTTAGTGGGCCCTAGTCGAGAATCCAGATTATATCACCAGCGCATTTCGAATCTGCCTTGTTGAACATAAGCGCGGCCAGCTTGGAGTACGAGCCCATCTTCGTCCAAAGATTTTTTTGTGCTAAAAGTTCATTACCTAAGCTTTTTATAGTGGGGTCAAACGTCCTGATTGGTCAAGTAGTTTTGACGCTATGACCTTTTAAAAAAAGTCCGGTTTTATGTGTCGCACCCTGTATCTACCGAGCGGCTACGCCCCTAGAGGCCTTAAAGAAAAAAAAATATGGGTGGGGGAGAATTTTTTCAGGCACGAATTATCTTGGTGGAACCCTATTCCAAATTGTTACAAATCTTCTCAGTATCTATGAGATGCTACACTGTAAAGGAGGACCAAATTGGATCAGGCAGAAAGACTTCGTTTTCTTTCCATTATCTAAATAATCTTTTAATCAAAAAAGTTAAAATGTTTTTCAGTGGCACGAGCCTTACCTGTTCCGCTCCATATGTTTCCAGGCCTTTCATACTAAGGTAACTAAATTATTGTTTTCATTATCATCAGGGATCTAAAGGGATAAGATAATGGATAATAAATTGTTATACATCCCCAATGGTGATAAATATATGTATTCATTCTAAAGAACCTTGGTTGTAAAATTATTGGACACTAAAAGTTTGGAAAAAACATTAAAAATACAATAAAAGTACCCAAGGTTTTTAAGCCAGCCGTAGTTTGGTACTACTTTGGGTACTAGCTAGTGGCATGTGCTATGATTCACCAGGAGAGTGAAAAATGAAAGGCAAAATATGGAATTCAATTAACCCATATCCAATTACTTTCTATCTCCTATAAACTATACATGATTAAAATCTATTAAAATCGTCCAATTTTTCTGCTTTTAGGAAGCAGCTTATAATGCCTATTTAAAAATGACGTCACACAATACAAATGTCCATTGACAAGCCAGTATACATTGTAATTGACCAATGGTAAAATGTATAATGGCCTATCATTGGTCATTTGTATTATATGGCGTCATTTTTTATTAGTCAGTATAAGTTGCTTCTGCTTTTAGTTATTGGAAACAGATGGTGACCAGGAGGAAGTTATCAACAAAGACAGAGAAATGGCCGATATTATAGTGGATCCTAATTGTGACATAAGTCAAGGTTAGAACAATTCAAGAAGCGCTAGAAAGTGTCAGGGGTGACGTCATAAAAATACGTCTTAAAAGGAGGGATGAGAGGAGAAGTGAGAAAAGAAATCCTAAAAAAGAGATTATTAATAGACGTTTTTTTTATGTCCCACATGTCACTTTCACAATTCAATTATAATTATCACATAATGATAGTTTCTTTAGATTTGCCAAAGGCTTTTGATACTATGCATTACATATTTTATATTCATAACAACGCCGATAAAACCGGTTTAATCTTCAATTTTTCATCTTAATATCCGCGGAAACTGTCTATAATACGATGTGATAAATAACTTTTAATGATTTTAGTTGAAGAACAAGTAGAAGATGCACAATCAAAGTTTCGCAGTTTATTTAGGAAACAGGTAAGTTTCACTTATTAGTAGCGAAGCTACTCTACTATTAGAAGAGGAATAAGGAAAACTTTATTTGTCTCATCTCCTATTCAAGATTGACGACTGAGACATGTTATCAATATTACCAACATTGTGGAACATATTTAAGTGTATAACATTAAAAGCGGCGGTCTACGTTTAAGATGCTTTTGTAAGCTTTTACAAGAGATTTCAACATATTTTTAGTTTTTTTAAAACCAAGACCTATATAGAATTCCAATATTCAGGAAAGAAACGTTATAAAAGTCAATAATCTTCAAGAAGCCATAAGGTTATTTATTTTTTTAAATAGTCAGAATTTTTTTTTAATATAAATTTCGTTTTTTAGTAGCGAAGCTACTCTATATTTCACTTTGTCTGTCCGTAATGCTTTGGAGGAAATGTGATTTTCTCTTCCGTTATTTGAAACGGCGGCTTTTTTGTGATGATTTCCTACACAAATGAGAATCCTTAATGTAATTTACTTCGTCCGTCGGTCTGTAAGTCATGCTGCAAAATACAAATATTGAAAAATATACAAATGCGTGAAAAGGTTTTGTCATGAAAAGTTTTCGTTTCTTAATTTTAGCAAGTACATTTTACGACACAACCCGATCTGTCCCGATTTTGTACCACTTTGAAAAGTGCGATTCCAGTTACGTCATATACGTTTCGGGAAAGAAAAAGGGAAGGGGGGAAGAAAATCTCTTCAAAGAGATGGGAGAAAAGGGAAGAGATTTTCTTCTCCCCTTCCCTTTTTATATGACGTCACAGGAATCGCACTTTTCAAAAGTGATACAAAATCGGGACAGATTGGGTTGTGTCACATTTTACATCTCCTTGTCCGTATCCTATCCATGATTTTTGCGATTCGCTACCTATGGATGTTGTCATCCGTGTTTTGTATAGGGTTGGGCCGGATACTTTTTTGGCCGGATACCGGATACCGGATATCCGGCTGATTTATAATGCCGGATATCCGGTTCCGGCCGGATATATGGCAAACGTTCGATATCCGGCAAATTACCGGATATCCGGCCGGATAACCGGTTATCCGGCGTCAAAAATCAGCCGGATATCCTGTAACCGGATAGTTTCAATATCCGGTATCCGGCCGGATAACCGGCAAAACCGGATATCCGGCCCAACCCTAGTTTTGTATTAATACAATTATCTGTATTTGTTTTAAAATCATATTGATTTATTTTTAGAGTATCTAAAGAGGGAAACACAATCTTTTTAGAAAAAGGTAAAATAAACTTATGAATAGTTCAATCCTATCATATAAAGTAGTAAGTTTTTTTGTCTGTATCGAACGATCTCGCCAACCGCTGAACCGATGTGGTTCTTCCTTACAGTGAAGCCTCTTGTAGGTCCAGGAAAGGTCTTAATTTATTTTGGGAAAGGTTATCTTCATCATGTCATTAAAAAAATTACCCCCCCCCCCCCTCCAAAAAAAATACATTTATCACTTTTTTTGTTTTAAAACTCTTAATGAAATAAGGGGTAGGGTCGACTTTTACACCACCCATCTAAGTGCCTCTAGTTATAATTATAAAGCAGACAGGTTTTTTTTTGAAGATTAAGATTAAGTGAGATTGGCAATGAATAAACCCTTCTCATTAGCTATAATTCTTCATTTAATGTGTAAATTGACCAGTAAACCGCCAAACAATTTTAGGTGCCTATGTAGTGAGCAGTGATGAAAAAGATTGTTTATTTCTGCATGGAAAAAGTATATCTTTGATTGGGGCCAGCTCAAGACATTGTAAACTTATTTACAGGTAAACCCCCGAGGGATCTAAAGGGATAAGATAATGGCCGACAGATTGATGTACGTCCTGAATGGTAATCCACAAAATTACCCCTACTGTAGATTGCAATTAGTGGATGAAACGTTTATACACTAAACTTAATAAACCAACCAATAAAATTTAAAAGTCCCCAAAGTTGTTTAGCCAACGAATAAGACATTTTTGTTACTAGTGTAATAAAAGATTTTCTCCTGGCTGATTTAATTTTCTTTTACAGTTAAGCTGTGATTTATTTCAATGTGTTTTTTTTTTTGGGGGGGGGGGGGGAATTCTACCCTCCCAAGAAAAGTGGCACCTGAGTCATTTCTCTCCCCCCCCCCCTAAATTAAAAATGTAATATAAAATATTTTTAGGAGAGAATCAGATGAAATAACAGCTTTACTCAATTCAGAATCTAAATTAGGCAAACATATGTATATCTAGTCAGGGATCTAAAGGGATAAGAAATTGGCCGATTGATTTACGTACAGCCCCAATGTTGTTACACAAAATTACACTATTGTAAGTTACAATCAGTGGTTACAACGTTTTCACACACAACTTAATGAACCAACCAATCAAAAATCAAAAAAAGTCTCCAAAGTTGTTAAGCCAACAAAAAAAAATCGTTGTACTAAAATAACAATAAACTGTTTATTAAGTTCTGACACTCTACAAGTGTTAATATGTGTTTTTTTATAACGCCTGATTTTAGAGCTTCGCTTTTATGAATGTTGTTATCTTTGTTGTATTAAAATTCAAATTTTAAAATAAATTTAAAATAAAAGATATGAAATACTTACATATTTTGCTTTTACAGAAACTTTTCTACTTGCTGTAAATTCAACTGAACCAAGCATTTTTAAGGTAATATTATAATATCAAATCCCCTTGATTTTATCTATAAAATCTTCTACAAATAAATATCAAGATTTACAGACCAAAAGATCATCAAAATTTAATAACTTTTTAAATATTTTGTTAATATTTTAGAGGATAACATTTAAGAATGAGAACCCTGCGTGTGTGCCCACTAAATTTCTTGGAATTGCCGGAGGGACTATACAACTAGAGGTTAGCAATCCATATATTATTGCTTTGATGTTGCATCTGGCAACCCTTTACCAAATACCCCTTCCTTTCTACTGGATGAACGAACTGACCAATAAATGAGGTCCATATTAGCAAGCAATTCTATATAAAATAGTTCAGGATTTAATTATATCAACTTTTATCTAAATTCTAGTTAGGCATCTTGAGGGACAAGACAATGGACGATAAATTAATGTATATTCTCAATTACGATTAACAAAATTATCCGCTCTATAGATTTAGACCATTGATGGAAAAGTTTGGAAACTGCTGCACTGTACATTTTATTAAAAGCCCCCAAAGTTTAGTACGCTAACTAATGATAAAAATATTTTTTATAAAACTTAGATTATAATTCACACTCAAGTCTTCCTAGATAAAATAGAATATATATCTAGGATTGTATTCTGGAAGGATCAGATGGTCCCATCTATACAAATTGTATTTACCCTAATATTACTAGAATATACATCTAGGATTTTGTTCTGGAAGGATCGGATTGTCCTGATGTTAATCCCATCTACACAAATTGTATTTACCCTAATATTACTAGAATATATATCTAGGATTGTATTCCTGAAGGATCAGATTGTCCTGATGTTAATCCCATCTATATAAACTGTATTTACACTAATATAACTAGAATATGTGTGTGTGCGAATGGGGCGTTTGTCCATATTTAGGTATGGAGACCGCTCTTCTATGAGTACTACTAAAACCTAATTTTAATGCAATACACATAGACATTCTCATCGTCGGTTCGCTTGTTTAGAATGCTTAACCCTCTATTCCCACAAGTATAATACGAATTTGGTTGAGCTGGTGGAAGCTCAACAAAAGACCCACGCGAAGTATTATGTTGCTTTAACCTAAGAATAAATGGTTGGTTTTGATATTCGATCAGAATCATATAAGTATATTAAGTATTAAGGAAGGAAAACGTTTTTATAAAGTGTATTTATATCACAAGTGCATAAGTTAAGTATGGAAATATTTACAGGATAAGTGTTAAAATTATAAGTAGAGTAGGACAGAAATGTGCCCTAAGTCCCAAGCAGTGAATTGTGCTAAGTGTTAGAGTTCTAACATAAGGCCTGAGCTCAATTCATGCTAAGTACTAAGGGGCCTAAATTTAAACTACAATGCATGCCAAACAACTAAGTCATTACCTTTTAAAGCCAGAAAGAGAAGTTGATGGTAGGAGAGTTAGTAAATAACTGAATAAATTCAAGAGGTACATGCTATAACATTAGCTCTGGACCAGGATTTTAGTGTTTGTCTGTGCAATTAAATATCTGTGTGTTAATATGTGACGTAAATCAGGCATGGTTGTAGGCATACATATATGTACTGGTTGTTTATATGATTACATTAACTATAAACATAGTATCTTTAATAAACATATACTATTAGCAAATCACATACAGATTACCATGAATAGGCTTTCGTTACCCATATATGGTGTCATATAGGTAGAGACAGGCCTATGAATGCATAAATTGATACAAATAATGCCTTGGGCCTAGCTAAAGTAATTGTGTCTTGCCCCTGAGTGCTACTAGTTAATTGCAGGGCACGTGTCAATCAAAGGTTCATAATATGATCTATATAGTGTTGATTTTATATCAAGCATAGATAGATAGTTGTGGATGCGAAGCATTTCTGTAAAAGTCTCATATGTACGTTCAAAGAATTTGAAAATTGAGGATCGCATCTCCAATGGGGGTAAGTTGTTAAAAAAGAAAAAAGAGAAAAAGAAAAAGTTTAGTAGTCCCAGTATATAGGCATATATAATAAACTATAAATGTATTCCAAGCTAAGTTAAATACGCTTTCCATTAAGAAAGTATGATTTGCGTATTTTCATAGCTGGGTATACAAGATGATAAACCTCCCAAATAGAATACATTCTTTTCTTGAGGGGTTTAGTTTTATCTAACATTGTCACATCAATAAATGTTTTTGCGTTGGTTGTTCTGGATAGTTCAGCTTCTTCTGATGATGAACTAGGTGGTGAAGTGCTCTCGTTCGAAGTGTAGGTTGAGGTTGGGGGTGAGGTAGATATGTAGCCAAGGGCGTCCACTTGTGCTACCTCGTTTCCATTCTCGTCCAAGGTGATTGAGTGATTTTCCAGGTCATAGTAGAGTTGGTTGAGGTCATTGGTAGAGAGGGACAGTGTGCTGCTGGAGCTAGTGTCACTATCGGTCTCCACTCTACTATCTTCTCTGGTAGTCAGGGCTGTATTTAACAAGAAATTCCTGATGGTGATGGACAGGTTCTCTGAGAATCCATCGTACTCTGGTGTGGTGATGATGTTGTTGTTCTCGTCTATTGTGTCAAGGTGTTGACAGGAACACAACCGCAATCCGTCCAAGGTAGGGTGGTGGTAGGGCTCCAATACTCCATGATCATCTAGGTTATCTCCAGGCTGGTCCATGGTAGATCCTAAAAAGAGTTAGTGCGCGTGCTCCAACCGGTTCCTTGGGGTATCCTGGCTATGGTAATCTAAACAAAAGAAGTTTTAATAATCTTTTATTAATCCTTTTATCCCTGGGATATTCTAGAAATTCTTTCGTTACAGATAGACCTATAATGGATTGGTTAGTTATCTCTATTTCTGTTAAATATAACTGTTTCCTGAATATAAACAATATTTTATATAAAAATGTATAAGTACAATTAGTACTTACATATCGTATTATTTTCTTTGGTTACATTACTCGTATGTATGTAAAAATATAAGATTTTACTAACAATAGTTGGTAACCCTTTGTTTGTATATTTTGTATATGTACATATGGTTTATACCATTGTTGGTATTAGCTGTATTTATGTTATTTTTAACATGAATAAATTTTAATCATTTTAAAGACTAATATCTTACATTACGTCGCTATCAAGTGTACCTTTTTGACTTAATATCTATAAAATATATCGTTCGACGTCCGTAATTAAATTTTACGTAACAATAAGTTGTCAACCCTTTGTTTATGTTTGGGCGGTCAAAAGTGATAGGGGTTGGATTTGAGCGAGGTTATAAAAAGCTGGCGGCCCAGTAATTATGCTCATTTATATAATAATTGTCTTTGCGAGCGGAGCTTGCGTTCGAGTGTTTAATTTTACCGCTAAATTCCAAGAGAATTTATATAAAAGTGATAAAATATAGTAACCCGTTTGTTTTATATGAATGTTTTTATGTTATAGATTGTTGATATGCCCATTATTGCATTCGTTAGCCGCTATTTAAGACTCAAGAATCTTATTTTCTTCGTCGATAAGGCCTTTATCACTGTGTTTTTAAACGAAAGTGGGTTAGAAGCAATATGGGTACGTCTTCAATATATGACAATTTTGTTTTATATAATATTTGTAGTTTTGATAGGACATATCTGAGTCATCAGGTAAATTGATGTACCTTGTTTTGTTTACGTTTTCCGTCTGCTGCAAAAGTTAAATTCGTTCATCATAAACAAAACTTATATTGACACAGATATGTTCCATCATTCTATTCGTTTTAACTTTTGATTACAGCGTTCCCCTTTTTATAATCAAAACTTATTGAGTCCTGATTCAAATCTTCTAAAACAATTTTACTATAGGTTTTAAAATAAGATTTTCTTTTTACTTAATTCAATTATAATGACGTTAATTGATAGGTTATTTATGTTACGAGTAACTCAACCATATTATAAAAAAAAATGGTCGCTTACAAAAATTATATTTAGCTAGCTTTATCGAAAGTGTTTTTTTTTTTTTTTTTTTTTTAAAACATCAGTGAAGATACTCAGATTTAGCTAGTATATAAGTTTTTAATTGCTTAATACATCATAATGAATATGTTTTTGATAGCTCAGCGATAGCTATTTTTAAGCATTGAATCATGTAAAATTAATTACGTATTCTTTAACTTAATTGAAACTAATAAAACAAAGTTTTAATGTTTGAATAGCTTAACGATAGCTATTTTCAAGCGTTGAATCATGTAAAATTAATTACATATTCTTTAACTTAAAGAATTTTACTTTTAGATGATAAATCAAAGTTTAATGGTTAGGAGGTTCAACCATAGTTGCTTAAAATACAAAAAAAAAACATTCGTGTGTACAGTCTTTTTCATAAAATCAACTTTACTATATTGCCTTTCAGAATCACTAGTCCTCTATTTTAAATTTACATTCGCTCATAATGTATGTGCCTGACAGCCTGGACGCGCATCAGAATATTAAGGAAAGATTCGAGGAATCAATGAGGGCGGCTGCGGCCACTCTTGCCAATTCCTCGTTTCTTGAAAACTCCTTAGACGACTCGAGTTCAGTGTACAGCGACCAGTCTGGGATGCCAAGCCTTGCTGATGTCGATGACTATGGGGGCACAAGTACTGTAGAGTCCGAAAGGGATCAAGGGGAGATGTTCGGCAACGAGCATCTCTCACTGATGCTTAGTAGAACGATACAAATCATCTGGTCTCTCCTCAATTCGGTGATGCAGAACTCCTGCGGTGACATTGGTGACGATGTTGCCGGAGGTGATTCTGGGTCTGCCGAGTTGGGGAGAGACCAGAAGACGAGTCTGGACACATTCAACATGGATGGCTTAATTAACATGTTGTTGGGTTTAGGCTTGTTTTCATGTGCTCTCATAGTGGTCTTCTTCGGTGCTGTAGGGCTTGAGACTCTAACACGTATTGACAACACCTCAGACAGGTCGCTGGCTCGCTGGATTAGAGATGTATGTACGCGCCTCCGAAACATAGGCGTCAGGACCATTGAGCTTCTTCACTGCAGTAACAGGACCAACAGGACTAGATCTGGGGCTATGTCGCCAACTGCGGAGCCGTCGGACACCATGTATGAAGCCGCGTCCTCTGAGATTGATGATATTCTGTCGGATACACAGGTGAGTTTTCTTCTGTTGTATATTTCTCTTTTTTTTGTTTTGTATAATTTTTTTTCTAGCCACCCGTTTTGTCTAATAAAGCATCATGTTGTTGCAGGGTTGTTCTGTCCTATTCTCACTTCCTCAACGTTGACTTTCGGCTCTTCCATATATATCGCTCACCGTTTGTCGTCGTTTTATGTCGCCAGAGAAATCCGCTCGGTTACCGCAATTAAGTTGAGATACCAGTTAACATTTACTAAAATCTTAAGTAGCAACCTAATATTATTTTCCTCTGGGAAGGTTAAGAGTTTGCTCGTGCCGTACGTTTCTCATTGGGGGTTTAAATGTTAGATCAAGACTTTAATGTTTTCCTTTTGTTTTAGGCTCCCTCTGCTAGTCCATCGACTCCAGCAGAAGTAAGGTCCAGAATTGGCCTGTTTGCCGTACACTGTTTGTCTGCCACTGAGGATCGGGTTACTGGAAGAAATGTGCCTGCGGGCTTGGAAACCTCGACGGGAAGTCCTGGCTTCCGTCCGTTGATCGTTGATCAAACAGAGCGTTTACATGTAAGTATCCATGCTTTAGTTTTCTATTAATTTTTTGAAAGAGGCTGTATATTTGTACACGTATCTAGAGGTATTTGCAACTAAAATTCTTTTATTGGTAGAATATTAATCTTAAAATGTATGGTTGCATAAGCATTTTTTTGAACCGATCTAAGATTTTAATTCTAGTATAAAGTGGGTTGAATTGCTACCTAATCATATAGCTTTACAGGATTTTAGGCATTCTCATTTCCTGATTTTCCTAGACTCGTTGTTGGCGTTGGGATTAAACTAATAAGATCTATTATATTTTAGGCGACCAACTCCATCCCCCTGGCACAGTTTTACACCAATATGGGGAGGTGTAATCGAGTCAGTTCTGAGAGAACAGCTGAGGTATCCAGCGACAGCTCTTCCTTGAGCTCTATTATGTGCTTAAGTCGCATTGAATCTCCATCTGCAGCTGATTTGTCTGTGGTAAGTTTGATAAGCTCTTATAATATTTCTTCGTTGCAAAAATTACGTAACTTAGAATAGGCTGTTTAGCTCAGATAGCTATGCTATTAGACAATAACTTTACTTTAACTATGGTGTAATTCCTTCCTAATAGTTAATATCAAGATTCTAGATAAAGTATTAGTAAAAATTGACTCACAAACATATATGGATTAGCGTTGATAAATTTTCTTGTGAACATTTATTAACATGATTGTCTAATAATGTCCCTTTTCTTAATTTTAGGATGCGGCCAGTTTAGTCCCACTGGTTGACGATATCGAGGACCCCGATCTCCCGCCCATTAGATTTAATGCGGTGACTGATGAGATCGAGTACCCCACTCCACTGCGGGTCCTCAGTTTAGAACGTCTGCGCCGCTCCATGCGTACTCCAACGCCTGCTATCTTGGAAGAGATAACATCAGCGGAGAGTAGCTTCAATTCAGCTACGCATTCCTCAGATAATAACAGGACAGAGGATTCCGGCGTCGAGGGAGTCCCTCGACGTCGGGGTCCCATGTTCCCTAAACGTACGCCGTGAAGTGGCGCTGTTAGCTTGGTTGAAAATATGACATACAAATTTTAAGACAATGACCAGTTTTAGACAACATGTGACTAAATTTACAGATTTTCTATTCTTATGTAACTAGTCAAAATAGTAACCACTATGAAGTAAAGACTTTTGTTATTAGACATTATGACTTTTTTATACTGTACAAAGCCAAACATTAATTTACACTTCTGCCATTATATTATGTATATATATGTTTAGTCTGTAAGGATATTTAGTATGTAAGGAAATGATTATAAGGTTGTATTTTCTTTATGCCCATAATTTAAAACTTCATTCAATTCTTAATTACTTTCTTCGTAAGCGAACTAATCCTTTTTCTTTCTCAATAGTATATTAACAACTGTAATTACAGCCTTATGTCGCAGTTTATTCATTCTTGTTAGCTTGTAAGGGTCCTGTATATATAGATATTTAATCGAACTCGCAACTCAGTACCTTTTCTCTAAATTCCATTTATATCCATCCCTGTGCATTAATCGTGAATTTTAATTGTGCTGTGATATAGAGAGGACTTGTAAATAGCATATATATTTTTTTTTGTAACCAATATCTAAGTAGACCGAAAGACTGACGTTAGACAAAATTATTTACATACGCTTATTCAAGTATTTTTAAGAAAACTCATGTAAAGACTGTTTGTAACTCAAGTAATTAAAGTAATATCATTGATTGGATGATCTCATTAAGGAAGTTTTATTTAATTAGTAAGGTTTAGAATAAATAGCGTTTCCCTTTTAAATTTCAATACAATAGTCACAAAGTTTAAAGTCTCAAGGTAAAATGTTCTTATGTCCCTTTAGATTTAAAACTAAGTCTTAGTTCCAACAAGTAGAGTTAAATGTTAGGCTCCCGTTAGCTTGTTATTAGGCTATGTGCTTTTTATATGTATAAATTCAACATTTAGCAATCTCGAAGTTTTATTATGTGCCATTATACAGCTTATGTCCAAATTATATTAACTAAGATGTTAAATTGTCAGAAAACTTCTTACTATCATAATGTTTTTCAAATACTGTAAAAATAAAAGTTTATGTTCTGTTTTCAAAATTGATTTAATTTTAAGTTTTCACCAAAGAAAAATATTTGTCAAAATTTTTATACCTTTCTAAAGATTATTTACTTTTGTTTAAATAAATATAGCAATTTTAAGTAGCGTATACACTGTTATTTACTGATTTAGTATTTGTTGTGTACCACTCCCGTTTACGTAGCTACTCTATAAGTATTATTGTCTGTTCCTTAATTTAGTTAGATACATAATTAAAATTTATTTTTGCAAGGTGCTTAGTTTAGCTTACATTCACTTGGTTTATGACAACTTGTATAAATAACAAGATTTCTTGTTATGTTCTTTTTGATATCTCTACTATGATTTATGCGATTAATTTTCTATCGTTTTTAATAATTACATAGAGATATATGAGAATATAAGTATTTTACATCAATACACATATGTACAAGAGGTTTTATCATATGCAAAACTTTTATATCGTTAGGATACGTCCGTACGTCTTTGTTTAGAAAACAGATTATAAGAATCAGTTGTAATCTAGTTTACTCTTCGTGGATAGTGGGGAGAGTACAATGTCCAGAAATAAGAAGGACTGTGTCTCTCAGATTCTCTATTTGGCGTGCTACTGCCCGTAATTCGTCTGTTATAGTCTGTCGGTTTCTATACTCTTGCTGTCTATACCGTATAACCAAACGGTTGTATGCGTCTCTATAAGTGTTTCTAAGTATACGACAATGCAAGTATCGTACAATACGACTAGGTTGGCTGATTCCACAACTAATTTTAAACGCTAACATTTCTTTGATCATCGTAAGCAAGTTATAACAATATTCTACTAGGTTCGCGAAGGTTTCATGTAGAATTCGTTGTGATCTAGGCATAGGCTTTCGGAATCTAGTTTGCATTTTATAACTTTTGTAAGATATTCTGTTAAGACTTACGTGTTATGTGATAACTGTAGTACTTCACAAGGTTGGTGATTTCCTCACTTGTGGATATGTTATAGTAAACTGACTCAATTTCAGGGTAAAATTTAAGTTATCGTTATTGTTTACTACTACTAAAATTCTGAGTGGGCGTTTCCTGTCCGAAGTTATAATTAAAGTTTTTGACATATTTTTTTTGTATGTAGAGTGGTTATAGTTTCTAATAACTAATCAACTCATCATAATTCAAGGCGTATATATATAGGTTGCCTATTAGTACTGCTATGTTTGTACACTTTGTACAATTTGTATTAAATGTTTTAAATAGTTTTTGTGTATATTTTAGGGTGCGTATTTAACATTTGTAACATTTGTATTTTTGTACAATCTGTATCAATCGTTTGACTCTGTTTGCCTATACAGAATCAAAACTTCCTATATGCAATTTTTTTTATGTAAGTGTTTTTGAAGGGATCGACTCCTTAGTCGACGTATATTGCATATAGTTGGTCTCCCCTGCTGAAGAGAAAAGATGTATATTTTACCACTGGATATATAACCTTGAGTGGGAAAATTTACATGAATATGATAACTTAGTTATCAGATTAGAATAACATATTATCATATTGTTCACAAGTTTACAGGGTAAATGGAAATGTAAATTATGGTTGTGAACTTGTGCCATTCCGAAATCTGACATGTCTATCATTTATTTTCCTAAGTCGTCGACCTCCGGTAATAAATACGGAATCGAGTGTCATGTCCTCGTCGGCACTTGAGTCCTCTATGTCCGAATCAGAATCTAATGGTTTCTTATTTTGTGACGCTTCTTTTCGTGTTTCTAAGGGTGAGTGTGCGCGTATTCCTGGTTGTGGATCTTTTGAATTAACCGGAAATATAAGCGGAAGTGTGTCATTTTTAACTAATGTGGCTATCTCTTGATTTGTGAGTTTATTATAAGGCTTTGTGATAATATCCCTTATTTCCTCTGGGAGGGTGTCAAAATGTTCGTCAATTGGCTTGAACTTTTTGATTTCGTTGAAAGAGTATTTAAATATTTCAGTCTTCTTGTCAGAAATTCTTTCAAGCGTGCAACTGTTAGGGCTTACATCTAAAACTCTATAGGGTGAAATATGATAGATAGGTCTAAGATTGGGGTTAACACCAGGTGTAATAGTGTTATTTCTAACCAAGACAAGATCTCCTATATCAAATTGTTTGTGTATGCGGGTTTTGTTAATATACTTTAGTCTTGCCTCCCTTCCCTTTTCAATAGCTTTTGCTGAAATGTCCAAGTTTTCTTGTATACCGTCTGAGAGGTCTTGCACATAAGCTTCTGTGCGTGCTATTTCAGGGTGATATTCATCCAGTTTTATTGCTCCAAAGAACAATTTAGACAGGGAGCTACGTGTCCCGAATAATAATTCCATGGGTGAAAATCCAGTTTTTGGTATTTTAGTGCAATTATATTGTCGGACTATTAACGGTAGTAGATATAACCATGAGGTCGTTGAGTCTTGCGCTAAAATTTTAATGATTGGCCATTTTATTACTTTGTTGCTAGCTTCCACCAATCCTTTAGAGGGTGAAAAGTACGCAGTAGAATACAAAACTCGGATGCCAATAGAAGCAAAGAATATCAAATTTTGCTTTTCTAAAAATGATTTTGCATTGTCACACAATATTTGTCTGGGGGAGAAATTAGGATAGAAATAAAACATGAATTTGTCTATAAATTCACGGGATGTGAGTGATTTCATGGGATATGCAAGAATCATTCCTGTTAGTTGGCAGACTATAGTGAGGATATGATTATAACTACGATAAGGGGGTAAGGATTGTATGTAGTCAATACTTACACATTCAAAAGGTCTTGAAATTGTACTATAAGTTCCTACTTGTTCTAGTTTTGTAGATGAATTTTGAAGTTGACAATTTAAACAAGATCTAGTGTAATTTCTAACATATTTCTTAAGATTAGGGTGGAAGAAATTTTGCATATTCAAAAGCATTTTAATTTCTCCACTATGTACTAACAAAAGATGAGTATAGCATACTAATACTGGTAGTAGTTTGGTTGGGAGATAAACTTTTAAATCTCCTTTTATTTTTGTAAACAGAATCGTGTCTTTAAGTTCGTAGTTCTGTCTTTTATAAGTGTAGGTATTTGATTTAGAGGTTAGACAACGTGTGTAAATATCAGAGTATTCCTCTTTTTGGTTTGCAATTATATTTTCTATGCTAATCCTTTCTTTTAGGATTTCCAAAGGTCTTAGTACTTTGCCTATAACTCTATGTTCTGCGGCAAGTGAATTTATGGTGATTTTGGGTTTTTGTTGCTTTGGCTGTGGGGGTTGTTCATCATAACCCAAATAGTCGGGGTTATCCATAATGAACTGCGTCCATTCTTCAATAGTCCAAACTTTATATTGGGGTAAGTTATCTTCAAACCCAGATTTAACAAATTTAGGTAGGGCTACCTTTTTAATGCTTGGTAGAGTAGCCTTATATGCCCTTGTTAAGAAATCTGCCAAATTGTCTTCTCCTCTTAAGAAGGACATTGTTAGCTTCGGTATTAGAGTTAACAGAGTGGTATTCCACCTTTTCAACTTATTAACGGCTGTTAATGCTTTAGGATTGAAGAGATAGTAAGCACACTTTGCGTCTGTTAACAAAGTACATTCACAGCTTGGACCTATTAGAGTTCTAAACGAGTTTGCTGCATAAATAATTCCTAGGATTTCAATGTCTATGATATGTAATCTTGACTCAGCAACGGTAATTTTCTTTGAGGTATATGCGATAATTTCAAACATTGAGGCTAAAGATTTTAAATTAAAGCTATTGGTTGATGAGACCATTGCGGGTCTTACTATGTGTTGCTCTTTGTGTCCATATAGTAAAAATACAAAAGGGGGTTTTGTTTTGTCTGAACAGTGTTGAGTGACAGGTTTGGCACCCTCTATATTTGTGATAACTATCACAGGACGGTACATAGCTACACTAAGAGCTTCAAATATGAGTTGTTGCGGATCTAGATATACATATCCATGCTCTAGTTTGCGAATAAATTCTAAGAATTTATCCCTATCATTATTAAATACAAATTGAATATACTTTTGTCTCAACATCGTAGAACGTATAATTTTTGATGCTCTTTGCAGGATAGTGATCAAAGGTGTTTGAACTTTATTTAGTTCTAGAAGCAATTGTAAAGATATCCCGAGACTATTGTGTACAGTGTCTTCAGGATAGCCCAAAGTTTTACTAGCCAAATATTCAAACTCAGGTGGTCCATCTTCAGACATACGCTTCGCATAATCCTTAATGTTTTCACCTTCATTCTGCAAAGGTAGGGGTAAAATTGGTAACCTATTATCATAAATAACATGGTGTACAGGGTCATCGAAGTTTAGCCCAGGGGGTAGGGTTTTAGCCTGTAATTCTGGTGTCACTATTTGCGCTAAGACTGCCGAATATGAGCCAGTTGAAGTGCCGGCTGCGTCTGATAAGATAATCTTAGGTGCCGATAAGTTAACTAGTTTGCTAAAAATTGGTCCTGAGGCTAAAGCTTTCTTAATGTCTTCGAATGCTTGTCTTTGTTCTGGAGTTGGGACAAAAGTTTTACCTATTCTAGTAGAGGTAAGTGAAGTTAGAATATGTGTAGGAGCCATAATATCAAATCTTAAATGTTTATGCATACTTTGTAGTACTCCCATAAAAGATCTCATTATAGTAATATCAGTAGGCATGGGAATATTTAGAAGTTTTTGTACTCGCCTTTGATCTACACAGCAATAATTATGTGAAATGAAAAACCCAAAGAAATTTACCCTACTTTTAAAAAGTTGTGATTTCTTTAAACTAATCTTTCCTTTATGCGTGTGTATTCTCCCCATAACTTTCTTCAAAATCTTAAAATGTATATTCAATGATTCTGATCTAGTTGTAGCTAGTTCAGTTGAGACAATGAAATCATCGTAAATGTGTTGGACTTCTGGGATAGGTGAGTATACCATTTTGGCTAAATCACCGTCCATTACAACATTACCATTATCATCATAAACCAATTCCCAGTGTAATATCTTTTCCATAAAGCGTGATAGACTTTCAGGTGAAGTCTTAATGCCGGTTGGTAAGGATGCATGTCTAAAAGCTCCTAATGGGGTTGCAAACAATGTTAGGTCTCTGCAAGAAGGTTCTAGCGTTATACTATGAAAGGCGTTAGCCATGTCACTACTACTATGCACAAATTTATCCCTTAGTGACTGAATCAAATTTTCTGCTGTGGGTAGCAGTGCAGGTTCAGATTGCAGACAAGGATTCAATTGTTGAAAATTTACAATTAAACGAGGACAGCTCCCCTGATCCGACTTTGGAATCAGATATGCTGGGCTTGCATAGTTGTTATAGGAATCCCCATCCAAATTAGCTCTTTCAATGGTGCCGTTCTTTAACAAAAACTCTAAGATAGATTGCATTTGCATTTTCTCTACGGGTGATAAATAATATAATTTCTTATGCTGGGGTAAAGTTTGACCAGGTTTTAGTCTAATTGTATAATTGCCTAGATATTTACTCATGTTACCTCTATCAGTGGAATGTGTAGATATGATATCAGGGTAAGATTTTAGGAATATGTCTTCTATATAATGTCTTACCTCTGGTGGATAGTCTGACAGCACCACAAGATCCTCTGGTTTAACAAACTGATCCTTAGGCACACTGTAGCCAGTAGGTTCTGTTACGTAGTCCATGAGGTTATCAGATTCAGCTATATGTTTTAAGCCAAGTTCAATAACGTCATCACTATTTTCAAAAAGTTTATTCTTTTCAGGATCTGGTGTAGTTAGAATTTCATCAATATTAGATCGGTAATCAGATAAGGCTACTCCTGGTACTGGAGTGTCATTGTTTATAGCTGTAGGATTCGGTATATATCCATCAGCTAAAGGGAAAGATCGTTCTACCAGATTGATGGCGCTGTATTTTGGTAGCTATAAGAGTTGGACTGAATTGTTTCTGGTGTCTAGTGAGATCTGATTGATGGCTGGAGCCGTAGCTTTCTCTGCGTGTTGTTCCAGGGCCTGTACAATCTCATCTAGCTCAGTTGTCACAGATACATTGTGTAGGAATGATTGTGTGAAATCAAAGTCTGTGGTGATTTCCTTGACTACAAATTGGTTGCTGGGTTCCAAGTATCCGGTGATAACAGTGTTAGTGATTGCATGTTCAGTGACATTTGTTATCATTGCTCTTCCACTAAGTTGTCCTCGGTTGTTGACAGTCAGTTGCGTTTGTCCAGGCTGAATTTTGATTCCTCCATTTCTATCATTAGCAATGTGGTCATCGCTGAGAATGACTTTTGTTCCAGGAGCTAAGTTGAAGAAATGGTTGATGTTCATTTCTATAGTCTGAGTTTCATTAGGCTCAATTTTGTCTATTGTCCCTGTGCAGAGTTGTAACTCGTAATCAGAACAGAACAGGCTATCTAGTACTCTCCCAGGATGGAACATAGAGTATAGATATGGTGCTGGCGGGTGATTATCCGCAACGAAAGTCAACCCTAATTGGAGATCTCTAATGCCGTTCATTCCAATGATCATAGGTGTGACATTCTTGTGTTCCTCAGGTACAATCATAAATGGTACTGGTCTATAGATGCCTGAGAATTGTGTGAGGCGAATCATGAGAGTTATTTCTCCAGCTACTGGGATTTTGTGTCCAGAATAGCTGACAAGAACCATGTCACTCTTTTCCAGATGGTTCTTAACTTCATTTTGTTGTACTCCAAATAACATACCAAAATAGCTGGTTGACATGATATTTCTGTCTGCTGCTGAGTCAAACAAAGCTGTCATGTATACATCGTAGTTGCCATTTGACATACAGCCGGAACAGTTCAGGTACATTTTCCTATTTTCATCCATGATAGCTGCAGAACTATCTACCGCTAAAATCTTGGGGTCGTTTGGATCCATTCGAACGGTGATAGCGTTAACCCTACCTGTTCTGCCACGCTCCTTGGATTGTCCATTGGCTTTGGCCTCAACCCATTCTTCATATGCCTGTCTAAACACACCACCAGGTCTTACTTTACCACTATGGTACAGTTCCATCATTGCTGGTCGTCCAGGGCATAGGTGTTGCGCGTGGTATAGGTCTTTGCCGTACTTCTTGTGACAGCTTGGGCAGTATCCGGATGTTAGTGCTGTTTGATATTGTCGTCCTTGGTCATCGCACAGTAGTCTGCATCCATCTGATATTTTGTGGGAATTTTGACCACATGCACCGCAGTAGCGCTTATTGGATGTACCATAGGAGATATGATAATCTTGTTTGGTGTTCTTTTGTGGTTGTCTATCTCTATTATCCCTGTTTTCTCTGTTGTAGGTTTTAGGATAGGCTGGTTTAGCAGTAACTTCTCTAACTGTTGGCCTTTTATAATAGCTTGACGTAGCGGCAACTTTAGCAGGCTGTTTGTCTCTGTTCATTCTTGTATCCCTGTCATGTGAGTAGTTGGTGTTGTTTGTCTTTTTATGAAGCGATAAGTCTCCATTGTAACTGGCTGATACACCATTCTGCTGTAGGTCCAGATCTAGGTCTTCAGTTCTAGGATACATGGAAGCGGTCAACTCATGATATGTAGGGGATCTTCCAAGATCATGTGTGAGATTGTGATGGTTTTCAGATGCTATATTGCGGCTATTTGTTGGTAAGCTACGTTTGAGTGCCTCCACTGCAGTTATGTTGAATACATTCTGTCTTTCCTTCTTGTCTGTATAATGAACAGCGGCTCTGCTGGCAAGATTCTGAATTGTACTGACAAGCTTAGGGAATGACATGGCTTTGGTTCCCTTAAAGGCTATCAGCTTAGCTTGAGCTTCCTGTGGGCTGATGAGTATATCATACTGTAGCAGTAAGCTATTGTAGACACTCTCAATAGATAGTCCAAGATTGAAACTCTGCTGGATAGTAGTATATGCTTTGCCAGTTGTGGTTCTAAGCATAAAGGTTTCAAATTCTGATCTTGAGAGGTTACATAACTCCTGAGCAGTGTTCATCTCTGATAGGTAATCAGTAATGTAGGGTGGTTTGCCGTCTCCTTTGAAGCAATGCTTGAGAGGGAAGGTTCCATTGGCTAACTTAAGCTTTTGATCGTTGCTTAGGGTGCTCTTACTTGCATAGCTGCTTGGTGGTTTAATTCCAGTTTGGTTGGTGAAGTTACTGAAGTGTCGTTGAGTGCGTTTGTCATTCTCCTCTTGTACAATACGCTGGGCCTCTAACTCAACTTCACGTCTTTGTTCCTCTTTGTATTCCCTCATACTCTGTGTGTAGTTGGTACAGAAGTTCCTCATCATTTCTGAGTCCACACGTAGGTTGGGGTTACAAAGTCTTATTGTATCCAGGAATTGTGGGAACAGGAAATTTCCCAGAGGATCTGATAGTGTTGCTCTAACATATCGATCTCTGATCAGTGCATCTGGTGAGTCCTCTCGCATGGGTATGGATCTTACAGATTCCCTGTCTGGTTCTGGCGTCTTGGTTCTCTCACCATTCTGTTCTGGTTCCTCCTGGTTGGGCATTGGTTCCTCTCTTCGTGTATCATCTCCTGCAGAAGCTGCATCAGCTGACGGAGTTCTTCTTCCAGGCGTCGTCGAGCGTCCTCGACGTGGAGTGTTCGCCTTTTCAGCGTTGTCATCTTTCTTACTTTTATTAAATAATGGCATTACAGCTAGCTTAAGGCTTTTAAACTTTCTATGAGTTCTTTAAAGAAGCTTATGAGATGTTGTACTATTTTAGGATTTAAATAGCAGAGGTACAAGAAGAAAACCGACTAATGCGCTTAACGTTAAAACAATCAGGAATTGTTTACAATAGCAAATCTTTCTTTTAAAATTGTTAAATATAGATGAGTATGTATTGTCTACTTCACCTACAGTTGTTTCTACGTCGTGAATGCTTGCGTGTGAGCTTGGAATCTTATTCTGGAGTGTGCGCTAATGCACTCTTATCCTTAATTAAGCTCAACTGTAGAAACACTTTTACTTAGATTTATTCTATATTTGCTTACAAAGCTAATGTGGGTTGGCTAGCTATACAAATTAGCTATAAAGTTAGATAGAATGTTAAAGTTTGCAGCGAAGTTAATTTGGGTATGCTAATATACTATCACAAATTAACTGTTATTTGCTTAGGCGTCGACTTTTCCTAGCAAATGTTATTGTTGAGAAAAACAGCAATTTATAATCCTTGTTGAATTCTTACTTCACTCTAAGGATATGTAGCTTACAATCTGCTTATTCCTGTAAGGCTTTATGAATATAACTTACTAAGGTTCACTCCCAAAGGATCGTCTATATTCTAATAGTATTGCAACTGTTTGCCTGAATATCAAAGATCTCGCACCCAATACTTATAGTTGTATTAGGGTATGCCTACCAATCCTACTAAGTATTATTCGCGAATTATTATGGGGCTTCACTTGTGATTTCAATCCTTATAACTATATTATTGAGACTCAATTTAGATTGTCCTATATATATGAATATAATCAGTTTGTTTTCAAGGTTATTATAGACCGGATGTGCTCCACTTAATTAGTGAGAACACAATATTCTATGTGTCTTACTGAAGTGTGATATCCTACGCAAGGTGATCAATCTATACGCTGGAAGTTGTCAATCAAACTCTTTAAAGTAGACTACAAGGTTGGTGTTATTGCTTGGTCAAATATTATTGAAAATCAAATTAGCTGAATTAGTGCACCTTTTTTTTTCTAAAAAGTAACAATTTTAGATTATAAAGATTATGAACTATATGTACACACTTTATCTTACTTGGTTATAGACTTTATGCTAATAATCCTAAGTAAAATTAAATTTTCTCAATGGTGTAAAAAGAAAATATTCTTTCTTTGTTTTAATCCGGATGTTTATAAAGACAGTAGAGTACTTCCAATATTACTTGCTACTTCTTTTAGAGACGTCCCAAGACTCCCAAGATAGGCTGCTGCAACCTTTTGCTGCGTTTGGTTACTAGAACTTTGTCTCTTATAAGTGTGCTTTTAAATTACATATAGGGCTTAGGTTGTTGACTATACTTTTAAATCACTAATATTCACTATCACTAATGATTGATGGTTTATAACTCTTCTCAAGTTGTCTGTTGAATTCTGGCGGCACATGAAATAGAAATTTTAGCATTAGCAAAGCAAGTAAAAATTTAGTTTTCATGTCCTACTTATTGTTGAGTGAATTGTTTATTGTATTTAAGTATATGTTTGTAAAGAACATACAAAAAATTTCTAAGTTAAGATTGAATTAAAAACTTTCTAAGTCAAAATAAAATAGAATCACTCTAAGTCCAAAGTTGGAAAATTTTGACTAAGTCCAAAAAGTTTCTAATGAAATTATTCTAAGTACAAAATCAATAAATTTTGGCTTGGGAAAAAAAAATCTAAAAATATCTTAAGTACAAAAATTAGCAAATTTTGACTAAGTCAAAAAAAAATTTTTTTTCTTATTGAAATTATACTAAGTACAAAGTTAGTGAATTTTGACTAAGTCCATAACCTTTCAATGAAATTATGCTAAGTACAAAATTAGTGAATTTTTTCTTGAGACAAAAGAAATAGAATTACTCTAAGTCCAGACGTGGAATATTTTGTCCGAGATGAAATTTCCTAACAGTTCATTCACAAAGCTACTTTAGAGATTGCCTATAAGTCAAAAGAAATAGAATCACTCTAAGTCCACTATTGGAATATTTTGACTAAATGCAAATCTCGCTAAGTTAAGGATTTTAAAATTATAAAGTATTAGAGTGTTAGAATTATCCTTCACCAAAAGAAGTAGAATCTCTCTAAGTCCATAATTGGAATATTTTGGCTAAGACAAAAATACTCTAAGACAAAATTTTCTTTTAAGTGTGGAAAATGAAATTTGTTAATCTAGTTGGAAGAATCGTAATTATTACAAGTCCGAATTTTGGTAAATTTCCAACCAAGTTCCCAATTTCATAAAAATTACTATAAGTCCAGAAATTCGAGATTCTCTCTGTAACAAAAGAAATAGAAACGGTGCTAAGTCCAAAAGTGGAATATTTTGCTCAGAGTCTCAGAAAGTCTCTGGAGTTATTTCTCTGATTGCATACAGCAATTTGTCTACACTTATATCATTCCAACCGATCGATGTTGAGAATATCTCTGAGACTTTGAAATATTTTGTTTAACTCAAAATTTTTAGAGGCTATAGTTAT
This sequence comes from Acartia tonsa, assembly GCF_053477335.1. NCBI lineage: Eukaryota > Metazoa > Arthropoda > Copepoda > Calanoida > Acartiidae > Acartia > Acartia tonsa. Next base: position 47,792,935 of record NC_137269.1, on the reverse strand, counting down.
TTTGATACATCCGCGTATAAATCAGAATTGCATTAAGAATATAAGTCCTAGGCATGTATAAGTAAGTGCAAATCTCAGAAAATCGGTTCTAACGGCACCAAAGTATTAGTACAATTTAACTTGAGTATAAATGCTACAAGTTTGTAATAATCTTTTGGCCCTTTACTACGACTCAAGAGTACTAACTGCTTTCGGCATATTGTTTCAGAAACATGGCTCCAAAGACAATATGTATCCCAACTAACAGCGTTTCCCGTGTTCTATAGGATTTGCTCCTAAGTTTTCATTTAATAAGGCAGTTCAAAATGGTCCTTTACAAATAGTATTTTGATAGCTTATAAATGAAAAGTTACTCCATGCTTGATTCTTAATAAGTTCTGGTTTAAGTATCAAAGATTCAAGTATTTCAACACTTAGAGAATTTTCGAATAAGTAAAAATCATACTAAGTCCGAAGATTTATATATATACTCCGCCACCTAGCACAACTCCTAAGTTTCAAAATTCTGACTAAGTCCAAAAATCAAAATTTTGCACATAGCTCAATCATAGATTATTCCAACCCAAGTGTTTTACTAAAGAGAGGCGGACATGGAGGTGCCGGTGTGCTGGTATTCTCTAGGGCCTCTAGAGTGTCAACCAGTGCGAGTGTCCTTATAGGGCGGCGACCAATGGCCACAAATATGCTAGCATTCTCTAGGGCCTCTAGAGTGTCAGCTAGTGCAACTGCTCGTACACGAGGCTCTCAATTGCATTTGTGTCGTGCCTTTCAGTCCCTATCTCTTCAAACGCCTCATAGTCCTAACCTTGCTCTCAAATAGTATCACAGGTTTTGGTAAATCCGATTTTGCCATAGCTACAATTATTCGATTTTGGTAAAAATACCTGCCTTAGGCGGTTCGGGTACGGTAAGGAAAAAAAAGAAAAAAAATTAATGAAGTAAAATTTTTCTAAGATACAACCGGTAAGTTGCACCATTGTGTGTGCGAATGGGGCGTTTGTCCATATTTAGGTATGGAGACCGCTCTTCTATGAGTACTACTAAAACCTAATTTTAATGCAATACACATAGACATTCTCATCGTCGGTTCGCTTGTTTAGAATGCTTAACCCTCTATTCCCACAAGTATAATACGAATTTGGTTGAGCTGGTGGAAGCTCAACAAAAGACCCACGCGAAGTATTATGTTGCTTTAACCTAAGAATAAATGGTTGGTTTTGATATTCGATCAGAATCATATAAGTATATTAAGTATTAAGGAAGGAAAACGTTTTTATAAAGTGTATTTATATCACAAGTGCATAAGTTAAGTATGGAAATATTTACAGGATAAGTGTTAAAATTATAAGTAGAGTAGGACAGAAATGTGCCCTAAGTCCCAAGCAGTGAATTGTGCTAAGTGTTAGAGTTCTAACATAAGGCCTGAGCTCAATTCATGCTAAGTACTAAGGGGCCTAAATTTAAACTACAATGCATGCCAAACAACTAAGTCATTACCTTTTAAAGCCAGAAAGAGAAGTTGATGGTAGGAGAGTTAGTAAATAACTGAATAAATTCAAGAGGTACATGCTATAACATTAGCTCTGGACCAGGATTTTAGTGTTTGTCTGTGCAATTAAATATCTGTGTGTTAATATGTGACGTAAATCAGGCATGGTTGTAGGCATACATATATGTACTGGTTGTTTATATGATTACATTAACTATAAACATAGTATCTTTAATAAACATATACTATTAGCAAATCACATACAGATTACCATGAATAGGCTTTCGTTACCCATATATGGTGTCATATAGGTAGAGACAGGCCTATGAATGCATAAATTGATACAAATAATGCCTTGGGCCTAGCTAAAGTAATTGTGTCTTGCCCCTGAGTGCTACTAGTTAATTGCAGGGCACGTGTCAATCAAAGGTTCATAATATGATCTATATAGTGTTGATTTTATATCAAGCATAGATAGATAGTTGTGGATGCGAAGCATTTCTGTAAAAGTCTCATATGTACGTTCAAAGAATTTGAAAATTGAGGATCGCATCTCCATATGTATCTAGGATTGTATTCTGGAAGGATCAGATTGTCCTGATGTTAATCCCATATTTACAAAATACATTTATATTAATATAACTAGAATATATATCTAGGATTGTATTCTGGAAGGATCAGATTGTCCAGATGTTGATCCTGTGTATACCAACTCCCAGATTTGTGGATCTTTTTCCAGCAGCTATCCACCACCTTATCTTATTCTAAGGTAGCTTTTTTACTTTCAAAGAAAAAAGTAAGAGGAATTTAAAAAAAAAAGATTTTTAACTGATATTTAAAAATAAAAATAATATTTTTTATTCCATTAATAAAGTAGTAATTTCTTATCTGTAGCTTAAGATTTCAATAACTAAAGGACCGATAGGGGCGCAGCCGCTAGTATCTAACAGTAAGAATATTGTGTGCTTTTATATTAATTATTGTTTTGTGATGTGTCGGAAGAATCCCAATACCTAAATCTTCTTTTTCTAGATTTTGTGTGGTAGATAGATGTGAGGGGGCCAATGGTATCACAGCCCATAACTCTTGTCTTAATATCAAGAATTCATTATTTATAGGTAGTATTATTATCTTTTATGATAGAATAAGGGCATATCACCTGTGGGTTGCCCTAAGCCTGAAGGGTTACCTAGGACTCAAAATTAGCTAACATAACCTCCTTTAAGGTAACAAATAAACAAAACTACGACAGTTAGAATACTTACACCATGAAAATACAATATAATTACTGTTTTTTACTCAAAATTAAGAATACTTAAATCCAATTATTAATGTAAACGATTATACTGTTATTTCAACAAAAAAGTTTAGCTTGTTATTAATCATTTTTAACAAGCAAATTTACTTTGTTTAGGTGGTGGTTTGTCAAGTATTTCTGCACAAAAATCTTCCAAGGTATAATTGCATATTAGGATGTCAATATGACTTGAGAAGGCTTACAACTATTTGAAAAAAGGTACCTCCACCCTCCCAAGAAAAATAGACACTGAAAAAAAGACTACTAGGGGCGGAATTGCATTTAGAAGTTAGTATCCTTGATAAATAAAATATTGTTTAAGGAGAGGGGGGACAAATAAAAACAACGTCATTATTACTAAGTATTGCGTCTTAAACTGAATTTTTTTTCGAAGTATATTGTGTATCGACATCATCTGTTTAGTACATTAATATGTTGGCCATTGTATTATCCCTTTATCCTGACTTATTGTTTAAGGTTACAATAGAAAACTGTGAAATTAGTCAGCTGGATGGATCAGGTGAAATAAAAGTTTTTTTTCACCTATAGTTCTTTTTTAACTATATATCTATCGTAGCTGTGTTTAGTGCCCTAGGAAAATGGGGATAGATGTCACCGCTTTTTGCTTACCTATTCTATTGACGTCATAGTAGAGGGAAAGAAACCTCTTAGAAAAGAGATGGGGTATCGGGTATTTCTGAGGTCAATAGAATAGGTAGGTCAATAGAATAGGTAGGCCAAAAGCAGTGACATCTATCCCCATTTTGCTAGTGCATTATAGACAGATAATATAACTATTCCTGGTTCTTATTTTTATATACCTAGATATCTGTCTATACATATTATCTATCTAGGTGTATCATTACAAGGGGAGAGTAGTGATATTGATACCTAGATATCTGTCTATCTATCCTGATATCTGTCTATACATATTATCTATCTAGGTGTATCATTACAAGGGGAGAGTAGTGATATTACTATACTTGATACCTAGATATCTGTCTATCTATCCTGATATCTATCTATACATATTATCTATCTAGGTGTATCATTACAAGGGGAGAGTAGTGATATTGATACCTAGATATCTGTCTATCTATCCTGATATCTGTCTATACATATTATCTATCTAGGTGTATCATTACAAGGGGAGAGTAGTGATATTACTATACTTGATACCTAGATATCTGTCTATCTATCCTGATATCTATCTATACATATTATCTATCTAGGTGTATCATTACAAGGGGAGAGTAGTGATATTGATACCTAGATATCTGTCTATCTATCCTGATATCTGTCTATACATATTATCTATCTAGGTGTATCATTACAAGGGGAGAGTAGTGATATTACTATACTTGATACCTAGATATCTGTCTATCTATCCTGATATCTGTCTATACATATTATCTATCTAGGTGTATCATTACAAGGAGAGAGTAGTGATATTACTATACTTGATACCTAGATATCTGTCTATCTATCCTGATATCTATCTATACATATTATCTATCTAGGTGTATCATTACAAGGGGAGAGTAGTGATATTGATACCTAGATATCTGTCTATCTATCCTGATATCTGTCTATACATATTATCTATCTAGGTGTATCATTACAAGGAGAGAGTAGTGATATTGATACCTAGATATCTGTCTATCTATCCTGATATCTATCTATACATATTATCTATCTAGGTGTATCATTACAAGGAGAGAGTAGTGATATTACTATACTTGATACCTAGATATCTGTCTATCTATCCTGATATCTATCTATACATATTATCTATCTAGGTGTATCATTACAAGGAGAGAGTAGTGATATTACTATACTTGATACCTAGATATCTGTCTATCTATCCTGATATCTATCTATACATATTATCTATCTAGGTGTATCATTACAAGGAGAGAGTAGTGATATTACTATACTTGATACCTAGATATCTGTCTATCTATCCTGATATCTATCTATACATATTATCTATCTAGGTGTATCATTACAAGGAGAGAGTAGTGATATTACTATACTTGGTACCTAGATATCTGTCTATCTATCCTGATATCTATCTATACATATTATCTATCTAGGTGTATCATTACAAGGAGAGAGTAGTGATATTACTATACTTGGTTCTTATTTCCATGGTTTACAGGTATTAATGCGCAGGGAGGGAGGGGACATAGGATTTTCTTTGTTGCACTACCCTTAAGTTTTATGATAACTTTTTCTTCTTCGTTGGCTCAACAACTTTGGGGACTTTCATAGAATTTGTTCATAAATTTTAGTGTCTAAACGTTTCAACCACTTATTGTAATCTACAGTAGGGGTAAATTTGTGTATCATCATTAGGAGTGAACTTAAATTTATCGACTATTGTTTTATCTCTTTAGATCCTTTGTATAATAGTACAAAATTAAAATATTCTTATAAAACATACTCTACAATTACAATGTTTGTAGGTATCCAGTGACCTTCCAGAATTACACCCAGCCTGTACTATCACAAGTTCAGTAGCAAGAATATTAAATAATTATTTTTACAGGTATCCATAAATACGAGGGAGGGAGTGTACATTGGGCTCTTTATTAAACAGTTCCCCAACGTTTCAACCACTAATTGTAATCTACAAAAGGAAATATTTTGAGTATCATCATTGAGGATGTACACATCAATTTATCGGCCATTTTCTTAACCCTTTAAGATCCCTGATAAATACAGAGACAAGGGACCAGGATTCTGACAAACAAATCTAAGTGAAAATTTCGGGAATAGTCCCTTTCGTAACATCGTCCCATAAGGGGCGATTCGTCGTATTTTTAAAATGGCTTTTTATAGGTCATTTTATGTTAGGTTAGGTTATATTGGGTTAGGTGATTGCCCCACAGGGTTAGGTAATTTGCCCCGCAGGGTTAGAGCCCCCCACAGGGGCTAGAAATAGGAGAAAAGCTACTGTGAAAAATACGAAGAATCGCCCCATAAGTTGCGATGTTACGAAAGGGACTATACCCCAAATTTCTCCACAACCTACTTCATTCTTATCCCCCTTTCTTACAAGGGTGATTAATTTTTTTCGCATAATTTCCGTAAAGTTGGATGTAACCTTATTAAGTCAAACTGTTCATAAAAATAAAATTAGAGCATTTGACTAAAAGGTTACACACAGCTACAGCTTTATGGAAAATACGCGGGGAAAAAATTACCCCCTTTAAGTTTCAGGGTCCTAGGCTTTTAAAATATTTTTAAAATAAGTAATCAAAATTGTAAAGTTACTAAAAACAATTTAGTTAATTTACATAAATTATGAAAGGTTATAATTCAAAGTCAGTTTTGTCGATTTATTTTTATGCAACAATTCTGTAAATTATAGAAAAGATTATGTTTTTTTACATAAAATGAAAGCAGTTATTGGTTATTTATCGCATCGTAATATAGATAGCTTTCCGCGGATATTAAAATAAAAAATTACAAGCTTAAAACCGTTTGCCCCTCGGGGTTAACAAAACTGTTATCCTTTTAAGTTTTTTTTAATATTCTTGGAAAATTGTCTGCAATACGATGATATACATGATTTTTCAGCATAGCTGCGAACCGGTGGATACTAATCGGTTTGAAAGCCACGCTGGAAAAAAAGTTTCCATTGCCCCTATTTGAAGATTAAATATTTAGGATCATTTCTTGCTATCATCATAAATTATTTATTATTAGAGATTTTGGATCATGGAAAGAAAACGGAGTAGCAGGTTGCGTCGTATTTTCACAATTTTGATTATTTTAGGTTAGGTTAGGTAAATGTTAAGATTGCCCCGCAGGGGCTAGAAATAGGAGAAAGGCTTAGGACGAAACCTGCTACTTCGTTTTCTTTCCACGATCCAATGTTTGATCCAAATATATTTTCAGTGTGGCGGGAGGTCTGGCTTTATATTCTTCAGACGTAACATGTGACAGGTATAATAATCAAATCTTGGAAGTAACGCATAGATCTTAAGGGATAAGATAATGGTCAATAAATTGATGTACACAAAATTACCTCTTATTTAGATTGGTTGTTGGGACGTTTGATTATACAAATAAATGAACCAACCAATCAAAATTTTAAAAAAAAGTCCCCAAAGTTGTTAAGCCCACAAATAAGAAAACGTTATTATAAAACTTTGCAACTAGTACAATGAACAGCCCAATGTCCCCTCCCTCCCTGAAGTTACGACACACAGTGGAATAGATATTTAAAATTTAAAATGATTTAAAAGTGATATTTCTGGGTTTTTTTCAAGGGAATTTTTTTAAAAGCTGTAAATTATTGAATAATTTTTTATTATGATAATGATTTTTATAATGATTTGTTGTACAAAAACGAAACCAATTTTGTTTAAAACAAATGTTTTTTTAAAGGTCTGGTTGAAATTAAACTCGTATCTAAATATCTTTATTTAACAGGAGGGAGGAGACATTGAACTGTAAATTACATTGGTCTTATAAATATAGATTTTGGTACTTAATTTTAAATGCACCCAAACTTATCAAAAAATATATTTAAATAATTCCATTTATCAGCGTTGGGGTTATTCTCAATTTATCGATAATTGTTGTCCTTAGGTCTCTGTTAACTTTTTTTTGTCCCATTCGACCCCAAATTGATTTAAAAATAAAAATAATCTGCTTTTTGGATACAGCTGAAATCTTTTTCATGATTTTTTGCACGTTGCATTTTTTGTGCATAATTATACTGAAGATAATATTAAACAAGGATGACAACATTCATAAAAAAGAGGCAATGAAATCAAAAGGTAAAACAAACGAACATAAACAATTGAATTGTGTCAAAACTTAATAAGCATAATATTATCTAAGTAAATTAGAAATTGTATATGAACTTATTGCAAAAATTATGAATACAGAATTATGTTTAAGGATGTATTTACATTTTAATGACTTGATTATAGAGATGTTTTGCTTAAAATATTGTACCTGGTTACCTTAGGAATCATTTTTCCAAAAATAAAATAAATAGGATAATTATATTATACAATTTTTTTGGTAAAAAGTGGAAAATAAGCATGTTTTGAATGGACGAACAGACTTTCTGGTAAAGATTATAGACTAGCTATATGCCTTCTAAGTCGTACCTTATTGTTAAAAGAACCATCCCTAAAAGTTTGAAATCGAAAGGGCAATTCTAACATTCCTAAACTGACGAAAAAGCTAATTGTTACATACGGACGGACGTACAGAACCTTATTAAATAGAGAAGCTTCACTTTTAGAAATGATTATCAATAATGACTTGAAAAAAATACGAAGATTTTTGTTTCTTCAAATTCTTTTCAAGTTCGTTATCCGAGATTTAGTTTAGATTTAGTTAATATTAACTTTTTTATAAGGAAGTTTTCCTTTATTAAGGTCAGTCCATCCGTATCGTATAGGTCTTTTCGTTAATGTACACATGTTAGAATTGTCCTCTCGATTTCAAACTTTGCTTAATGATTTCTGTAATAGTTAGGTACGATTTAGGAAGCGTAGCAACTCAATCTTTGTTACCAGAAAGTCCGTACCTTCATTTAAAACATACTGATATTTTTCATTTTTTACAGCAACTTTTTGTTTGATATAATTATCCTATTTATATAGTTTTGGAATGATGATTCATAGGCCAACAACTGCCAATATTATAAGCAAAACATCTCTGTAATTAAAGGAAAGTATGTCCTTATACAGTATCCTGTACTTTCGCAATTTGCAACAAATTGTTCAATTTTGTTTAGACAAAATAATATTATCTAATTAAGATCTGACATTGTACAAGAGCTATTGTTCGTATGTCCTTTTTTCTTATTTCCTAACTTCGAGTTCATGGTTGTTGTCATCCCTGTTTTTATATACGTTTGTACAGATTTAAGTTTAAAAGTATTGATATATAAATTTTAAAATATTGTTGTACACAATTTTAGAAATTTCCTATATCATATAAAATATTTTAAAATTAAATGATATATTTTTGTTTTAGAAACAGTTTTTCAATTTGCTCCAATCGATTGTTAGGTAAGAAAGGTTGGATCATGGAAAGAAAACGACTTATTTTCACAGTAGCTTTTCTTTTGTTGTTATGGGGCTCTAACCCTACGGAACAACCATTAACATTTACCTAACCTAACTCAGAATAACTTATTAAAAGCTACTGTGAAAATGCTACGAAACCTGCTACTTCGTTTTCTTTACATGATCTGAATAGTAAGTTTTATTTTTCTGATTTGATTGTTATATTATGGCAAGTTGTTATTATAAAATAGGTGGCTGAGCTTGTAGCATTGTGAAATAAAAAAGAAACTAAATCTAATTATTTGTTTATCTCATGATTTGGAAGAAATATTTCCGAGAAAAATAAATGAGAACCAAAAAAACAGCCGGCCAATTTCTATATTGCCACCCTAGGCCTCACTCAGCCGCGACTACGTCCCTCCCCTTAGCTGTAAGTAAGCTGCAATCGTAAAAAAACTGCATGGCTTAAGGAAAGCTGATCAATCTTTCAAAGCGCTGGAAAGTGTCATGGGTGACGTCATAAAAAAAAGTCTAATAAAGAGGAACGAGAGGAGAAGTGGGAAAGGAAATCCCGAAAAATTAGATGGAATTATACGTATTTTCATGACGTCACACATGACACTTTCCAACGCTTAACCAAACTCAGCTAAATCCAACCTAAGCAAGAGCCACTCAATGCAACACTAAGCTGCAGCCGAAATCCTACAACCCTAAGCCTAGAAAGCTTATTGCTAGAAAATATATCCTTTTACATAAAGTAGTAAGGTTTTTTTGTCTGATTCTTGAGATTTCGGTATCAACAGAACTGATTAAGTTTTCCTTTATTGGGAAGTTTTTTGCGGCTATTTTCTGCCCCCTTCTTACCCCCTTAAAGAAAGAGTATCTAGATGATAGAAAACATTGAAAATTATTTTTTTTCAGGAAAAGATGAAACAAATAACAAAACATTAATTCCTGCAATCATTAATAGGTAAAATATTCAAATATTAAAGATAAATAGGGAATAGTCCCTTTCGTAATATCGCCCCATAAGGGGCGATTCGTCGTATTTTTAAAATTGCTTTTTATAGGTTATTTTAAAGTAGGTTAGGTTATATTGGGTTAGGTAATTGGCCCCGCAGAGTTAGAACCCCCCCGCACGGGCTAGAAATAGGAGAAAAATACGAAGAATCGCCCCATAAGGTGCGATGTTATGAAAGGGACTATACCCGATAAATAAACTGCGAACCAATAAATAGGCAAATCTAAATTTTTTAGAATAGCAGCTTTATTATTCATTTAGGATGATTTTACTGTAAATATGAAATGTAGATGCATCTTTGGTTACATGTTTCCACCGTTAATTTTTTATTAATCAGCACCAATGATGCACAAGATCTCAAAAACAGCATTTTGGGGAAAAACTGGTGAACCAAAAAGATATGCAAATCTAAAACAAATCAACGGAAAAGTGATTTTTTTCTCACTTTTCTTCTATTTTAAAGTATGATTCTGATAAATTAGTGATTTTTAAAGGGATTTATGCATTAGTTATTATGAAATATAGTATAAGGTAGAAATTAATAATTTTTCTAAATAAGAAATATTAGAAAAAAAGAAATTCGACCCCTATCACTTTAGAGGACAGTTGCTGACCTCCAGTCTTATAGATGAAGCTAAATACATGTTAAAGATAAAAATTATCCTCAAAAGTATACAAAAATGTTTTGTGATGTTTTTGATTTTAAAATCTTGATTTTGAGGATGATGGCCTTTTAGATGGGTAGTAATGGTGAGCCAAATGTTATCAAAGTGCATGCCCGGCCCATGATGACAATTTACATATTGAACTATGGTCCAATTTTTGTATTCATAGCAGCCTCCAGCCAAGCAGTATTAAAAAAGAAATAAATTGCAATTTTAATTACTCCAATTCATAAGGTAATTACTGTAGTTTTTAGAAGATGTTTATATTTCTTGTTGTTAGGCTCCATTGGAGATTGCTATGAATACAAAAATTGGACCATAGTTCAATATATAAGTTGTCATCATACGCATGCACTTTGATAACATTTGGCTCAACATTTTCACCAGTACGAGCATCTTTAAGGCCATTATCCTCTAAATCAAGATTTTAAAAAAGATTTTTTTAACACATCAAGATACATTTTTGTATGCTTTTGAGAGTAATTTTTATCTTTAACATGAATTTAGCTTCATCCATAAGACTGAGGGTCAGCAACTGTCATCTAAAGTGATAGGGGTCGAATTTCTTTTTGATTTGTTTTGGATTTGCATATCTTTTTGGTTCACCAGTATTTCCCTCAAATGCTGTTTTTGAGATCTTGTGCTTCATTGGTGCTGATAAATATAAAAATTAACGGTGGAAACTTGTAACCAAAAGAAAGATCTACATTTCATATTTACAGTTAAATTATCCAAAATGAATAACAAGGCTGCTATTCTGAAAATTCAGATTTGCTTATTTTTTTGGTTCGCAGTTTATTACTATATTCTAGAGTATGTATGTATGTCCAACAAGATCTCGTTAACGGTGGGCGAATATGTTAACATTTATCTGATAATATAGCCAGAGAGAGAGGTGACAGTGGGCTGTCCATTACACTTATCCCAAATTTGTCAGTTTTAGATATCTTAAGGAACAAAGACAAAGAGACAGGCATTCAGCTTATATTATGTAAAACTATCGGCTATGCCCCTAGAGACTGGTATTGTTTTTTTTTGGGGGGGGGGGCGGGGTTTGAGGCGACCACCTCCTATTTTGAACTTTTGTTTTTTTTAATTTTGGAGAGGGTAATTTTTTTTCTAGTGCCGAAAGTAATAAATATCAAATGAAAATAGTAATAACCCTTTCCATTACCTATTAGAAGCTACACTGTAAAGCAGAACCATATTGGTTCAGTAGATAGCGAGATAGTTTGGAACAGATAGACACACACAGATCCTATTACTTTTATATAAGGATTATAATAGGAATTTTTTATTCAGTGGTAAAGGCAAAGTACAGATAACAGAAAACCTGATAAAACAGTCAGATATTGGAATTCAGATATGTAATGGGGCTAACTCGGCCGTCAGGTGCGTGATACTAGTGATTTTGGATCATGGAAAGAATATGAAGAAGCGGGTTTTGTCATATTTTCACAGTACCTTTTGATAGGTTATTTTGGGTAAGGTTAGGTAAATGTCAATGATTGCCCCCGCAGGGTTAGGCAATTGACCACTCAATGTTATTAGATCCCCCTGAAGTGGCTAGAAACAGAAGAAAGCTACTGTGAAAATACGATAAACCCTCTACTTTGTTCTCTTTCTATAATCCGTGTATTTAAATTTAGTAGCTTATCCTCCTTATAATTATATCTTGTCTGTATGTCCGTCCTTTTTATAAAGATGTTTAACAATTTCCTTTGTATTGCTCTAGGATTTAATTCTATTTTTAAAAATAAAAAAAATTGGAAGAGGAATTTTTTTCTAGGAAGCGATTTATCTTCAGAGGGTGGCAGTACCCTCTCCCAAAATAGTTAAAAACTTTCCATTGACCTATTTGAAGCTTCAATGTAATGAACAACCAAATCGATTCAGTGGTTATGAATAAGAATATGTATTACGCAACTATAACATACATACATATGGTGCATTATTTGCCAAATGTACCACTTTTCTGCACTATCTCTCCGATTTTGTTAATACTCTATATTTTGGTCCGTTGGGTGATTCAAGGATGCTGGATGGCCAAAAAAAAGTTTCAGAGTCCCTGGATGTCTGGATATCTAGCTATCTATGAAGGTAGGTAACAAAAATTTAAAAAACACCAATTTTTTCACAATTTTAAAAATTAATTTTTTCATCAATCTTACATCCAACCTATACATTTTATACACCAAAATGATCATTTATTCATGTAAAAAGCGCACATAATGATATTTTGGCCAAAACTCTAATTTTACAGGGTGTCTAACAAAAAGTGTATTTTGGATATCTAGCGTAATACCCAAAACACCTGTCCGAAAAAAATCATTTTTTTTGGCTTTAATCCTGTGTTTTATTTGTGGGCATATGTGGTATATAACGGTTCGGAGGACCCGGGACTATAAGGTTGTCAAATTTCATTTTGGGACACCCTGTAAATGTGATTTTTGTGTCTGTAGAGCTAAAACTTGATCCAAATTGGCTATTTTTTTTCAAATTACTCTAATATGTGTTTTAGTATGTTTGGCCATAGTGTTTTCTGACCAGATCCATATTTTCCTATTTTTGGACACCCTGTATTTTCAAAAAAAGAGAAAAAAAATTTTGTTTTTTTTTAAATTTTTTTCTATTTTTAAGTTACTTAAAACTGTCATATAGATACAGATTTTGACTAATAACAATAATATTTACCTATTTTACAAATTTTTACACTTTTGGGACACCCTGTGCATGTTTTTAAAAAATGATGGTGTTTGCCCATTTTTGGGAGGAAGGAGTCGTTTTAGGGCCATAGACTATTTCTTTAGTTTTGTAGAACTTTTCAAGATACATCATTTGTTATTTATGCAAAAAGCACAAAAACCGAACCGTTTTGCCGTTCTTCACTGCCAAAGGCGGAATTTTTTACGTTTTTTGCCGTTCCCGAGGTTCTAATGGGCATTTGAGGTAGGAAGACGTTGATTTTTCAAGATAACTGTGAAATACTTTTATTTAGGCATTTTAATTTACTAAATTTCATGTGAAGTAAAATTTTTTGTGCAGCTAACCGTTTTTCGTCGAGATGGATTTCAATTGTTAAAACAAGAAAATGAAGTGAATATAATATAAATAATTGCTATAACATAAGTAATAAAAGAAACATAAACCATGTGCATTTGAAATTCCTTTTGACAAAAATCGGTTGGATATACAAAAATTTTTACTTCACATGAAATTTAGTAAATTAAAATGCCGAAATAAAAGTATTTCACAGTTATCTTGAAAAATCAACGTTTTCCTACCTCAAATGCACCTTAGAACCTCGGGAACGGCAAAAAACGTAAAAAATTCCGGCTTGGGAGGTGAATAATGGCAAAACGGTTCAGTTTTTGTGCTTTTTGCATAAATAACAAATGATGTATCTTGAAAAGATCTACAAAAATGAAGAAATAGTTTATGGCCCTAAAACGACTTCTTCCTCCCAAAAATGGGCAAAAACCATCATTTTTTAAAAACATGCACAGGGTGTCCCAAAAGTGTAAAAATTTGTAAAATAGGTAAATATTATTGTTATTAGTCAAAATCTGTATCTATATGACAGTTTTAAGTAACTTAAAAATTGAAAAAAAATTAAAAAAAAAAAAAAAAAATTTTTTCTCTTTTTTTGAAAATACAGGGTGTCCAAAAAATAGGAAAATATTGATCTGGTCAGAAAACACTATGGCCAAACATACTAAAACACATATTAGAGTAATTTGAAAAAAAATAGCCAATTTGGACCAAGTTTTAGCTCTACAGACACAAAAATCACATTTACAGGGTGTCCCAAAATGAAATTTGACAACCTTATAGTCCCGGGTCCTCCGAACCGTTATATACCACATATGCCCACAGATAAAACACAGGATTAAAGCCAAAAAAAATGATTTTTTTCGGACAGGTATTTTGGGTATTACGCTAGATATCCAAAATACACTTTTTGTTAGACACCCTGTAAAATTAGAGTTTTGGCCAAAATATCATTATGTGCGCTTTTTACATGAATAAACGATCATTTTGGTATATAAAATGTATAGGTTGGATGTAAGATTGATGAAAAAATTAATTTTTAAAATTGTGAAAAAATGGGTGTTTTTTAAATTTTTGTTACCTACCTTCATAGATAGCCAGATATCTAGACATCCAGGGACTCTGAAACTTTTTTTTGGCCATCCAGCATCCTTGAATCACCCAACGGACCAAAATATAGAGTATTAACAAAATCGGAGAGGTAGTGCAGAAAAGTGGTACATTTGGCAAATAATGCACCATATATGAAAAGCTAAGATTTTTCATTTTATTTAGTTATTGCTAAGAAAATTAATTTATTATAACAATTTATATTTTTTTGTTTAGAAATAATGTTTTTGATGCGTGCTACTTCTCAGCTGCTCTTGTTCAGGTATGCTCGAGTGTAGCTGGACAAAGTGTCGGAAAAAATAGGGGTTTCCCTTCCCATTTCTCCTCTCACCTCCGTCATTTTTATGACTCACATGGCTGATTTTTTGGACACTTTGTCCAGCTACGCTCAAATCATTATCATAATGGTTATATGTATTTTAATCGCGGTATCCAATTTAAATAGAAATAGAAGAATAGAAGCATATTCTGAACCCTTTTTTCGTCAAATCTAAGAAGGAACAATTCTAGCAGATAAAAGTATTGTTTACTTTCGACTCAAGCTGATGTGGATTCTTAAAAAATTATAGACTCGCTACTCGATAGTGAGGCAAAATTATTTTGTGAAAAATCATCCAAAAGCACATTAAAAATCTATAAAAATTAAACAAAATTATATGTTAATAACCCTTTTAAGATTTTATTTAATTTTTGTAATTTTTTTTATTCGATTTTGGAGGATTTTTCATAAAAATAATTTTGCCTCACCAGCGAGTAGCCAGTCTAACTTTTTTTAAAGAATCCACCTCGTTCCGAAGCTTTCAAATTTAAACGAAATATTTGGGCAATTAATTCTGATTCCGCAAAGCTTTCTACTAAGAAAATATACTGTTTACAGCTGACTTTTATCTATGTATGAAATGAAAAAAAAAACATGCATTCGTAACAATTTGTGTACAAAATTTCAACCAATGAAATTAAATGTATGTACCGATGCGATTCTCTTATTGGCTCAATCAGACATTCCCTCTCTTTCTTAGTACCTTTATTCCAATTTATTTTTTATGCAGTGCCACTTAAGTTTAGGGGGAGGGGGGGGGGAATTCACCTCCATTTCAATTTAACCTTATGAGAGAAAAAGTAATTTTTTTCTGGTGTGTATAATTTTTTCCCTGTCAAAAAAGAAAAATATCAGTTTAGCGGTTAACGAGATCCTTTGCCTCAGACCCAAAAATCTTACTACTTTATATAATAGGATTATTTTTATGCCACTGATGAAATAGAGATGGGTTTTTAATAAATGCCGCGTTTTTTCGACCATTTTTTAGACATTGATTGATTGAACGAAGACTATGGGAGAGTATACAACATAAGAATTCAAAAGAAGGTGTATCAACTTTTTTTTTTATAGCTAGCCGGTTCTTTTAGTAAGTAGTAGATGTAAAAATTTTTATAGAATTCAGATATGCAATCGGTTTTTTTGTAGACCTCTTATTTTTTAAGTAATTTAAGTTTTTTTAAAAAATAATTAAGTCGGTTTTAAGGTACTAAAACACAACAAAATAAAAGAAGAAAATGGCCAGTAAGAACAAAAATAGTAAGATCTTTAATTTGACACCTTACTTTTAAAATTCTGTTGAGTAATTATTGAAAAAAATTTTGTAACCTCGGTTTAATAAAAACTTTAGACCTAAATATTTTCTCAAACAGACATAAAAAACATGGGTTCATATATACCTTTAGAATCAGAAAAATATTACAGAATTGAAAAAGTAAGGTGTCAAATTAAAGATCTTACTATTTTTGTTCATAATGGCCATTTTCTTTCTTTTTTTTTTGTTGCATTTTAGTACCTTAAAATCGACTTAATTTTTTTTTTTAAACTTAAATTACTTAAAAAATAAGAGGTCTACAAAAAAAAAATGATTGCATATCTGAATTCTATGAAAAATTTTACATCTACTACTTACTAAAAGAACCGGCTAGCTATAAAAAAAAAGTTGATACACCTTCTTTTAAAATTAATATTTTAGCCATTTGTATAATGTCTATTACAACTTAAATCCATTTTCGCTGCATATTTATTAATGCATCTTTTTAGATCTGTATTAGACATTATACAAATGGCCAAAATAATAATTTTAAAATTTTGAATCCATAAGTTGTATACTCTATTTTAAACCTTATTTCATCTTGAAGATCAATGCCCCGTACGATTTTAACAGAGTATACAAATTAAGAAATCAAAACTTTAAAGTTATCATTTTAGCCATTTGTATAATATCTAATAATATAAATATGCAGCGAAAATGGATTTAAGTTGTATTAGACATTATACAAATGGCTATAATAATTTCAAAATTTTGAATTCTTATGTTGTATACTCTCCCATCGTCTTCGTTCAATCAATCAATGTCTAAAAAATTGTCGAAAAAACGCGGCATTTATTAAAAACCCATCTCAGAGCGATTTTGCTAATATAAAAAAGATTTATGTGCGAATGACGCATATACGGACGGCAACCGGACCCAAATGTGAATAGCTTCGCGTAAAAAAAATTTAATCAGTTATTTTTAGGATGGAGCTAAGCCTATTCTTGGGAATAATGTTTTTAATGGAGGATTTGTAGCTAATCAGGTACTAATCATATGCTCATCTTCTTAGACGTCCAGAAAGGGGGTTAGACTGGCCCAAAAAAACATGAATTTTTAAATCTTTACTATATCAATTTGCGGTTACCTTGAAGTTGTTACCGGCTTAAATGTAGACCTTTTAGTGAAAATTAGACCTCTCTACAATGAAAATTGATCTCGAAATTTCAATCTTAAGCTATTTATCAAAAACTTCATATTTTCATGATTTTAACAAGAAATAATTAAAGAACTGCCAACCTAAAATAATGTAACAAGAGTTCAAATATGAAGCAATTATAAAAAGTAGGCAGAACCGCCATTCCTGTCGAATAATTCCGAAAAAATGTCTAAAAACATTTTTTTATTTAAATTGATAATTTGTGTAAGAAATTGAACTAAAACAGTAGCTATTAGTCTTATGAGAAGAGAAATGATGAAAAACTCTAAAAAAATATACATTTTAAAGACATAAAATAGGAAAAAGTGTTTTTAATAAATTTCATGGCTCAACAGACATTGTCGCCAATAAAGAGACAATTTACTAAAATAAAAAATTAAATGAAGGTAAAAAAATATGTAATATACTTATTCTCATATTCAACTTTTAAAATAAGCATACTAATAAAAAAAATTAATATTGCAAAAAATAATTTGATTGTTTTTTGTTAAACCAGGAATAAAGAGTAAGGCTTTTCTTTAATTATTTTTCTTCAATGATTTTGCAGTATGTGTGGTATCCGCCGAGGATAAATGGCAGACACCGGAGTTCAATTAGATTACGGCAGTGTGACAGACGTGGACACCTTACTATAGAGAAGCTACGCTTCTCTAGCATTCACCAAATAATAATCAACATCTATTTCAGTTGTCACTTTAGTGCAGGTCTAAAGGGTACTAAAGCTATATACAACAAACAATAACTACACAGATAGGAATAAATAATCATAACATAAAAGCATTATGATACATATACAATAGTCAGTTTGGGCAATAATGATCCCCCATCCCTGGAAAGGGTGGGGGGGAATTAACAATACAGTTAACCATAATAAACTTGGCAGATTCAATCATTAATTTTAGGCATAGGGAGGGGGTCGTCAGACCCCTTCCCCAGGACTCGGGGGAGGGCCATTGACCCTCCACCGAACCCCGGTCAGGGGTGCCATAGGCATGGCTCACGGTTGCCGAATACCACAACTCTCCCCTCGGAAGGCTGGGAGAGGGTTTCCCTACCAGACTTCCGACAGTGGTTGAGGCCTTCCGTCCGCTCCTTAGGGCTAAGATATATACAAACGATAATGATTCAATGGAATCCTAGTGGTGAGTGTTTCTCAGGGTTGATGGGCTCCCAACGTGGGATAGAAGGCAGAGGCTGGCTTTGGTTGGACACGTTGTTCAGCGCCGGCAGGTGTCAGGTTGGCGGGTGGCACAGTTGTTGCTGGGACAGTCAGCAGTGGGGCATGCTGGTTGTTGTTGGCAGCGGCTGGGGCACTGGCTGCCAAGTTGACCGTCTGGGCGGCAGCCTGACCTCCCGAGGGGCCGCGGGGTCTTCCAGAGGGCGGTCCTGGCCTGCCTGGGCGGTCATGCCCGCTATCGGCTGATTGCATGGACACCATTTCCTCGGCTGCTTCCCGGCCGATGGGAATGGCATCCCAGTCTACTGAAAAGTCCCGGGACTTGGCATGGGTGAGCCGGGCTCTGGCCAAGGCCTTCCTGTACAAAGTTGGATGGTACAGGAACACTTGTGACATCGCATTCAGGGCTGCCCGTACACCTCCTTGTGCTGCTGCCAGAGAAATGATGGTCAGATCCCCCAGCAGTTTGAGGATTAACAACAGCAAGCACAGTATGGCTGCGCCATCTCCCCACTCGTGAATAGCTTGTCTAAACCCAGCCCAGACATCCAGGGCGGCCTCTCCTTCCTCCGCCAGTCGGTCGATGTTGTAGGGCACTATCCCATGGTCACCTGTGGCCGAACAGCTACCTTGCTGAACGCATGAGCCATAGGACAGGCCGGTCAGCATGGCGCTTTTATATGCTGGGAACGCCAGCAGTTGCTGCCAGTCGTTCAACTCAGCCTGCGAATACAAACCCCCTGAACTGAAGTCATCCAAGGGTTCTGTCAGCAGCTGCTTAGGCGTATCCAGCGGGGGCGGCCTCTTCTTAGGAGCGGGGGTTAACTCTATCCAGCCTTCCTCCGCGTGCACAGTCAGGGGGTATGTGGAGGAGCAGGGAATCTTGGTGGCGTGGCCGCTATACACTCGTGTCACGGCGTCTACAAACCCTGTGGGCTCTACTGGCACTTTGTCCCAACACTCCTTGTGTTCATGGACAACATATTTGTTGCGTTGGCAGGTCAGCTGGAGCAGGACATCTCCCCTCAGCACCGAGAACGTGCTCCCCTGGACACGCACCGGGTGGGCCGGGTCTAGTTGCTGGAGCTTCCAGCAGTTGGCCGCTACTTCTTCTGCTGCTGTGCTTTTCATGCGTGTCTCCAGAGTAAATCCAATATAACCTGCATGTATCTGGGCCTGCAGGGGGACATCAACATCCCTGGCCGATACTCTGGGTAGCGCTGCCGCGGCTGGGTCAGCTGCCACGAACAATGCTGGGTGGTTGGTGGCATGGGCCTCAAAGTCGCAGTTCACTATTGAGGTGGGGTTGGTCATGTTGATGAAAAACTGGGCCTGATGGTCAACCAGGAACGCATCCATCACTAGGCTGGGCTGGAGGCTGCGGATCAGCCTCAAGGGGCAATCTCTCCCCAGGTGGTCCCACACGTAGGTTGCTTCCCCAGTGATGCAAGACAGCTCTGAATGGGGACACTCCAAGGTCAGGTGGTCAGATTGGGACTCCACCCGTCCATCCTCTACTACGTAGGTCTCTTCCTTAACCAGCAGCCGTCGCTCCTGGAGCACTAATTCATTGCGGTACAGCTGGCCCTCGAAGTGGACGTCCTCCCCTTCACAACCCACCCCCTCGGGGCTGTTGACGAGGGCGCCCACCATATCGAGGGTGAAGAACAGGGGATGGTTCAGCTGGAACGTCAGTGGCTGGGTCTTGCCTGGCAGCGTGTAGACTCGGTTCCTGGCCAGGTCTCGGCACGTTTCTGGATCTATCTTGGTTGGCCTCATGAGGGTGGGGACCGAGGTCACTTTGAGGTGACCCCATACCCCACACCTGAATGTCCACTGGGACACAGTGAGCTGGCAACTGTATCCTGTTGTTTCCCTCACCTTGACTTGCTGCAGGACGTGTACTTCATGGCCCAGGGGCACCTCCTGGTGTAGAGGTTCCGTGTTGCACATCTTTTCTTTATTGTAGGCTGTGACGTGGGTGGGGTTGGCGCAGTCCCATCCCACCAGGACGTAGCTGGTTGTAGGCCACACGGCTGCCAGCAGGAGGCCCCACAGGACCATCCACCAGTGGGAGAAGCTTCCAGGCAGCCATCTACCTCGCACACGCGGCTGGGGATCTTCGGCTCGGGTCACGGCTGCTTCTTGGGGCTGGACACGGCTGGGCTGCTCCTGGCTAGATACAAGTTTCCATTGAGCGTTATCTTTGTGTGGCCGGGGCACCCCGATACCCTCCCCAATGACAGACTGGCAAGCGACTGGCACTTGCCTGGGTGTCGGCTCCCCTAGCCCCAAGTGGTCCCTTCCCTTGTCCAAGGCATGCCCAGTGGCATGGGGCTGAAGTGCGCGTGGCACAGACTCGCCCTTACTCACGTCCCTCCCCTGCCCTAGGAACTCAGGTGCATGTGGCACAGGCAAGTCCTTATTTTCCCAAATTTCAATCTCCCCAGCCTCTGGTGCAGGGGGCACAGGCAAGGCTGGGGTTTTACAATGGCTTGGATACAACACATTTATCAAATTTAACTTATCCTGGCTCGACTGGGGGTGCTGGGCAGCTGGGTTCCTTCGGCTGGCAGGGGGCTCTGGATGGCATGTAGTTGGGCTCTCCCTGCAGGCTGGTGGCGCTGGCTGGCTGGGGGTGACGGGGGTCACCCCTTCCTCTGGGACTGCTGGCTCGTTCCAGGATCCAGGTCTCTCGGTGGCGGCGACGGTTGTCGCCCCAGGCACCAGGTTGGAGGCTGGCTCGTTCCAGGATCCAGGTATCTCGGTGGCGGCAACGGTTGTCGCCCCAGGCACCAGGTGGGAGGCGCTGGATAGCACCCCCCAGTCATCACAGGTGGCGGCGCCGGATGGCGCCCCATACATCGATGTTGATGCGCTGGCTAGCGCCTCCTGCCTCTCTCGTTCAGCGGCCGCCAGGGCCTCCCCGTACACCGTCTCAGTGACGCTGGGTAGCGCCCCTCCACTCTTGCTGGGTAGGCTCGGCCGAGCAGGCTCCATCATGTTGAGGCTAAAAGGCTGGGGCCTCAGGACTTCTGGCTCGGTGATGTTGTAGGGTTGCACCAACTCCGGCCCCAGGTGGTTTAGACTGAAGCCCAGGCCAACCCGGTTGGGTTCAGCCGCGCCGCCCAGTACGTTGATCCTAGCTGGAACGGTCCCAAACTGCGGCATCCCGTCGGCTCGGTCCACTGCTTTGGGGGCGGCTGCTTGCTGCGGTGGTGCTGGGGGCGCGCTCCCTTCCATATGGGCCACTCGGCTGGGCTTCCCTGGAGGGGCACCCTTATCGGCGGTGCGCCTGCGGCTGGCTACCTGGGCCCAGTCAGCTCTGCACTCGGCCGCCGTGTGACCGTCATAGTGGCAACGCTCGCACTTGGCAGAACGGTCACGGCGTGGCTGGGTGCGTCTCTCCTCTAGGCTAACTTCCATAGGCGTCGGGCAGTCTCGAGCTCGGTGACCTCTCCCCTGGCAGCGGAAGCAGCGACCTGGAACCTTGTCATCTGGAGCGACCTTCCCCATCTGGTGGAGACCCGGAGCCAAGGCGCCAATCTCCATTGGCTCCGACTCGTCATATTGGGGCAACTGGATGCTGGCCGATCCAGTAAGCTCGTCGGTAGAGTCCACTAGGCACACACCCTCCTTCAGCTGCTTGGTAATCATGGTGACGGTAAACATGGCTCTACGAGTGTACTCAGGTACACTCGTGATCTCATGACTCATCATTTCACGTTTCACATTAGCGTTACGAATGCCACGATTTAATTCGTCCACCAACAACTCGAGATCCTCATGGCTGTAGGCGTCCCTATACAAGGCACACTTGGTTGATATGTATGCTTGTATAGGTTCTGTCGAGTGTTGCTTGTAATCCCTAAACGCTTGTTTAAGCGTTTGGGATTCAAAAGCAGGA
Organism: Acartia tonsa; assembly: GCF_053477335.1. Classification (NCBI taxonomy): domain Eukaryota; kingdom Metazoa; phylum Arthropoda; class Copepoda; order Calanoida; family Acartiidae; genus Acartia; species Acartia tonsa. The sequence goes on along the minus strand of NC_137269.1, from coordinate 47,770,387 downwards.
CGAAATAACATTTCACACTCGGCCTTGACCTGTTCGTAGGTCAAGGCTTGGCCTGCCTCGCCAAACAGATGGGAGGCCATTTCCGCCGCTTGCCCTACTAGTGACAGTAAGAGGGCATTGCGGCGGTTGAGGGAGTCATGGGGTGGCACGCGGTAAGCCGCCCATGACATCTTGAGTCTGCGGATATGTGAACTCCAGGATTGCTTGGGCGGTCCTCTATACTCTGGCAGGTTACTCAGCATCAGCTTGCGGTACTCGGCTGGAGCCGGCTGAGGGTCATCCTGGAGCCATCCTGGGGCTTGATCGCCTCCTGGCGCTTGCGGCTGTTCCATCGGGTCAACGGTTCAACGGCGGGACACAAAGTTATAAAGCAATAGGATAATGATTTGTCACTTGAGGCTTTCTAGCCTAACAGCCAACACTGTTTTTATCACTAGGTTGGTAGTTTAGTTACAAAGATATAACTTAGCTGTACTTATCACTAGTTGGATGCTGAGGTTGTAGAGTAGGCTGGTAGGGGTAGATAGGTGTTGAGGGTCTGAACTGCTGTCAGGAACTGATTTGGTTTTCCTTTATCACACTATAGATAGGAGGAGGGAGCTTGTAATTCTTTATTTTCTAAAAATACCCCTGTTAGATGCTATGGAGTAGCTCCGCTCCGGTGTGTGTGTGTGTGCGTGAAATCTCCTGTCCTTGCAACGCGCTTACGCACCGTCAAATCCGCGCACACAGGTAAAACGCGCACTTATCCCTCAACTCGCTCTCTCGTTGGTCCGCTTTGTCCGTTGAATTTTATGATATTTCCGCACTCCGTTGCGCTACCCGTGAATGGCGCTCTGTGTTCCCGGTCACTAGCTCCACACCGTGGACGGACTTAGTCTAGTGTGGGTAGGAGGGGGGAAGCGCGTGAGGGGACGGGGGTAAATCCGTCCGTTCCCCCTGTAAGGAAGGGGGGAGTGCTGTGGGTTTGAGGTAACTGTGTGATGAGGTAATGGTGCCTTTTCTCCTTAATCCTAGGCTTATCTATTATATCACCTTGATTGTATTTCCTTCAGTGGAGAGTGGGCTCCTCCCTTTCCTCTGAAATAAGGGGTGTATTGTTGTTGTGCTGTAGGCTTGAGGTGATTAGATTGTGTATCAGGGCCTTTGTTATATTACATCTAGCTTCTATTTTTTGTCCTTATCACAATTACATAATAGATTTGTTTACCAACCCTGTTCTATTTTTAGTTGTTATCACAATACACAATAAATCCAAGCCTGTTCTATTTTTAGTTTTATCACAACACAACAAATTGTTTGCCAATCTTTGCTCATAAATCTATTGTTTAGCCATCACACCAGGGTGGTAATCCCTGCAATGTGATATAATATCTGTTTTTCTAGATGGGTGGCTGCGCTGTAGCCTCTCAGGATACTTGGAGTTGACGTAGTTTTCTCTGTTTTGGTGCACTACACTCGTATGTTGGCTCGCAGCTCGCAGCTATGTGGCATGTTTCAGCCTATCGGCGGCAGGGAATGTCCCGTCCTGCTAGCGCCGCTGATCCAAATCCGGCTGATGGCGGCAGGGAATGTCCCGTCCTGCTAGCGCCACTGGTTCGGATCCTGCTATCTCTTGCAGTAAAATTGGCCTATTTTCAGCCGTTTACACTTATTTGGCTTGTTTCAGCCGGTCCGCAGGCCTGTTTCAGCCCTTTGAGCGCTCAATTCTCCGTTAGATGTCGGCGCTTCTCGCGGTTCTTCGTCAAGTTTCGCTGTTTCACTTCCACAACTGCCGGATGCAGAGTTAGACCTTGCTGTCCAGGGTGGGTAATTCAGGTTGCTTGTGTCAGTTTTGCCAGTTTCACTGCTGGGAGTACCTTAGCCTCAGCTGCGCGTCTGCTCTACACTTGTGGTTTGCCGTAATCTCACACAGCTGTCACCAAAAGTTGTGGTATCCGCCGAGGATAAATGGCAGACACCGGAGTTCAATTAGATTACGGCAGTGTGACAGACGTGGACACCTTACTATAGAGAAGCTACGCTTCTCTAGCATTCACCAAATAATAATCAACATCTATTTCAGTTGTCACTTTATTGCAGGTCTAAAGGGTACTAAAGCTATATACAACAAACAATAACTACACAGATAGGAATAAATAATCATAACATAAAAGCATTATAATACATATACAATAGTCAGTTTGGGCAATAATGATCCCCCATCCCTGGAAAGGGTGGGGGGGAATTAACAATACAGTTAACCATAATAAACTTGGCAGATTCAATCATTAATTTTAGGCATAGGGAGGGGGTCGTCAGACCCCTTCCCCAGGACTCGGGGGAGGGCCATTGACCCTCCACCGAACCCCGGTCAGGGGTGCCATAGGCATGGCTCACGGTTGCCGAATACCACATATGAATTAGCTTTCCCAAATTATTGTAATTGTACAAAAATAAATTTTTATACTTTCTTTCTTCATATGTTTATTCCTGGTGATTTTAATATTTTATTTCAATGTTTGTAAACAAACAGACAGAAAATTTGATGTTTTGCTTTATATCTGGTGTAAGGCATTCTTAATTTGGAGAAGTAAAGGTGAAAATAAATATGCATTTGACGAGATAGCGATAGATTTTTTCTTAAAATCAATTATAGGGCTAAAATTTACAAACAATACATATTCATAACCTATTTTTACATTCCGCACATTGAAAAGCGATTTAGACCTTCATTTGGGCCACACTAATGGGGGTAAAGGGGGAGTTTGACCCACCTCAAACTTTGGAACCCCATATCATAGCCCCCCCCCCCTCCTACCTTAAACCCCAAAAACCTCTCATTTTATCCCCCTCAAAATAAAAGGCTTGAACGTCCCAGCTCATCTTATCAATTCCAAATCAAGTAATTAAGTATTAGTAATCATTATTTGCTTAATAAACTATTCAACTAATTTATTAAGAATTTATTATTTCTCTTGTTATTTTGTACTCTTCTATTTATAACAATAATATACAATAGCAAAGCCACTTTAAATTTGAAATGTCCGTCTGTATGTCTGTCTGCATGACGTTTTGTGAAAAACGTGACTTTCTCGGCTCCTGTAAAATATAGAAGGCTGAAACTTCTTGTCAACATTCCCATCAATATGGAGCATAATTAAGCATAAAACAGCCCTTATAAAAACATATAATCTGCTCTATAACTCTCATTGTCCGTTTGTCTATTTCATAATAGAATTTGTTCTTCGCTACTTCTGGATGCTGTCATCCTTGTTTATTTCCAAAGATTTATGTTGTCTGTCATAATACTATGAGGAAAATGTGATTTTCTCTGCTCTTCTTCAAGATAGACCGCTGGATTTTTGTGAAAATTCTCTTCACCTATGATCATCCAGTATGTAATTTACCTCTGAGGTGGATTCTTTAAAAAAATTTGCCCCACTAACCGCTTAGTGGATTTTTCACGAAAACAATTTTGCCCCACTAAGCAAAACTGAGTGGGGCAAATTTTTTTAAAGAATCCACCTCAGGACTGTCGATCTGTTATTCATGCTACCAAATATAAAAAAAAGATATGGAAATAATGAGAAAGTTTTGAGGATTTTTTCAAACAAATTAGACAGTTTTCCTATTCATGTTTTTTGTGCTGCATACAAATGGATGTTGTCATCCTTGTTGTCTGACTTGATATTACAAGCGCAACCATTCCATACTCATTCTAATACTTATGTAGGCATACAGAGGAGCGGGGGTGCTCTATTTGACGGATAGTGGAGGGATGCTTGGCAAAAATCAATTTCAGGAAAACAACTGATCAAATTTATTATTTTTATTTTTGTTAGTTTGACTTTAGCATTGCATTAGATACAACTTAAGTTAAATCAAATCTTTTCTCGTATTCATTCGAATCCGGTGGATAGAATTCGGTTCTCATCAATACGAAAAAAACTATGTCTAGCATTGTATTATATCCAGCTTTCTACGAATATAAAAGTGTACGATCATAAGATTAAAACCAGTTTTTTAGCCAATGCCTACGGCACCTCGGGGCTAAAAAAACTGGTTTTAATCTTATAATTGTAAATTCTATATCCGCGGAAAGCTGTTTATAATACGATGCGAGAAATAACTATTAAAGTATCTTTTCAAGAATTAAGATTTGTTTTTCTTAATTTATTTTAGCTGTTTTTGATGTGATTGTGTGTTTGTGTGTTGCACATTAAACTTAAAAACACTTTTCAGTGAAGTATAGTATAGGCAGGTTTAAGTAATTTTGCGGGGTAGATACTTCACACCCCTTATGACATATGACCTTAAGAAAAAAAATTACCCTCCCCCCCCCCAAAAAAAAACTCTTGTAAAAATTTTTGGGCAAAATTCCTTGAACTTACCGCTAAACAACATAATAACAAGACGAAGACAAAACTCCATAACTTTTGTGTCACTTTTGATTCCTGTGACGTCATATAATGAGGAAGATGAGAGGAGAAGTGGGAAAGAAAACCCCTAAAAAGAGATGGAGAATATGACGTCAAAAGTGGTGCAAAAGTTATGCAGTTTGGTCTTCGTCAATAACAAAATAAAATATAGAAATCAGTTTGTTTTGAAATCAGGATTATATGGTGGCGCCTTTGATAGTTTTTACAAACTGTAAACCTTTGCTGAAAAATAATAGGTAACGTATGCTTAGAATAGTTATTTCTCACATCGTATTATAAACAGCTTTCCGCGGATATAGAATGTACAATTATCTTATGATTGTACATTTTTATATCCGCGGAAAGCTGTTTATAATACGTTGTGGGAAATATCTATGGCACAAATTAATCGTGTAATAGTTATTTATCGCATCGTCTTATAAACAACTCTCTACGGATATTAACATAAAAGATTATAAAACTGCAATTAATTTGATTTTAATTCGAGAGATTTCTTTTATACATGATCTTTTAGCTTATTTGAATTTTATTTTTAGCTACCTGAATATAAAGCTGAATGAGGAGAAACAAGCAGGTTTGGAAATTCAAGTTATCAATCAATTTCCTAGCCAGGTAAACTTAAAACAATAAAACAGAAGTTTAATCGTGTTTAGCGAAAAAGGTATTACCAACACGCGAAATGAACTTAAACAAGGATGACAACATCCATAAAAGCGAGGCTCTGAAACGATATGACAGACGAACATTAACTTTTGTTGAGTGTCAGAACTGAATATACAAAATATGAAAATACAAGGTTTGACAAAATTATCCGTAAATTTGTTGCAAAACTTCTTAAATACAGAATTCTGTTTAAGGACATACTAACATTTTTAATACCTGATTATAGAGATGCTTCGCTCATAATATTGTACCTTATAGTAATAGGAATCAGTAATCAAAAAATCAGATCAATCGGATGATTTTATCACATAAAAAATTGTTATTAAAAAAGTAAAAAAATCAACATGTTTAAAATGGACGTACGGACATTCTGGTAATGATTATAGAGTTGCTACGCTTTTTAAATCGTACCTAACTACTACAGGAATCACCATGCAAAGTTTGAAATCGATAGGACAATTCTAACATGCCTAAATTAACGAATAAAAGCTAACTATCTCGGACGGACGGACCGACCCTAATTATAGAAAAGCTTCGCTTTTAAAAAAATATCTTGGTGCAGATGAAAGGTCGTCAATTCTACGATGTGTTGCCAGCTGTAAACATGTATAGGTTTCGTGATTTTTTTCCGAATTAATTTCGTTGTTTGTATAAGCTGGAAGCAACTTCATAAATAGATGGACGCTTTTTATCAATTTATAAATTTTATGAAATAAAATGTTTTTATGCCAGTTGTAAAGTAATTATTTTTTTGTTGTAAAAAATGCAGAAACTTTACTTTTAATAGTTCTATAAATAGCAGCACCCTGCTTTTATATTACCTCGTTAGATGGGGATTCTTCTTCGATTTTTGAGATCATCTTGAAAAGCCAAGGCATCATCCACATGTAATGGGATGCGAAAAGTTAACACCCAAAGATATTAGGTTAAATAACATCCAACATACAACCAACCCTTTGATTGCACGACCTTTGTCTGAGAATTCCTAAAATGTGCATGGTAATGAGTTGCGCCTGTTTATGGATCAATGCATCCCACCAACTCTCATTATTAGTGCCACGTGCCAGGCATAGCAGCATTAGATAACTTTTTTAACGTCTCTTGTATGACGCGGTGTGGACGCCGTTTTTATATACTTCGCCATTGAAAAAAAGTTTTATGTTCTTATTTTGAACATTTATATTCTAGGTTGAAGAGGACAGTTTATTTTATCTTGTAGACAGCTCACGTCAGGAAGAGGCCTTGTCTCCTGTCATTCTAAAGGTAGTACAAGAACGGAGATATGGGAAGTGTCATATGTGACGTCATAAAAATACGTTCAAAAAGTAAAGATGTAAGGAGAAGTGAGAAGTGGGAAAGGAAAACCCTAAAATAGAGATGGATTTAGACTTTTTTATGACGTGACACATGACACTTACGGTATCTCCCACAGGAACGATTACATGCACGAGTAGGGCAGTAATAATAATAGCTAATAGTAGCTTCTTTTTTTATTCAAGTTTATATAATTTTGTGTTATCGACAACTACCTGCCCCAAGTGGTAGAGAACATTTCGTCTGTTGCGAATTAGTACTTGTTCTTTTGTATGACTTGGGTGTGTAAATTTTTCGACATTATTAGTTTGCTGATTTCAAAGACCCAATATAAAATTGGGACAAAGTCCTTGCCTGTGGGCAGAGTTGCATATATCTCATGCCCCTTCTATTCTTGTACTTTAATTTATCGACAATTTATGGTTGGGTACACGGGCAAAGTAACTTATAGCGCAGATGTTTATTGGTTATAAAATTTTTTGTTTTTAAAAATTGCCGAGAAATTTCACCATATCGTTTCTAACTAATTGACAGACGTACTTTTCAAGCTCCTTTACTAATAAGGGCTGAATAGATCAAAAAAAAAAGCGCCAATCTATATTTTTTTTTACTTTTTAGGGCAGCCAAAAATCAGCTGAAGTTACCAAGACTGAAAAATAAAAAAGCTTTCTGGTTCTGAAAAAAATAATTTTATAATCATACATTTATCATAATTGATAATAACACAATATTTTGTAATTTTTATTACTAATTCTAGTGAAATAGATTTTGATGAAAATTTCTATAATTCTTTTTTCAATTCCCTCTCTATCTTTGAACACAGAGCCCCTAGATACAAGAGGCGTAGCCGCTTGTAGTCAAATAAAACTATTAAATTTTAAATCGACAAAAGCCTTGATTTAAAAATTACAGGTTTATTTTTAAACTTAATCTTAAATACATGATAATTTTGAAATTTTAAAGAGTACATTGAAAAAATTTCTAATGAAAAGTTTTCTACATTTCTATTTGTAGAATACAAGGATAAAAAGGATAATACACAAGACTAACAAGCATAAAAAGTAAAGATTTTCTATAATCAGGGTAGGTCCGTTCGTTACGGTTAGCTTTTTTCCTTATGTTAGACATGTTAGAATTGTTGTAGCGATTTCATACTTTGCATGATGGCTCCTAAAACAGTTAGGTCTTTAAGTCAAAATGCCAACGTATTATTGGATATATTTTATTATTTTAGCGGCAAAAAACAAATTTTGATATCTAAAGGTTTGTCTTCCAAATTACCTAGAGAAAGAGGGGATAATGGGCTGTTTTCTTGCACTAGTCCCCAAAGTTTTATGATAACGCTTTCATATTCGTTGGTTTAATTACTTTGGAGACTTCAGTGAATTTTGATTGGTTTGTTTATTAACGTTTTAACCACTAATTTCTACCTTCAGAAAGAGTAATATTGTGTATCATTATTGGGGATGTACATTAATTAATTGGCAAATGTCTTAAACCACCAGTGCTAACCCTCTTGTACTTAAGATTATATTTTACTTTAAAAACGTTATGAGATTTTGATGGAAAAGAATCATTCTTGTTATTTTAAGGGTGTGGGTTAGGATATATAAGTTGGAAGGAATTTTAATGTTAGGGGGAGATTTGAAATCTGCATCAAATTTTAAGGATTTATTATAAAATTAGTTTTTTGTATAATTCTTTATTTAAAAGCGGGATACAATTTAAGTTATTTAATTTTTACCAATAGAATAGGTGGATTAGAAACTACCTGCGCTCTAATCAGAGCGCAGATAGTTTTCAATCCACCAATTACAGATGTCAAAATTAATTAACTTAAATTGTATTTCCGCTTTTAAATAAAGAATTATACAAAAAACGAATTTTATTAAAAAAAATCCTTAAAATTTTATGCAGATTTCAAATCTCCCCCTAACATTAAAAATCCTTCCAACTTATATATCCTAGTGTAGGTATCCCCTCTCCCCCCCCCCCCCAGTTGAAACATGATACACCCCCCCCCCCACCCAAAAAAATAATTACATTATTTTATAATAGGATAAAAAAATTTCGAGCTTCACGCACTTTTTACGCATACTAGCGGTTACGCCCTCTAGAGGCCTCTAGGGGCGCCGCACTTTAGGAGGGGGGAGTTAAATTCGATAACCCAATGTTTTAATTTAGATTAAAACCTATAAGAAGCTACTCTGTAAAGAAGAACCATATCGGTTTCAGCGGTTAGTGATATCCTTAGGTACAAACAGACAGACAAACAGGACAGACATCCTGTTACTTTATTATAAGGATAATCGTCCTTATCTATACCCTGATAAGCCTTGAATACGTTTTAAAATCTTCAATTTATTGATTTAATCTTTTTCTAATAGAAAGATTTACAACAGTTTTATCATATCTTTCTGTAAGAAAGGATTAATAACTTTGTATATATATTTTTCGGATCATGGAAAGAAAACGAAGTTACGGGTTTCGTCGTATTTTCACTGTAGCTTTTATCCTATTTCTAGCCTCAGCGGGGGGGCTCTAGGCCTGCGGGGCAATCGTGAACATTTACTTAACCTAACCTTACTTAGAAAACCTTTTAAAAGCTACTTTGAAAATACGATGAAACCCGCAACTTCGTTTTCTTTCCATGACCCACCAACGGGTTGAAAAGTTTAAAATAAAAAAATTCTGTTAAATTTTTCCTAAAATTATGTATAATTATACAGGATCCTAAAAAAAATTTACATTTTAAGACTTAATCATAGAGATGCTTCGCTTATAAAATTATACCTAATGGTCCTAGGAATCCATACCCCTAAAAAGCATGGGATAATTATGGAGGGATCTAAAGGAATAAGACAATAGCTGATTAATTGATGTACATCCCTTATGATGAAATGCAAAATTCCCCCTTTTGTAGTTAGTGGTTGCAACGTTCTGACATTCAACTAAATGAACCATCTAATTAGAGTCTAGACAACTTTATATTATAGGACCAGTTGATTTGCCCCTCGTCTTTTTGTTGGGAGTGGGGGGGGTGTGGAGGTTTCCACACCCTAAGAAAGTAAACTCACCTCGGGACCAGTAAATATATTTTCTGAAAAGTAAAGACCAATTGGTTCAGCGGTTACGGAGATCTTAAGTTGTAGAAGCAGACATTGTTCTATTTTATTTTATAGGACATAAGAATTCTAATTTCATGGGTTTTTTTATAGAAAAGTATAAAATGGATGTAAATTCTGAAAACCTGATACTTTATTTAGATTACTTTTACTTCTGTGTTTCATATTGTATAGGTAGTACATTCTTTTATTCGTTGACTTAAAATAGTATTAGTACATTCATTAAATCTTGATTCGGTAGTACAAACTAGCAGTGTCCAATAAAGGGTAGTTTTGTTTATCATAATTTGGGAGGGTCACTAATTTATCATCTATTGTCTTATCCCTGAAGTTAAAAATGGAAAATATATTTAAAATTGTGACGCAATTTTTAAAAATACATATCAAATGTTTTTTTAGAGTTAAAATTACAATCATCTAATTAATAAAGGGGGTCATCTTTAGCGAGTGTTTTCCGTAAAAGTGTGAGTTCAATGACTTTAAAACAGGAGTATAACTCTAACATTAGACATGGCAATTGCTTTTATATGGTACAATATGGAGGAACTGTAAAGAAACGGCGACAAAACCGCTGCTGCCGGAGAATAACAAAATATTCCCACCGCTGTTTTTTCACAAATCCATGTTATACCCCATTAAAGTAACTGCCATGCCAACTCCTGTTTTGAAGCCTTGAAGCAAAAAATGCACCCCCTTTATACATTCTTTGTCTTTAGTTCCTGCGCTGATAATAATTAATATCTCTGTAACATCATCATTAATGTATAATCTTTACATTAGGGAAAGGTAAAAATTATTTCAACATTAACCTCATAATACCCAGCGAGTACAGAACCCCCCTTATTGAAATTGAAACCATGGGGGGTGGATAATCTTTTATTTTATATTGTTTTAACTTAGGTTAGGTTATACTGGGTACAATGTAGCCATGTAGGACAGGTTTAGGGGATCGCAGGGTTGGGGTGTCTCGCATAGGGTTAAACATAAAGAATATATACTAACTTAATTTATTTTTTTCTGGTAAAATTAATAAAATATATTGTCTGTCTGTGTGTTTGAAGGGTAGTATCTTGCTAACTACTAGGATGATAACGTTCTCCTTTACTTAGAAGCTTTTTAAAGGTCCATAGAAGGTTTATAACTATTTTGGATGAGTGTACCACCTTCCCAAAAGAAATAGCCCCTAGAAAAAATAAACCCCCTCAATTTTTTAATAACTTTTTCCATTTACAATAAAAAAGGCCTCTAAGGGCGTAGCCGCTGGATACAAACAAAATCCTAATGAAATATTCTGACAGGTTGTGGACTCCGCCCAACATGGCTCTAGCAATTTGTTTCTTTTGTAATATTTTTGTTCAGGTATAAAAATTTATTTTTAAGGCAAAGCTTTCGTGTAGCTGGACAACGTGTAGCTCAAAAATCAACCATGTAGCGTCTTAAAAATGAGAGAGATGGGGGGAGAAGTGCGAAAGAAATCCCTAAAAAAAGAGATGGATAATCCCTAATTTTTATGACGTCGTAAGGCTGTTTTTTTCCTTCTTATGTCCGTCCGTAACGGGCAATTTTAATAAAGGTTGTAGAGGATACGTGGATATTATGACAGGGGGAAAATTGTCATCAATTCATGTTGCTATTTCCCCTGTCATTTATTGGTCGGGCCATTCATCCATTAGGAATGGAGGGGATGGAATAAAGGGGGGAGGATAGGGAAGATCGTTATTTTAGCCTACTTCAAGGTTCACTTTATTGGAAAACATGAAAATCTGATGTAAGATCCAAGTAATAATAATCCAATTCTATGTTTAGCTTATATATTTTAATTTAGAGGCAAAAGTAACTTAAGTAAATATCATTTATTTGTTATGTTACACAAAACGTTAAGCAAAAATTATATGTTATTGTAATAACTACGTAATTATGTGAAAAATTTATCTTTACAGATTTAATTGTCTACATCTTATAGCCTAGGGTTAATTTTGCATTGATGGTTTCACAGGGGCTCAAATCCCCCTTTCTCTGAAAGCCCCCAATCCATTAACCATGTATGGCCATATTAGAGCAATTTTTTTATATATATCATGCATAATATTCATTACTACAAAGTACATATCGTCTTTTATGTGTTATTTAAGAAAAATTAGTCATAGTTAAAGGCCCAAATTTAAATACCTCACCACCTTGCCCTTTTTATTATGCAAAATCACACCTCCCCCCCCTCATATTTCTTACCTCCACTGTAGAAAAAAATCATCTTTTGTTTTTAATAAACAGTTAGGTACATAATCTTTACTCATTCAAGCATCAAATGTTTTTATTTATAAACCAACTGAAGATTGTTTTAACATGAGGCACGGTCTATTGGACTTATCAAATAAAAATAAAAATAACATGTTTAATTAAACTGTGTTGATCTTTCTATGTGAACTATCTGTATAGTAATATTTTTTCTCGTATTCATTCGAATCCGGTGGATAGGAACCGGTTCTCATCCATACGAAAAAACTATGTCTAGCATCGTATTATATCCAGCTTTCTACGAATATAGAAATGTACAATCATAAGATTAAAACTAGTTTTAATCTCATAATTGTACATTCTATATCCGCGGAAAGCCGTTTATAATACGATGCGAGAAATAACTATTCTCGTATTCATTCGAATCCGGTGGATAAGAACCGGTTCTCATCCATACGTAAAAACTATGTCTAGCATCATATTATATCCAGCTTTCTACGAATATAAAAATGTACAATCAAAAGATTAAAACTAGTTTTAATCTCATAATTGTACATTCTATATCCGCGGAAAGCCGTTTATAATACGATGCGAGAAATAACTATTCTCGTATTCATTCGAATCCGGTGGATAAGAACCGGTTCTCATCCATACGTAAAAACTATGTCTAGCATCATATTATATCCAGCTTTCTACGAATATAAAAATGTACAATCAAAAGATTAAAACCAGTTTTTTTAGCCGGTGCCTTCGGCACCACGGGGCTAAAAAAACTAGTTTTAATCTTATAATTGTACATTCTATATCCGCGGATAGCCGTTTATAATACGATGAAAGAAATAACTATTCTTTACATTTATTTTTAGGCTTTGGCTTTGCACGCACTTGGTATTGTGCTTAGAAGAGATAGAGATATCATGCTTTGTATGGAGTTCTTTGGGTCAGTCATTTTTAAAAGCGAAGCTTTTCTATAATAAGGGTCGGTCCGTACGTCCGTCCGTACGTCCGTCCGTCCGTCCGAGATAGATAGCTTTTATTCGTTAATTTAGGCATGTTAGAATTGTCCTATCGATTTCAAACTTTGCATGATGATTTCTGTAGTAGTTAGGTACGATTTAGAAAGCGTAGCAACTCTATAATCATTACCAGAATGTCCGTACGTCCATTTTAAACATGTTGATTTTTCTAATTTTTTAACAGCAAATTTTTATGTGATCTAATTATCCGTTTGATCTGATTTTTGGTATATTGATTCCTGGGACAACAAAGAACAATATTTTAAGCGAAGCAACTCTATAATCAAATCCTAAAAATGTAAGTATGTCCATAAACTCAATAAACATTATCCTGTATCAAGAAGTTTTTCAACAAATTTACTTACAATTTTGCTTCGACTCTTATACTTTTATATTCTGATAAATCAGTTTAGACACTATACAAGTGTTAATGTCCGTTTGTCCTACCGTTTCAGTGCTTCGCTTTTATGGATGTTGTCATCCTTGTTTAGTATAGCGCTTCAAGATGTAAAGGTCGCCAATTCTACGATGTGTTGACCTTCAACGACAGCTTAAAAGTAGTATAGGTTTCGTGATTTTTCCCCGAATTAATTACGTTGTTGGTATAATCTGGTTTTATGTAATATTATAATGAGAGATATTGTTCGTTAATATTTTTTCTAAAGATTAAAATTTTCTTCAGAAATTATAAGTCTAGAGTCGTAAAAATTTATTTTGCTGTGTTAAAACTTTCGATAATCCTAAGACAATGTTTTAATCTGTACTAGTAGCGATTCTCTAGAAATTCTTATTGGTCTGTAAAAAGAAGGATCAGGTTTATAAAAAAAAAATATGGAAAGGTTTACTTTTATCCTTGAAAAATGGACCTTAGCATGACCTTATTACATCAGGAAATGGTTCTGAGGTGCAAAAGTGTGCTTTTCCCCTTTAATAATGATTTTTCATGTATAACACAATAACATTTTGCTTTCTTAACCCCTTTATGTAGTTATGTAGTTGTTTTTAGGTCCCTTTTTTACTCAATAACTTTAAACAGCCATAAAATTCATCTAAAAGGAGAATGTTTAATGTATAATATTTTTTGAAAAGAAGGCGTCTTAACTTTTTTGCTTTTTATTTAGAATAGCTAGCCGGTGCTTTTAGTACGTAGTAGATGTAAAATTTTCTATAGAATTCAGATATGCAATCGGTTTTTTTTGTAGACCTCTTATTTTTGAAGTAATTTAACCCATTAGTGACGAACCGGCTTATAACGCCCGGTTCCAGAAAATGCTGAAAAAACCGGTTCTCAGTTTCAGGATTGCATCATTCTCAGTATGAATCCCCCCTCTACTACCCTGGTTTTCATTTCCCCCTGGAGCAGGCAGTTTTGCTTACTTCCGTTTGCCGGTATAGCTCAACAAAATTTGAAAACCAAGAAAAAGGAGGTGATTTTAAAATACCCCTCCTAGCTTTTTTGTTTATGAAGTAAAGTTAGTGATTTTTTTCGTGAAATTTAAAGTTTATTAGCAACTACATTCATTTGTGAATTCGTTTTATTTAAATTATTATTTTTTATATGATTTTTTTATCGTTTTTTTACGTTCTATATTGGCCCGGCTCGGCCCAAGTAAAGATACCCGCCATTTTTATGCCCGGCTCGGCGCGAGTAAAGATACCCGTCCACATATAATATCAAAATTTTAAAACTTCTAGGAAACGGGCTTTTTTAACTGAAAAGGGTGGCACCTATAGCCAAAACACTAAATGTGATATAAATCGTTTTGTATCTTACTTGTAGCTCTATCAATACCATGAGGTTATGTAGTTTTCAATTGCGGATCGCATCGTAGTATTAGCTACTCTACAACTCACTTTGGACGTTCAAAAATTACATTTTTAATTTTTTGGGCCAAATAACCGGGTATTTAGGACAAAACCGGGCTTGAATGCCGGGGGAAAGCACCAAAAAACGCCAAAAACGGTTACCTATGCCAAACGGTTTCTTTACTCGCGCCGAACCGGGTTTTATTGCAACTTTCCTGTGCACGCCACTAGAGAAAAACAAAAAAATTGGAATTCCGTTTTTACAATAACAAAGCTTCCCTGAAATTTTCAGCTCGATCGGTCCATAAAAGTGGCGCTCGGCACTAATGGGTTAAGTTTTTTTAAAAATAATTAAGTCGGTTTTAAGGTACTAAAACGGAACAAAAAAAGAGAAAAAAATAGCCATAATGAACAAAAATAGTAAGATCTTTAATTTGACACCTTACTTTTTTAATTCTGTTAAGTAATTGTTAAAAAATCAATTTTTTTTAACCTCGGTGAACAAAAACTTTAAACCTAAATATTTTCTCTCACAGGCATAAAAAATATGTGTTTATATATGACTTTAGAATGAGAAAAATATTACGAATCCATTCTAAGCAAAATTGAAAAAGTTTTATAAAAAATATAAGTTTATTTTAAGAATCATAATTTTCGGCTTTAAAGGGTTGACTTGAACAAAACCTGAACAAAACCTAAACAAATGTACATACACTGTATGTCTCGGTACATGGGCCAACGTGGCCGTGTACGAGATCTTAATGTGCACGAGCACAATCAACCTCACTACTTCCCGCATGAACAAACACTAGTGCAGTTACAAATGGTGTATTTATTGACAATACCACCATGAAACGGTGGGCACTGACACAAAAATAACAAAATTAATACAGATATATTAAAATGTTATCAAAACTAATAACAATATTATTGTCTAAAAACGAACAAGGTTTCGTGATTTGCAATAAATTTTTAAAAAGCAAATAAAGAAATCTTCAAAAATCAAATCAAAAACATAATAAGAATTGATAATTTTTAGATAGAATCATTTTAAATAACTATAAAAATGTTCTGTTGCAAAAATTAATCAATTACTTGGTCTATTTTAATGAAAATAAGAAAATTAATTTGCTTCCTTTGAAAATATCATTCCATTCTTAATTTTAAAGCTTAAAGAAGAAATAAATATTTACCAAATCGTTGAACATGACAAGCAGGGAAGCATTCGAGGTATATCAGCACGGACAACAACACATTTTCTTTCAAAACATGAGTTTTCATACACACAAGCTCCGCACTTCTTGGGATAACAAAGCAAAAAGATAGTTTTGTTTACATTACGCGCGCATCTTTTGTTTGGGATGCCGCGCGCTCTTATGAAATGAGCGTCACCTTCTTGGCCCTATGGGATAAGGAAAAGAAAGGATATGGGTTCGAATCCACACCGGGAAACATACTACTTAAATACCAATACACTGTAACAGATATTTTTTAAACACAAGAAACAATAATGCATTTTTAACTGCATTGTTTTGAAGTTTATAAACAGATTGAAGCATATTTGTTCATAATTTTTCATTCTTTACATGTTATGTAAGTATCACTATTTTTATTATAGTATATATTGTATGAACATTATCCTTTTTTTTTGTCAATTCTATTGGTTAAGTTTTGAGTTTAAGCTTCTTGATTTGTCAATTTTTGAGATTTTTGATTGGCTAGTCTAATAGTTACAATTAAGTGTTGCCTGTAAAAATATAATATTTTAGGCCATTTTTATTTTTTAAAGTTTTTACTTTTTTTCAATTTTGCTTAGAATGGATTTGTATTATTTTTCTGATTCTAAAGGTATATATGAACCCATATTTTTTATGTCTGTGTGAGAAAATATTTAAGTTTAAAGTTTTTATTAAACGGAGGTTAAAAAAATAGATTATTTTAATAATTACTCAACAGAACTTAAACATTAAGGTGTCAAATTAAAGATCTTACTATTTTTGTTCATACTGGCAATTTTCTTCTTTTATTTTGTTGCGTTTTAGTACCTTAAAACCGACTTAATTATTTTTTTTAAAAACTTAAATTAATTCAAAAATAAGAGGTCTACAAAAAAAACGATTGCATATCTGAATTCTATGGAAAATTTTACATCTACTACGTACCAAAAGCACCGGCTAGCTATTCTAAATAAAAAGCAAAAAAGTTAAGACGCCATCTTTTCTACGTTGTTAATTTGTTAAGGTTGGAGAATATGTACATCTCTCACTTGTGGATTTGTTTCTTTTCAACTGTGGCAGCCAGGGTGTTCCTGGCAGGATATCCCAGAAGTCTTATAGCCTCAGGTAGTACAGGTAGCCAGGTTGTCAGGGTCTTCCTGGCAGGATATCACAGATATCTTATAGCCTCAGGTAGTACAGGTAGCTAGGCTGCCAGGATCTTTCTGGCAGGATATCCTTTTCGGGGAAAGGATGGAAAAGATGCCAATAAGGGGGATTTAAGGTGAGTAGGGGCGGGGGGAGGAGGAATTGAGTTTTAAAAAACAAGCGAAAAGAAACATACAGATAGACTGACAAATATATGAACAGATAAAGTGAGGGAGGCTAACCTATATTACAATATACAATGTTCCAATAGAAATATATTCTATAATAGAACAATACACGGCACTAGCGCTAAAAAGAGACTATCCACACAAAAAAAAAACAGCTCAAAAGTAGGAAAATATATTTTATTCATGCTCTAAAGTAAAAATCAATAACCTATTTAGGCACTGGGCTGCTGAACGTTGTTTTGTTAACCTTCATGTTATGCACCTGTTTTCTAGCTGATGTTCAGTGGTTTGGTATTACTCCTTTTCCTAATGGACATTTTCTTTCTGTTCTGTGTGAAGGGTAATTTTGTTGTAGTTAAGCTACGCTATAAGTCATATATTTATGTTTGTCGGTCAGAACGTCACAACAATTAGAAAGTCATTAATTAATAAGTTTGATTCAATACAAATTTTGAAATCAAATAAAAAAGATTCCATGTTATTTCTAAACTACTTTATTAACATAACTAACGGCTACGCCCTTAGAGGTATCTAGGGGCACTTTAGAGAAGGAGAAGGGAATTCAACCCTCCACTTTACATTACAGTTTTAATAAGAAAGCGAAAACTTTTTTATGAGGGGGGGGGTTCTTTTCAGGGGTGATTTCTCTTGAGATAGTGGAGAAAAACTCTCTAAAAATAGTCATAAACCTTTCCAGGACTTTTAAGAAGCTCCACTGTAAAGGAGAAACATATCAGTCCTACGATATCATATGGTACACACAGACATACACTACAAACATCGTATTACTTTTATGAAAGGATTATCACTTTAAAGACTTTGGATCCTAAGTATCTTTGTTTAATGCTCGATAGTTTTTATTTTTAGATCTGAAGAAAAAGTGTTAGAATATGATCATTCAAAAATGTTTTTCAAGGTAATACTTTTAGGTACACGCATTCCTGCAATAGTTATAAAATATATGTATTATAGACACCTTTCCAAAGATATTAAAATGGAAAATTATAAGATTAAAACCAGTTTTGTTAGCCCCAAGGAGCCGAAGACGTGGGATTGACAAACCTGGTATAGGGTTTTATGATTTTAATATTCATGGAAAATTGTCTGTAATACGATGCTATACCTGATTTTTCAGTATAGCTGAGAACTGGTTCTAGTCCGTCCAGTGTATATTAATCGATTTCTAGGTTTACTGGGAAAAAAATTATGTCAAATGTTATGTTATTAAACTAATTTATATGTCAATATTATGTCAGCCCTGAAAACTTCTTATTAAAGCAATATAGTCGACAAATAATTTCAATTGTGATAGAATGTAGCCTGCCAGCCATTAAGTGAGATGTTCCCGATTTCAGGGTTCAGGGGGGGGGGGAGGATTCAAGTCAACCCTCCGCAAGCATTTATCACTATTGATTTAGAGACAATATTGTGCTTTTACACAATAAGCCCATTGAGCGCTGAAAACTCCCTTCTTATTTTATTATATTTTATGTAGGTTTTCTATTCCTAACCACTGTAGGCAACCTTCACCATGCGGGGCTACCCAGTACCCAATATAACCTAAGCTTACCTATCCTACAGTAATTAATAAACAAACTAAAAACTACCCCCCCCACTCTTTATTTTCTATAAATTTTTTTAAAAATAAGAAGTATTCAGTGCTCAACAGGCATTTTGTGGGAATACGCCGACACTTCAACAGGCTTTTGTTGCTTCTGTACTTGTGTAAAAATTGTCCTTGTTATAGGCCAGAGTAAAGTATGTAATAATGATAACTTTGATGGTGGCTTTTGTTCTCGTCAAAGGACGCAGGCTTCATAAAATAGAAAGGTAAATCTCTATAACCTCTGAATAAAACATAATCTATAATACAAAGTAGAACGATGTCTGTCTGTCTGTGTGTTTGTACCGAAGGATCTCGCTAACCGCTGAACCGATCGGGTTCTCCTTACCAGAGTAGCTTCTCATAGGTCCCAGGAAAGGTTTTTAACTATTTTGGGGTATGGTACCACCACCCTCCCAAGAGAAATCACAATAAAATTGAAATATTCCCGCCGCATAGTGTCGCTAGCGTAGTGGTGCTGCGTAGAGACATGAATTCAACAGCTGATCGCAACATGGACAAATTATTTCTCAAATTAGATATTTAAAATAAAAAAAAACATTTAAATGCCACTAGAGGCCTCTAGGGGCGTAGCCGCTAGTCAGGAATAATGTAGAACCAACAAGCGAAATAAATTTAAAATGATATTTTGTGGGCAGATGTAAAGGTCGTCAATTCAATGTGTTGACCCCCAAACAACAGCTGAAAATCAAATATAGGTTTCGTGATTTTTTTCAGTATTAATTTTATTGTTGGTATAAGCTGACATAAAATAGGTTCTGAGTTGTTTTTTTGTGCTATTTTTGTGCTTTATTTAAACACAAAGCCACTAGTCACTAATAATGATGAAAGTCATCCATTTATGTTGTAGTTCGTGTCGGTCTGTACCGACATTTTCTTCACATTTTATATGAGGAATCAAAGGACTGCAGCTCAGATTATTTTAGTCTTCTTTGTCCTGAATTTATTCTACGTTTGACTTATTCCTTATAAAGCTTCGCTATTCACATAAATTATTATTCTAATTATTTTTTAGAAAGTTTTTACAGAAATCAAGTTTAAAGTTATACTCAGGAAGAAAAAGATTTAACCTTCTAACTACAAGGTGAAATATAAATATTTTAGAATAAACTAGCGGCTACGCCCATTTTGAGGACTCTAGAGGCATTTGAGTGAAGGAGATGGGGAAGTCATTTCTAGTGAAGGGTCTAAGTACAATCTCTTCCAAAATAGTTATAAACCTTCCAATAATCTATAGAAATGTTCATTAGATATATCTATTTTATGACACACATAACAAATAATAATAATAACAGCATTATAATACAAGTATTAAATATTAATTTACAACCAATAAAATTGAATATGAATAAAAATTAAGGACAGATCAATCAGATAATAATAATGTACAGTGTCAAAGGACAAAACAATCTCGTGAGAGGTAATCATTGTAAAGGATAATCATATCCGTAGAGTGGTTAGTGAGATCTTACGCTACAGACGAACACACAGACATCCTGTTACTTTTATGTAAGGATTAAAGACATATTGTAATGAATAATTTTTTTAAAATTATTCTAGGCAAACAATAGGAGCATACTTCTCCATCGCTGTTCTAAGGTAATTAAGTCAGGGATTAAAAGGGATAAGACAATGGCCGATAAATTGATGTACTTTGGGACTAGTGTCAAACACAACTTTTTAAAATACAATATATTAACCACGAAAAAAAGTGTATACTAACAAAGATAAATTCCTATTAAAAAGAAGGATTCTGTTACAGAATTAAACAATGATTGATGATTTTATATTTTAACCGCCAGTTTTGTCTATTTTTATTTAATTTGGAAAACGTTTCTGGCTATTATAGTTTTTTACATGCGGGTGTTTTTCCTATGGGACACTAGCTATAAGGGCCTTATCTTACCTAACTCAAACATAGCATCAGACAAGTAGACAACATTCATAAAAGCTAAGTGCTAAAATTAGAAGGAAGGACAAACGAACAATAACTATTGTAGAGTGTCAGAACTTAATCAGCAGAACAGTAATTTGAAAGTCTAAACAAAATTACAAGTAAATTGTTGCAAAATTGCGTAAATAAAGGATATTGTAAAAGGATATACTATGAACTTTAGGATTTGATTATAGAGATGCCGCGACTGTAATATTATACTTTTTTGGCTTAGGAATCACTATTTCAAAATACAGATAAAAGGATAAATATATCATACAAAAATTCCTGTGAAAAAAGTTTTGATAATTCTGTACCACTTTCTGTAAAAGTTAAATTGATGCTGTGAGTATTGGTGCAAAAAATGGGGACAAATTTTAAATTGATTTGACGGGGCTGATTATTTACGTCACAAGTGAGGGGAAAGAAAAGGGAAGGAGGAAAGAAACCCCCTAGAAAAGAGATGGGGGTATGACGTCACACGCCAAAACATTTTGAAATTTGTCCCCATTTTTTGCACCAATACTCACAGCATCTCTTTTTGTCTAACATTTAATCTACAGCTTGGCTACTAAAAAATTAACATAATTTCAATTCTTTAGATTTATTTTGGAGGGTATTATGCTTTATTTGTATAATAACAGAGATTTTGCTGCTAAATGGGGTCAGCACATCATCATGGTGTATTTCATTTTAAAGGTAAAAACTTTCTATTTTTCATGTTTTTCAAAACATTTCAGATGGACAGACAGACATTTAAAATTATAGAGTAGCTTAGCTACTAAAAAGAACTTATAACTAATTTTAATGTTTAGGAGTTATTATTCAGTTTCAACATAATAAAGATGTTCCTTGACTGCTGGTATCATTTCCCAGATTTATTTGATCAGGTTCTTGTAATATTATTTTCGGCATGGCTTTGAATCCGATTAATAACCGATGGATAAGAACCAGTTCTCAGCCATAGTGAAAAATCATATATAACACTCTATAAAAAAATTAATAGCAGTTTGGTTTTCATGTACTTGCATCTTGCTTACTTAAAAACCTTATAAATGTATTCTCTGCTTTTTTTCGGGGAGGGGGGGGATAGGTAAACCATCCATAAAGAAAGAGAACATGAAATAAAAAAAACTTAATTTAAAAAATTATACAGTATTTTAATCTATCCGTTACGGACGGACAGCCCTAAAAAGGCTTAGAGCTCTTTAAAATAATTTAATATGTAATTTTAGAGAAATATAACACCCGGAAAGGGCTTGATCATTCTGATTCTTAAATTTTGTAAATTATTCCCGCACGCCCGGAGTCTGCACTACCCATTGGAGAAACCTACACCGGACATCAGACTTAATCTAGGAATCACCAATTTTAGAATTTTATCAAAAGATGAATCTAAAAGTTTGTCCGTAGGCGCATGTACAGGATTAGTCCAAAAAGTTTTATAATAACGTTTTCTCATTCGTTGGTTTCACAATTTTGGAGACTTTTATTAAATTTTGGCTTGTTGGGGGATTAAATTAAGTATACAAACGTTTCAACCACTAATTGTAATCTGTAGAAGTGGTAATTTTGTGTATTATAATTGGGGATGTACATCAGTTTTTCGACCATTGTCTTATCCCTTTAGATCACTGGGATCTATATTTCATCAGAAATATTCTACATTAAACATACTAGAGTTGGCTCGATATAATTATCTCCCTATTGGCTAGTTTTCTATATGCATATCTATTTCTCAATAAATCTATTTTCCTCACCCGACATTACTATCTAAAAGAAAGTGAATATTTAATAATCTAAATGATTTTAAAAAGATTTTTTAAATTATATTTTTTTCTTTACATTACCATCACCAAAGGGTTAATGATGATGATTATAATTTTAGTTTAATATTTGAACACGCAAAGTGTCGCCACAATCGAATTCTTTTAAAACAGAGTTTTCTTAAATTTATTATATTATAAATTTAAATTTTCTTTTTTATGATTAGAAATTAAATACATCGATATAAGGTAAATAGCAACATGAAATTAAAAAAAGGAATTTATTTTTAATAAAGTAAAATAATGGGTCTTATCGTTCTGGGCAATGAGAGTTTATTATGGATTATTGGAGCACTATGAGTTTTAAACAAATATTCTTTGGAAAACTTGAGCTCGTTTATAGACATTTATTTCCTATATAGATCTGCCATGGATTTTGAAGCAATTAAGTAGGCCGTTTTGTATATGATAAAAATTGGAAGATTTCATTAAATAAAAGTTATCGCAAATATACTTAGTAAATGAGGGAATTGAAATATTATGGGTGGGAGTGGAGGGAGGGAACTAAGTTTCTTATTCTTCTCAGCCCACTACCCCATCCTTCAGGTCCTCATTTTAACAACCTATCCCCCGCAATCTTGGACGTACTTGAGACTCCTTTATCCAACCATCCAACAAACTACAGACCAAAATATAAACCTTATCTAGTAGCTTGCTTGAAGTAAAATTGGTGACGAATCAGGAGAATTGCTTGGCACTAGCAACCTGCCACCCCACCCCCAGCTTCATCGTCTCAACCACGTTCCTGTGTACACTTCTCAACATGAAAGGCATGGTTACTAAAAATAGTAATCCATTCGGAATATAAACAAGTAGGAAAAAGTCCATATAGCTCAATAATTCTAAAATAACAAGGATGACAACATCCATAAAAGCGAAGCTCTGAAACGGTATGACAGATGAACATTGACAAAATTTGAATATATAAGATTTGACAAAATTATACGTAAATTTGTTACAAAACTTCTTAATTACAGAATTCTGCTAAATGACATATTGACATTTTTAGGACTTGATTATAGAGATGCTTAATATGGTACCTTATTATAATAAGAATCTTTAATCCAAAAATCAGATCAATCGGATGATTTTATCACAAAAAAAGTTGTTGTTAAAAAAGTAAAAAAAATCAACATGTTTAAAATGGACTTACGGACATTCTGGTAATTATTATATAGTTGCTACGCTTTCTAAATTGTACCTGACTACTACAGGAATCATTATGCAAAGATAGGACAATTCTAACATGCCTAAATTAACGAAAGTAGCTATCCGTTAATCCGGGAGGGATATTACAATTTTTCGTAACCTATGATACAGGAGCTCCCAGCAGACAGCCTCTGGCCAACCATCTACATCTTTTGTCACATAGAAAAGGTACATGTTCGGAAAAAAATCACGAAACCTATACGTGATTTTCAACTGTCGTTGGGGGTAACACATAGTAAAATTGACGACCTTTTTATCTTCCCCCCAAATATTATTTTAGATTTATTTGGCTTGTTGGCTATGCCTTATTCCTGGAAAAGATATAAGGGAAATATATTTGATATATAACTGGATTAGTGTCTTTAGAAAACAGGGATCTAAAGGGTTAAGACAATGGCCTATAAATTGAAAAAAATGAACTATAAAGCAGTGTCATACAAAATAAACATTAAGCTAAAATAAATCACGAAACCTTTTATAATTTATAAAGTGAAAACCTAGGAATCGATCTAGCACCTAAACCAATAAGAAAGTCTTAATGAAACATGCTAGAAGTATGCAGAATTTGAATTTATTAAATTCCTAAAAATTTTAGCCTTCTATCCTGAATAGGAATCGAGAAAATTATGAAAACTTAAAAACATAGGAATTGATCTAGCACCCTTATTAATTGACATATTTTAATGAAACACGGTGAACATATACGGAAAGGGAACCTATCTAATCCTTGAAAATTTCAGCCGGTTATCTTAAAAAGAAGCCGAGAAAATCACGTTTCCCCTTAAACGTTTTGGACGGACATATGGACGGACGGACTTTTCAAATTATAGAGTAGCTTCGCTACTAAAAATGTTGTAATAAGAATACTCGTATTGCAGGTTGGGGGGAATCCGACGGGGCCCTCCATTAGTAAGTCAAGTTAGAGCAACCTCATCGGAAGGAATATTTATAAAAGATAAACAAATTATTTTAAAAAGCAAAAAAATAGCGAATATTAAAAAATTAGGATTTGTGTAATTTTTTATGTCACATTTAATGGCAAAGGTATCGCATGATTCATTGACATTAGTTTTGATAGGTTATTTTAGGTAGGGTAGGGCCGGATACTTATTGGGTCGGATACTTATTTGGACGGATACCGGATATTGAAGTAGCCAAAAAAAATCTGCCTAGCGTTTACCCGCCGACCATCTGCTGCAGCACCTGGCAGTTGCCAAGTACAGATGCCACCGACAAAAATTATGTTTTGAGATTTCTAATACAAAATTTGTTATATAAATCAACATTTTCTAAAAAATGTTCTTAAAGCTTCAAAAAAAAGAAAATTAAAGCCAATTAAATTTTTAAAAGTAGGGTTTTTTGTTATAGAATATAAAAGATTATACAGCCGGATATCCGGCCGGATAGTTTCAATATCCGTTATCCGGCCGAATATTGAAAAAGGCTTGATATCCGGACCAGTACTAATTTTAGGTTAGGTTAGGTTAAAGGTGATTGCCTCCCAGGTTTAGGCAATTGGTCCCGCAGCGGCTAAAAATAGACATAAAAATAGAAATAGCGGCTGAGAAATTACTACGAAACGCCCCTTAAGAGGCGTTGCCACGAAAGGGACTATACCCAAAAATTGCTTATCCTTTGTAAATATATTGTTTTGTTTAATCAGAAAGCTGTACCAGTATCGACACCACATATTCAAAAATACAAGGATAATGTACTTCAATCTTCAAATTTGAAACATATACAACATATATGTTTTGCATTTCTACATAATGGTGCATGTAAACCTAATTATATAAAGGTTTGTTGTCTGTTGTTTAAGATTTCTAAAACTGATAAACCGATTGAATTATCTTTTTAAGGAAAACTTCAAATGGTTTTAGGCTATATTTCTGCTCTTTCTCTTCTAATACAGAGTCCCTTGATTCTAGGGGTGCAGCTGCTAGTGTAATTAAAAATTCGAAAGCCAGGATTTTTGTGTCAGTGTTTGTACATATGTCTGTACCGTACTGTACCGATGGGATCATCATAACAAGGACGCCTCGTATAGGGCGTAAGATCTTAATTTTTTCTACGGGGGGGAGGCTACGTCAACTATAAAACCCTTATAAAAAAAATAGTGGTTGGAGCCAAGTATCCGTGTGATCATTAATATCTCAGAAACAACCTGATTAATGAGTGTACAATTTAAAGGGTAGATTGTTTTTGAACTGAGTTAGTTTCAGGCTATTTTATCGATAGATAGGTATATAACCCAGTCATATCTTATAACATTAAGCTTATGAAAAAGTAGAACGAAACAAAGCTTGCAATGTATCTTTGTTGATATAGAATAAATGTACTCGATTTATATTGTAATATTTATTCACGTTCGCATATTGTGTTTTATAAAGTTTTTTTTTCCAGTATGGCATCCAAAACGATTCATGTCTGTTGGATTAGACCCGGTTCTCGGCCATACTGAAAAATTATGTATATCAAGTTTTCTATGGTTTTAATAATGTACGTACAATAGACTATAACAGTTTTAAAGATTTTTAATCAATATAATAGATTTGAAATCTGCATAAAATTTTAAGGATTTTTTATAAAATTAGTTTTTTATATAATTCTTTATTTAAAGGCGCAAATACAAATTAAGTTAAATAATTTTGAGATCTGTGATTGGTGGATTGAAAACTATCTGCGCTCTGATTGGAGAAGCTTAAGTGACGTACATCATTCAACCAATTAGAGCGTAGGTAGTTTCCAATCCAGCTATCCTATTGGTCAAAATTTATTAACTTAAATCGTATTTGCGCCTTTAAATAAAGAATTATATAAAAAACGAATTTTATAAAAAATCCTTAAAATTTTATGCAGATTTCAAATCTATTATATTGATTAAAAACCTTTAAAACTTTTATAGTCTAACGTACAATCATGATTGATCAAAACCCGTTTTTTAGCCTGTGCCGGCCTTCGGCATCTCGGGGCTGAAAAACTGGTTTTCATATCATTATTTTACATTTTTATAACCGCAGAAAGCTGTTAATAATACGATGCCTATTACTATTTAATGTGATTTTTCTGTTGAATATATGTTTATGTTAGTGGATTTTTAAGATGGGTTTCCCCTTAATTTTATCATTTTATATTTTATACAATGTAACTTCTTTAGAACTCATATTTTTGCTTGTTATGAACTTATTTTCATTTAACAGTTATGACATAGTATTTAATAAATATAATAAATGTGATTTGTAAATATGATTTGTAATTTTTTAAATATACTCTAAAAAGTTGTAATAATTACAAAAATGCTCTAATATTTCAAATTTTAATCTTGTTAATGAAATGTCAACAGGGATTTGAGGGATAAGACAATGAACGATAAATTGATATACATCCCCAATGAAGAAAAACAAAATTACTGTATATAAGAATCATTGTTTGAAAAGTTTAATTAATATTAGTATGTGCCAACCAATCAATAAGAGCTTAGAAATAAGATAACATGGTTGTAAAAGTTTGGGTACCAGTGTAATTCATAGTCCAATGTCCCCTTCCTGCCTAAGAATTTAACTTTGTCAATAATCACATAAAAATACAATCGGTATGCCTACAAAGACTAACCAAATATAAATATAAATATTTTAATTACTGCCACAATATCTAAGACGACAATTTGGTGTTTCTCCCAGATAGTAGACATTATAGGAGAAGCAGTTGGTAACTTTGGCGGCTCTGGACCATTTACAGGTGTCACCTCCGCTGTTGAAACAGATTTTAATGTCCACAGTTTCTCCTGAACAGTAAAATTTGAGTGTGACTGCTTCATATACTATTATACAATCCTATTAAATAAAGTAGTAAGCTTAATTTTTGTCTGTATCAAAGGAACTTATTAACCGCTGAAGCGATATTGTTCTCCTTTATAGTGAAGCTTCTTATAGGTCCTGAGTTGGTTTTAGACTATTTTATTTAAATAAATAAGTCAGAGTATGGTTTTAGGCTATTTTTCTATCCTTCCATCTCCCTTATAAATATAGAGAGCCCCTAGATGTTAGTGGCGCAGCCTCTAGTATATGTATATACTGGCGGTTACACCCTTATGGCAATTTTACATAATGGAAATCAATAGAGGGCATTTTTTTCAAGAGGCAATTTCTCTTGGGAGGTTGGTAGTACCCTCTCCCAAAATAAACATAAACATCCCTTGCGATTTCTGTTCCCAAGACCTGTAAAGATGAATCATATGGGTTCAGCGTTTAGCAAGATGCTCTGGTAAAGACAGACATTCTGTTGCTCAACAAATTAGACAGTCAAACGAACAGTCCAGGGTTCATATTCCCATACTCAGATGAATAGAATAATTATATCATTAAATATTATTGTCGCAAAGGGAGGGAGGGAACTTTGCAGTATAAATAATACTTTTTCCCTCAAAGTTTGGAAGTCGAGCCTACCACTTAGTTTCAATTTTAAATGATGAAAGAAAAGAAAAATCTAAGGACGATTTCTCTTGGGAGGATTATCTTACCCTCCCCCAAAGTAATTATAAACCTTCAAAGGACCTTTACTGGAGAATCATATCGGTCCAGCGGTAAAACATACACACAGACATTTTATACATGGATTAATTTATTTTAGTGGCAAAAAAACATGAACCTAGCTGGGCTTAGTCTCATTTTTATCTATACCTGGGTTTTCTGGCAGTTTAGAGTTTGACCATCCGGCTGCACTTGTACCACAATAGGATCTACCTACAGGCCGTCTGGCTAGGTCTGATCCTGCAACAGATAATCATTAATTGTTTTCAAAAGTTATAATTTTGTATTACAATAAATAACAAACAATAAGACATCACTCACTAAATTAGTCGTCATGTTGTTTTTGTGAAAAATAAGCCAGCTATATGAATTGCATATATCACAAAAATACGAATTTCAAGTCTGGATATTTCTTAAACTACATGGTAGAAAATTGAAATTCTTTCAAATACAGTGTGTTTTTTTATGAGAACTTTTTTGAAAGCAATTTTATCCCACTTATAGTTTTCAGAATTTAATGATTAATGGCTTATTTTCTTCGTTTTTTAATGCAATTAATAGAACAACAAAAAAATATTTCATTTTTATTTAAAAGTAAAGTAAAATCTTAAATTCAAAACTTAGGTGTCAACATCTAAAAAGGGTTTTAGCGCATTTTCTTATTCCTAAATCTTCTACCTTTTGCAAGAAAAAAATTGGATTTTCTGTAGTCGACTTTGGGAGGCCAGTACTCCCTCCCTGGTTAAGATATGACCTTCAAACTTTAATTTGTTCTAGTAAATGTCCTTAATAGTATCTGTATACATTTTTAGCTCTATATCTCAACTTTGAAGAGTTTATCAGCCATTCTTACAAAAGGTTGAATATTTGAGCATAAGAAAAATGCGCTAAAACCATTTTTAGATGCTGATACCTAAGTTTTGAATTTTAGAATTTACTGTACTTTTTAAATAAAAACTGAAATATTTTTTGTTGTTCTATTAATTGCATTAAAAAACGAAGAAAATAAGCCATTACTTATTGAATTCTGATAACTTTAAGTGGGGTAAAATTGCTTTCAAAAAAGTTCTCATAAAAAAAAACACACTGTTTATGCCCTACAAATGTAGTTTAAACAATTAAACAGGAAAAATATGCAGTTCACTAAATTCAAGTTTAAATGCATTTCGTGCAACTACCTCTTTTCCTAAATACAATATAATTTAAGCAATACAAAATCTTTTATTAGTGAAGCACAAAAAATATATAAATAGGCAGAGAAAGTTATTAAATCATAGTTAGGAAAAGAAATATTCACAAAAGACAAGAATGTCTGTCTGTCTTTTTGTACCTTAGTTGAACCTGTACAATCCAGGTATAAATATGTCATACCTTTAGGAGGGTGGAACCTGTAAAATCTAGGTATAAATATGTCATACCTTTAGGAGGTTGGAACCTGTACAATCTAGGTATAAATATGTCATACCTTTAGGAGGTTGGAACCTGTACAATCTAGGTATAAATATGTCATACCTGCAGGAGGTTGGAACCTGTACAATATAAGTATAAAAATATTATACCTGCAGGAGGTTGGAACCTGTACAATATAAGTATAAAAATATTATACCTGCAGGAGGTTGGAACCTGTACAATCTAGGTATAAATATGTCATACCTGCAGGAGGTTGGAACCTGTACAATCTAGGTATAAATATGTCATATGTTGTAGAACCAAAATTAAGGGGACAGCTTAATTTTGATTCAGAGTAAGACTCTGGAATAGCTACAGGACTAAAATGAAATAGCATCAAGAACAAAAATGCGCATGATAACATCTAAGTAAAGAACTAATGAGAGATTTAAAATAATACATATATTTACATAAAATGAACATGAAACATCAAATTGAGCATAAAATATATAATATGATAGATGGAAATTCTTCAGTTAACACAGCTAAATTCGAACAGTGTTGAACTAAAATAATTAAGTTTATATATGGATGAAAATAACATAAAATAAACTTAAAATTAATAAAATTATCAAATAATTATCCTTACTTTTTAAGCTGGCTAATCCAGGGATAAAACAAGAACTGTACTTGGCACTTTTCACCAGTGTTAACTTGTTATCACTAAAATATACTGGTTAGACATAAAACATTGAATATGGGAATAAAACTTTAATACTTAATCTATGGAAATTAGCAAAGAACTGCAATCATAGATAAAAAAAACTCAATAAAACATGACTAAATACTATGCACAGAACTGCAATAGGTCATGGATATATATTGATAAAATAATAAAATGTTCCCATAAACAATAAATAAGAATAAATAAAATGATAAAATATTAAACTAAAATGCTTAAAAATAGATGTTGAGTGATTGAAATTATCTAATACACTAAAGAAATATGCCCTGACCTATGCTTATATAGCCAGTAACTTCTTTGTTTACATTTAAGAACAGGTTTTTGTTGTACACATGTACAACGAATTTTAATCAAATAATCAAATAAAAGAGACTTATTATACCAAAAAATAATGAAAGAATTAATAAAAAATGTTAAATAAGCTAAAATTAGATATAAAAAACAATAAAAATTAAATAAAGAAATAAAATAAAACTTACCATACTCTTTGCATCTTCATGATTTTTAGACTCTTTGCAATAATTAATTAATATTGGGCAAAATCAAATGGAATATAAAATACGACAATTTTATGTTTTGCAATAGCTAATTTTTCTACAACACTCGGCCAGGAAAAGTTGCAAAACATGAAATATAAATGAAAACAAAATTTAATTTAATTAGCTAAAATAAAAAAAAACTTCTTGCTGATAATATAAGTACTAATTTAAAAACTATATTAAAAGATTTAAATTAATTTAACTCATATGACTAAATAGATCTGTTATTTAAATTATTTTCTTTAAACAAGTTGAGATTAACAAATATACTTAGCACAGAAATGCCATACTTCAAGTTATAATAATAATCTACTCTACAATATACTATAAGTGTCAGCCAAGAACAGCTTGAGCAATTCAAGTTAAGAACAACTTTTCATGTCAGAATACATATGCTCCATTTAATCATAAAGAACTATGATTAAGTTACACTTATGATACATAATCATAAAGTAAATATAAAGGACCATCCTAACCTTGTTAATCTCAATCAATTTTGAGTAATCAAATAAACATTAATAACAGTATCATGCTAATGTCAATTCATTAGATTTATAATCATTTGGTCTTAGACACTAAGCAAAAATTAAGAAAATAACAGTAAATCTCAGAAACTTTGACAAGTTTCCAAACAAGTGGTATAGATAATAAAATTAAATAAATCATGAGATCCTGAATGATATGTTTTATCATGATTTCTGATCTTGTTGTGCATACATCTATAATTAAACTGCTAACATCTAGATTAGAATTAGTACCAACAAAATTCAAAATCATATAAGAATATTCTATCAATGCTATAGGTATTTGCCATATAAAGACATATATATGTGATTTAAAACCTGGCTTAGAATCATAGGTTTTAATCAATGAGATTGTTATCTTAGACTTGTAGTAATAAATAATAATTTTGCAGACTTGATTAGTTAGCTACTACAACTATGAACCTTAAATAAAAATTAAGGTGGTGGTTTATCAGTAGGCTGTGGTATATCCAAAAATATAATCATTTGATTGAATATCAAGCTCAAAGTGTTTGATATACAAATTACCTGAAACTTCTTTGATGCATAAATGACATGTAAAAACAACGATGAATCATCAATAATGTCATTAGTGTTATCACTATCATGACAATTACTCTCATCAATAACTACATTTTCAAATGTAGAAAAAATAAGATTAGTATATGCATTCATATCCATACAAGCAACAGCCTTACCATCCTGAATTTCACCTTCAGGTTGACTTACAGCAGCCTGTTTGGTGCTTAGATCAGGAATGACAATACTGGATAGATTATCAACACAGTTAGCATTTTCCTTAGAAATCAATAAAATATCAGAAAAAGTATTCTTTTCATCTACAGAAGACACATCACAGTCTGTAGGAATAGAATAATTGGTAGCATAACCTTCAGATGTCTCAATAGTACTATTCTCTATACTATTGTTTTCTGAGACAAGAGAATCTACAGTACAATCAATAATATCAATAACAGCGTTTTTACTAAGAAAGGAATGTTGTCCAAGAATTTTGGAATGAGATTCAAGATTGCTTGCTCGTATCTCTGAATCAAATTCTTGTATATATCTAGATTGTCTGTATATCTTTGTAAACTCAAAATACTCATCTTTCAAAACCTGAATATCTGTATACAGACATTCAAATTCATCATCTAATTCTGTCTCTAGGGCAATGTATTTAAGGGCATTAACAAATCTTGTAAGCTTTGAACAATGCAGTAGAGTATTTATATATTTTCCCACAATTGATTCCCTAAACTTGAATTTCATAAAGACTAAGTCAGGATTTAAGAATCTTGTGGAATTATTTACCATATTAATCAATGTTTTAAGTCTACGAAGCAATTGAGATTTGTCTGTAAAATATAATTTAACTAGATCTTTTTCTTTCTGATTCAGACAATCATTCTCATGCAAATAAAAACACCAGTCTGGTGATGAAACATTAGTAGACATTTTGAATACTAATATAATATAATAATACTAAAATATAATGCTTAGATATATAATCTGAAGTCTCAATAAATATATAAATATATGAAAATAAAATCTCAAGATATGTCTTTACAAAGAAGCAACCATGCTAATGGGTTCAAGATGCAAAAATGTAGTCTAGCTTTATCCATTATCAAAAAATCAACAGTACAATTCTAACACAATTCCTTGGCAATAGCCAAGCTTAAAAATTCAATGGCATTAGCACATCTTAAAAATTCAATGTTGTAGAACCAAAATTAAGGGGACAGCTTAATTTTGATTCAGAGTAAGACTCTGGAATAGCTACAGGACTAAAATGAAATAGCATCAAGAACAAAAATGCGCATGATAACATCTAAGTAAAGAACTAATGAGAGATTTAAAATAATACATATATTTACATAAAATGAACATGAAACATCAAATTGAGCATAAAATATATAATATGATAGATGGAAATTCTTCAGTTAACACAGCTAAATTTGAACAGTGTTGAACTAAAATAATTAAGTTTATATATGGATGAAAATAACATAAAATAAACTTAAAATTAATAAAATTATCAAATAATTATCCTTACTTTTTAAGCTGGCTAATCCAGGGATAAAACAAGAACTGTACTTGGCACTTTTCACCAGTGTTAACTTGTTATCACTAAAATATACTGGTTAGACATAAAACATTGAATATGGGAATAAAACTTTAATACTTAATCTATGGAAATTAGCAAAGAACTGCAATCATAGATAAAAAAAACTCAATAAAACATGACTAAATACTATGCACAGAACTGCAATAGGTCATGGATATATATTGATAAAATAATAAAATGTTCCCATAAACAATAAATAAGAATAAATAAAATGATAAAATATTAAACTAAAATGCTTAAAAATAGATGTTGAGTGATTGAAATTATCTAATACACTAAAGAAATATGCCCTGACCTATGCTTATATAGCCAGTAACTTCTTTGTTTACATTTAAGAACAGGTTTTTGTTGTACACATGTACAACGAATTTTAATCAAATAATCAAATAAAAGAGACTTATTATACCAAAAAATAATGAAAGAATTAATAAAAAATGTTAAATAAGCTAAAATTAGATATAAAAAACAATAAAAATTAAATAAAGAAATAAAATAAAACTTACCATACTCTTTGCATCTTCATGATTTTTAGACTCTTTGCAATAATTAATTAATATTGGGCAAAATCAAATGGAATATAAAATACGACAATTTTATGTTTTGCAATAGCTAATTTTTCTACAGGAGGTTGGAACCTGTACAATCTAGGTATAAATATGTCATACCTTTAGGAGGTTGGAACCTGTACAATCTAGGTATAAATATGTCATACCTTTAGGAGGTTGGAACCTGTACAATCTAGGTATAAATATGTCATACCTTTAGGAGGTTGGAACCTGTACAATCTAGGTATAAATATGTCATACCTTTAGGAGGTTGGAACCTGTACAATCTAGGTATAAATATGTCATACCTGCAGGAGGTTGGAACCTGTACAATCTAGGTATAAATATGTCATACCTTTAGGAGGTTGGAACCTGTACAATCTAGGTATAAATATGTCATACCTGCAGGAGGTTGGAACCTGTACAATCTAGGTATAAATATGTCATACCTTTAGGAGGTTGGAACCTGTACAATCTAGGTATAAATATGTCATACCTGCAGGAGGTTGGAACCTGTACAATCTAGGTATAAATATGTCATACCTTTAGGAGGTTGGAACCTGTACAATCTAGGTATAAATATGTCATACCTTTAGGAGGTTGGAACCTGTACAATCTAGGTATAAATATGTCATACCTTTAGGAGGTTGGAACCTGTACAATCTAGGTATAAATATGTCATACCTTTAGGAGGTTGGAACCTGTACAATCTAGGTATAAATATGTCATACCTTTAGGAGGTTGGAACCTGTACAATCTAGGTATAAATATGTCATACCTTTAGGAGGTTGGAACCTGTACAATCTAGGTATAAATATGTCATACCTTTAGGAGGTTGGAACCTGTACAATCTAGGTATAAATATGTCATACCTGCAGGAGGTTGGAACCTGTACAATATAAGTATAAAAATATTATACCTTTAGGAGGTTGGAACCTGTACAATCTAGGTATAAATATTATACCTGCAGGAGGTTCGAATCTGTACAATCTAGGTATAAATATTATACCTGCAGGAGGTTGGAACCTGTACAATCTAGGTATAAATATTATACCTGCAGGAGGTTGGAACCTGTACAATCTAGGTATAAATATGTCATACCTTTAGGAGGTTGGAACCTGTACAATCTAGGTATAAATATGTCATACCTTTAGGAGGTTGGAACCTGTACAATCTAGGTATAAATATGTCATACCTTTAGGAGGTTGGAACCTGTACAATCTAGGTATAAATATGTCATACCTTTAGGAGGTTGGAACCTGTACAATCTAGGTATAAATATGTCATACCTTTAGGAGGTTGGAACCTGTACAATCTAGGTATAAATATGTCATACCTGCAGGAGGTTGGAACCTGTACAATCTAGGTATAAATATGTCATACCTTTAGGAGGTTGGAACCTGTACAATCTAGGTATAAATATGTCATACCTGCAGGAGGTTGGAACCTGTACAATCTAGGTATAAATATGTCATACCTTTAGGAGGTTGAAACCTGTACAATCTAGGTATAAATATGTCATACCTTTAGGAGGTTGGAACCTGTACAATCTAGGTATAAATATGTCATACCTTTAGGAGGTTGGAACCTGTACAATCTAGGTATAAATATGTCATACCTTTAGGAGGTTGGAACCTGTACAATCTAGGTATAAATATGTCATACCTTTAGGAGGTTGGAACCTGTACAATCTAGGTATAAATATGTCATACCTTTAGGAGGTTGGAACCTGTACAATCTAGGTATAAATATGTCATACCTTTAGGAGGTTGGAACCTGTACAATCTAGGTATAAATATGTCATACCTTTAGGAGGTTGGAACCTGTACAATCTAGGTATAAATATGTCATACCTGCAGGAGGTTGGAACCTGTACAATATAAGTATAAAAATATTATACCTTTAGGAGGTTGGAACCTGTACAATCTAGGTATAAATATTATACCTGCAGGAGGTTCGAATCTGTACAATCTAGGTATAAATATTATACCTGCAGGAGGTTGGAACCTGTACAATCTAGGTATAAATATTATACCTGCAGGAGGTTGGAACCTGTACAATCTAGGTATAAATATGTCATACCTTTAGGAGGTTGGAACCTGTACAATCTAGGTATAAATATGTCATACCTTTAGGAGGTTGGAACCTGTACAATCTAGGTATAAATATGTCATACCTTTAGGAGGTTGGAACCTGTACAATCTAGGTATAAATATGTCATACCTTTAGGAGGTTGGAACCTGTACAATCTAGGTATAAATATGTCATACCTGCAGGAGGTTGGAACCTGTACAATCTAGGTATAAATATGTCATACCTTTAGGAGGTTGGAACCTGTACAATCTAGGTATAAATATGTCATACCTGCAGGAGGTTGGAACCTGTACAATATAAGTATAAAAATATTATACCTTTAGGAGGTTGGAACCTGTACAATCTAGGTATAAATATTATACCTGCAGGAGGTTCGAATCTGTACAATCTAGGTATAAATATTATACCTGCAGGAGGTTGGAACCTGTACAATCTAGGTATAAATATTATACCTGCAGGAGGTTGGAACCTGTACAATCTAGGTATAAATATGTCATACCTTTAGGAGGTTGGAACCTGTACAATCTAGGTATAAATATGTCATACCTGCAGGAGGTTGGAACCTGTACAATCTAGGTATAAATATGTCATACCTTTAGGAGGTTGGAACCTGTACAATCTAGGTATAAATATGTCATACCTGCAGGAGGTTGGAACCTGTACAATATAAGTATAAAAATATTATACCTTTAGGAGGTTGGAACCTGTACAATCTAGGTATAAATATTATACCTGCAGGAGGTTCGAATCTGTACAATCTAGGTATAAATATTATACCTGCAGGAGGTTGGAACCTGTACAATCTAGGTATAAATATTATACCTGCAGGAGGTTGGAACCTGTACAATCTAGGTATAAATATGTCATACCTTTAGGAGGTTGGAACCTGTACAATCTAGGTATAAATATGTCATACCTTTAGGAGGTTGGAACCTGTACAATCTAGGTATAAATATGTCATACCTTTAGGAGGTTCGAATCTGTACAATCTAGGTATAAATATTATACCTGCAGGAGGTTGGAACCTGTACAATCTAGGTATAAATATTATACCTGCAGGAGGTTGGAACCTGTACAATCTAGGTATAAATATTATACCTGCAGGAGGTTGGAACCTGTACAATCTAGGTATAAATATGTCATACCTGCAGGAGGTTGGAACCTGTACAATCTAGGTATAAATATGTCATACCTTTAGGAGGTTGGAACCTGTACAATCTAGGTATAAATATGTCATACCTTTAGGAGGTTGGAACCTGTACAATCTAGGTATAAATATGTCATACCTTTAGGAGGTTGGAACCTGTACAATCTAGGTATAAATATGTCATACCTGCAGGAGGTTGGAACCTGTACAATCTAGGTATAAATATGTCATACCTTTAGGAGGTTGGAACCTGTACAATCTAGGTATAAATATTATACCTGCAGGAGGTTCGAATCTGTACAATCTAGGTATAAATATTATACCTGCAGGAGGTTGGAACCTGTACAATCTAGGTATAAATATGTCATACCTGCAGGAGGTTGGAACCTGTACAATCCAAGTATAAAAATATTATACCTGCAGGAGGTTGGAACCTGTACCATCCAGGTCCTGACCATGACGGACTTACAGACCCATAGGAGACCCAGGGAGGAGACATGTCGCAAAATCCATCGTCCTTATAAGTTGG
This sequence comes from Acartia tonsa, assembly GCF_053477335.1. Classification (NCBI taxonomy): domain Eukaryota; kingdom Metazoa; phylum Arthropoda; class Copepoda; order Calanoida; family Acartiidae; genus Acartia; species Acartia tonsa. The sequence goes on along the minus strand of NC_137269.1, from coordinate 47,732,492 downwards.
AAATATAAATTTTGAGCAGTCAACGACAGCCGTGAGTAACTTTTTTAGCAAATATGGTGCTTTCCCTAAAAGTGCCTAGTTAGAACAGGACCCCGGCCCCCCCTTTTAAAAATAAATCTAAAAATTAAGGGGAAGGATTATTTATTACAGTAAAATAATAGAGGGGGAAGTGGTTAAAAAATTGTATATCCCCACCCCTAGGGTACCCGATACCTACTTTTAATTGGGTCTTTGAAAATCAACCAATAGCGTTAGGAATATTGTACAGCCAAGTCCTTTACGAATTTAAAAAGCATCTGTAAGTCTAAACCTGACCCAAATATGGCAAGCCATCTTTTCAAGAACAATTTTAAAGCATCCAGGCAGGTTTAAGTTTGATGCTTAAAGCGCCAGACATCGCATTTGCCGAGCCCTGGTAAGAAGTTATTCATTTTTACCTGAGTTGTTAAGGAAGCAGAATAGTATACTGATCTTGTGTGTTCATTTAGAATCTTGTAATCCTTACACTCAGGCTCTAATTAACAAGGATGACTTTGAGACAGTTGGACAGAAGAGCATTAACATATTTTGCATGTGGAAAAGGGTTCAGGAGGTGAATTCTTTTTAAAAATTAGGGTTACTTAGTGAGGCAAAAATCCTCCAAAATCACATAAAAATCTACAAAAATTAAACAAAATCTTATAATAATATAAATAACCCTTTTATGATTTTATCTAAATTGTATTTTTTTGCGATTTTGGAGGATTTTTCACAAAAATAATTTTGCCTCACTAAGTGAACTCAATATTATTTTAAGAATCCACCTCAGTTGTCAGTTGTATATGATCTATCGCATAATAATACCAGAATTGAAGGAGCCTTGGCTCTTTAAAGAAGATTTACAAAGTGTCTTAAAAAATCAGCCATGTGACGAGATAAAAATTAGGGATCATCCATCTCTTTTTAGGGGTTTTCTTTCCCACTTCTCCTCTCATCCCTCATTTTTATGACGTCACATGACTGCTTTTTTGAGACACTTTGTAAAGCTTCTTTTTAAAAGGCAAAACTCCTTACCATGGACAGTTAGGACTTCCTGACAAAGGTCGTGGAATAAAGGGGTTGGTTGTCTGTTTGCAGAAGCCTCGCCCAATATATTTATTTCCCTAGATAGGATAGTCCGTCTAACTATCAAAGAAATTTGTTTCCAATAAAATTTTACAAACTATTTTATCTTAAGAAATTAAATTATTTAAAGTTGACATATCATATATGAATAAGATGAAGAAAAAAAACTGTTCTTTCTAACTAAAATATGTACACGTTCTAACCAAAATGATATGGAAAGATTGTTTCTTCACTATGTTCTTATTGTTAAAATTTACTGATTGGGGATCTTGATCTAATACATTAATTCTCACATCTAGAGGTATATCAGAAGGATCTTTATCCTATTATATAAAAAAAGTAGTAAGCTTTTATGTCTGTAGCAAAAGATCTCGCTAACCGTTGAACTGCTATGGTTCTCCTTTACAGTGAAACCTCTTAAGGCCCTAAGATGGTTTTAGGCAATTTTATTTTTATAAATAAATCTGGGTATGTATGGTTTTATGCTATTTTTCTGCGTTTCCTTATCCCTTCGAATATAGAGCCCCTAGATGCTAGGGGAGCAGCCGCTAGTTTTATCATAAAATATCAGGCGTTATCCTCTTTTTTTCCAAATTTGAAAATTTTTTTACTCCCCCCCCCCCCTTGTTTTACATTTTTTAGGTTAGGTTATATGGCTAAGGGGCCGAGTGCCCGCGGCTAGTCAGGCTAGGGAGCAGAGACCAGTGGGCCCAGCGCTGCTGCCATTGTTATCACTTTGCAGATGGGGGGGGGGGGGGGAATTCATAAGAGGACGATACCAAATATCACAGCCAATAACTATCAAATTTGACAGCTTTGAAGATGACTTACTTGACAATGGAGATACAGTTGATGCACCACTGGAAGCAGTTGTCAGTGAATACAAACTTGGTTCTGTTGTAGTTGATGCTAGATTAAAATAAAAATCAGGATATTCTTATCTATAAAACAAAGTAGAACAATGTCCGTCTGTCTGTATGTCTTTCTGTTTGTTTGTTTGTAACGATGGACCTCGCTAACCGCTTAACTGACCGGGTTCTCCTTAACAGGGTAGGTTCTCATAGGTCCAAGGAAGGTTTATAACTATTTTGAGGGAGGGTACCATCACCCTTCCCAAAAAATAGACAAAAATTAATAGAAATAAAAAAACGCCTCCCTGCGGACATTTTTGCAATTAGCTAAAAACATAACAAACACCATCTATCGACGAGAAAAATATTTTTGGTAAATAGCTGATTTTAAACTAGATTGAAAAACAAACAATTTTACTTGTCCCTAGAGGCCTCTAGGGGCATAGCCGCTAGTTTTCTAAATAGTAAATTAAATGTAACAATGATATCAACATCCATAAAAGCGAGGACAAACGAATATTAAAAATTGTAGAGTGTTAGAACTTAATATGCAGAATAGTATAGATTATAAATAAATATAAACAAAAAAAGTGTAATATGTTGCAAAATTGCTTAAATTAAGGATACTGTTTAACTTTGAAATTATTGTACCGTGTTGTCTTTTGAATCATAAAAGGCTGACCAAAATTTAGAACTTTAAGCATAGCGTTATAACAATTTACCTTCTTCTAAAGCTGTAAGTCTTTCATCATAATTTTCTTTCATATCTTCAATCTTTGCTTCTAGTCTTGTCAACTTTGCCTAAAGTTAATTCTATTTTGGATATTTCTGTCTTAATCTTCTCAATCAATCAATAAACAAGTTGTTAAATTTAAATTTTGAATTTTTTTAAAATTTACGATAAGATCTAAAATGTAGTAAGTAAATAAATAAGACTTTCAAAAATGACGAGTAAACTTATTCAATTATTAAAGGAATTGAGAAGGACAAACATTTATCAAACAAAGGTTTAATTGAAATCGATAAGACAATTCTAACGTTGGACAGACGGGCCAACTCTAATTATATAAAAAGCTTTGCTTTTAAAAATATGAAAATAAAAAGAATATTTGTTTAACCTGACACGTATTTTGATCTCTTTGCAATTTCTTTATTTTTTCATTTAAATCCTATTGTAAAACAAGAATGATTAGATGCTTGGGCGCAGCCGCTTGTTAATCATATAACAAGCATGACAATATTCTATAAGCGAAGCTCTAAAACAATTGTACATTAACACTTAGTTAGTGTCAGTAGAGTATTAAATTGATAAGCAGAATATAAATTTATAGGTATAACAATATTGTATGTAAATTTGCTTAAATACAGTATACATTTTAAAGACATTACATTTTCAGGACTTGTTTGAATTCGATAGAACAAATATAACATGTCAAAATTAACGATATGAGCTACGAACGTAAATTTATGGTTGTGAAATTTGAGTGTCATGACATATCATACCTTTAAGCTGATTTCATCAGTTTGACTGTTTGTCTGTTCTTCTGTCTAAAACAAATATAAAGTTGCGTCAACCCTGTCCCTAGCCTCTAGGGGTTGGGGATGAAAGGGGTGGTGTCGCATCCTCCCATCCAAAACCTTTCCTGGTCCAAGGGAAAACTTTTATAGATGTGGCTAGCCGTTTACGAGATTTTAGCGGACATACATGATTCATACAGACGTCCTGTTACTCTAGTAGTATTACGATAACAGATATAAAATATAGATGTATATACAGATAACTACCTCTCTTCCTTTTCCAATGACCTTATTCGTCTGCTACCAATAGTTTTTGCTACCTGGCTGTGTTAATACGCACCACACCATTGGTTGATTTCCAATACCCAATTGAATTTCGGCACAGGGTGCTCAGGAAGGGGACATACAGTTATTTAACCTTTTCCCCCTCTTTGTTTTACTCTACTATTGGAACCTAATATCGCTAGTGTGTCAGTAGCGACCACTTTTATTTAAAGCAATGTATCCATATATAAAAGTAGCAGTATGTCTATCTGAGTGTCTGTTTGTAGCTCAAGATCTAGCCAAGCCTAAACTGATTTGGTTCTCCTTTACAGTAAAGATTCCTATAGATCCAAGGAAGGTCTATAACTTTTAAAAATAACTCCTAGAAAAGAATACCCAACTACAATCCTAACTAATTTTTCTACTTTTTCTTTTTAAAACTAAATTTGAAAGTGGAAGATCAATGTACCGCCTCCTCTTCCCTTAAGCATCCCTCGATTGCTTTTGGGGCGTAGCCGCCAATAATTTTTAAAAACAAATTTAATTATGTCGAAAGATCCGCGACAAAATATTCCAGCAAAGACCGTTTTTTTATTGATGTCATATAGATAACATAAATCTTTTGTGTAAAAATAATAAGGGATCTTAAGGGATAAGACAATGGCCGATAAATTAATGTACATCCCCAATGATGATACACAAAATTACCCCTTCTCTAGATTAAAATTAGTGGTTGAAACTTTGAAACACTCAACTTAATGAATCAACCAATCAAAATTCACTTAAGTCCTCAAAATTGTAAGCCAACATATAAGAAAACATAATAAAACTTTGGGGACTTGTGTAATAAACAGCCCATTGTCCCCTCTCTCTCTCTAAGAAATAATGCTTAGTAGAAATTACTAAACCTTTAGGAAATCGTTTATTGATTCCTCTGTTTTATCACTGTTGTCCTCCTCCAATACAGTTTCTTCAATCTAAAATACAGTAATTAGGTAACGCCAACAAGCGAAATAAATCTAAAATAATATTTAATATTTGGGGGGCAGACGGAAAGGCCGTCAATTTTAGTATGTGTTGCCCCCCAACGATGAAAATCACGTATAGGTTCCGTGATTTTTTTTAGAATTAGTGTCGTTGTTGGTATAAGCTGTCTAAAATATTTTGATTTATAACACGCAGAGCGTGTTCTATAAAACATACTCTCCCTCACTATGACGACTTTAACTATATATACATATAATGCATGTTTTACATATATTGGCTGTAAAAAAATCTATTATTTGCCACAAATAAGTCCCCATCCCCAACCAATTGTTGAAAATAAATTGAAAATGTGGGGGAAAGAAAGTTTTTTTCTGTTTTGATTATTAATTTAGATCAGGTTACGTTAGGGCACCGCAGGTAAACACTCTGCAGGGGTTTGAAAAATAAAAAAATCCTCTCCCCCCCCCCCCCCCCCCCACCCATTTTAATTTCAAAGATAGGGTGGACAAGCACTTTGTGGTAAGCAACTATTCTTTTTTGACAAATTAAGGATGCTTTTTATAGTGCCTGTAAAAAAATATGTCATACTTGCCTACCCTTGCCCAATTAAAATGTATACTGGCCTGACATTGGTAATTTAGTCTGTGTATTGGCCTATTAATGTTCCTTTGACGTCATTTTTTCTAGGCACTATAAAAAGCTTCTAAATTGAGCCAGACTTCTTAAATTAAATCTATGTTGTATTTCATGATTCAAACCTGATAATCTTCGTCAGTTGCACCAAAGAGCCAACTGTCGAATCCATCCATCTGATCATCCATCACGCTTGAATCATTGCCTATAATGGATTTAATATATAAGTGGATATTACGACAAGGAAAAATTATCGTCAATTTTAGTTGCTAACATGGAACGCAGTAGGATGGGAGGAAGGGAGGAATCGTTATTTTAGCCCGTTACGAGTTTCACATTAATAATCAACATGAAAATTTGGTGTAAGATCCAACTAATAATATATATATTTTGCCTGGCAATTTAGCAGTAGAAATTTTGATTTAATCCTTTTATAGCCTCTGATCTTTTTCTTTATAAGTACTAGCGGCTTGGTGCCTAGCCTCAAGGGAAAATTAACTTGGACCTTTTCATATGATTTGAAAATGACACACAGAAAACTGTCCCGAATTTGTATTAATTTTGAGGAACAAGACTCCAGTTCATCATATTTTTCTTTCCCGAAAAAAGGAAGGGGGAAAGAAAAAAAAGGGAAGGGAGGAAGAAAAAAGAGATGGGAGAAAAGGGGGTTTTCCCCATCTCTTTTGAAGAGATTTTCTTCCCCCCTTCCCTTTTTCGGGAAAGAAAAATATGACGTCACTGAAGTCTTGTTCCTCAAAATTAATAAAAATTCGGGACAGTTTTCTGTGTGTCTTTGAAAATACATAAATTTTTTATAGGGTTTATGTGATTTACTATGCTGTTTAAGATAGAATTCAGATTTTTTGTGGAGATTTCTTTTTATAATCAACTTGGAGCTGTCATGTATGTTTTTTTATGTGGGGTGGGGGGCTCAGCATCAGAAATAAATAATATTTATACACTAGCTCCGTCTACAGAAGAAAAAATCTGGTTCCGTATGTCACTGTAAGCATGTGGAGCAGTCGTTACTTTATAGCGGCTACGCTTTAGCTCTAGGTCGAGATGTTGCAGGTTAGCGAAAAAATAGTTATAAACAGCTTTCCGCGGTTGGTATACAGAAAAATTAAATTTAAAGATTAATACCAGTTTTAGCCTAGGACTTCGGCCCCTTGAGGCTAACAAAACTGGTATAAATAATATGATTTTTATTTTTATTTTATAATACGTAGCAAACTATCTGTAATACAATACTATACATTATTTTTCAGCATGACTCAGAATTGGTTCTAACCAAGAATATGTTAATTGGTTTTGAAGCCTTACTGGAAATAATTTACCTGTAACTTTAAAAACAACATTTAAGCAAAGTATAGTTAAATAGATCAGACGCATTTTTTTCTTTTATTGAATTGCTAATACCCCAGAAGTGACTTTGAAACTGGGTATGATTTTCATAATAAATGATAATCCTACAAAAACATGTGTAAAGTTGATCTCAACTTATATCAATGGATTTATTATTAATTGGATCTTACACCAGATTATCATGTACTCTAATAAAGTGAAACTTGTAGCTGACAAAAATAATGATCCCTCTATTCACCCCTTCCCTCATACTAGATGAACGAACAGACCAATGACTGATATCTATGTTAGCAACCTTAATTGACGACAATTTTTCCCCTGACATAATATCCACTTATAAATATTCTATATACAATACATTCTTCTGTTAAATTGAAATTATTTGTGACGATATCAAAATTATTTATAACTCGAAGGGACTCTCAACTTTATGTTTTTTTTTATTGTATAGAGATGTTTCGCGTATAACATTGTAGCGTGTTGTCCTAGGAATCAATATTCCAAAAATCCAAAAAAAAATTGCTGTCAAAAAAGTTCAAAATGAACATGTTTTATATTGACGCACGGACTTTCTGGTAACGATAGAAGAGTAGCTATGCTTTCTAAATCGTACCTAAATGTTATAGGAATCCTTATGTAAAGTTTTAAATCGAAAGGACAATTCTAACATGCCTACATTATCAGAATGAGCTAACCGTTACAGACGGACGAACCTAACCTAGTTATAGGAAAGTTTCGCTTTTAAAAATTATTGTCTTGACAGATTAATTTTTAAAAGGTTTTGATGTTTAGCTTTATTTTAACAATAAACAATGATTGTAGCATTTTTGCAATGTTGCAAATATTTTTGCAACCCCTCCCTTCCTCCCTGGTATAACTCGTACTTTGTTATCCTAGGAATCAATATTTCAAAAATTAGATGAGAAGAATAATTATACCACATAAAAAAGTTAAAAATTAACATGTTTTAAATTGATGTACATACATTCTGGTAACGATTATAGAGTTGCTTCGCTTCCTAAATCGTAACTTACTGTTATAGGAAACACCAAGCCTGAATTCAATAGGACAATCAATTATGACTAAATTAACGATTTACCGACGGTCGGATGGATCCTAATTATAGAAAAGTTTAGCTTATAAAAATGTTTAAAAATTTGAAAATGTTTCTCGTATTCATTCGAATCCGGTGGATAGGAACCGGTTCTCATCCATACGAAAAAACTATGTCTAGCATCGTATTATATCCAGTTTTCTACGAATATAGAAATTAGGGTTGGGCCGGATACTTTTTTGGCCGGATACCGGATATCCGGCTGATTTCAAATGCCGGATATCCGGTAACCGGCCGGATATCCGGCAAATATCCGGTTATCCGGCCAAATTACCGGATATCCGGCCGGATAACCGGCCAAATTACCAGATATTAAAGTAGTAAAAAAAAAATTTCTTCAGAAATCTTATATAAATTTACATAAATTTAAACTTATTCAGAAAAAATGTTCTTCTAGCTTCAATAATAATAAAATTATAGCCATTTAAGATTTTAAAAAGCAGAGATTTTTGGTGTAAAGTATAAAAAATTATAGAGCCGGATATCCGGCCGGATAGTTTCATTATCCGGTATCCGGCCGGATATTGAAAATGGCCGGATATCCGGCCGGATATCCGGCCACACCGGATATCCGGCCCAACCCTAATAGAAATGTACAATCACAAGGCACCGGCTAAAAAAACTAGTTTTAATCTTATAAGACTAGTTTTTTTAGCCGGTGACTTCGTCACCTCGGGGCTAAAAAAACTAGTTTTAATCTCATAATTGTACATTCTATATCCGCGGAAAGCCGTTTATAATACGATGCGAGAAATAACTATTAAAGTTTTTTTTAATGTTGAGATAAAGACAAATGTAAGAATGTCTTTTTACAAATTCGTAATGAGTTCATACAAAACATAAACGAGTATTTGGCAGCAAACCTGCCTTATAAGTGTTCGTGTCCACTCCAAAATACTGCCCTCCATGGATGTTTGTTATACTAGTCCCCAGTTCAAATTGGCTAATCAATTTTGGGGACTCGTGTGAATTTTGATTGGAAGGTTCATTATCATTAATCTGAATGTTCAACCGTTTAACCGCTAATTTGAATCTACAGAAGGGGTAATTTAGTGTATCATCATTGGGGATGTACATCAATTTATCGGTCATTGTCCTATATCTTTAGATCCCGGACTTGCGACAATGGATTTATTATTACTTGGATCTTAATAGTTATTTCTTTCATCGTATTATAAACCGCTTTCCGCGGATATAGAATGTACAATTATAAGATTAAAGCCAGTTTTTTTAGCCCCGAGGTGCCGAAAGCTGGATATAATACGATGCTAGACATAGTTTTATCGTATGGATGAGAACCAGTTCCTATCCACCGGATTCGAATTAATACGAGAATAGTTATTTCTCGTATCGTATTATAAACGGCTTGCCGCGGATATAGAGTGTACAATTATAAGATTAAAACTCCGGCACCTCGGGGCTAAAAAAACTGGTTTTAATCTTATGATTGTACATTTCTATATTCGTAAAAAGCTGGTTATAATACGATGCTAGATATGGTTTTTTCGTATGGATGAGAACCGGTTCCTATCCACCGGATTCGAATGAATACGAGAATAGTTATTTCTCGTATCGGCTAAAAAAACTGGTTTTAATCTTATGATTGTACATTTCTATATTCGTAGAAAACTGGATATAATACGATGCTAGACATAGTTTTTTCGTATGGATGAGGACCGGTTCCTATCCACCGGATTCGAATGAATACGAGAAAACAAATTAACTTGTACAATGTTAACCTTGTATCAGGCTAAAACAATTATATCCCCCCATCCCCTTTCCTCCTAATGAATAAACGAAGTGACCAACAAATGACAGGGGGAATAGCAAGCTAAAAAGCGATTTTTGAAATTATTGTCAGTCCGTCTTTCCGTAACGGATAGCTGGTTTCGTTAAATTAGACATGTTAAATTAATTGTCCTTTCGATCTCAAACTTTGCATGATTATTCCTTTAACAGTTAGGTACAATTTAGAAAGCGTATCAACTCTATAATCGCCATTTAAATCCTAAAATGGACGTTCGAATAATTATAAAAAATAAACAGTTTTTTGAATAATATATTTATTGAAGACAGAATACTTACACAATTACTCATAAGCAATTATAAAAATATTTCCACCTCTTTATTAATATAGAATATCATAATCATTTTACATTTACAGTATTTTAATAATATATATTTAACATTACAAACGCGGCATTCTACTTGAGCCAGAAGTTAATTTTATTTAAAAGCATTTAAGAATAAAAATTAAGATTCCAAAACTAGCAAAGCAACTTTCTTCAAGAGAACAATTTAGAGGTCCTCGACTTTTTTTATCTTGGTTAGGTATTTAGAAATATAAATTTTTAGTCAAACTTTTTTAATATTAAAAAATAACATACATTTTTTGAATATTTATTGTTTTATATTCATCTTGATAAAAAGAAAACTAATTAAAGATAAAAGGTACATGGTAGGATCTAACATTTAATGACAAAAAATATCTTATTGGTTACATTCTTCATTTGTAAATTGTTGATTCACAGGGCTTGGTGCATCATATATTAGGAAATGAAAATAAATATTTGAGAAAAAAATATGAAATTTTTTTTTGCAAGAAAATACCAAAATTTGTAATCTTGCACTTTTTTTGCATACAGATAGGAGTTTCTAACTCGTAGGTCATATACGAGGTATTTTTATGAGAGTTACCTTAAAACAAAACTGTCAAATTTGTACAATTACAATATTTTTTTTAATTAACTCATTTTTTACACATAACATTTGAATCTATGAAAACTAATAAAAATTTTAGACAAAAATGTGATTTCAAAATTGCTTGTAAAAAATATTTTTAAGAGAAAGTGAGGTCTTTCAATTTCATAGTTCAAATAATAGATGATTACTTCAAATTGGGATAAACCATCGAATTTGGGCCAGGCTTTGTATGAAAAATACTTTTTATTATGGCTTTATATTATTTGAAAAACAAAATCAAGTAGTATCCTGGCCCAAAATTTGAAAGAATCAACCCTATAATTACTATACAGATAAATGATAACAATTCTATATGTACATAAATATAAAGAAATACTACCTACTGATAATATTAATAAAATACTTCATAACATCATTGTGGCTGTAAGATAAAGAAATACATAAAAATTTTGCTTGTCTTTTCATAAAAAAAAATTTTTTTAAAAATAAATATTGCATCTTTAGATATTTACTGTAAGATTTGTAGAATCAGGCTCTAATATAATATACAAAACAAAAGGGAGTGGGTCAAGTTAAAGACTTTAAAAAGGCTCCTTTCTTACAAGATTGCTAAAAATCTATCTCAATTTGCATGAAGCTCCATTTATAATTTGATTTTCTACAGGTATTTCAGAGGATTTTTATAACCGGAGCAAAGGGTAATTCCATGTAGGGTGTTAGACCAGTTTAGCCCTTTATTCTTTCATGAAACAGTCCCTTTCAGAATCTCATTCCTACATATTTTAATTTGCATGGATATTGTAACAGGTTGCAGTGATGTTCTCTCAATACAGCCAGGGTAAAGGAGGGGGGACACGTGAAATTATCCATTGGAGGACAAAATAATGATATTGGATTTGTAGGAGGAGGAGGGGGCAATATATATCTGATTTTAATCTTCACGTATCCCTTCCCTGAATCCTGAAATATTGGGATACTTTACTCGGAGTATGTAATATATTTTCCAGTATGGCTTTGAAACCGGTAGGTATCCGGTGGATAAGAACCGGTTCTCAGCCATACTGAAAAATTATGCATAGAATCGTATTATATCCATTTTTCTACGAAGATAAAAATATACAATAATAATATAAAAACCAGTTTTCTTTCGAACGTGACTTCGGCATCTCGGGACTTACAAAACTGGTTTTAATCTTACATTTTTTAATCCGCGGAAAGCTGTTTATAATACGATGCGATAAATATAATATGTGCATAGTTGTCCCAAGTATTTACAGCATGGACTCGTACTTCTCCAACTTCTTCTTCAGGATGTCTCGCTCCATGGCCAGCTTCGTGTTATCGAACTTGGTTTCCTCGAGGTCACGCTTCAACATATTGTTCTGACGCTCCAGGTAAGCAGCCCTGAAAACAATAATATATATGATAATTTTATGGTTCTATAGAAAGTTATATTCCGCCGAGAGAGAAAAAAATATTTTTTTGTTAGCTCAACATTACTACACCCCTAAAGGCCTCTATAGCTTGAGTGCCCTTAGAGTCTTCTAGGGCGTAACCGCTAGTATCTGCATAAAAACAGGGCCAGAGGACACTATCAGGGTTATAGGTAATGAAATGGATTTTATTTCTATATGTTTTTACAATTTTTAAAATAAATTGATGAACAAATGTATCAGATTCTTCAACAGTTATTGATAGATTGTTACCTGAGAGCAATCTGATTCTCCTTAAGCCGCCTGGCCTCTCTGGAGCGCCTTGCCGCGTAATTATTCTTGCAGCGCTTCTCCCAGTATCTGTCGTCTTTTCTCTCATCAGGAACATAGATCTTGGCGCGTTTTCTACAAGTTCAAATTAAGATAACGTAATCCTTAGGTAAAGAGTCTGTCCAAAATATTGTATAATATTAATTTGAAACTCATGGATCTAACGGGGTAAGACAATGGCCAGTAAAATGGTGTAAATCCCAAATGATGCTAAACAAAATTATATTTCCTTTAAGAAGTTTACAATCAGTGGTTAAAACGAGCGGACAATCAACGACATGAAACAACCAATTAAAATTCAAATAAAGTAACTAAAGTTGTGAAGCAAACAAATAAGAAAACTTTACTATAAAACTTTGGGGACTAGTAAAGTGTAATAAACAGCCCAATGCCTCACACATCTCCCCCCTTCCCTGAAAATTTTACCATTGAAAGCTTTCAAAAAAAGGAAGAACAAAGGATATGGAAATTAAACCTTATGTGGTTTTCATTTTGCTTCTTTGATTGTATGCGAAGGCATTCCAACAGGCATATCTCTGGGAAGTCATAGTTAAGATTTGAAGTAATATACGTTTTTGCAAGTATTATCAGAACCTGACAAATACCAGACAACTATATGACGCGTTACCTGATAATAGGCTGTGGCTTCAGTTCCTCGACATCGAAGCTGCGCTGCTTGGGATCAAAGTCGACACCAGGGACGGTGGCGAGGGCCAGGTCCTCGGCGGCGAACTCAATCTCCTCCTCCATCTTTCTCTTCTTCTCCATCTAAAAAAAGTATTATTTTTAAAAATCGCAGAGAGGGAAGGAGGGGACATTGGACTGTAAGTTACACTGATACCAAAAGTCTTAAAACCACGTATTGATTGGTTAGTTACAATATAGTACCTAGTGTTCAAACTATTTTGATCTAAATAAGGGGTAATTAATTATGTTATTAATCATTTAGAATGTACATTAATTTAAGATTCCAGACCAATCTACATTGTAATTTTTCTAAGATTAAGAAAAATAAGCCTAAAGCACCGATCACCAGCTTAAAAAGGAATTGGTTGCCTTGAGTACCACTTGCTTTCCCCCTTTTTTTACCCCATAAAGTCGAACAACCCCATACCTCTGGAAATCTCTGTGCACGTGTTTAACATCACATGAAGAAAGGTCGGAAGAACGTACTTGAAGCTTTTATTTACTGAGTGGCTTCGCTCATAATTTTTTTGGCTTAGCAATACCTTTTCTCTTTCTAATCTTGCCCTCTTGGATTCTGCATACAGAAAACTGTTAGTCTCTGGAACCTAAAATATTTTCAAATATTAGGCAAACAAAATAAACCTTAAACAAAGTTTTATTCAAATAAATTGATGTATCTTTTAAAATTCCCATTGAATATCCTGAACCTCGATGTTTACGAGCGGCCAATTGCGGCATTTAAACTTTAAGACTTATCATAGGTATATCATTAGGATTTATTCTGCTTTTTTTTACCTAACATAGACTGGAATAAAATAATTACAAATGTCATCAACCACACATAAAAACGCCACGCCTGTAGAGAAGCCTCGCTAAGAAATAATATTTATGTATCGCATTGTATTATAAACAGCTTTCCGCGGATATAAAAATGTACAATTATTAGATTAAAACCAGTCTTTTAAGCCCTGAGATGCCGAAGGCACGGGTTAAAAAACTGGTTTTAATCTTAAGATTGTTCATTCTTTTATATTCATAAAAAAAAAAACTTGATATAATACGATGCTGTACATAATTTTTTCAGTATGGATGGGAACCGGTCCTCATCCACTGTATGTTAATCGGTTTCGAAGCGATGCTGGAAAAAATACTTACAGGCTTGATTTGAACATCATTGATAACCTCCTTCTTGGTGGACACAATGACACCTGGGCGTGGGGAGGGGACTGCTTGCATCTCGGGGCTCATAGCTGATCTATGAAACAAAGCTTTATTAGAACATGGACAATTTTAATTTTGTCTGTGTGAAAAATATAGGTAAACCTTTTCTCAGTAATATTATTTGTGTATAGGTAAAAGCGTTAAGAAAAAGGGACTATGCACGAATTAGAGCAAGTGATATTAGCGTTGAATAAAGCTTTCCGCGAATATTAGAATGGAAATAAGATTAAAACCGTTTTTTTTAAGCCCTGAGGGACCGGGCAAACAAAAATTGTAGGTATAAATTTTGTAATTTTTATTTTTAATAAGATGCTATACATAATTTTTAGTATGGCTGAGAACCGGTTTTAATCAAGCGGATATTATTCGGTATTGAAGCCATACTGGAATAATACTTACTGTTGAGGGGAACCAACAGGGGACCTCAATGAAAGATTAGCCATACTGGTGCAGCGCATCTCCTCGGGTTCAGGGCTTCCTTCGTTGCACTGGGGAAACAGAAAAGATTAGAAAGACGTATTTTTAATCAGGGAGGGAGGGGATAATAAGCTGTTTATTATACTAGTCCCCAAAGTTTTATAAAACTATTTTCTTATTCGTTTGCTAGGTAATAACTTTGGGGACTATGGTGAATTTTGATTGGTATGTTCATTGAGTTGAGTGTTTGTACAGAAGGGTTATTTTGTGTATTGCCATTGGGCGTATACATCAATTTATCGGCCATTGTCTTATCCCTATAGATCCATGGGAAAAAAATTAGATTGTTGTACCTTCATAGCTCTGTCAAGCTTGCTTCTATCCATATCATTTTCAGTTAGAAAATCTTCAATGTTCATTACAAAGAAGTCATCCTCATTAAATTCCTGCCGATTTTTCAAAAGTTATTTAGTCATAATTAAATGTGTGTCATTTGATTTCTTATTGAAATGGTGAAAAAGTTTTCAAGATTGTCGTCAATTTAGGTTGCTAACATGGAACTCGTTTATTAGGCAATTCGTTCATCCAGGTATTTATGTCGTTATTTTATCCCGCTGCAAATTTCACCTTATTAGAAAACATGAAAATCAAGTGCAAGATCCAAGTAATACCTAATATATTCATTGTTTCGTGCTGATTTCAAATTAACCCCTACCTGCGACCCCACACACAAAACAGGAAAACAAATTTGTGGTATATTTTATGTCCTAATTACACTACAACAAAGGGGGGAGGCGGATGTGCCACTTTTTGAAACCAAAAGTAAAACGCGCATGATCTCAGCCCATAAAAGAGTTACAGCTATAAAATTCGGCACAGCAGTTGCTTTTGAAAAGAGCAGTATGGAACTGTGAAGAAACGGCGGCGGAACCGCCGCTCCTGCAGAAAATCGCCGTTTCCTGCCGAATTTTTTTTGCCTTTTTTCGCCAAATTAGACACTTCTTAATCATCTGAGATAAACTTTATTTTCTCATTAAAATTTCCCTTACATTTTCACGTGACACTTGTAATATTTCAAACATGTCAATTTAAAAAAAGTGTAAAATCTGACAAGTGTCAAGTGAAAATATAAGGAAATTTTTTTTTATAAAAAAAGTTTTTCAGATGATTGGAAATGGTCTATTATGGCGAGAAAAGGCAAATATATTTCGGCGGGAAACGGCTTTTTTCGGCGGGAGCGGCTGTTCCGCCGACGTTTCTTCACAGTTCCATATTGTTCTCCACAAAAGCAATTGCTGTGCCGAATCTTGTATCTGTAACTCTTTTATGGGATGAGATCATGCGCGTTTTACTTTTCGTTTTAAAAAGTGGCACATCCGCCTCCCCCCTTTTAATATAGAGGGCGTTTAAGTAAAAGTTTTTTTTAATTTTGCACTGAATAACTGCATGCCTGAAGACTGATAGGTTTCTGCCAAAGCTTGGGTCCCAGGTAGGCAGACTCGGGGGCAATATTAGGCTCCGCCTCAAGCTTCGCCTTGAGCGTGGCGGCAGTCTCCATGGATTGCTTGTTCATGGGGACTGGAGCCTTAACCGGCTCCAGCCTGTCCAGAAGCTCCTTCATGGTCACACTGTTCCAAACTGTCTCCTCCATTTAAGATTCTAAAACAAAAATAAATCAAAAAAAGGGGTCATTTTTTCGCGTATCTTTCGTAAAATTGGGTGCAACCGTTTAGTCAAATACTCCTATAAAGTCGAACTGTTTTTAGTTATGGCCAAGAACGCTCAGTATAAATCAAATATTTATTATCAAAATCTTTTTTATCGAATTGTATAGGTACCTAATGCTTGTAATATTGTATTTCAAATGGAGATTTTAAATTATCTGATTTTGACAAAATGCGAGAGCAAAACGATTATATAATCAACTAAAAACAGTAACAACATTCAACAAAGTTGTAAGACATCATTTCTTTTTTATGTAAATGTAAAGTAGTAAATAATGCCTAATTATAGTTGTATCTTTAAATATAAATCTTACAATAGGTATAGATAAATACGAGAAAAATAAATTAACTGAAAATAATTCGTTAACGAGCAGCTACTGCTGAAAAATAAAAGTAGAAATTTTTGGAATTGTCTGTAAAAAAGTTCGCAATGTACTTGCACAATTTTGCACCTTTGACTGTACACTGTAAAAAATTTATGTAAAAAATCATCCACTTTAATTTTATTTATCTGTAGGTATTAAAGTTTTTCTTCAGTTAGAATAAAAACTTGCTTTTACTATTTCGGAAGGTGAGAAAAAAATCTTTTCAAATAAATGCAATAAAAGATTAATTTTTTTGAGAAAATTTAACAGTGTAAAACAAATAACTTAATTCATGATTCTACATAATAGGCTATTTTTGTCATATTTTTACTTTTAAAAAAATGTTGTAGAAACAAGATAAAGAGATAGGCAGTAATTGCCAAAAGACCCAAAGGCTTATAAAATCCTTATAATAAAGTAAAAGGATCTCTGACCGTGTGTTTGTCTGTCTGTACCGAAGGACCTCGCTTACCGCTGAACCGATATGGTTCCCCTTTACAAAGTAGCTTCTGATAGGTCCGGGGAAGATATATAAAAATTTAGGGAGAGGGTAGCAACACACTCTCAAGAGAAATCGCCCCTAGAAAACAATTCCCCTTCCCCCCCCCCAAAAAAAAAAAAATATATTTTTACTTTTCTTTTTAAACTAAAATTAAAAATTAAGTTGTCTAGGGGGCGAAGTATGATATAAATTAGATGCTTATTAATCAGAGGATTTAGTTTTATACTGTACAGTCAAATAATAGTTATTTCTTTCATCGTATAATAAAAAGCTTTCCGCGGATATAGAATGTATAAATTATAAGATTAAAACCATTTTATTTAGCCCCGACGTGCCGAAGGCACCGGCTAAAAAGCTGGTTTTAATCTTATGATTGTACATTTTTATATTCGTAGAAAACTGGTTATAATTCGATGCTAGACATAGTTTTTTCGTATGAATGAGAACCGGTTCTTATCCACCGGATTCGAATGAATACGAGAAAAAATATCTGAGACGCAGTCGGTCGGTGGGGCGGATAAACTACTTATTAGTCACTTAACACTTCGCTACTAAAAGATGAGAAATTTTTTTTTCATTTAACTTATTTCCCAGTATGGCTTTGAAACCGATTAACGTCCGCTGGATAGGAACCGGTTCTCAGCCATACTGTAAAATCATGTGTAGCATCGTATTACAGACAATTTGTAATGAATTATAAAAAAAATCATAAAAGGGGGGGGGTAAAATGTGGTGACTCGTGCCACGACATACCAGCAATTTTATTTTGGGTGCTACTCCCTTAGTTTTAGAGATAATTGGATAAAATCTTTTGGGCTGGGTCAGTGATTACCCCAACTAGAGGTATCTTTCAAAAAAAAACGGCGGCGGGACCGCCGCTCCCGCCGCCCGCCGCCGTTTTCCGCCGCCAACAAAAAAAAAAATTTTTTTTGCATTTCTCGCCGAATTAGGCAATTTGGAATCATTTGAGACCATGTTATTTTTTTCAAAAATTTTTCCCCTTACAAGCAGCCCTGCGGGGGAACTTATCGTATATCAAGGTATATCTTAAATACAGTACTTCTCCTGTGATTTTGAAGATATTGAAACAAAAACTTTTTAGGTTGGTAAGTAAAAAATATTTGAATTAAGAAAACGGCGGCGGGACCGCCGCTCCCGCCGTCCGCCGCCAACAAAAAATTTCTTTTTTGCATTTCTCGCCGAATTAGGCAATTTGGCCTGCGGGGGGACTTGGTCATTTTTAGTACAAAAAAGTCCCCCTGCTGCTTGTAAGGGGAAAAATTTTTTGAAAAAAATAACATGGTCTCAAATGATTCCAAATTGCCTAATTCGGCGAGAAATGCAAAAAAAAAAATTTTTTGTTGGCGGCGGAAAACGGCGGCGGACGGCGGGAGCGGCGGTCCCGCCGCCGTTTTCTTAATTCAAATATTTTTTACTTACCAACCTAAAAAGATTTTGTTTCAATATCTTCAAAATCACAGGAGAAGTACTGTATTTAAGATATACCTTGATATACGAGAATTTGAAAAAAATGACTTAAGTCCCCCCGCAGGGCTGCTTGTAAGGGGAAAAATTTTTGAAAAAAATAACATGGTCTCAACTGATTCCAAATTGCCTAATTCGGCGAGAAATGCAAAAAAAAAATTTTTTTGGTGGCGGCGGAAAATGGCGGCGGGCGGCGGGAGCGGCGGTCCCGCCGCCGTTTTTTTTTAAAGATACCTCTAGTTGGGGTAATTACTGACCCAGCCCAAAAGATTTTATCCAATTATCTCTAAAACTAAGGGAGTAGCACCCAAAATAAAAAAGCTGGTATGTCGTGGCACGAGTCACCACATTTTACCCCCCCCCCCCCTTAATACCATGGGCTAGCAAACCGGGTTTAATCTTAAAATTTTTTATTTAAATATCCGCAGAAAACTGTTATTAATACGATGCGATAAATAACTATTACTGGCCTAATTAAATATGTATAGCACACAGATAAAATAAGCAAGCATAGGACGTGATTTTTCTAACCAAAAATAAGAATAAAATAAGATAAGGATTTTAAGACAGTAAAACTCTTTTATTTGTAATAAAGAAAATCAACATATGGGTTACCAGTGCTAGTTACTAGGGTTGGGCTGGATACTTTTTTGGCCGGATACCGGACGATTTCTAATGCCGGATACCGGAAGATTTCTAATGCCGGATATCCGGCCGGATAACCGGATATTCAATATCCAGATAGTTTTCATATCCGGTATCCGAACGGATATTGAAAATGGCCGGATATCCGGCCCAACCCTACTAGTTACTTTATTCTACCCAAATTTCCCAATTGAAATTTTGTACTTTTGGTACTTGAAAAAGAAAAGCGTCATAACTGGTTTAATTTAGTTTTTTTTTTAATTTTAAGTTTCAACACCACCAAACTTGGTCGAAATTCTACTGTGATATTAAGGAATTAAAGAGCTATAGCACTGCTTTGATAAGTATTATTGAGTACAGTTTTACGTTTGGAGAAATGGACATTGCAAATAACCAACCACACGTGAATATTGTTTGTGTACTATTTCAAGCATTCTAGGTTCTATAAGGATTAGGTTCTTGTACAATCTTATTTTGCAGTAAACTATCACTGCTAAATATATCATAATTGTTATGACAGATGCGCGACATAAAAAGTAAGATAAATTGGACAAAATCATGCTTACTCAGTTAGGACCTCCAGACAAAGGTCATGATTTACAAGGATTACTGAAAGTAAAAGCAAAGGTTGAATTTATGTGCTAAAAATATTTAAAAATGGCTTTTACCAATTCATTACCAATCAGAAAAGTTCTGTTAAAACGATTGTTTTTGCAACATATTTACTCTTGTTGAAACGTGCACAAAAATATACCTAAATAATAATTTATTTTTAAAGAACCGGCCCCTCCCCCCCTTTACTTGATAAATGGAAATTTCCAATTAAAAAACATGTCTCAAATTGTTTAATTAACCAGGGAGGGAGGAGATGATATAGATAATTTAACCAAACACATAAAATACTCCAAAATTGATATTTGTACTGTAAATATATTAGAAAACAACTCTTAAATAAATATAAAAAGGGGGAGGCGGTTGTGACACTTTTTGAAACTAAAACTACAGGAATTCAACTTAAAAAATGAGTTTCAGCACTGAAATTTTGAATTACAGTCGCTTTAAAGAGTTACAATGTGGAACGGTGAAGAAAAGTTGGTGAAACGTCCGCTACAGCCGTTTCCCGCCAAAAAAACAATTCGGCGATAGCGGCGGTCCCGCCGCTTTTCTTCACAGTTCCACATTGAACCTCTTTAAAGCAACTGCAATACAAAATTTCAAAACTCTTTTTATTAGTTGAGTTCCTTCGACTTTTAGTTTTGGTTTCAAAAAGTGTCACAACCGCCTACCCCCTATCTAAATCAAACAAACTTGTATCACGACTATTTAGCTGAAAATGTCATGTATTAATAATTGAAACCTTTCATGAGATTAAATTACATAAGATAGGAAATAATATTTTAGAAATAATAACAAGGGGCGTCAAAACAGGGAAGTTAAGAATTTTTTAAAAAATATTAGAGCCGTGGGGTTGTTTTTCAACGTCAAATTATCTCCTTCCCCTAACCAAAGAACTCCTTACATTAAATCTAGATGCAATTAATTCAAAATCAAAATTATGCAAATATGTAGGTAAAAAAAAGATTTTTTTACCCTAGGGGTAAAATTAATGAAGAAGGGGTGTTTACCCCTTTAAATTTGTTTAGAGGGGTAATTTTACAAATCAAAGCATTGGTATGAAATGTCAAAATTTACATTATTTAGTAAATATAGGGACAATTTGAACCATTAATAGTGGTGTTATTTGCAATGCATTGCAAATAACACCACACTAACATTATCTCATCATCTATATCACCAAACAACAAGGATGACAACATCAATAAGTAGTGAAGCATAAAAATCATGAATGGACATCCAGAAAAAATGAATAATAGAGCAGTGTCATAAGAATAAACATAAAAAATACATTAAAATTTATAACCTGAAAACCTATAGGAATCGATCTAGCACCCTAACCAAAAAGCAAATATTAATGAAACTTTATAGAAATATAAACTTATATAATCCCTGAAAATTTCAGACGTACATTTTTAATAGAGTAGTCAAGAAAATTTTGAAAACTTAAAATATCTAGGAATCGATCTAACACCCCAATTAATTAACTGCCGAATCTTGGACCAAATAAGAAGAAAGTAATCTTGTTTAATCCCTGAAATTGAAAAGGAACCAAGAAAATCACGTATCCCCCAAACGTTTCAGACGGACATACGGACGGACATTTCAAATTATAGAGTAGCTTCACTACGTACTTAAAGTGGAAAAATCACAAACAACGAACGTTTGAAAATATTTTTTTTTAAATTCATATAAAATTAGACATTCTCCGAAGCGTTTACAAATTTGAGACGTTTTTACCAGTGCAGTGGTTTAAAAAAATCTTTACAGAGACTTAGGTTTTTAATCAACATTTGATGAGCTTTAAATAGGAAAACGTGCAATTTAAAAACTTCTTTAAAAAAATTCAAAATTCCTAACCGCAATTGTAAAGGAAAATAAAATTATAGCCCCCCCCCCCTAACAATCTCTGTTATCCCCGGACAAATAGAGTAAAGTAATTAGGCCTTGTTTATTTCCATTGCTACGTTGTTACCAATTTGGAGTTATATAATTACAAAAATATTTAATTTAAACCTTATTTCTATACTATGACATTTCAATAAATCACTATAAAACATACATTAGAATGTTAATAAACTAATAATAATGTAAATTAATGATAAATACCTTGTTTTATGCTGTGTTTTGGGTTTATTTTTGTTATTCTTTAGATCGCAGCTTCTATCACACTTCAAAACTTGACTGTCTGCTTTTCTTTGAAACCATGACACTCACATATTTTTTATACTAAATATGACGAGTCAGCTTTTAATTAGTTAAAAAGTAAACTAATAAATGATTTTAAAAATGTTAATTTGTTTCAATATCAAATTTTAATTTTATAAATTATAAAAAAGCTAGCTTTTTATCTGTAAATGGGAAAGAAAAATTTCTTCACAACAAAAACCCTCCGAACACAGAATTGTATGTAAATCATTCACATTTTAGTGTTCTGAAGGTTTTTATTTCTACGAACACAGAAAAAAGCAAATATTTCTCTTTTACTTGTGTTCGTAGGTTTTTAGTTGCGGTCTTTGCCGTATTTTGTCGCTAGTGAGAACTATGTTTTGGAATTATATAACAACACATAGCTCTACGAATTTTATCTGTAACATTTAATACAAAAAGCTGACTTTATAAATGTTTATGTACGTGGTTTTAAAAGATTCTAAATATTTAAAGAAAAAATAAATTAATCTTTAAATGCCACAAAGAAAAAAAGCTAGCGTTGTCTTATTTCGCAAAAAAATACTGTACGTATTGTTATATAAGTCCAAGGCGCTCTACAATCACTGCTTCTAAAAATGTGTATTCACAGGTCTTCTAAAACAGTATCTGACTAAAATAAATTTACCTAGTCATTTACTTTGTGTTCTTCAATTATATAATGCAATATTTTTTTAAAAAATTATTAGAAATTATTTATATAACAATTTAATAATTGAGAAAAAATTTGAGCAATTTACCCAGCCCAAATAATGCCCAAAACACCCCCCCCCCCCCCCAATTTGAAAAGTGCCCTTTTATGCCACCCTCCACAACTCCAAAAAGGATAGGTATGTCCAAAATTCGATATACCTACCCTCCCTAAAATACCCTTATCTATATATAACTAGAGTTGGCTCGATATAATTATCTCCCTATTGGCTAGTTTTCTATATGCATATCTATTTCTCAATAAATCTATTTTCCTCACCCGGCATTACTATCTAAAAGAAAGTAAATATTTAATAATTTAAATGATTTTTAAAAGATTTTTTTAAATTATATTTTTTCTTTACATTACCATCACCAAAGGGTTAATGATGATGATTACATTTTTAGTTTAATATTTGAACACACAAAATGTCGCCACAATCGAATTCTTTTAAAACATAGTTTTCTTAAATTATCATATTATAAATTTAAATTTTCTTTTTTATGATTAGAAATTAAATACATCAATATAAGGTAAATAGCAACATGAAATGAAAAAAATGAATTTATTTTTAATAAAGTAAAATAATGGGTCTTATCGTTCTGGGCAATGAGAGTTTATTATGGATTATTGGAGCACTATGAGTTTTAATCATATATTCCTTGGAAAACTTGAGCTCGTTTATAGACATTTATTTCCTATATAGATCTGACATGGATCTTGAAGCAATTAAGCAGGCCGTTTTGTACATGTTAAAAATTGGAAGATTTCATTAAATAAAAGTAATCGCAAATATACTTAGTAAATAATCAAAATGCCCCTAGGACACTTTGTTTGTTTTTTTTTGGGAAAGGGGGGAGGGCAAAATGTGTTTTGCATGCCACAGATTACTTTAAGTGCCAGAAAAAATACATTAATGGTTTAATGTACTATTTTTACATGGGCGTGTAACACCATTGCAATTATTCCGACTATTATACAAATTCAAAGGTGGGCATTATAATCAACGGAAAAATCAGTTTGACGGAACTGTGAATAATCTAGGCCTAAGTTGCGTGCTATGATATTTTTTTTCTTACCATAGTCTAGTGACTTCAGGCAGTTTCTTTAGTCATTGTTGTATCAGTATTACAAGTTTTACCAAGACTCTAATTTTACTGTGATATTATGGTAATCAAGGTACCCCCCTTATATCATCCTTAAATTATATAATCATTAGGACTTTTTACTAAATATAGATCCCAATATTTATTAAATTTTCCAAAAAATTATGTTTTGTTTAAACTTTTAAAAAAAGAACAGAAAAATATAATTTTTTTATGAAATAAAACTACATATAGCTGTTTTTAAAACAGCTAGTTTTTCTGTGATGTTATGTAATAGAAAAAAATATTGACAAAAACGTTTCGAAATATGAAGACAAATACATACATAAATTTTTTGTCCAATTTTGTTGAGCTTTCTAATATTTTAAGAATTACCTATAATTTGAAAATGTAAATGTTCTTAAAGAAAATTGAATAAGCATAACTAGCTTTGTATAGATAGAGGCGTGCATTAGGGTGTGTGTCAACACCTTGGCAAATTAATGGGGTTGAATACGCCCCCTTGCAATGTTGGGGTTGAAACGCCCTCTTTTACATCCCAATAATGCAGCCAAGGGGGGAGTCAAGTAAAAAGTCACCCTCTCTAGAAATTATTGAGTGTGTATAATAGTTATTTCTCGCATCGTATTATGAACGGCTTTCCGCGGATATAGAAAGTACAATTATAAGATTAAAACTAGTTTTTTAGCCCCGAGGTGCCGAAGGCACCGGCCAAAAAACTGGTTTTTATCTTATGATTGTACATTTTATATTCGTAGAAAGCTGGATATAATACGATGCTAGACATAATTTTTTCGTATGGATGAGAACTGGTTCCTATCCACCGGATTCGAATGAATACGAGAAAAAACTTTCGCGCTCTGATTTACCAATCCATTTCTTGTCATTCATCTAGTCTTTTCCCCCCACAGCTGTATGTCTGTCTGAATAAATAACTATATTTAAGTACTAGCGGCTGTGCCCTTAGCTTCTAGGGGCTCTGTATTGAAGAAGATATTAAGGAAAATAACCTAAACAATCCAGGGTTCTTATATGCTACACAGTGAGTATGAAGGTGCTTTGACTTTTGTGTCAGAACCTAAATTGGGACATAGTGCATTTCATTACCCTAGGTTAGGTAACTTCATTTCACTTTTCAATAAAATCTAAAATGCAGCCGTTTTTGAGAAAATTAGATTTGAAAATTTCAAGTTCAATATTCATTCACTAGGAGTTACCGCATAATCATGACAAGAAAAGCAAATATTATTTATTTAGAATTTTGAACAACTTTGCTTTTATAAAGTCTGTCATAAAACCTCTCACGCTTGGTTTTTTATTAAATGAATAAGTTAGGGTACAATGTTTGGCACTTTCGATATAAGTAAATGATAATAAAAAACCCATAGAATGCGATAATAACTTCAGAAAAATCGAAGAAAATAGTTTTAATACTTAATTAACGTTTTTAAGTTTTTCTTCAAAAAGTTTAGATAAGATGCCTTTAAAAGTCATCTATGATTTTGTCAGGGATAAAAATGTAACTTTAAAATAAGAATTACAACATATTTTTTCAATTAGTACAAAGTAAAATTTTGAACATTTTATTGATCAGTATATTTTTTAAAATGTGAAGTAGAAACCTGAATATTTTATCATGAAAATTGTGTTATGATTTGATTGTCTGCTAGATTACAAGAAAAAAGATACTGACAGTACTTGTTGGTTCTTTAAAAATAATTAGGTAGATTACTTTCAGAACCCCTCTTTTTGCCACGTTATTTCAATAGAACAGAGCCGTAGTCTTAGTGTACTCAATATCTAGACAGCCAACCATTGTTTTAGAATTGTTCAATTTTTTTAACTTCTGATAAAAACAGAATTAATGGTATTTTTGTAAATATTATACCTCCAAGAAATGGCTATACTTCCCAATCATATGTTGTGTGATATTTAAGAGGAATTATTTTGATATAATGTCATTAAAATATTCGTTAAAAAAGTGCTATTCTAGCTTATACTTTACATTTTAATGTGTATGATAATTCAAATAAAAGATAATGAAGATTTATATTATATTTAATTGTTATAATTATAAAGAAAAACCTGGAAACAGTAAAAAACTGACTTTATTTTATTGACGTAGGGAAAATTTTGTCAAATATTTGAATAAAAAAACACTATAAAACAAAATAAATTATTTTTAATATAGTCACAAAAAGGCTTAATGAGTTTAGGAAATATTTCATTCACTAATCATGTCATTTAAACTCTATTACACAGAATACATTGTAAAAAGATGTTCTCGTTTTAATTTTAAGTAATTTGAAATGCATTTTAATACCTTTTAATGATTTATTTTTTGAAACATCTTTTTATAAAATGTTATTGATTTTTGAAGTTATATGTTAAAATGTTTTTAAATTTTGTTAACATTTTGTTTTAAATGTAGAAAATTGGTAATTCTAAACATTCAAAAAATGATTTTATTAAATTTTCATCACTTAAATTGCATGTTTGATGAAATTTTCAACTGATAATTCAAGAAAAATCGTTTAAGTTTTATTATATTTTACTTTGAAATGTTAAAAAAATATAATTATTGTCAAAAATGTGGAAGTTATACTTTCCTCAAAAAAAGACCTAAAACATGCAAATTAACACGTGTAATGAGATTTTTTTTCTTTCAGGTTTAATTTTAAGTAATTATTGATATTTTTTGTAAAAAGGATTTTATATAAAAGTTTTAAAACTCGAGTTATGTAGGGGTTCTAAAAAAGGTTGCGAATTTATGCAATTTTCTTGCAAAAAAAATTTTCTAGGATTTTAAAAATAGCAAAGGGTGTTATTAGACGTACTTACAGATACAATTGCAAAGTCATTTTGGCCAAACACTAAAATAAAGTTTTGACATCTGAGGGTCCAACCGTGCTCTCTAAATATGATTTATTTAAGGCTGAATTTCCGTGACCTTAGCAAAGCAACTGATAAAAATGGCCATGAATCAACTCACTTAAGGAGTGGTTTTATGAAGAACTTTATAAAAGCAAACTTGTTCAAAATTTTAAGTAAATAATCTTTGCTTTTCTTGTCATGATTATGCGGTAACTCCTGGTGGATGAAAATTGAACTTGAAGATTTTATGGAAAGGGGAAATGAAGTTACCTAACCTAGGGGTTTTGGAATGAACTATGTCCCAATTTAGGTTCTGACACAAAAGTCAATGCACCTTTAAACGCACTGTGGCTAAGCTTCTCTACAATGAGGAACCCATAAGGTTTAGTAGATATTAAAAGCCTAAGCTACAGAACAAAAAAAACTTACTACTTTATATTAAAGGATATAAAATTATTTTTAGAATGTTTATCCTTTTTTGTTTATATTCCATTCACCATAAGACATACTATTCAGAAATTTACATCAACTGATCCAAAGTTCACCCCCCCCCCCCCATACGATAAAACCATGTTCACGCCACTGTAACTGCCACAGGAATCGCCGGGAGAAGTTTACATCCAATAGAAAAATTCTAACATTCCTAAATAAACGAGAAGAGCTATTCTTATGTAGGAAGCTCCGCTCTAAATAATAACAACGTTTGTAAATGATAATAATGTATTATTACAGTTAAGAATCAATATCAAATTTCATAAAAATTGTCCTTTGAATTATCACATCATTATAAATCAGTATTCAGTATGCACTATGTTATGTAAGACTAAGAAAGTTAGAAGGTAATTCTGCCATAAAAAAAAATAATTATAGTAATCTTGACTTTGAATTCAAAATTTCCATTTTTCTGTCAAAAAAAAAACTAACTTATATGATATTCTCCTCATCAACCTTATAAACATTCCAAAAATCATAATGCAAATCAACTAAAAGTTAATTTAACTTAAAAATGTTGTGCTTATATTACCAGATATAAGGTATAACCCACAAGCGAAACAAATCTGGAATGATATTTCTGGGGCAGATGTAAAATTCTTCAATTCTACTATGTGATGACCCCCAACGACAGTTGAAATCTACGTATTTTTTAGTGATTTTCTTTCAAATTAATTACGTTGTGGGTATAAGCTGTAATATTTAATTTACTGGCTACCTTCAACTTCTTAATCAAATAGAACATAGCGTATGATTTCATGCATTTCATCAAAACAACAAAAACAAATAAGTCACAATATTTTAGACCCAAAGTATATCATGTAAAATAGCTTAAATTTCAGTGGCAATGATCTATTGAATTGTTTAGCTGTTTTAAATGAAGCGGGCAGAATTGCCACTGTTAAAAGTCAATATAAAGAATTTTTAACTCAAGACGTCGTGCTTTAAAGGCCAAAAAAGTTCCATCACTTTATGAATTTACTTGGAAGTTGTTTTAAAGCAGGACAATGAAGGCACAACTGCTGAAGTATACCAATCATATTTACTCTTAATTTTACTTACATTTTTTGGATGTTTATTATTCTGCAGTAACGTACCCACGTCCCACACCCCATTATATAAAACAAAATTGTTAAAAATACTGAACTTTATACATTAGGCCTAACAAAAATAAATATTCGTCTTTACATTCATTTACATTTTACATAAATATTGCAATTTGGTTACTTCATAATGCTTTAGAACTTTATTATTATAATATCTTAAATAATGATAATGATAGGGTTGGGTCGGATATCCGGCAATTTTCAATATCTGGCCGGATACCGGATATTGAAACTATAAGGATTCTGGATATCCGGCTGATTTCTAATGCCAGATATCCAGTTATCCGGCCGGATATCTGGTAATTTTCCGGATATCCGGCGTTGGCCAGATAACCGGACGGATACAAAATATCCGGTATCCGGCACAACCCTAGATAATGATAAACATAAATGAACTAAATCAACTGGATATGTTTTTTTAAACTAATGCATTAACAAATTATCAATACTAAAAAAATAAATGCAAGGTACGTGAAGAATTATTTCAATTTTAAAACTCAATATCTTTGGATTGGAAACATATTTATATTCATCAGGTTGTTAGGCTGATTCCCTTTTTTAGCCATTGAACCATTTGACTTGCCATGTGAACTTTTTGATACATTTTTTAGGCTAGGTGTGGTTAACTAAGCTTTAGACAAGATCCAAAGGGCTAGTATCCTTTAGTATTTAAACCGTATGGGCCTAGTCTTTTCATTAGCAAAATAAAGTTTAGATATTACAGGGGGGAGGTGGATTTGTTCACTGACTAAAAAAGGAAACTTACCATTTAATTCTAATAGGATTAATAAATAGACATAGTTCTTAACCTTTAGAGAAATAAAATTAATTATCGAAAATTATCAAAAATAGTTTTTTGTAATGTCAAAGTCGTTTAAAATTCTAAAATAACGATAATGTAGGTTTTGAAGCAATTTCATGTTATGTTTCATTATAAATTGTATTTTAGGTAGTATTAAAATATGTATGTTTTTTTTCTATTCTGAACTATAAATAAAAATAAAATAATGTTAGTTTTGTTAATTATAAATAAATTAAATTTTTTTTAAAAATATCTATTTAATTAACACGAAATTGCAGGGTTTTTTTGTATGAAAATTTGACTAGAAATTGGTCGATGAAATATTTTACTAGCTAATTATTATTCAATCAAACCATTCTTTTTCATACATACATAACTTAATTTGAATTGAAATATATTTTGCTTTTTTAACTACATAATTTGACTTATAATCCCAGAAAGTTGTTTTATACATAAAAAAATTCGTCAATTTAAGAAAAATATTGGGTCAGGTTTTAACTCAATAACGAATAATATTTCAAACACAAAATTGGATTTACGTCAGATTTACGAAGAAAGGTATTTTTTGCACATTATTTGTATTCGTTGTTGAATGCATATGCATATTTTTTAAATATATGAAACTGAAAATGATATATTTTTCTAGCATTATGGATTCTTGGCTATTTCTTATTAGTTGAATTATTGAAGTCTACATTGGCAAAAATTAATACACCAAAAGTATTTCTACTGTTTTGTAAAAATACCTCCCGTCGAATTTATGACTTTTATCCAAAATTGTACGAAAAAAACATTGTCAAGCTATAAAACAGCATTCAAAAAGTATCTAAAAATACTTTATATTAAATATTCAATATAAAAAAGTGACAATTTTTATACAAAAAAAAATCATTTGGCCTTATTAACATTGTATTACACTTATTTATAGTTATTACAGCGATTTATGTAAGCGTTTAAGTGATTATTTGTTATCTTTTATCAATAATATTATCACTTTGGTAGGTAGGTAGGTATTAGATTCATTATCATAATTTACCTTAAAATGATAAAAAAATGTTTTATCTTTAAATGTTTGTTTGTCCTGCTATTTTTCATCCCAACCACTATGACGTAACCGTAACTGAATCAAAAGGCCGCTAAATCTGTGAAATAAAAATATTCAAAGAACACTGGAGGCGACCTCTTTACTTCTACCACCCCCACCCTCTTTGACCCTTGTTGAAAAAGATCCGCGTCTGCGGGGGAGGGTGCTGCCCCCAGAGGAGGAAGCACTCTCTAGACACCCGGCGGATATCAACAGCTCACACACCTCCTGTGCACCGCTGTTGCGCGCGTGTGTCAAACAGCTGCGCCCCTCATTGTCCAGCTGATGCAGATTGCAATTGGCCTAAAATTGAAAAGTAATTTTCAAAATTATGTTCAAATTAATTCCATACTTTTATCCCTGAAGATTAATTATTTAAAATATGAAAATAAGTCTAATTAATAAAAAACAAGTTTGCCTATTATTTAATAGAAAACTGCTTATAAACTATGTTCAGTATATTAATTCAATCGAGTTTTGAATTAATTTAAAATTCAAGGCTAAGCACTGGCAAGTTTTTTTTTTTAAACATAGAAAATAATCATATTATTTTTAAATAGTTGAAAGAAAATAGCTTTTCTTAGGGTGTATATCTTTTTCATTGTCACTAGGGCTCGTGAGCGTCAAGAAAATCAACCTTTTGCTATTTTTTTTTTTTAATCAGACAGAGGTATATATTCTGCATGGGATCCCCGGCTCAGGGGGGGGGGGGAATAAAAAATAAGTGGTTGGAGGGAAAAAAAATGTAAAAATTAAGAAAACTGAAAACATTTTTTCCTGATTTCGCCCACCTCCTTGGTTAAAAAAACTAAAAAAATGTGTGGTAGGAGAAATAAAATAAATAAAATATAGAGTTTTTTAAATATTTTTCTATTTTCCCCCCTACTTTTTAAGAAAAAACTAGGGGGGAAAAAAAATAAAAATTTTTGTAGCAGGGGAAAAAAAATAAATCTTGTGCAGAATATACACCCCTGTAATCAGGTGCAAGTATAAACCGGACCTACTGCTGGAAGTCTAAACCGAACAAAAATATGGCGATCCCTCTTTACCAAAAAAAAGCATCCAAACGGGTTTAAATTTGAGACTTAGTCGCAGCTGCCAAGTCCTGATAGTTACAAATACATACATAGTACATACCCATATTAGAAGCTGTGAAATAGGAAGGTGTCCAAGGGCGGCGGCAAGATGGAGGGGGGTCCGTGTGTCTCGCGGGGATATTACGGAGTTCACCTCATCCTAAACAAGCATATAAAATTAGCTTCAAATTCTCGAGAAGTAAGGTAGGTGGATCATCATTAGATTTGACAAAATAACATTCTTGTAACTTATCCTCCAATTATCCTAATATTCAAAAAGAGTAATTCAATGTATCAGGGGAATATATTTTCCAGTATCACTTAAAAGCCGATAAATATATAGTGGATTAGAACCGGTTCTCAGCTGTACTGAAAAGTTAGGTATAGCATCGTATGATATCTAGTTTTCTACAAATATGAAAATGTACAGTAATAAGATAAAAAAAGGTTTTTTTAGCCCGTGCCTTCAATATCTCGGGGCCAAAGAACTGATTTTAATCTTAAAATTGTATATTTTCCTATCCGCGGAAAGCTGTCTATAGTACGATGCGATAAAAGCAATTAAAAATTATAAATACATTTACTTTGAACTTGTATGTTTCTTTATAAAAAGACGAGATTAAGCAAGAACCAAGTGTACGCAGCTTACCTCTGGACAGTGAGCAAGGGCTAAGGTGACACCAAGGGTATCTGATCTGAAATATAGAGCAATAAAAGATATGACAAAAAAGTAAATTTCCTCAAATTGCAGATTTGTGAACTTTTTGCTTAAGAATTATTTTTAGGCGTGAAATTTAGTTTGTTCAAAATATTTTAAAGGTCCCAGCTGGGAGGGACGTGAAATTAGGATGTTTATTACACTAGTCCCTAAAGTTTATAAAAAAAAATAACGTTTTCTTCAGCTCATACCAATAACAAAATTAATTCGGAAAAAAACACGAAACCTATACGTGTTTTTACACCTGTCGTTGGGGGGCAACACATCGTAAAATTGACGACCTCTCCATTTGCCCCCCAAATATTATTTTAGATTTAATTCCCTTGTTGGTTATACCTTATTCCTGCGTTTTCTTATTCGTTAGCTTAAAACTTTTGGGAAATTTATTAAATTTTGATTGATAGGTTCATTAATGAGTGTCCAAACGTTTCAACCTAAAATTGTAATCTACAAAAAGGGGTCATTTTGTGTATTGTCATTGGAAATGTACGGTACCTGCAAACAGAATCAATAAGATTCTGAGCCGGGCTACCCGAGCCTGGAGGTAAGGGTTTCAGGAATTCTTTCCGCTCATATTTGGCCTTGATAAACCTTTCCTTCTCCTCCCTGAAATAATGGACAAAGTAATGTAACTAACAGTAATCAATCAGGTTAGGTTTTTGTCGAATAGGTTAGGTCCAAGGACGTGTATGGTTAGGTGCCTCCCGCCAGTTAAATAAGCTTGGATTCAGTTTAATTGTAAAATTCAAATAGAGCTATATTATACCTTGGAGTACTTGGATTTGGTTTTCTATAAGGTATTGTGATGTTGTGTTCCCAGACAGAGTTGGCAAGCTGGTTGCCCAGGGCCAGCATCACTGCCAGGTGCCCAGGCGGCCACTCATCCAGGTTCAAACTACGAACCTACAAAAAAGATAAACAGGGTTTTGGGATTATTTATTGAAAAAAAATTACGATCTTTTTGACTAGGGCTGTGTACAGTGTATACTGTGTACTTACCCTAGAGATATGACTGCCTAGATTCCTATGAATACCAGAACTATATAGTATATACTTACCCTAGAGATATGACTGCCTAGATTCCTATGAATACCAGAACACTCTATGCAAACCAGAACTCCCAGGTTTAAACTGGCCCAATCAGGATTCAAGCTTTCACAGTCTACACATCTGAAATTAAAACAGTTAGGAATTTTTTTAAATAAAAGATCTAAGGATAGGTTGAAAATGAACAATACAACCACTACACCGCCTTCGTATCAATTTAAAAATCATTCACAAATATTCTTCATTTTCTTGATATTCTTTTTATCTTTTTAAATGCAGTTGCAGTCATCCTATTATATAAAGAATTATTATATGTATAAACACAGTTTAATTTTTTAACTTTTTTTATTGATGGAATACATATGTTTCTCTATAAAAATAGATCATCAGTTCCAATTAAGATGTATAAAATAAGAGTTAAAAAATATATATAAATATAATAGCATTTTGAATCCTTTTAAAAGACTAAATAAGAAAGAAGTGTTAAAAAATTATACCCCCTGCGGGGTTTTTTACTGCTTATATCCTCTTGGGGTTGGGGGGGAATTAGCATCTTTTTATAAAACGGGGGAGGTGTTTAAAGAGAATCTTTAAAGAGAAAAAATAAAGAAGTAGGTAAGCTTTTTTATTGTCTGAAAATTATGATCTTGGAAATTTTTGGTACAACTGCACTGGATGTTCATTATGAAAAAAATTTCCCCCTTTTTAGAAATAGAAGGATTCATCTTTCATGAACAAATTTTTTTAAATAAAAATTAAATTCTATGTAATTTTTAATTAAAACATTAAAACGAAAATATCTAATCTAATATTCTTGCCCTAAATATGGAAATAGTAAAAAGTAAAAAAATATTTTTAAAAATAATTTTTAATCCTCCCATTTGAAAAGTAGTGGAATAGCAATAAATTTTAGCGCGGCAACAGCGCTGAGTAGGCCTCTAGGCCCACTGCCTATTTTCGTCTTCTAGTTGCTTCGATTCCTCTCTTTTATTTTTTTCTATATGTCCTTGAAAAAGAGACTTACTTCAAATTTCCAGCCACTTGAGATCTGATCCTGTTGATTGCCGGACCTTGATCCACGCTGCCGGTATTTCCTCCAGCTTTGCTCTTAGAACTTTGGTTCCCCTAAATAAATTAATCCATATAAGATCCTGGTATTATTAGAAACTTGAATTTACACTAGGTAGTTATTGTAAACAAAACTAGAACTCTAGAATATAAATTGTGTCTAAATTGTAATCCAGAATTTTTTTCTAGTATCGCTTCGAAACCGATAAATATCCAGTGGATTAAAACCGGATCTCAGCCATACTGAAAAATTATGTATAGCTTCGTATTATATCTAGTTTTCTACGAATATAAAAATAAACAATCAAAAGATAAAAATCTGTTTTTTAGCACATGCCTTTGGCATCTCATAGCTAAAAAATGGTTTTAATCATATAATTGTACATTTTTATATCTGAAGAAAGCTGTTTATAATACGATGCAATAAACAACTAATCCTTGCCCACAGTAAACCACGCAACTATACTTTAATTCTGTCTTTATCTCTCCCACTGTATTATCTTAAAAATGCTAGATATAAATGAACCTGTAAGCTATTAAGTATCTCCGCCTCAATGGCCTCCACCCACTGATCCCTCTCCTCTAGGCTGCCCGCCTCGAAGTGCCAGGTCTTGTTGTCCAGAGATACAATCTGGAACTCCCAAGATTCCTCATCCTCCGCGAGGCCACCACCCTTCACATTGCTTGACTTCACCCGTCTGAAAGAAAAAAATGGATGATAACATCCAGGAATTGAAAGGGATAAGACAATGACCGATAAATTTATGTACAATCATCCCCAATGATAATACACAAAAATACAATCTGTAGAATACATTTAGTGGTAGAAACGTTTGGACACTCAACTTAATAAAATAACCAATCGAAATTCAAAGTACCCAAACTTCATGAGCTAACGAATAAGAAAACTTTATTATAAAACTTTGGGGACTAGTGTAATAAACAGCCCTCCCTCCCTGAACAACAACCGTAAGTGACGAAGCACAAAAAATAATTAAATGGACAAACGGACCAAGTGAGTTATATATAGCAGATGTTCAGTTCTCATGGCAAAGAAAAAAAAAGAATATTTTTAATGAAAACTGATGCCTTTTTTTACCTAAAATAAGGTTTCTGTCTTTTTAAACAAAACCGACAGACAGACGGACAAAATAAATGTATAGAGCAGATGTGCATAAATAGTAGGAATCTTCATAAAAATTTCTGCTGTCTAACTTTATTAGCAGCCGAGATAATCACATTTTCCCTATAGAGTTACGGACTGACGGACTGGCTGATGGACGGACAGACAGACAAAATGGTTTATCTTGCATTGTAAAGCATTCAAGGGGATGAA
Organism: Acartia tonsa; assembly: GCF_053477335.1. Classification (NCBI taxonomy): domain Eukaryota; kingdom Metazoa; phylum Arthropoda; class Copepoda; order Calanoida; family Acartiidae; genus Acartia; species Acartia tonsa. Next base: position 47,696,921 of record NC_137269.1, on the reverse strand, counting down.
GCGGTGATCATGATTAGGGAAAAACAGTGGGTGGTAAATAAATGCACATCTCCAATGATGTAAACAAACAAAACAAATGACGTGAACAAAATCAGCAGATTTAAATTATTGGTTGAAAATTGTAGACACTGCTAGTTTGAACCAGCCAATCATAGAATATTTTCCTACCTGTGTCTTTTCTTTACATTTGGCGTTGTTTGTTCAGTCTTACTGTCTCGTCCTGCAAATAAATTAATCTTTCTTATAATATAAGTAACAGTATGTAGAGTACCAAAGAATCTCTAGATATGGTTCTCCTTTTCAATGTATCTATTCATAGGTCCTAAGAATTATATAACTATTATTTCCTACCATATAAAAGAAAAATATTATTAGTATTTTATCAGATAAAATATAACTGCTAATTAATAATAATATTTTCTTAAACTTGCCTATTTCGACTTTCTTCAACTGTATGAAAAATAAAATTCTTAGGTATATGATGTTTGTGTGTGATTTAAGTTTACTGTTAATTCCCATCTTATTTTTACATGCATTATATTTCTAGCATTCAATTTTAGAGACTATTCTCAAAATTCATTGAATGTCATAATTATAAAGGTTACCTTCAAACTTGTCTTTGTTATTGGAACCCGTATTTGTATTTTCTCCGTCGTCATTGCCACTGCCCCCTCCCTCCCTCAACACCTCGAATCCAGTGAGCGTGACTCTCTCCTTGCTGCTGTTACCACTAGTATTGGGGCAGAGGTGAGTTTTCAAGAGAATAAAATATGTGTTTGTTTATTCTTCTAAAGAATAATTGCCGCGATGATAAAAATAATTTCGCGGCATTTTCGCATAAAATAAAAACGACGGTATTGAAACTAAGAATCAAAATATGTACATTTCAGTAATTTTAATTGACGGGGTTTAAAATACTACTTGTTAAATTTAATAGAAAAAGAAAGCTAGACAGATAGAAAAGTAGATTAGGTATAAAAAACATATTAGGAAAATGTAGGTACTTATTTTGGGTTTTAGTTGACAACTTGATGTTATTGTTTATAAGTGTTATAATATTTGCAGTATTTACACGATGTTTGGTTTGTTAACTGAATGTAACTGATTGATTTAAACGCAGACGACACGAAAAAATAATAGGAAAATATATATTTTCATTTCATCTCTTAAAAACTGACCTCAGTGAACTGGACTCTGTGGTGGCGGCATGACTTGTGATCCCGCTGTTGCCCATGACCGGGACAGTGCGCATGCCGCGCGGTCCCTGCTGCCCGGGCACCTTGACCGTTACACACGTCAACGGGATGTCTTTGCCGTGACTGTTGTCCATGTAATCATGCAGTGAGGGATAATACGTCATGCGTCCCTCCTCTGATAGCGCAACATATTTCTTTTTCCAATCTTTGGAGAAAGATTTGTTTGACTTTTTGTAGAGGTACCCCTGTCTTACTGGAATACTGCGGCCACTGCCCACCTCGCCCTTGTTATCTGACCCAGTCAGACCAAGGGCGGCCTTTTTGTCCTCGTTTTTGGTTGCTTTGCCGGGTGTAAAAAGGTTGCTTCGCCGCCTGTTTTTTCTGACGCTGGTGGGGGTTGAGGAGGGTGTGGGCAGCTCACCCAAAGTTAGGGTGTCTTTGTTATCACCTATAAACACAATAAGATTATTTTCAATTAAAAATCCTTTGTTTACCTCATAATTATACTGTTTATATATCTTTTTATGTATATAAAATACAAGCAAAAAATCTTAATATTATTATTGATTGTAATGGATTTTGGAAATGGCAACAGCTAGATTAATGACAAAGAAAAATAAGTTTAGGGAAAATAACGAGGGTAAAAAATAGACTGCAGTAAAATTGATTTTTAAAAATAATATAACAGTATTAACTTTTTCTGATACTTGAATATAAAGTTTTAATCTGACCTGAAGCACTGCCCGAGCTATTCATAGCCGCCACTTCTTGTTTATCAAAGAGTGCCGCGCCAAGGCCACCACCGCCCCCCGGCTGTGATGGTCCCCCTCCAACACGTTGCTCCCACATGCGCACCCCGGCACCCACCACTCCCGCCGTCCCCAAGGAGTTGGTTGAGCTTGTGGTTGTCATTGTATCGTTGTGGTGACGCTCAGTGCTAGAGTTTGTACTTATCAAACCTGAAAAAAAAAACATTTTAAGTGGATATAAGTCAATAAAAAATAAACTAAATTTATTACTAAATAGCTAATTTGTAATAAGTTTTGAAGCAAAAATATATGTAAATCTTATTATGAATAAGATATTCAAAGAAAAAATACCTTTTTGAATACCTATATTATATTTGGTAGAAAAATCAAGAAAAAAACTCTTGAGAAAAGACCTCGTTTGCGCTAAATAAATATTTATCACTGAGATAATATGTTGCACATAAAAAAAATTAGCATACCCGCACTGCTGGGATGGTTAGGCATAGAGTTTCTGTCCTGCATCCTCGTGTGCAGCCTCTCTGAACTCAGCTGGGTCCTGTCCTGAATTTTATTTCTGAAGTCCTCCATTGCCGTCGCATTTATCATCAAACTGTTACTTGTTGGAAGGCTTATTCGGTCCTTAAAAAATTGAATATAATTTTTTTAACAAGTTTTCATAAAAACTGTTGCCTTTTTGAAATGCAGCAATCAACGTTATGTTGTGTCGAGACATACAAACATCAAAACATCTATAAATTGTTTCTGTAAATTACCAGCTAAACAAGTTTGATATAAGTATATATTATATATCTAATGGAATTCCATATTAATTTTTTCTAGCTTTAGTCAAAATAGTCAAAGTTAGAGTGTCTCTTATAACCTTTCGTTAAATATGACGTTAAGATTTCTAAATAATATTTTGATACATTTTATTTGTTAATGCACGTTTATCTTAATGTCAGATTTAACAAGCTTCGCTATTTTGATGTTGTCATCCTTGTTTTATCACAATTTAACTACCTATGCACTTTTATTACTTAAATATTTAAGAATTATAATAATGCATGGTTGAAACTTAACATTGAACTAGTGAAATATATGTAAAGTACTTGTATGTGTATGTGTGTGTGTGTTTGTGTGAGTATGTATTCATCTATGGCTTCTTTATAATTATCAAACTAATGTGTTTTTTTTCTTAAATTTACATAGTTTACATAATTTATAATTACAACAATTATTTAAGAGGGATTAGAGGGGTGAATTTAAAGGCCCCAGTTAGTCCAATATTACGAGACTGGGCACCCTATAATTCTACGCGCATTAAGCTATAGTTTTTCTAACTACTGCTATTTAAGATAGAATGCCTATTTTTTGTATGAATTTTCTATTGATTCGAAAGTTTTGCTTTCATTTTAAATTAAGATGTTTGCTATGGATGCTGTCGTCCATGTTAAAACTAAACTTACCGGATTAAAACTGCCAAGGACGGGGGATTGTTGAGTTATATTTGTGTTGGCATACCTAAAAAAACATTAGTTAATAAAAATTTGAGTAAAAATGACAAAAAAAACAATAAATTTTTCTTAATCCTGTTACTTAAAGTATTAAGTTTTTTGTATGTCGGCTTCCGATAACTACTGAATCGATTAGAGTTTTCCATTTTAAGTAAGCCTCACATTGTTCGCAGGATGGTTTTAGGCTTTTTTCATATATAGTTCGTATGATGGTTTATTTGGATATTTTTCTAACTTTTCAATATTTTTATTTTAATGGTAACAAATTCGATTTTTTTTGCGCTGAATACAAGTGTGAAGAAAAAGAATATATCTACTCTGTAATACAAAGTAGCTTGATGTCTGTCCGTTCGTCTGTAGCTTATGATCTCGGAAACCACAGAACCGATTGGATTCTACACTTCAGGGAATAAATCTACTGTATCTGTGGTGGTTTTAAGCTATTTTCTTAGGGGGTGGGACACCCACAACCCCCCCCCCCCCAAAACAAAAAAAATATTCCCCTCAATTTTTCAGGCATTTAATTTTAAATGTGGTGGTCTCACCAGAGGTACTTATTTTTTTAAAATTACCTCTATGGGCACAGCCCCTAGAGGATAGGGGCAAAGCCGCAAGTGGTTTTATATGATTTGCATAAGGAAAAAGGATAAGAGGATGAATACTCACCCCTTTTTCATGGTAAAATACTACTTCCCCATCCCTAAATTTAGAAGCAGACGAAAATCAAAAACCGCCCAGGGCTTTTTGTAAGTCAATCATAAATAATAATGTGAATAAAAAGAAAAACGATATTTAGCAATCAGCCGTGGGCGGTCAGAATCAGCTGAATGTTCATTATGAAAAAAATTTCCCCCTTTTTAGAAATAGAAGGATTCATCTTTCAAGAACAAATTTTTTTTAAATAAAAATAAAATTCTATGTGATTTTTAATTAAAACATTAAAACGAAAATATCTAATCTAATATTCTTGACCTAAATATGGAAATAGTAAAAAGTAAAAAAATATTTTTTTAAATTATTTTTAATCCTCCCATTTGAAAAGTAGTGGAATAGCAATAAATTTTAGCGCGGCAACAGCGCTAAGTAGGCCTCTAGGCCCACTGCCTATTTTCGTCTTCTAGTTGCTTCGATTCCTCTCTTTTATTTTTTTCTCTATGATGATTTGCCAACCAAAACATATCTAAAAACGTATCGTATGGGCATTCAACAAAAATTAAATTTTCAGCGGACAAATGTCAAAAAAAAATCTACCTATTACTTAATCTTCGTAACGTGAACATATTAACTTCATATATCAATACATTAATATAAATATTGTATGATAATTATCACCGTCATAAAAATTAACCTTTTAACAACTAAGTTTAAATGTATAATGATCAAAGTATTGTATTACACTAAGAAAGATTATCCGGTAGTGTTGTAGAATGGATATTGTTTTAGTTCAGACTAAAATATATATCCCAAAAGTAGCGGACACTATAGCAAAAATATCATCTCATTGCAAGGAGAAAATATTTAAGGCTAAAAATTGAAATATATTTTAAGGTAAACAAGGATGGAAACATGCATAAGCCGCGAAGCAAAAAATAAGAATGACAAACGGACAAAGCAAGTTATAGATCAGATTTTCACTGTTTAGTGATCATAAAAAGAGAGAGAAAAGAAAAGTTATTAAATATGTAGAAAATCGCATTATTTAGTTATAATTATATCAAGGTCTTCTGTATATCAAATAGTGATTGAAACGTTTGAACACTTAATTTAATTAAACAGCCAATCAATATTCACTAAAGTCCCCAAAGTTGTTAAGCTATTATAAAACTTTGGGAACTAGTATAATGAACAGACCATTGTCCCCTCCCTACATGCATTCTTCTGCCTTTATAAGATTAATAGGAGAAAAGGGGGTACGTTTAATTCCAATTGACCTAGTCCTGGTTTCAATACATTTCATATACGTTTATCTTTTTAAAATTCGATATTTTCAGTGTTATCCTTTAAAGTCTCTAAAATTTTGGAGCCAGAGTGAAAATTTGTGCTATGAGTCAGGGGGAGGAGAAATGAAGGATGAATAAAGATGCACTTCGACGGAGACTTTTTATGATTCACAGAGTAGTTTTTTTTTACAAAATATTATTTCAATTCAAGGAAAGGTTTTGTTTTATTTTGTCTTTTTACCTAATCAGTTGTAATTGCAAAATAAACCAGATATTTTTTATTATAGACAACAAACGACATATCGATGTACAATTTACATAGTCATGAGGAATAGGATAAACAAAATTATTCCTTCTTCAGGTCATAATTCTTGGTTGAAAATTACGAATCAACTTTTTATTTTTAAGGAAAGTACCCTCATTTTTATAGCCAACGTACCTAATGAGGGGACGTATCTAGAAAACTTTGGGTACCGGTAAAATTTACAGTCAATGTCCTCCTCCTCCCTGGTATTTTAAAACAACATCGATTTAGGGAAATTTTGAAAGAACTACAAAATTTGTCTGTGCAATAGTCTGATGAATAAATTGATATTATTGCATTCAATATGTCCTTGGAAAACTTTATATTTGGAGTTACAAAAACAATTTTAAGAACTTTCACAGAATAATAAAGTTTAAAAAAGTGTCCCTTGTCTCTTAATATACGGGGAAAATCCGCTGGAATAGAACCGATACTCAGCCATAATAAAAAAAATTATGTATAGCTTCGCAATTCTGTCAATTTCCCACGAATATTAATATAAAAATAATAAAATTAATACCAGTCTTGTTAGCCCAGGCCTTCGGCCCCTGAGGGCTAACAAACTGGTTTTAATATGAGGATTTTTAATTTATGATGTATGAACAGTCCTTCATTAAATAACAAATCAGCCAGCCTAGATATTTGATTTGGAGAATAAAATTTGTATTTTAAATTCCTCTTTAATTCTGTGACATGCCTGCTTTAGTCAGAAGTATTACTTTGATTTTGTGAAAATCAAAAAAAGACATTTGTTAAAAGTTATCCTTATATAACAGGATCTGTGTGTGTCTGTCTGTATCCAATTGTCTCGAAAACCACTAAACCGATATGATTCTCCTTTACAATGTAGCTCTTTGCAAGTCTCTGTAATGTTTATAAATATTTTGGGGGATGGTGCAATCTTTTTCTTTTTATAGCTACAAATAAAAGTGGGGGGGGGGGGCAATTCCCATTTCCTCCCCCTCCCTTAAGTGCTCCTAGAGGCGTCTAAGGACATAGCCGCTAGTTATCTAAATTTTAAAAATGGACTCACTTGCATCATAAGGACGGCCTAGTGGATATTTAAGGGATGTTACTAAATGTTTTGATAAAAAGCCACTTGAAGTTTGTCGTGAAATTGTGGTCAAAATGTTTTTCCGTGAAGTATGGACAATTTCAAATTTATATTTCTTAGAATTATGAGTAAATGCTTTTAGTCTTGCCTCCGTCTGTGTGTGCGTGTTTGTGTGTGTGTTTGTGTGTGTGAGTGTTTGAGTGTGTGTGGGTGCGTGTGTGTGACAAAAATATTGCAATAATTCATAAAAAAAACACTTTTTTGATCTAAGGAGGCTTCGCATAAATGCATATTATGATTTTAAGCTCATTTTTCTGCCCCTTCCTACCCTTTTCGAATACAGAACCCCTTACTGATGCTAGCATAGCAGCCACAAGTAAGGGTAAAATAGTCCATTTCTTATACCTTTAATATGTTTTTAACAAACATTATTTTATTGTCAATTTCAGCCACAATACTTTTCCTTTCATTCATAATATGTCTTGTGTGTATTTTAGGGATGGCAATCCGTCCAATTTTTGGACTGGATTCGGATTCTTACAAGAATCCGTCTAAAAAAAAGGTGGATTCCCGCGGATTCCGGATTCTAGCTATATTTTTAAAGGCTTTTTAAAAAATTACCTAAGTGCTACACACGTCCTAAACATTAATGTTCTTGGTGTTCTCAATATTTCACTTCCGAGAATAGAACCAAATTTTAAAAGATATTATATAATATATAATGATGATAATCTTTGCCTTCAAAAAGGCGGAGTTGAAAGAAAAAACTCAAGACGCTAATTTTAGCCTACCAATTAAGAATCCGCTATTAAAAAACGGATTCCGGATTCGGATTCCAAAATTGGCTAAAAATTGGGCGGATTCCTAATCCCAGATTCGGATACGGATTGCCAACCCTAGTGTATTTTAAGCTCCACTAGAATTCACTTTGTCTGTCTGTCAGTCAGTCAGTTCGTATCGCTATGGAGCAAATGTGACTTTCTCGGCTGCTATTAAAGATAGAGAGCTGAAATTTTAGTGAAGATTCCTGTGACATATGCACATCTAGTCTATGCATTGTTTTTTGTTCTTTGTTATGATAACTAGACATCTGCTCTGTAATTCGTGTTTTTTTTCGTTTGTCCATTCCATAATTTTATTCTGATTCGATACTTACGGATGTTGTCATCCTTGTTTATTTTGAAATGTTTGTGTGTGTGTGTAGATGTGTACAGCGAGTATGGAAAAGTGCATGAATTGGACTTTCCCAAAAAGGACAAAACTCACTAGGTAAAATGTTTCTGAGTGGCTAAATGTTAATCATGAGCAGAGATACTCTATGAGTAAAACAATCCCCAAGAATTTTTTTGAATTTGTGAAAATAACTTTAGTTAATGATAAATTAACTAGAGGGAAACAAAAGTCTTTTCTTATCAATATCTATTTTAAAATATATTTGGGTAAACATAGCGATAGCACCCTCTTCAGTCTAATGCAGTTTAGCTAGATGTTGGAACTTTTGTTGTTTGGTGGGGGATTGGCAAGATTTATGTCTAGTTATTCTAATTTTAGTTATAATGAGACTTGTCCGCGGAAACGTAATAAATCATTTTATCATACTTTTTATAATGTTTTAAACAAATAAAAGATTTTTTATGCACAGTTCAGAACCGATTTAATTTCAACAAAAAAATAGTTAATAAATGTACTAAAGAAACATGGTGTCTGTAAGTATGTATGCCCCTTAAGATTTAATAAACGGCTAGACCGACCCAAGAAAATATAACACCCCCCCCTCAATTTTTTTTAGATACAAAATACATGTGCGAGTTTCCCACTACCTTCTAGGGAGAAGCCCCTAGATGCTTGGGGCACGGCCATCAGTAAATAAAAATAAAACTTCTTACCCATTACTAGGTGAGGAAAGGTTGGAAGAGTAAGGTCTAGGTATCTGTTGGTAAATAGATGAGGATGTGTTGTTTGTTGATTTTAACTGGACTATTTTTTGGCAAGCTGAAATAAAAACAATCTTATATGAATGTTGATTTTCAATAAAAGTCTCATAAAAATAACTTAACTCTTGGAGAAATTAAAACAGAAAATCATTTTAATACATTGAATATCTAAAATAATGTATAAGCGAAGCAAATCATTACTCATAAACTCATAACTTTTATTATTTCAAACATTTATAATTTTAGATTAAGATAGGAATGAAAATTTAAAAATAATAACGAGTTAGGCAGTAAGCAATTATAAATAAAAACGTACCATCTTGAAAGACCCTCTCAACGTTGAGACCATAAGTGGCACAGGTCTCGTAGTACGCGCAGCGGTTCAGGTCCGTGGACAACTTCCTCGCTCGAGACTCCTCGATAATTCGCGGATTTTTGTCACAGATTGCGTCTAAACAAAATTTTGTTTTTATTACAGTTTGGTTTTGAATCCGATTACTATACCTATACTGGATTAGAACCGGGTTTAAGCAAAGATGAAAAATCATGCATCGTATCGTATCATAGGTATACAATTTTCTACGATTATTTTCAACCTATCGAAAAAGTTTGAACAAATTTTAGCTAAAGAATGAGATAATTTGTTCATTAGACAGTAGACTATAAAAGTTGGAAAGATTTTTAATCAATATAATAGATTTTAAATCTGCATAAAGTTTTAAGGATTTTTTATAAAATTAGTTTTTTATATAATTCTTTATTTAAAGGCACAAATACAAATTAAGTTAAATAATTTTGAGATCTGTGATTGGTGGATTGAAAACTATCTGCGCTCTGATTGGAGAAGCTTAAGTGACGTACATCATTCAACCAATTAGAGCGTAGGTAGTTTCCAATCCAGCTATCCTATTGGTCAAAATTTATTAACTTAAATCGTATTTGCGCCTTTAAATAAAGAATTATATAAAAAACGAATTTTATAAAAAATCCTTAAAATTTTATGCAGATTTCAAATCTATTATATTGATTAAAAATCTTTAAAACTTTTATAGTCTATTAGACAGCGTATATTTTGCAGTAATTGCTCCATTAAAAATTAAAAAAATTTCACCTTGAGTTCCGACAAGTATTAAAGGTACATCTTGTAGATTTCTAAAATAAAAAGAAAAAATTAAAAACCAATAAGTTATTCAATTCAATCACAATAGCAGTAAAAAAAAACTATTCTTTATTGGTCCTTTTGGCATAGTAATTATAAATGTCTTAAAGTTAAAAGGATTGCGCCCTTTTGACATATTAATTGAAAATGGCTGAAAATTTGTACCAGTATTGCGCCGTTTTGGAATAGTAATTATAAATGCAGTGTTCTGGAGCCGGAGCCGGAGCCGGGAGCCGGGAGCAGCAACATTTTTGGTGGAGCCGGAGCCGGATCCGGAGCCGTATTTTTCGTTAAAAACGGCTCCGGCTCCGGACTAGCTAAAAATGATTTTTTAAAGTAATATTATAATTTGGCAACGGTCTATTTCCATATAATAAACTGAAAAACTATTGTTACTTAACAAATAGACACACATCCTTCTACTTTTATATAGCTTTAATCAAATAAAAGCAAAATATTTTATATTATTTATTTTATTTTATCAAATTCAATAATGAAAAAAAATTGATATATTAATTTTAAGGTAGGAGCCGGAGCCGGAGCCGGAGCTGGAGCCGGAGCCGGGAGCCGTATTTCCAAATACGGCTCCGCGGAGCCGGAGCCGGAGCCGGAGCCGCATCAAAATTATACGGCTCCGGCACCCTGTATAAATGGCTGAAAAACTGTTCTTTATCGCGCCATATTGACATAGTATTTGTATGTCGCTGAAAATCTGTACTTGTTTTGCGCCATCTCGGCTTAATAATCATAAATGGCTGAATTACTGTACCTGTATTGCGCCATTTTGTCATACAAATGATATATGGCTGAAGAACTGTATCTTTATTTTGGCATACTAATGAAAATGGCTGTAAAGGATTACCTTAATTGCGCCATTTTGGCATGATAATTAAAAATGACTGAAAATTTGTACCTGTATTGTGCCATTTTGGCATAGTAATTATAAATGGCTGAAAAACTGGTGTCATTTTCTAAACTGAACACAAACACTAATGCATCAACCCAGGCTGTAAACTGAAATAAAAAGGTTTCTATTAAAAAAAATATTTTTAACTGAAGATAAAAATAAACTAAAAGAAAGGTAGAGATAAAGAGTTCGTATGTAGAGCCGGTCTAATCTTTTGACATAAACATTTATATTTCGTTGTCAAATTTTTACCCAGATTTTTTTCTAAAATAGCTGTTCCATTAAGGTTTGGTAGGTATCTGATAAATTTGTTTTTAAATATAGTCATTTAAGTTTATATTAGTTTTATTCTTAGTTATTCAAATGGATATTTAAAATCACGTTGATTTCTATTGTAGTCCTAAAAATATATCTTAATTATAAGATTATTAAATATAACAGAATCAACAGCTTTAAATGAAATCCTACAACAAGCCTTCTTGGAAAAGTAAAAATATAAAGTTTCATTTTATTTTTTTGGATATCAATTTATATACATATGTCTGTCAAATTCTATGATACTTATTGTCAAAATTGTGTTTTCTCACAAATTAATAAAATATGGTTAAAATCAATCATCGCAAATTTGCAGTAAAATCCAGGAATAAGGTATAACCAACAAGGGAATTAAATCTAAAATAATATTTGGGGGGCAAATGGAGAGGTCGTCAATTTTACGATGTGTTGCCCCCCAACGACAGCTGAAAAACACGTATAGGTTTAGTGATTTTTTTCCGGATTAATTTCGTTATTGGTATGAGCTGAGTAAAATCTCTCAACTAGCAACTCAGATAACTGTCAAAAACAATGATGATAACATTAATCAAAGCTACGCCGCGGGTCAGCCGCCAAACGGTCAAAGTTTTTCAGTTAGAATAATCCTAGCCTGTCCCAAAGCAAATAGTTTGAAAGCTTTCACTTGTATAGAGGCTTTAAAGCTTTCTGTTTACGTAAAAGCATACAAAATCTCCCTCCCTATGTTTGCAACTTAATGCATTTTAAGTTATCAAATTAATTTGGTTACATTTTAGAGAATAATCCCTTAAAAAAGAACAAAATAGGTTTTCTTAATTATCAAGATTAACTTTAAGATGATAAACTTACTTGTGTTTTAAAGCAATAAGTTAATCTTGAAATTAATAAATAAATAGGTATTTAAACCAAGTTTTACTCATGTTAAAACACCTCACCATAGAGCTATCCCTTTTATTTTATATGAAATTAGAAATGTCATTTTGAAAAATAATACTATTGAAACAATGACTTTTAAAATCTATTGCGTGTAATTGTTATGATGTAATTATCAATTTCATAAAATCTGCAATTTTTATTTATTTAATAAGCTGAAAACATTTGTATTTATTTACTTTATATTTGTTAATCATGTCAAAATATTTTTATCTTTCTGATATTTCAATTAGGATTTTTAAAACTTTATCTTTCCCAATTATGTGATTCATACCTATACATTTTATGATATGACTAGCGACTACGCCGATAGGGGCCTCTAGAGGCAATTGACAGGAGGGGGGGGGGGGTGTTTTTAATGCCATCAAAAGAAATCACAAAAAAAACCTTCATTACCTCAAGTGCTAGTAAATAAACAATACACTTTTCAGCAATAATAAACTAACAGTACATATGAAAATTACCTGTAATTCAGGAGGACCACCCTCATCTCTGATAAGTAAAAGATAGGACTGTCCGTCCACAACTACTTCTTTCTTAAACCTTCCACCCTCTGGTGATTCTTCCTGTAAACAAATAAAAACCGTGAATTACATATATACTACTGTATGTTTATTTAACCCTTACCTACTTAAAATGTGCGCTATACAATATCATGTAGGTATATATTCTTAGTATGTTGTTTTAATATAAAGCCAAATAGTTCTAGAGATCTTAAGGGATAAGACAATGGTCGAAAAAATTATTTAGAGCCCTGATAATAAACAATTTAATCCTTCTGAAGATAAAAATTATTGGTTGAGAAGTTTGGACACGCTTAGTTAAACCAATCGATAAAGGTACCTACCTCGAGTTTTTCAATATTTTTAGTAAAAACTTTTGTCAATGTAACAGACCTGCATGTAGCTGCCAGTTAAATATCTATGTACCAGAGCTGATTTTCCACTTGATAGAGAACCAACAATTCCAAGTCTAAATAAACACAGAGTAATAACTTAATATTATAATTATATAATATATTACAAATTTTTAGCATTAAGTATAATATTAGCTGTTGCACCCTCCCCCCCTCCCTAGATTCTAGATAAAATAGCTCAATATGAAGCTACCCTAAAATGAAGAACCAATAAGGATCAGTGGTTAGCGAGATCTTAAAAGCCAAACAAATAACTAACAAATATAAAAGAAAATCTGTCTAGAATAGGCTTAAAATCTCGCTGACTGCAGAACCAATTGGGTTCTTGCTTTCAGACAAGTCATATGATTTTTTCAGGTATATAAATGGATCATGGATTGCTATAGACAAGATTCAACTTTTTAAACATATCAAATGTGGAGGAAAATCTGCAGTTACATCTTCTGGATATAAAAAGATAGCATTGAATATACATTTGTAGGTAATTTTAAAGATTTAGACAAATGACTCACCTTAAATCTGGCACGGCTCTGGAAAGAGTCCATTCTTGAGAATTCACAAATGAATCTAAAACAAGTTTAGGATAAATAAAAATCATTAAACCCCCTGTCTAAAAATATTTCTTTCTTTATTTTCTTTGTTGATAACGATGATTAAATTGAAAAAAAGCAACATTAAATCGAAAAGGTTTGTTCAGGCTGGCGGGGATATATTGTATAAAAATATTTCCTAACTCACCTTCAATACAGACAACATGTTCTCTAATTTGTTGCACCAGGTATGGATCATGCACCAAGTCGATCAGATCATAAATTGCGTAGATGGACGGATGCACGGACTCGAACCTTTGTATTTCCTGCCGGATGGCGTAGGAATTTGAAATGTAGGGGACATAGCCCCCACCCCTTCCACTAGGCATCATTATTTCCTAGACCCTAAAATATTATATACTCAAAAATCCAAAATGTTTCTATTAAAGATAAGTAGTTTCTTAAATAAACCCATATTATTATCCTACCTCAAAATCAACAAAATCAAGTAGTTTACCTAGTCTCTTAAAGAATCGATAAGTAAACAGAAAAATTATTTGGTGTGAAAGGTTTATGCAATTGTAATAAATATAATTTCCAATTGTTTCACAAATTAAAGAAGATTAACCTAATTGAAATAAGATTGATGTTATAAATAACGTTAAATAAATAGGAATAGTTACAACTGTCAACACACAGAAAAGCTTTTAGGAATCAAAATAACTGTATAAATAAAATTTTAATACCAAACTGAACAAAACGGTAAAATGCGAACATATATGATACTTAAATATATCAAATTTCATAAAAATCCTTCTTATAAAAAATGAATAATATAACTTTGCTCACCCTCACACACTCACACATATCCAACTCAACAAATGCAAATTTTGTGTAATATTATACGCTGCCAAGTTATTTCACCTATCGTTTACTATTCTAAACATTTTGCTTAAAAATCAAGAAGTAACTAATGGTGTAATTCTGCCGTAAACAAGGACGATTATTCAGTGGTTAGAGCAGCAAAAAATATCTGTATTTTAGTTGGTGTACAGTACATAGATGATTTTTAAACAATAATACCTAATACGCCATGTGTGAACAATTTCGCAACGCATTAAACAAAAGTTAACTTATAAAAAGTTAAAGCTAAATAAGCACATGATGGCTCTTGTTGAAGTCAGTTAACACTTAAAATCCAATTTCACGTACTGACACATAGACAGAAACACTATTTTTTTTATAGATTGCTTCTAAAAATACTTCATTCCTTACCTCTGGCTACATTTCCAACTTGTTACATTGAAAGTGCACTGAACTACTTCAGACACATTCGTTACTTTATCAAACATATAATATCTGAAAATCATTACCTAACGATAATTTTATGGAACAAAATGGTTTTATTTTATTCTTTATTTAAAACTGCCTAATGGAAAGAGATGTCAAGGAATTACTAAGCCGATGTAATAGTGCACGTCCCTAAGGTGATAACAAAATTAACGCCGAAGGATAGATTTTCAATAATAAAAGCCTAAATCTAATACCCTATTCGGTTTTATTTCTAATCTAAATTTTGCATCAGAAGGCCGGACTATGTTTTGTTGGCTCTAAGTAATCCTGGGATGCTATGAACATATTTTTTTGGACCAATTAACTCCATATATGTATCTTGAGGCTAATAATTAAAATCTGTACCTATAATTAAAATATTGTGAAACCTAAACATGTTTTTCAAAAAAAAGGAAATTTTGATATTTTTTGAAAGAACGAATTAAGTTATCTTAGGTTTAAGTCCATAAACATATATAATAATTGGAACTAAGCAACAAACAAAATATAATTTTTAAGAACAAAAAAAATTGTATTTCTTTAATGAAAAAGGGCGTGTAATGTAAAAAATAAATCGGTAATCATAAAATTAACATAACCAACATCACTTTTAGACTAACATTAACTTTTTGCTTCAAAAATCCTTTCACAAATATTTTCTCATATTCTAACTGTTTGTGGTTTTTCTAATACTTTTAACAACAAATCCTGAGAACTTAAATAATAATATACTAAATATTAATACATAACAGAAGAAACACTTCTTTCCTTCCTGCTTCTTCTATAATAAATAGTTGTGGCAGGTAGTTTGTGGTAAATATGGTTCATGGCCGTAAACATTTTTAACATATTTTCCCCTCTAAAATTTTGAAAATACAAATTCTATACATCTATATTTTCATGTTAATAATTCTTAGAATGGATTGTCTGCTAAATAAAAACGGCAGCATCCTAGTTTAGGAGTGGAGATACCCGGTATCATGAAAATTAAACCCCCCCCCGGGGGTATGCATCTATTTTGACACCCGGTATGCATCAATTTTGACCCGGTATATATTAATTTGGTCACCCCAATTTTTTTTGCTTAAAACAGACAAATGGGTAATGAACAATACATAGTGGGTCAAAAATAAAGCATACAGGGTACAAAATTAAAGATAGGGGGTAAAAAGATAAAGGGTCAAACATATACCCCCCCCCCCCCCCCGGTATGCATCAATTTTGACCCGGTATATATTAATTTGGTCACCTTAACTTTTTTTGCTTAAAACAGACAAATGGGTAATGAACAATGAATAGTGGGTCAAAATTAAAGCATACAGGGTATAAAATGAAAGATACGGGGTAAAAAAATAAAGGGTCAAACATATAGCCCCCCCCCCCCCCCCCGGTATGCAACAATTTGGACACCCGGTAAGTGTCAAAACGGATATCCCCCCCCCTTATAATCCTAGTGTCCATTGAGGTCAGTCCGCGCGCGAATTTCCTCTGGACTGAGATTCATCTTTAACCCCAATTCTATTTCAAAGAGGGGAAAGGGTTGGATGATAAGGTGATATTCTATTTATAAGGAGGTATATAGTTAGACAACTGCCACTATCCATATGTTGTTTTGTATTAAACTGACTTTATTGTATAATAAAATTGTTTTCTAATATGTGTGTGGTGTAGAATATGTCATTTTTTTACCTAACATTGATGAAAGTTTGTAGGTTTGTGCTTGTTTTATTTAAAAATTGAGACTCCTAGTGGGAGATTTTGTTACTAATATATAGGGCCTGAAATTTGGCCTGGAATAGCTGAGGCTTCATCCTCAATGGAGTTATGAGATGATTAGACTGCTCAATAAAATGGACCATCTCCTTCCCTTGTCATGTGATGGACACAAAAGAGGCAAGCTATTTGCAATAAAGCAAAAAAATTGGGGTGACCAAATTGATACATACCGGGTCCAAATTGATGCATACGGGGTGTCCAAATTGATGCATACAGGGTGTCAAAATAGATGCATACCGGGGGGGGGGGGGGGGGGGTAAATGTTTGACCATCTATCTTAATTTTGTTGGTGTCATAGGAAAATGTTATCATAAAACTTTGGGGACTAGTGTAATAAACAGCCAATTGTCCCTCTCTCTCTATTTCTACTGGTGCAATTAATTCTTATATTAAAGTAACAGGATGTCTAACTGTCTTTCTTTTTCTCAGAGAGAGATGAGACAACGGATTGTTTATTACACTTGTCCCCAAAGTTTTTTTTAATAATGTTTATAAGAATTTTGGGGACCTGAGAGAATTTTGTTTGGTTGGTTTATATTAAGTTGAGTTTTCAAAGTTTAAACCACTAATCGTAATCTAAAGAAGGGTTAATTTTGTGAATCATGTACATTAATTTATTTTACATTGTCTTATCCCTTTATATACCTACTTTTTTTCTATGCAAGGATCAGCGGACCAATTTGGTTTCTTTAATTCATTGAAGCTTTGGGTTGGTTTTGAGTATTTTTCAAAGCGAAGCTTTTCTATAATTAGGGTCGGTCCGTCCGTCGGTCCGTCTGTCCATCCGTCCATCACGGATAGCTTTTTTCGTTAATTTAGACATGTTAGAATTGTCCTATTGATTTCAAATTTTGCATGGTGATTCCTTGAGTAGTTAGGTATGATTTAGAAAGCGTAGCAACTCTATAATCATTACCAAAATGTCCGTACGTCCATTTTAAACATGTTGATTTTTTTTACTTTTTTAAATATCTTTTTCCGTTAATTTAGGCATGTTAGAATTGTCCTATCGATTTCAAATTTTGCATGATGATTCCTGTAATAGTTGGGTACTAGTTAGAAAACGTAGCAACTCTATAATCATTACCAGAATGTCCGTACGTCCATTTTAAACATGTTAATTTTTTTACATTTTTAACAACAAATTTGTATGTGACCTAATTATCCGATTGGTCTGATTTTTGGTATACAGATTCCTGGAACAACAAAGTACAATATTATAAGCGAAGCAACTCTATAATCAAGTCCTAAAAATGTAAGTATGTCCATAATCATTATCCTGTATCAAGCAGTTTTTCAACAAATTTACTAACAATTTTGCTTTGACTCTTATACATTCGCATTCTGATTATTCAGTTCTGACATTATACAAGTGTTAATGTCCGTTTGTCCTACCGTTTCAGAGCTTCGCTTTTATGGATGTTGTCATCCTTGTTTAAAAACAATTTCTATAAAAGTACCAAAAGTTTTTGAATACAAAAATAAGGGAGTATGTATTTAAAACTTTGGGCACTAGTATAATTAACAGTCCAATATCCCCTCCCTCCCTGTTTATAATACTGATAACCAGTGGACCTATAAGGTTTTTTATTCAATAAAGATTTTTCTCGTATTCATTCGAATCCGGTGGATATGAACCGGTTCTCATCAATACGAAAAAACTATGTCTAGCATCATATTATATCCAGTTTTCTACGAATATAGAAATGTACAATCATAAGATTAAAACTAGTTTTTTTAGTTAAAACCAGTTTTTTTTAGCCGGTGCCTTCGGCACCACGGGGCTAAAAAAACTAGTTTTAATCTTATAATTGTACATTCTATATCCGCGGAAAGCCATTTATAATACGATACGAGAAATAACTATGAACAGTATTTTCTTAATTAACAAATCTTTATATAAAAGTAACATAATCAGTGTATATCTGTCTTTGTGTACCGAAGGATCTTGATATCTGCTGAACCGATATCCTTCTCCTTTACAGTGTAGCTTCTCATAGGTCCTGGGAAGGTTCATAACAAAACATAACATTATAACATAATAAAAAAATACACATATCCTCCCCCCCTCCAAAAAAAGATTTTACTTTATCTTTTTAATTTATAATAAACTAGCGACTTCGCCTCTAAGGGCACTTGAGATGGATAGGGAATTGACCCTCCCCCCGATTTGAATTTTAGTTTTAAAAAGATGAATTTGGAAAATAAAATGTTTTTTTTTAAGAGTGGTGCGTGGTACCCTTACACAAAATAGTTGTAAACCTTCCCAGGACCTATGAGAAGCTACACTGTAAATGAGAACTATAACGGTTCAGTGGTTAGCAAGATCCTTCGGTACACTAGACATACACAAATCCTTACTTTTTATATAAACTAGCGGCTACGCCCCTAGAGGCCTCTAGTGGCACTTTAAATGTTTTTGTTTGTTAAAGTTAATTTTTATGACGATACCTCTTTATTTGACGTTGAAGTCTCCCCTAAATTTTTTAAAATTTCGATTTTTTTGTCATTTCTCTTGGGAGGGTGGTGGTACCCTCCCCCAAAATAGTTATAAACCTTCCCGGGACTTATGAGAAGCTACCCTGTTAAGGAGAACCCGATCGTTTCAGCGGTTAGCGAGATCCTTTGGTACAGACACACACACAGACATCCTGTTACTTTAGTATAAGGATAAGAAATGATTATCTAAATTCTTTAATTTAAAAAAACAAATTGGTCCACCGGTTATCATGATTTTGTATATCCGTATCATAAACAGGGAGGGAGGGGACATTGGACTGTAAATTAAACTGGTGCCCAAAGTTTTAGATACATACTCCTTTATTTATGTGCTCAAAAAACTTTTATTAGACGAAGCCCAATCTTTCCTACTTTCGATTCCTATGACGTCATAAAAATGAGGGAGATGAGAGGAGAAGTAGGAAAGAAAACCCTTAAAAAGAGGTGGATAATCTCTCATTTTTATGACGTCACAGGAATCAAAAGTAGGACAGATTGGGCTTTGTCCTTTTTATTATATTCTAATTGGTTGGTTAGCAGTAATGAAACACATATTTCAACCAAAAGGGATCATTTTGTTTATTATTATAAGGGATGTACATCAATTTTTCTTATACTAGCGGCCACGCCCCTAGAGGCCTCTCCCCCAAAATAGTTAAAAACCTTCCCGGGACCTATGAGTAGCGGCCCTGTTAAGGAGAACCCGATCGGTTCAGCAAGATCCTTTGGTACAGACAGACAAACAAACAAACAGACATCCTCTTTATGATAAGGTTTATCTAATCCCTTTAAATAAAAGTAAAATAATTTTATTTCAATAGGACTATTCAATCATCAAATATCGGGACTTTGGTACCCAAAATTATATAACAAGGTTAGTAAAAAACTTTGGGTACTCTTGTTAAATTTTCATTGGTTGATTCTTTTAAGTATCTGATATTAGTGTCTAAACTAACCAACCAATAATTTACATCTACAGAAGATATTATTTTTGTCTATCATCAATGGGTACGTACATCAATTTACTGTCCAAAGTTTTAAATCCCGGACTTTGGACTCTAAATTATACTGGTACCCAAAATTATATAACAACAAAAAACTTTGAGTACTCTTAAATTATTATTGGTTATCCAAATTTTTCACCCAATAATTTTCATCTACACAAGGGGTAATTTTGTCTTTCATCAATGGGTACGAACATCAATTTAACGGCCATTGTCTTATCCCTTTAGATCCATTAGTAAATCTTTATCATATACACACATACATAGACACACACACACACGCACACTCACACACACACAAACACACACACACACACAAGCACACACACACACAAACACACACACACACACAAACAATCTTTATCAAATATCTTTATTGGATAAACAAAATTAAAAACAAGGATGACAACATCCATAAGTAGCGAAGCACAAAAATCTTTTTTTTGACGGGTGGTGATGTAAAAAATCAGGATAGGGAGGGGGGGATACCGGGTATGTCCACTCCTAAACTAGGATTATCCCTTTCTTTTTTTTACAAGTTTAAATACAATTCTTTTAACTTTTTTATAGGAAACTTTTATATATTTCTTTAAAATCCAGTATTTAGAGTAAGTCCTGTATGAGACTAGGTGTAAAGATATCAGTTATAAAACTTTGGGTACCAGGTGTAGTTTACAGTGAAATGTTTACTAATGGTTATAAAACTTTGGGTACCAAGTGTAATATACAGTCCAATGTTTACAAATTGTTATAATACTTTGGGTACCCAATGTAATTTAATGTTCAATGTTTACTAATGGTTACAAAACTTTGGGTACCAAATATAACTTACAGTCCAATGGTTACTAATGGTTATAAAAGTTTGGGTACCAATTAGTCCTGTTAATATAATTAGCCTTATTCATTACAGGTTTATTAATTGAGAGAAAATTGTCTGTAATATGATGCATTTCAGTATGGCTGAGAACCGATTCTAATCTAGCGGATATTTATCGGTTGCGAAGCCATTTTTAACGTTAACTTTTCTTGCAAAAAAAACCCACTTAAAATAAAGATAGGAGTCTGAAAATTTTTGTGTAGATTCCTTAAACAAATTAGAATCGCCGCTCTTTTATGCTTTGTGCTCGATTTTTAACTTTAAAACCCTTTAATTATGCGATGTTTGTCAGTAGGTTATTTACGTTTAAATTTCGTATCAATTAAATTTCAACAAAATTAACATTAACTTTTTTTGCAAAAAAAAACAATTAAAATAAAGATAGGAGTCTGAAAATTTTTGTGTAGATTCCTCAAACAAATGAAAATCGCCGCTATGTTATGCTTTGTGCTCGATTTTTAACTTTAAAATCCTTTAATTATGCGATGTTTGTCCGTAGGTACTAAATGACACTAAAAATATCTCCTCAAATCACGATCCCCCTTTGAATGGCCCTAACTCGGTAGTTTTTCATCGTAAATCAATGAAATTTTAAACATAGTTAGTTTAAGTAGTTTCTAGTACACACAAAAAATTTTATTAATATCGAAGCAATACTAAAAAAGTTATCGCTTTCGTAAAAAAGGCACTAAAAACGATAAGAAAACAGCATTATAAACTCTCTCAAAACTGGTTTTTATCTGTACCTATTAAATTAGCTTAAAAATAGCATTAAATTTGACGATTTTAACGTTAAAACAACGTTGAAAACAGCAAAAAAGGCCGTTATTCTATAGCCATTACATTACTTTAAAAGTATAGTCAAAAAAATGTTAAAAATCACGTTTTTTTATTCACCTATTGGTCTGTATTAATTCTCTATCTAGGGACTTACATCTATTGGGAGTAAAATCAAGAAAAAGTTAAAATATTTGTTTAGTTTAAAAATTTACACATAGATGTCTCCAAGTTTTAAGGAAACTTAGACTTGCCAAATTACAATATGACCATACAGGCATTAAAAACACATAACAAACACTTATAAACAAAGGCAAAACTATTTTATCCTATACTTTTATCATTTTAATCATCTTTTATATGTGATCAGAGCCTCCTGCTACTTCTATCTAGTCCTTAACAAGGTATTAACCACTCTTAACCAACCCTTTCCCCTCTTTGAAAAAGAATTGGGGTCAAAGATGATTATTAGTCTAGAGGAAATTCGCGCGAGGAATGACCTCAATAGACTTGACCCCCCCCCCCCCCTGTATGTGTCAGTTTTGTCACCCGGTATATGTCTAAACGGACACCCCCCTACATATTGATATATAGGGGGGTGTCCATTTTGACATTTACCGGGGTCAAAAATGACGCATACGGGGGGTATCCATTTTGATACACACCGGGTGTCAAAACAGATGCATACCCCCGGGGGGGGGTTTAATTTTCATGATACCGGGTATGTCCACTCCTAAACTAGGATTATCCCAATAAAAACAAGCAAGAGTGCTTGTCTGATAGAATTTCTTATTTTAAGTTTGCCAATTTGACTATTTTTACATATTATATCTATTGGATTGATATAGAACTATTACCTGTTTGGCTCGAGGAAAATATGTGGAGAGAACTAGTGTCTGTCTGTCTTAGCCACTCCACTCCTCCTCCCTAAACCGGTTCTCAAGTCAACACCGTTTATTTACACGGCTTATATTATTTTCAATCAAAAATTAAAATAATAAACGCAATATTTTTCATATCTATTTTATCAAAAGCTCAATTTTATAAAAAAAAAACATTACTTTTTAAAAATTATTACATGTTTTATTTTTTATGGTTGATAAATTGTAATAATTTTACTAAAAGCCATCGATTCAGATTTTATTTTGGACAATTTCTTTACTACAAATATTTCCCCAAATAATGAATCAAAGCAAGTGAATTGCATATTATTTTTAATAAAAAAATAAAGACTATTAATATTTATAAAAAAAATCATGAAAAGCCCCAAATATATTTTCAACACAACCCCTCAAATATTTTAATGTTTATTAAAGTTCTCAGGGGAAAAAATATACCTGAGGAAAAAGTGTCTTTTAGGATAATCGAATTGATTGTTCAGCTGCGTTTTGTTTCTTCCTTCTGCCTCCAGCAAAAATAAGAGGAAGGATTGTAAGGGGGTGTTTCAAGTTTTATTAAACCTTCATGTCATTGTTATACAAGATAACTTAAAAGTTATTCGTTATACTGCTATTCTGACTAATTAGACCATAAAAAATGTTTGTTTGAATGCCATAAAAGTGAAATTTTAAATATTTTTCCTAAAGTATAAAAGAAGATAAAGCGCATATGTTTTTTTCTCTCTTTTTTTTGTAATTTTAAGAAGCTGTTTTAGAGCAAAATAAGTCATTTAATAGTAATATCTAATTACAATAATTTTTTTTTATAAGTCTTAAAAAATTGTTTAAATGAAATGACTCATTATGAGTTGATATGTGCGAAATCCTGTTTTAGATTTACATATATTAATTCATATATATACGTATTCAAGATGCTGTATCCAAACATAACCAGATTTTATTTTGCCTTAAGAATAAAACTCTCTGTAAAATTCTTATATAAAAGTAATAGCATGTCTATGATCGTATATATTTGTCTGTACCGGGCCGAAGGATGATAGTTGATTCATATTTTCTTTTTAAAATATGTTTAAGAAAGAAGTTATAAATGAAGTAATTATGATAAAATCTGTTGTTAAGCATATCATAAACCTTAAAAGCTAGGAATTCATACACAGCTATCTTATCAATTAACAGGTATTGGGAACACTGCTGTTGAAATTAACGTTATACACAAACATAATTCTTGCTCTTGTCAACAGTTCATTATTTTCAGGCAAAATGGCTTCTGGACAGAGACCCGGCGGGGCACAGACTAAAGTTTGTCAATTTAAGCTTGTTTTGTTAGGTAAGATATAGGTATTACTAAATACTAACCCTTCCCGCGACTGTGCCGTAACACTTAGCGTATCCGCGTTGGGGAGCTGACAAGTTTGAATCTCAGCTCAACACCGCGTCACATAACATTAACCAAAGACGTAATAATGGTTCATCATGCTGCTTAGTCAGATGCGTGACATTAATCGTTAGCGTATTGGGAATGTCTTTGTACAAAACTGGCGCAACTTATTACCAAACACAGTTAGGACTTCCAGACAAAGGTCGTGCAATCAAAGAGTTGGGGTTGTCTATTGGACAGGGTTTCGGACCCGCATTGATTGTATGCGGATCCGGATCCTCAAAATTTGGTCAGTGCGGATCCGGATCTGGATTCTACCGGATCCGGTTCCGGATCCTTGACAATAAAAATAAAATCACCAAATTTTTCAAAAAAAATTTATTCTTTAATTCGAAGTCAAAAATACTTTTAATTTTCAAGTCTTAACCTAAACCTTAAAGATTGGCTCTCATCAAGAGAATGTCTGAGATTTTACATAAATTTAGGTAGATTTTTCCATTTTTTCCGCATTTTTTTGAGTCCAAGGATCCGGATCCGAAACCCTGCTATTGGATGTTACAACTAATATCCCGGGTGTTTGAACAGAAAAGTAGATATTGGACTTTACGTTCAAGGTGTCATGGACAGCAGCCTCGCTTGTAGAAGGTATTTGACGGGATAGTTGGGTATGTGTTTTTCATAAAGACTTAAGTTTTATGAAAACCAATGTTGTTTAATTAGTCCCTAATTTTATTGTATAATTTTAGGTGAATCAGCCGTTGGAAAATCATCTTTAGTTTTACGGTTTGTCAAAGGACAATTCCACGAATTTCAGGCAATTTATCCAATTATAAGAATTGAAAATTGAATTGGATCTTACCTGGAATTTTTTTTAAAGTTAGATACCTAGCTAATTTTCTTCAAAATATTTTTATTGATAACAATAAAAACTTAAAAGAACTTGTTTAAAGTGCTAAATTTCTAAAACCATTACCTATTACTATAAATACTTCTATGATCAAGTTTAAAATTGGACAAATATATATAGGAATCAACAATCGGAGCTGCGTTTCTTACTCAAACAGTATGTTTAGATGATACCACAGTTAAATTTGAAATTTGGTAAGTCAGATAGTTTTAGATCAAATTTATATCATTATAATATAGTAACAGGATGTTTGTCTGTGTGTTTGTACCGAAGGATCTCGCTGATCGTATTCTCTTTAATAGGATATCTTCACATAGGTCCCGGGAGAATTATAACTATTTTTGGGGAGGGTACAACCACTCTCCCCAGAGAAATCGACAAAAAATTTAAAAATAAAAAAAGCTGCCCTGCGGACATTTTTGCAATTAGCTAAAAACATAACACCATCTATCGGTGAAAAAAAAACATTTTTGGTAAATAGCTGATTTTAAAATAGATTGAAAAGAAACAATTTTACGTGTCCCTAGAGACCTCTAGTGAAGTAGCCGATAGTATCTAAAAATAAGAGATAAAGATTTAATTAGGGACTTGAATGAGTCGAAAAATTAATAGGCCAGATAATTTTAGTAGATTTATTTCTTATAAAAAAAAATGATCTTCTCCTCTTAAATTTTGTTTGACATGTTCAAACTATACCTACATTTCCAAAAGATTTGTTTTTTTCCACTACTTTTTACGACTTTGTCAAAGCATGACTTTACAAGTAGTATTATATGCGTTTTATTATCAATTCCTAAGATGCGAATTTTCTTATTTATTTTTGTGTTTTCAGGGACACTGCAGGACAGGAGAGATACCACAGCCTTGCCCCCATGTATTACAGAGGTGCTCAGGCCGCCATAGTTGTTTATGATATTACCAACACAGACACATTCGAGAGGGCAAAGACATGGGTCAAAGAACTCCAAAGACAGGTTTGTTACATTAGTTGTTGAGTAGCAATCCTGCTCTGCAAATTAGCCTTTCTGTTGATTTGTCACTTTTAATTCAGCTAGTGATATTTTTTTAACGAAGCTACTCTATGTTATACCTAGTCTTTCCGCCATTCAGTCCGTCAGTTCGTAACGCTATGGGGGGGAATGTGATTTTCTGGGATTATATTTCTTTTCACCTCACTCTTTTTTTCTGACATGAACTCTTGCACTGTAACTCTTTGTTTGTCAATCAATGATTTGGGTTGCTTCGTATGGATGTTGTCATTCTTTTTTTTTTTAAGTTTTATAATTAACATTAAGTACATTATTATTTTTTTCTTAAAACATTGGATAACAACATAAATTCAGTCAATTATTAATATAATATAGAATGCGTTTAAAGAATTGTCGTCTTATAAATATATTTTTTTAATTATTAAATTCAATTAAGATTTAAGGATGCTTCACACTTATGTCATGTCCATCAGTACAGGATAAACAAGGGTATAAATGCCATATTCAACGAGGTTAAGCTGATAAAATGAAACTCCCAAAAGACTACAGTCTTCTATTTATATTTCATAATGCTTTTATATGGGGCTTGGGCAGGGATAGCTACACGCACACATTTAAAGTCATTTTGTTTATGTATTATAAGATTATAAATGCATTGTATTTGAAAAGCCATTTTAAAAATATGTTTTTTACTTTTTCAGGCAAGTCCAAATATCGTGATAGCTTTGGCTGGAAATAAGGCTGACCTAACAACAAATAGGTAAGTGTTTCTAGTTTTAACAGGGAGGTTGTACATTAAGAGATATAAGTTTTCCGGAATTTTAATGTAGGGAGTAGATTTGAAATCTGCATCAAATTTTAAGGATTTTTTATAAAATTCGTTTTTTGTAAAATTCTTTATCTAAAAGCGAAAATACATTTTAAGTTAATTAATTTTGACCAATAGGATAGGTGGATTTTAAACTACCTGCGCTCTTATTGGTTGAATGATGTACGACATCCAATCAGAGCGCAGATTTTTTAAATCCACCAATCACAGATGCCAAAATTAATTAACTTAATTTGTATTTCCGCTTTTAGATAAAGAATTATACAAAAAACGAATTTTATAAAAAAAATCCTTAAAATTTGATGCAGATTTCAAATCTACTCCCTACATTACAATTCCGGAAAACTTATATCTCTTATTGTACATAGATCTGTTAATTATACTTTTGTGGTACCCAAA
The DNA here is from genome assembly GCF_053477335.1 of Acartia tonsa. Lineage (NCBI taxonomy): Eukaryota > Metazoa > Arthropoda > Copepoda > Calanoida > Acartiidae > Acartia > Acartia tonsa. The sequence continues at coordinate 47,669,825 of NC_137269.1, read as the reverse complement.
GTTTTATTACATGCATTGAGTATTCTCATTCGTTTGGTTAATAACTTTGGGTACTTTTCAACCAAACTAATAGTGTTATCAGGGTCCTTGGGCTGAAAATTAAACTTTTATAGTAACCAAAGTTTTATTACTTGCTTTGAGTATTCTCATTCGTTTGGTTAATATTTTTTGACCAATAATTTAAATCAATCATTTTAAGAGATTTACACAAATGTAACGCCCGACGTCCATTGTCTTATTATTTGGAGTCTATTTAGTGAAGGTTAATGTTACCATGAAATAATAAAAAAGTATAAAGTTTTTGGGGAAAGGGGGGTTGGGAGGGGCAATATTATACGATTGGTTTGGTAGAGGTATGTACTAATCTCAAAATTTAAATATCCACGATTTTTCACTTGTGATATCGTTTTATCTTTAGACTTGATCAGATTAGGTACTCTCTTTCTTAGAACTGTTGAATAGGTTAAGAGCAGAAAATTTACGGCAGCAATTTCTTATTAGAAAGGACAGTTTCATGGGTGATATTGTGGCGAGTTTTGTCCCAGGAATAAGGTATAACCAACAAGCGAATTAAATATAAAATAATATTTGAGGGGCAAATGGAGATGTCGTCAATTTTACGATGTGCCCCTCCCCCACAAACGACAGCTGACAAACACGTATAGGTTTCGTGATTTATTTTCGAATTAATTTCGTTATTAGTAGAAGCTGGTTTTGTCCCCACATGGGTGTATTTTATGAAGATGTTAAAGATTTATTCCGGGGTATAAATGTTTGCACTATTTATTAGATAGATATATTCATTTTATTCGCATAAGGAGTTGAATTGTTGAATTACGTAAGATAAATTAAGTTTTCGGGATATGTTATCATAATAGTTATTTCTCGCATCGTATTATAAACGGCTTTCCGCGGATATAGAAAGTACAAATATAAGATTAAAACTAGTTTTTTAGCCCCGTGGTGCCGAAGGCACCGGCTAAAAAAACTGGTTTTAATCTTATGATTGTACATGTCTATATTCGTAGAAAGCTGGATATAATACGATGCTAGACATAGTTTTTTCGTATGGATGAGAACAGGTTCCTATCCACCGGATTCGAATGAATACGAGAAAAAAATTTCTTCGCTCTTATTATGGTAATGATAAACAAAGGGTTCGTCTGCTTGAAACACCTTTTAAATTTTTTTGGGACGATGCGATAGATAACTGTACTATGTTTCAGGGTGGTGGAGTATGACGAGGCTTCTACGTATGCAGAAGAAAATGGACTTTTGTTCATGGAAACCAGTGCTAAGGAATTTTATTTTCCACACATCAATGTTAAAAAATATCATATAAGGGAATATCATTGGACTTTGACTTTTTATTTATTTTAATTTGATTTATAAAAAATGCACCTTTTTACTTTTTTGACATAAAAATATTTACTACCTATTGGAATTTGGCATAATAAAGCAAAATTAAGAAATGGTGATAAAATAACCACTCAACTATTTCTAAGCTTAATTTTTCGTGAATGTACTTTGCATTTTACAGCATTCGTTGGTATTTTGCAGGGTTCCGGAGCCGGAGCCGGGAGCAGTAACATTTTTGGTGGAGCCGGATCCGGAGCCGTATTTTACGTTAAAAACGGCTCCGGCTCCGGACTAGCTAAAAATGATTTTTTAAAGTAATATTATAATTTGGCAACGGTCTATTTCCATATAATAAACTGAAAAACTATTGTTGCTTAACAAATAGACACACATCCTTCTACTTTTATATAGCTTTAATCAAATATTAATTAATTAATCAAAAATTAAGCAAAATATTTTATATTATTTATTTTATTTTATCAAATTCAATAATGAAAAAAATTGATATATTAATTTTAAGGTAGGAGCCGGAGCCGCATCAAAATCATACGGCTCCGACACCCTGGTATTTTGCCATGGTTTTTTGCACTTTGAACACAACAAAATATTTGATGATATTTTCTAAAAAATCGCTTAATATAAGTGAAACCTTTTTTATCACATTTAATGTGAGAATGTTGCTATTATCATATTCAAAATAAATGCTGTAATAAGCTTTAAAATATTTAAACACTAGTCTTTCATTGGACACAAAATGACGTCCAATAAGAAAAAGGAATAAAAATATTGGAAAGAAAATTATTTTATTTCAAAATTAATTCTTGGCATTTTGGAATAAAAAATATAGGGGAAAGAAAATTATTTATTTCAAATTTATTTCTGGTCTTGAAATAATATTCATTATTTTATTCTAATTCGAGTGTCAACCAATAAGAAATAGGCATGCTGTTTTAAAAGTTTGGAATAAAAATTATTATTTTTTGTCAATTCCTTTTTTCAGAGTATAAAATGAGAATAAATTTTCCAACATCATTATTGATTTCTAATTTAACATTTCATACAGTGGGTAATATTTATTTCAACATTTTTTGTCATTCAAAATCAAGTGTCACAAAAATAATAATATTTAACATAAAAAAGAAATTTTTAAAATAATTTTGTTTTCTTTATTTGTTGAAGATTTAAGCCCAAGCTTTTTCTGAGGGGGGAGACCCCCCTCAACCCCCCCTCGACCCCCCCCCCTGACGCTCTCTTCTTTAAAACTTTCATTATTTCTGTAATTTATTCTAACCATCTTATAAATTTCAAAACATGAGATAAAAAGGAAATAATTTGCTGTACATTATTAAAAAATTTAAAAATTGTAAAAAAATTCCAACATGATTTTTAATTTTAAATACAAGAATATTTTTTCCTATATGATATGTTAAATTTAAATACAGGAATAATTTTGTACTGTGGAATTGAAGAAATAAATGCTGTACATTAGGGTGGCTTGATTTCAATGATTTTCTAGTTTTAAATGTGCTACACACACTTTCTGTCTGAACATCATATAAGAGACCAAAAAATGAAAAGAAAATATTTTGGATAATGGAGAGGCTCGCTAATGCATGTAAACTTTTAGAAAGACACTTGTGGGGAGGATTTTTTTTTTTTTTTTTGGGGGGGGGGCAATTTTTTTTTTCTTTCAAAGTATAGCTTTATGCACCTTCCCAATTTTGTCTTGAAGAGTAGAATAAGAATATAAAATCTGTTTTTAAAACTATTGATCCTAGCAAGAAAAATCCATAAATAAATTTAAAAACCAAGAGATTTGACATTTAATTTAAGATTTTTCATGCTTGGATGAATATTTTTTAAAACCAATTTGATATTCTTATATTAATCAACAAGACAAATTCAAAAAGATGCATAAAGCAATACTTTGAAAGAAAAAAAGTTGCACCTCCAGAATAAACTTCTAAAATTTTTAATGCATGGAAACACCTTCCCCCCATTTCCCCTCAAGGACAAAATAAATTTTTTTATATTAAGGTTTCTTATATGACGTTTAAACTGTAGATGTTGATTACAAATTCAATGTCCAAAATTGATCCACTCTACTGTACATTGTTATAATTTAATATTTGATGTGGGTATAAACATTAGACATAGATGGTCAATCTGACCCCAATTTTTTTTCTTAAAAAGAAACCTTTGTTCACTTTTTGTTGTATATGAAATACAGCCCTATAGGCAACATTATTTGCAACTAAATTTTGCAATGATATAAATTTTAGAAAGATAACTTTATTATAAGAAATTAAATTATTTATAACTAACTTATTATATGTTGTGTCTACGCTTCACATTATATGATGGAAGAAATATTGTCTTCAAATATTTCACCCAAGGAAAGCTTTAACCTAAGATATTCAACAATTTATAGCTAATACATAATGTAAACAAAATTCCCTTGTGCTGTCTCTAGGTTATCTCTATTGTATAAATGAACGTACAAAAGAGGAGGAGAGAGAGAAGGAAAAGGACAGAAAAGTGAGGGAGGGGGGAGGGGGAAGAAATATAGAGAAAAATAGACAGAGATATTTATTGTTCACCCTTAGATGATGTAAATATTTTGATAGACTTTTTTGAATTTAAGAAAAAGATTGAGAATGAGACAAAACCAAGTATCATATTTTATTAATATTGCTTATACAAGAAAGGTCATTCAAAATTATTTCGCCAATATTAAGGTCAAGTGACAAAAATTTAAATTTCCACCTACTTCGCCCCCAGAGGGGGCAATAGTAGAAGGAAAATTCAAATTTTGATCACATGACCAAAATTGTTGAAATAATTTTAATATCCTTTCTAGCATTCACAATATTACGAAAATATGATAAATAACTATTATTGACCAAAAATTATTTAAATTCACTGCTAAAAGGTGCTTAAAATCACTTGCAAGCTCAGTCCCTTTAGTAAATTTTTGTAAAAATTTTGTAGAAATGTTGGAAAATTAACTCCTTTTATAGACTGCATTGAATGTGAACGACATTTTCTTGGCCATCGCCAAGAAGCTACCGAAGGACGGAGACTCCGGGGGACAGGCTACCGGTGGCACCCGCCTGACAGGCAACACTGGCAACACGGAGGGAAACAAGATGGGAAATTGCTGCAATAAATAAGGAAAATATAACAGAATGGTTTATTTATAGTTGTGGATTTGAATACCTAAGTATTTAAGTTTATTCTTAATAGGTATTTAATATTTATTCAGATTATTCTATTAAGTTCTCGGAAGGAGCTGAAAAATCGGCTGTGATTTTAAGAGGAACTTAATTTGGGTTCAAGGTGGAATTAGCATTTTTTCATACCTTTTCACAACACAGCCTGTCGTTCATTAAATATTATTAGCTTCATAGAAATTTTTACTTTGTAATGTCTGTTTTGTTGTTTGTTTTTTCCCTTTTCTTGTCTCCTATATAAAGAACTTTAAATGTCTTTGGGACAATAAATGTACAATTATATATAGTATATAACCTAGACAACTACCTGGCCCATTGGGATTGGGACTTTTCGTCTGCTAGCAAATTTCTTTTTGTCCTTTGACCTCACGCCCTTCACTGTATCTTTAAACAAATTTAGATAAACCTCTGTAATATTTGAGTAATGTTTAGGTATTACTTAGAAACTACCCAAACAAGCCATTCACCCTCCTGAGTCCTGACCTAACCAGAACAAAAATACTTCACTGCTAACATTCATACCAAGCTCAGAACATCAGATCCATCAATACCAACCAACTTGATCAAAGTTATGTTCAGTGACAATTTAAAGGGATCATATATAATAAGAGATATAAGTTTTCCGGAATTTAAATGTAGGGAGTAGATTTGAAATCTGCATCAAATTTTAAGGATTTTTTATAAAATTCGTTTTTTGTATAATTCTTTATCTAAAAGCGGAAATACAAATTAAGTTAATTAATTTTGGCATCCGTGATTGGTGGATTTAAAAAATCTGCGCTCTGATTGGATGTCGTACATCATTCAACCAATTAGAGCGCAGGTAGTTTAAAATCCACCTATCCTATTGGTCAAAATTAATTAACTTAATATGTATTTCCGCTTTTAGATAAAGAATTTTACAAAAACGAATTTTATAAAAAATCCTTAAAGTTTGATGCAGATTTCAAATCTACTCCCTACATTTAAATTCCGGAAAACTTATATCCCTTAATATATAAGTGAGAGTTTGATAATTTGCCAACTTAGATTAATGAGCCTAAACTTAGAATTAAGCATTTTTATCCGAAACTGATTTAGTTTAAATATGCACAGATTTTTTTATCCACAAATAAGCGAATTAGATATTAAGAAAATATATCGTAGCTGATACAGATTTGGTTCATTACTTTTAAGTTGTGTTAAGTATAAGCTCTCATTGATAGATAGTCCTCTTTGTTTCAGCAACCTCCCATAAACTATCCACACAAATTATAATCAAGACTTCATGAATGTTTAAATTACAAGTGAGCTAAGCTATAATAAGTGTTTACATCCTTGTTTATATGAACTAGATGGTTGCTACGTACTATAACCTACTTTCCAGTGTGGCTACAAAACCGATTAATATCCGGTGGATTAGAACCGGTTCTCAGCCATACTGTATTGTATTATATACAATTTTCTACAAACAGTAAAATGAAAAATAATAATGTTAAAACCAGTTTTGTTAGCCCGGGCCATCAGCAACTCGGGACAAATGAAACTTGTTTTAATTTAATAATTTGTCATTTTAATATCCGCGGAAAGCTGTCTATGATACGATGCGATAAATAAATATTACTGGGCTTAACTAGCATACAAAATTACATAGCAAAGTCTTAAATAAGAATTTTACTGCAACTTATTTATATTTCTTAGCATATTTATTATATTTAGCACTTACATCTGTTTTTCCAGTCTTCAAATAGTTCACTAAAGCTTTGAAAAATTTTTGGATTATTTAAAGTTTTGTTGCATAAATATTTTTTAAAAATGTCTTTAAAAAGCCTTGTTTATTTTTGAACAAGAATTGCAAAGTATTTATTTATTTTAATAACATCTCTTTCAATTCAATTAACTTTCCTATGAAAAAATGTCAAAATTTAAATTGTAGATAATATTTTATAGCTTAATTTGTTTTTAATACCTAGTGCTAATATAATTCAAGTTTGATGGAAAAAAATATTTAGTCCAACGACATTTAAATGTCCACTTAGACAGAAAAAAAACTAATTTTAAGCTTTTTACACTTTTTATTATCAGTGATTTTTAATCTTATCCAGTGATGAAATGATCTATGAATGGCGAAGGTTTATTTTTAGGCTTAATTTTATTATAAAAAAAAATGATTTATATCAATGTAAACCTAAAGGTTAAGTAATATTCTTATTTTAAAAAGTCATGTTTAAAAAAAGTATTACCTAAGTGACTGTTTTTTTACTGACAAATTTCTATAACACGAGTTAAGCCTTTAAATGAACCTTCAACGTATTAATGATAAATAATTTGATAAATTAGACCCATCCTCTCCTACCTAATAATTTTAATATTTTAGTAATGTAGAATCTTTTTCTGCATTTCTGAAATTCTGCACCTATATAAGGCACTTTTTTAAATAGATTCATTTATATTTCATTAAAATCTAATAACAAAATTGGTGTAATATGGAAAAAAAAAGATTTTATATAAAAAAAATCTGAATACACCCAAATGTAAGACCTTGTAAACCATAAATAATTTAATTTGTTGTTTGTTGTGTAAAGTTTTTATAATTTCCCCCAAAATAGGTCCCCCGCCAAGCCATGTAAGGTAATGTTTTAATTTAACTAACCCAATCGAAAAGGGTATGTTTTTTTGCTTATGAGTATTTTATTGTAACTTAAATAACTCGAAAAATAATTTGAATGATAAGATTCTTTTTGATTAGCCCCTGAGAAAATATAAATTCCTTATACTTTGTTTCATTTTAAGAAAAGGCAAAGAATATTAAGCATTTTTATTAAACTTAGTTCATATTAATCATCAATATGGTCTTTGTAATTGTAATTTTACATTATAATATCTGGAACCAGAATGTTTAAAACTTGATTTGAAACCTAATATTATTATAATTATTATTATATGTACGTCTTATAATTTTAAATAAACCAATGTAATTTGCTTCCCCTGTTTTCGATATTTTTTAGTAGCGAAGCTACTCTATAATTTTAAATGTCTGATATCAAATTATTTTTTCTCAGATATTATTGAGATAAAAAGCTGATTTTTTTTGGTGGAAATTTTGCTTAATCGAATTGAATTACCGATGAAACCCTGGAAAAAGTACAGGCTGGCCAATGCCACGAACATACTATTTCCACTTTCCCAACTATTTTTGCATACTAAGCATACTAATTCATAAAAATATACTATATAGTATGTATTTCAATTATTGCATACCATTTCCACTATTTTTCAAATATTGCATACTATTTCCACTATTTTTCCAAATAGGTATTGCATACTATTTCCACTATTTTTTTTTCATGCCAGATAAAATGTTTAAAACTTTCATTTTTTAACCAAAAAGAATTGATTTTTAAAGAAATGCTTATAGAAGAAAGTCGAAATTATTATGTCAGATCCTTTTAGAGCTAGAGGGTTAATAAAAATTGTGAATGTGCCTGTTCCCTGGGTCGAAGTCATATTTCGCTTCCTTCACCATTTTATTTAGCAACCTCTATTTTAGGTCCTTTATTACTTAAAGATTTTAAATGGCTGTAATATCCGTATTTTTTTTTTAAGATAGAAGACTTTTTTTCAGAAAATGTTTTTCTTTATTTAAAACTCAAGACATGAATTTCAGCTGCTGAAGCTTTACTTTTAGTTTTAATATGTTATGTCACCATGTGCACATGTCTCTGTAAAAATTGGGGCCAAATGCGCGTTTTAAATATTCCTGGAGGACCAGGACATGCAGAATTAAATCTGGAACCTTAAATTGTTACCTATATTTCATATGAGTATGTACTACTATGGGATATTTTAGTAACATGAAATACTTTTTAAAATATTTTGCTTTTTTCCTGGATGACCCTGCCAGATTTGCTGGCATCCTGTGCCCGCTAGGATGGAGATGTTATAAAAATTCCAACTCGCAGTTATGTTCCATATCCATTATTAAAGTCACTAAGTTAAGGGTTAAATGTAACCATCTCTCCTTAAAAGGGGGACATAACTGAAGCCTATTAGATCAGGGGGGTGGTGGTTCCTCAGTAACCACTTTATGAACCGTGCAGTTCTTTTGGACTTAAGCTTTCATGGGCAACTAACATTTAGTTTAGATGTCACTCCCCATAATGTACTGTGCAGATATTTTGGACTTAAATTTTTATGAGTATAAAACCTTAAAATTAACCAAACCTTAACTATCTCATAAACCATTTAATCATAAAAGCAGATTTTTTGGATTTAAGTTATCAGAGGCATGAGCTATAGTTTTAGCAAGAAGCAACACTTTTGCCCCCACCCTCTTTCCCATTGGGACTTTATAAAAACCTAAAAAAATACCTAACCTTAGTTTTCTATATAACCACATTTGAACACGTGTAGATATTTTGGCTTTTTTATGGTTTCAACCAATTTAGTTTAGAAGTCATCTTGCTGCCCCCTCCCCCTTAGCCCTCCGTGGGTCAACAAAACCTTAAAGTTAACCTACCCTTAGGTATCTCTTATATCATTTTTTGGACTAAAGCTGTCAGAGGCATGAGCTATAGTTTATGCAAGAATCAACACTTGAGCCTCCCCTACCCCCCATAGCATTTCAAGGCACTAGTATTTTAAATGCACGTTATTGTGTTATAGATGCATGCTAGTTCATACTATTTTGTTTTAAATGCATGCTATTACATACTATTTTATTAAATTTTTACATACTATTGCATACTATTCACTTTTTTCTTGCATACTATTTTGAAAAAAAAGTCTGTGGCCAGCCTGAAAGTATATAGATTTTTCTTATCTATTAAATTACGTTTTAGAAGCGAAGCTTTTCTATACTTAGGATCCATAATGATGAGCTCTTTTCGCTAATTTAGACATGTTAGAATTGTTCTATCGATTTCAAACTTTGCATGATGATTCCTTTAACAGTTAGTTACGGTTTAGGAAGTGTAGCAACTCTATAATCGTTACCAGAAAGTCCATACGTCCATTTAAAACATGTTGATTTTTAAATTTTGACAACTTCTTTTTGTGTGATAAAATTATCCTATCTGATTTTCGGAATAAAAAGTATGTCCTTTGCCTGTATTATGTAACAAATTAATGTACACTTTTGTTTAGACTTTCAAATTGATGTTCTAATTATTATTCTACTAGAGGTTATTGTTCGTTTGTCCTTCTTTCTTAATTTAGAGCTTCGTTTTTAAATGGATGCTGTCATCCTTGTCATAAGAAGCTACGATACAAGAATAGTGAATAAATAATAAGCTAATATTTTATTTTCTCAAATTGTTGAGACATTTCTACAGCATATTGGTCACTATATACAATAATACATACAATACTATTTTATTTATAATATCACATTCAATTAATTCAGTTAATAAAAGTTACATACTTGTAAAAGTTTGGAAGATGAAAATATTTATATTCTCTTAAAAAGATAATGTATAAAGAATGATTACCTACAGTTTTCAAATTTAGTTTATTTTAGAATTTGCAATTAAAATCATTTATTATAAGGAGGTTAAAATCATTTTTAATAAGTTAATTATAATTCTTTTTAAATATTTTCTTTTCGAGAGAGGAGAAATATGTTCAATCTTCCAACAATAAAATAATTTACAGATTTGATGGTTTATCCACATATTTATATTGGTGTTAACATAGGTCAGTTTTTTAAAAAGAAATGTAAGTTTTTGTTAGATATCTATTTTATTTTTTAGAAAAAAAATAATCTATAAAAGTTTTAGTACCTAAAGGATACAAAAATAAAAATAGAGTAAAACTCCTTTTGATAGAAAAGTGCAGAAAAGTATTGGCAAGTTTACCTATGGGATTAGATTTAGTTTTGTAATTTAGCTAAAATAAGCTACTTATCCTTTATATTTAGTTATAACAAATAAAGAAATTTTAGATCATGGAAAGAAAACGAAGTAACGGGTTTTGTCGTGTTTTCACAGTAGCTTTTGATTAGGTTAGTTTAGGTAAATTTAATGATTGCCCTGCATGGGGTTAGAGTCCCCAGTAGGGGCTGGAAATAGAAAAGCTACCGCAAAAATACGACGAAACCCGCTACTTCGTTTTCTTTCCATGATCCGAAATATTTAATTGCTAAAAAACTTATTAGAATCTATAAAAAAGTAAAACTGCAACTGGTACTAGCAGAGTTAAACACGAGACCCAAACAGATTGTGCATCATTCTTCTCAAAGACTGCAATCCCAGGGGTCTTGAATTCTTCAAACAATGCACTGAGAGCGGCTTCTTCGTTAGCCTGGAAGGCACGCACATGGGCTGTTTCTAGAAAAATAAAACAAGGATGATTACGTCAAATACTACCAAGTCAACGAGTCAGGAGACATCGGACTGCAAATTATACTGATTTTCAAAAGTTTTATAAAAATGTTCTCTCGTTCTTAAATTAAAGAAATATGCGTGCTTTGCGCGTCAATTTGCCAGTTTATTTTACTTTTGAGAATATCTCTAAAATAACACCCCTTTTGGTATATACAACCCCTTAAAGTTCACACCCTGCTTTACCCCCCTCGATTTAGTTTTAAGGGGGGTGTAAAAAATCTGAATTTTTGTTTTAAAATTCTCTGCTAATGAAAAAAAACAGCATGATATGATATGGCAAGAATATTTTTACACTTGAGCGCCAGGTTAATGTTTTTTTTTACATACCTTGATGAATTTCTACATGGGGAGTTCTATCCTCTTCCCTTGGAAATATCTGTTCCTTGTTTCTGGTGGTCTTTATCTCCAGACAATCATTCTCTGTACATTCCAGCTTGATCACTGTAGACATGGAAACCTACAAATATAACAACCAGTTTTAATTTGATTATGTTATTACATCTTTAGAGGATTAAAGCGGCTACACTCTTAGAAGCCTCTAGGGGCAATAAAGTCATGGTTTTTAGAGAAGCCTCCCTCTGAAGAAGAACCGTATCGGTTCAGCGGTTAGAGAGATCCTTTGCTACACACATACACACACAGATATCCTGTTACTTTTATAGAATGGTGTGATATAATGTCTTACATTAGCAATTATATTTAAGTTATTACCATTTTATCCTTATATAAATAAAGAAAAAGGATGTCTCTGTGTCCGAGAGTGTGTAACGAAAGATCTCGCTAACCGCTGAACCTGTATGGTTGTCCTTTACTATCGAAGATATAGGTCCCAGGAATGTTTTTGACTATCTAAGTGAAAGAAAAAAAATGTTTTTTAGGTGTTAAGTCAATCTATCTACCACTCTTGAAAATATCCCTTAATAATATAACAATTAAATATATATAATAATAACTTGCCTCATAAACTTTATTAGAAGCTGGACTAACAGAATCCACGTCCCTACGCCTTCTACCAAATCCAAGCTGACCATTAGAACACTGAACCTAAAATAAAGTTATTGCTATATTAGTTAAACTCTTTGTTAAAGTCTAACGAACACAAAATATATTTCCTGTACCATCGAACAAGCAAATAAGTGTATTTTAAAATTTAAATCTTATTGTTTTATAAACAAGTATTGTATTTATTCATTTGTAATTGAAATGCTATGTAGAAATAAAAAAAACAAGCATTATTTTAAATTTCATTTATTTCATAAATTTTTTAAAAATTGTAATAGCACGCATTTGAAGGCGTATTTATTCATGGTTGTTGTTCTGTCTAGGGTTGGGCCGGATACCGGATACCGGATATCCGGCTGATTTCAAATGCCGGATATCCGGTAACCGGCCGGATATCCGGCCCACGCCGGATATCCGGCAAATATCCGGTTATCCGGCCAAATTATCGGATATCCGGCCGGATAACCGGCCAAATTACCAGATATTAAAGTAGTAAAAAAAAATTTCTTCAGAAATCCTATATAAATTTACATAAAGTTAAACTTATTCAGAAAAAATGTTCTTCTAGCTTCAATAATAAGAAAATTATAGCCATTTAAGATTTTAAAAAGCAGAGATTTTTGGTGTAAAGTATAAAAAATTATAGAGCCGGATATCCGGCCGGATAGTTTCAATATCCGGTATCCGGCCGGATATTGAAAATGGCCGGATATCCGGCCGGATATCCGGCCCAACCCTAGCTTGAAGTCATTTCATTTTAATCTTTAGATGGCAATGGAACAGCAATCAAATTTAACTTGGTTAACTTTAGCTTGGACAAATCTTTGTTTAATTGTTTCTTTGCAGCTTTTTAAATCTGTTTCTTGTTTACTTCAGACTTCTTTGTCGGCTTGATTTTTCTTAAATTTAAATTTGTTTTTGATTTTTTAGAAATTTTTTTTTGGTGCCACCGTCTTGGTCTTCATTTTTGCTGATCTTGGTTTGAAAATAAGGTTCTTAGCTGTATAACTTTTGTTGGATTTTTTTCAGGAACACCTTTCTCTAGAGTGGGCACGGCTGCTATAACTTCAACCATGGGGAGTTCATCAAAATTGTTCATGTTTTTCATTTTAGAATTTAGATAAGCGTTAGATTTGACAAATAAGATTGAACTGAATCGTAGATTTCCTATAAACTAACTGGCGGATTTTTGAAAATAATCTAGAAGATTTTTTTTTGTAAATATAAAACTATAAATTCACGAAACCTATTTAACAAGTAATTTAAAGAGAGGGGTGATTGTTGTAGAGATCTCGTTCATGGTTTAAAGTAAAATTTGACACATCACATAACATTGAATCTATATATTGAAATAGATGTTAATTTAAAAACATTTAATGATTCAAATATGGGATTAATTACGGCTTTTTAAAGAAAAGAATTGGATATAGAATATAGATATCTAATTTAATTGGGACATAAAATGTTTCATTTTATTATGCGAAGCTAAATCTGAATTTAACCTTATTACTTTGTTAATTAACTTTTATTATGAGTAGGTATTACATATTGTACTCCTAATTTATAATTTTAATCTTATACATTTTTATATTCGTAGAAAATGGATATCTATAATACAAAGTAGTACGATGTCTAACTGTCTGTCTGAAGCTTAAGATCTCAGTAACCACTGAACCGATTTGGCTCTACTTTTCAGGGAATATACCTACTGGTCCTGTGATGGTTTTAAGCTATTTTTTTGGAGGGTGGGACACCTCCACCTCCCCCCCAAAATTAAAAATCCCCCCCCCAAAAAAATTTCTTTTTAAAACTAAAACTAAAAAGGGGATCAACTTCCCCCCCCCCTCCAAAAAAAAATTCTATTTTTATTTTTAAATCTAAATAACACAAAAATAGGTTGATCAAACCTCTTGGGGCGAAGCCGCTAGTATCATATAATGCGATGCTAGACATTATATTTCAGTATTGCTGAGAACCGGTTCTAATCCATCGGATATTGATCGGTTATTGAGCATTACAGACAGACGAACATTTGTGTCTTGTTTAGTAGTTTTGCTCTTACTAGCAAAATTATAGATTTTATTTTCAAAATAATTGTTGACTTCATAAAAATTCAAAGTCTATTAAATACAAATACTATTTATAAACTTTAAGTAGGTAGAATGACGAAATTAAAAAGTAATAAAATGTAATATATAAAAGCATGAAGATTGTTTGTAGGAATCCAACATAAAAATCCTCCACCCTTTCATAACCCCCCCTTACTGCTGGGGTGCCCTGACCCCAAGGACCCCATACCTACGGTGGTCTATACCTACGTGAGTACCCAGTACTAATATAACCTAACCTCACCTGACCTAAAGTAATAAACAAACAAACAGAAAACTACCCCCACCCCTCTATTTTTGTCAATTTATGAATACATCAATCTCACCCCATGTCTTAATTGTATAGTACGTGAAGTAAAACTCTATGATTTTTCACCTTACATAATATACCAACCACCCCCCCCCCCCTCTCTTTTTCATTTTCATTTCAAAAAAAACATTCTTTCTTCCAAATATGAACAATTATATTGTGATTGTAAAACCATACAAATGTTTTGATTTAAACCTTCTGAATAAGCTTATATAATACTAGCCTACAGCTCACGTTGTTCACTGATCTGTAATGTTCTTGGGAATATTAAATATCTGCACTGGAAAGGTAGACGGCTGATGCAAATATTAAAATATAAAATCCGATCAGTTAGAAATCTGTAGAGGGTCCGATCTTTCAGGGTTAAGACAGACGGCTTATTTTATGTTTGCTGGCCATTGCATATATACTCTAAGAATAATATTGTCTGTCGGTCTATCGATTATGCTCTTAAATAATTTTCTCAGCTTTTATCGAAGATATTTTTTTGTGGAAAGATTCAAATACCACTAAGCATCATTACTTACTTACTGTGTCTGTCTTTTGTGCACCCTTTTTGCTTTCGTTTGCTTTGCCTTTTATTTTTTTAATTCAAGAGCTTCTATAGTTACGGATTTTGTCATCCTTATTTATCTGTTAAATGTAAGTACCGAAGTCAATTAATTTTAATTTAAAAAGTTTTATTCCTCACTTAGTCCGTTATTCTGTCTATAGTGCTCTGAATTAAATAAAATTACTGTAGGGGAAATGTTTATCTTCCCTTCTGCTATTTAATATAGAAGATTTTTTTTTGAAACCAATGCTCTTCTGTCCGCCTATCCGTCGATCAATCAGTACTGCACATAAACACAATTTTATTTTCTGATATCAAAGACTGCTAATATTTTGTGTAAAGATTTGTATGACCACTGCACTGATCATCATTCATCTGTCTGTCGGTTATGCCGCTTTTTCTTCTTAATGCTTATGTGTTTTTACTTTTACAATTTAGAACTTTGCTAATTATGGATATTATCATCCTTGTTGATGATTTTTAAACTCAGGTATCTTAGGAGATAATGTTCTATATTGATTTTACATCCCCCATGATGATAAACAAAGGTAAGCCTTCTGTTGATTGAAAAGTTTGGACACTTCTTGTTTAGAACTGACAAAACAATGATCAAGTTTTTTAGTCAACGTGGTTACTAAACTTTGGTTAACAGTGCAATTTACAGTCAAATGTTCTCTCCTTATAATTCACATGGTCTATTAGTCTCTTGGATACATCATGTTTCAATAGCTAAAATATTTGTTTTCTCAGCTGCTATCAAAATTAGATGGCTTAAATTTTTAATCAAGATTAACATTTTCCGCTGTTATTTAGTAACGAATCTTATTTATAATTCAAAATGTCCGTCCGTTCGTCTGTTGGCTAGAATTAGGGGAAAATGTGACTTTCTCATTTGCTATTCAAAGGCTGAAATTTTTTTTGTAAATACTACTAAATATTTCCAACATAGCTTGCCAGTATGGACCTCATTTATTGTTTAGTTTGTTCATCCAGTAAGAGGGAAGGAAGTGGGGTAAAGGGGTTGCATAATGTTAATGATCCATTTCTTGTTAAAAGCAAAACTTTTCTATAGTGGGGGTTGGTCTGTCCATCCGTATGTCCCTAACAGATATTTCTGATTGTTAATCTAGGCATATTAGAATTGTCCTATTGAATTCAAACTTGACAATAAAATTTTTGAAACTGTTATGATCTGCATTGAAGTAAAAGAAAAAAAATCTTTTTACCATTGCTTTACATAGTTGCCTTATCACCATGACGTTGGTATGTCCAAATAAAATATCTTGTATTTAAGCTATTAAATGACATATTTACTCAAATTTTTGCTGAAATCTAAATATTTTCTCTTTTAAGTGCAGTTACTCTATATTTCTTAATGTTCTTTAGTTGAATTGATTGAGTTTCTCTTTTACAGATTTTGTCTCTTTTTAAATACTCTCGCTCTTTGTCTTACAAATTGTATTCTCTTATTCTTCAATTAAATGTTCCTTTTTATTATCTCTTTCAAATTCAGCTTGTAATAAAATAAGAATAGTTATTTCGCGAATCGTATTATAAACGGCTTTCCGCGGATATAGAATGTACAATTATAAAATTAAAACTAGTTTTTTTAGCCCCGAGGTGCCGGAGGCACCGGCTAAAAAAACTGGTTTTAATCTTATGATTGTACATTTCTATATTCGTAGAAAACTGGATATAATACGATGCTAGACATAGTTTTTTCGTATGGATGAGAACCGGTTCCTATCCACCGGATTCGAATGAATACGAGAAAATGAATGCCAATGATTCTCAAAGCTGTCTCATACCAACTGTTAATTTTTGTTTTCGTATAATTTTTTAGAGCTAGTTTCTACAAAAATTCAATATGTACTCCATCTCCCCTTTTTCTTTCTCTCTCTCTCTTAAAAAAATATTGAAGTTACACATAAAGATTATGACTTTAACGTCTTATTTTAGAATATCTGTTTAACTGATTTATCCAGTAATTTTTTGTTTTATATTTAAACCCAATGTAATAATACACGATTTAACATTTTGCTTAATCTTTAAGAAAAAATATTTTTTAAAGAATATAATTCTAACATATTTCATTTCAAATTATCGTCCTGAAAGGGTTAAAATGTTTAGTTTAATGTCAAACCACATTACAGGAGTGTCACATGAATCAATTTATATTAAAACTAAGTTTTCTTAGATTTACTATATTATAAATTTAAGTTTTCTGTTTTATGAATAGAAATCAAATACTTCAATGTTATTCAAATAGCAACATAAATTAAAAAACTGAATTTATGATGCTAAAAGTAGAATAATGGGTCTTATCGTTCTGGTCAATGAGAGTTTATTAGGGATTATTTGAGCACTATGAGTTTTAAACACTCTATTCTTGGAGAATTAAAGCTCATTTATAGACGTTTATTTCCTATATAGATCTGTCATGGATCTTGATGCAATACAGCAGGCCGTTTTGTACATGTTAAAAATTAGAAGATTTCATTAAATAAAAGTAATTGCAAATATGGGTATTAAATGAGATGGATTCTTTAAAAACTTTTTGGCTCACTGCCTCACTAAAATTAGTAAGGTTCGCTAAAAAATTTTGTGAATAATCATCCAAAATCGCATTAAAAATCTACAAAAATTAAATAAAATCTTATGTTAATAACCCTTTTATGATTTTATTTAATTTTAGTAGATTGTTTATGCGATTTTGGAAGATTTTTCACAACAATTTTTTAATTTAAGTGAGGCAGTGAGTAAAAATTTTTTTGTTTAAAATCAAGATTTTTTCTTAATTTGGATACGCTTATGAAATTTTACAAAAACCATTCAAATTGATTTTAATATTTTTAAAAAAAAACATAGTAAGTTTATTTAAATAGGTCGGAGAGGAGCATTGATCTGTAAATTATAATGGTAACCAAAGTTTTATGAACATGTTATCTAGTCCGTTGACTTAAAAGATTTGGGTACTTTTATTAAATTATGTTACAGACTAGCTGGTTTAAACCAATAATTTTAATTGTTACCTGTTATAAGACTGGCGTAGGACATTGCTTTCAAGTCTAGTTTTAAAAAGAAAAGTTTTGGTGTATTTTTTTCTAGGGGCAATTTCTCTTGGGAGGGTGGTGGAACTATGAGAAGATACCCTGTAAAGGAGAACCATATTGGTTAAGTGGTTAGCGAGAGCTTTCGGTACAAACAAACAGACAGACATACTGTTACTTTCTAATATAGATAAAATGTATACTTACCCCTTTGCATGAATCAAGACAAACGTTGACGGTTCCTTTGAACAAGACGTAGTTACTGTCGGGAAACTATTTTAAAATTATTGCATTTTTTGGATATAGTCTAAATTCGAAGGAAGGTCTTTTTCTGGTAACTGTGAAGTTTGGCGGACAAACAGCTGGCCGCGCAGCCAAAATTTGAACGTCTGAGAAACGACATGTTAAAATCTAAGTATTATCTGGAATAACCAAGAGACATTAATTTAATAATGTGACTAAACGCGATAAAATAAAAATTACGCACGCTACGCGCCCTCTTTGATTAACGTTTCAATGTTTCAAATGATTTTTATATAAGTAGTGAAATTATATATTATAATACTAGCGGCTACGCCCCTAGAGGCCTCTAGGGGCACTTGAGGAGGAGAGAGTCGAATTTAATAATTCAATTTCTTATTTTAGATTTTAAAAGAAAAAGTAAAAAAAAAATTTTGGGGGGGGCGAAAAAAAAAATTAAATTTTTTTTTTGGAGGGGGTGCCCCCCCCCCTTATTTTTAATTTTAGTTAAAAAATTAAAAAAAAATAAAAAAATTTAAGGGGGGGATTTTTCATTTTTTGGGGGGGTTGGGGGTGTCCCACCCCCCAAGAAAATAGTTATAAACCTTCCCGGGACCTATGAGAAGCTACCCTGTTAAGGAAAACCCGATCGGTTCAGCGGTTAGCGAGATCCTTCGGTACAAACACACAGACACACAAACATCCTGTTACTTTATTATAAGGATAGATATAAGAAATAAACAAGGGGGAAATATTTTTGATTATTAATTAGATTACACCCGTGTGATTTACAGAAAAGACATTTTTTGGTTTTCTACAATTTCCATGGAATATTAATTTGGCTATTTTTAATCCCCCTTTAAATTCTTTAAAAAAAAATAATGTTTATTTTATTACATCACCTGAAATTTAAAGCAAAATATATCATTTACAATTTATATAATTATTTGGATGATGCACCATATTTTCGCATACTCTAATAAAATGATCCTTCAAGCTGGCTAATATACCCCCCATCCACCCCTTTTACCCCATCCCCTCCCCTGTTACTGGAGAAAAGTACTGACCATAAAAGAGGACGTAATTAGCAACCTAATTTTACGAAAAAGTTTTCCCTGTCATAATTTCCACGTATATTATATCCAGTTCAGTGAAGCGTACATCAGAAATATGATTATTATAGTCATATTTAAATGAAAAAGGGTATTGCTAAAAATCCAATAAAAATAAATAATTTTTTGGGATTATTTTTTCATTGCCAGTTTGCTAAAAGTCATTGGATGTTTATTATAATTGTGTATATATATTTTTGTTTCAGTGAGAGGCATGTTCAATAATGCTTAGTTTAATTTTGTTCAGTTTTAATTTTTGACCCAAAGTACTTTTTCTTACTAGGTACCCCGACCCCCTTTTTTTCCAATTATACTTCTTAAACTATTAAACTATTAATTTTAAGATTTTTAGACGTTTTTAGTCTTGACTATTTAGAGAAAATCTACAACCTTTTTTTCATCTTTTTGTGTTGTAGCCGTATGCGGTCTAGTTCTAAAAGTGATTTTTAAAATCTGCAATAATTTCCTTGAAGGCTCTGAATTTTGCTTTTAGAAAATCTCCATCTACAGAAACAAAATTTTCAAACAGGTAAGGATCTACGGAACATCTGAAATTAAATTGGATTTTAAACATGAATAATTTTTCCAGTATGGCTTCCAAACTGATTAATATCCGCTGGATTAAAACCAATTCTTAGCCATACTGATAAATTATGTATAGCATCGTTTTACAGACAATTTTCCACGAATATTAAATTAAATCATAGAATTTATATCGATTTGTTAGCCCCGAAGTGCCTAAGGCCCGGGCTTTTAATTTTTCATTTCATTATCCCGGAAAGCTGTTTTAATACGCTGAAATAAATAACTATTACAGTATTGTTTCAAAACTATTTCATTTCTACTGGATTAAAACTGGTTCTGAATCATGCTGTAAAGGTTATATCACTCAGTCGAGGCCTCGATCAGCTCCAGCCGCGCGCATCTGCCGACCCTTATTTCTTATTTTTTATTGCTATTAAAGCGGATCATTTCCATAAATTTCTGTCAAACGATCTTATTAAGAGCAGTTAGGCTTAATAAGAGCATTTACTAGACTGCTACACACAATTTTACGTAAAATACGCGAAAAAAATGTATCACTTTTTAGAAGTGATTATAATGAGTGATTTTGAAGAGGATGGGTATAGTACAGTTCAGAGCACTGTACATAATTCTGATCTGGTTGAGTATGCTAATAAACTACATAAAGGTAATTCTGATCTTGTTGAGTATGCTATTAAACTACATAAAGGTAATTAATTACAAATATTAACTCGTGGTCTATATAAAGTTAATTTGTTGGTTTTGATAAGAAAGTACACACAGGCTAATGGATATAATTAAATCAGGGCTTGGCAGCCGCGCCGCAGCTGCGCATAAGCCTCAAATTTAAAACCACTTGTGTGAAGAAAAAAAAGAATTCTGTCTTAGACATACAGCTGAATTTTACAGCTGAAATATGACTATTTCACTAACGCTACGCGGCTGACGCGCGGCTACCGAGCCCTGCATTAAATTCACTATTATTTTAAAACAAAAATTGTCTAATTTTGTATAAATAAACTAAGATAAAGCTTACCCGTTAACAAGGATAGGTTCTGTTTGAGACTGCGTGTCTGTAACATCCATTCCAGATACTAAAACAAATAAAAAATAACAAGGATTTCCAGGAAAATTGACAAAAAAAGGCAAATTCGGGTATTATCTTTTATATGCACAGATACCATACTTATACTTTTCTCTCATTTTAAAGTTTGATTCTGTTGAATCAAATTTTCTTGAAGGGATTTTTATGCATTGATAATACAGAAACATAATATTGGGTAGAAATGCTAGTGTTCATATATAGTTTAGTTAATTACATGTAAAAGGAAAAAATTGCCAAAAAAGTACATACAGCATTAACCTAAACTCTATAAATCACGATTTGCATGTTAAAAATTACACTTGAACAATGCAAGCCTAATGCAATATACATAATTGAGCATTGTAATGCAATAAACAATTCTGCCCTTATATTTTATTTGTTATTTATTACATTTATTTAAACAATAAAACATATGTCAAATTGTTGTAAAAAAAGCAAGGATGATAATGTCCACCAATAGTAACAAAGATTTTAAATTAAGCTTTTTAAGACAAACAAAAATTGATAATAAATTAATCGGTTTCATATTGTAAACACAATCTTAGACAATATTAGTTTTCATGAAAAACTATGAAACCCAAAATTAAGAAGTAAATAAAGCTTCTTATTATCTGAATTAGAGAGTGCGTATCTGGATTATTTATAGTACAGTTTAGTGTACCTATATGAAGTAAGTCCCAAAGGCCATAGAAATGCCGAAAAAGCATTAAAATATTTTAAAATTGGTGGAAGAAGTGAACACCAGATGCCTTTGTTTCAAACAGGCATAAAAAGACCGAAGGGCACAAAGGACATGTAGAGTAGTTACGCAATTATAAGCATTATGGCGTCGCGTTTTGCAATAAAATAAAGTCAAACAACCTAGTAAATGGTTTTCTATATTTTAGTATTGTTTACATATGCTGGGTAGACACTCTTGTGGTCAAATAGTTCACATTACTATTAAGCACGTACAATTGGGCAATATGAAATAGTTGGTTTACACATCTCGGTGATTTCACTTAATGTGCCTGTCGAGTATTTAAATACCCCCTCCCTTGTTTTTTTAAGTAAACTGAAAATAAAGAGAAGGGGGATGTTTTTCCAATCCTAATCCATGCTAGGGATTCTAGCCCTTCGGGGCTACCATGTAACCAATAAAACTTAACCTAAAGTATTAAATAAACAAACTACAACCCCTTTTGTGTCCTCAACAGATACATTAAGGGAAAACGCCTAGTTTTCTTTTAGTGATAGAAGGAAGGGGACAATAGGCTGTTTATTACACTAGTCCATAGACGTCCAAGCTTTTTATTTTTTTGGGGGGAAATTTTTTTTAAGGGGGGGGTAATTCGCTTTGGGGGGGGTAAAATGGCAAATTTTTTTTACCCCCCCAAAATTTTTACCCCAGGGGTAAAATTTGCTTGGGGGGGGGGGGGTAATTACCCCCCCTGAAATCTGTTGGCAGGGGTAAATTTTGTTTATCCCCCCCAAAATTTACCCCCGGGGAAAAATTTTTTTGGGGGGGGTAATTTAAATTTTAATTTAAAATTTTTTTGTTAGAGATTTTTTATTTTTGGGGGGGGGGTAAATTGTAAATAGGGGGGGGGGGGTAAAATGAAAAAAAATTTGGGGTTGCCTACGGCCTACGGCACCCCCGAAATCCTTTAAGGGGGGGGGGTAATCGCCCCATTACCCCCGCCCTCTTGGACGTCTATGCACTAGTCCCCAAGTTTTATGATAATGTTGGGTTAACAACATTGGGTGGGGACTTTTATGAATTTTGATTAGTTGGTTAATGAAGTTGAGTGTCCAAACGTTTCAACCACAAATTGTAATCTACAGAAGGGATAATTTTGTTTTTATTATTGGGGATGTATATAAATCCTTTAGATTCCTGGATATTGTACTGTATAACTTCTACTCTACATGTCATGTAGTAAGGAGCATATGCTTGCTTATTTGACTATGTGGTAGAATAAACCATATAACACTAGAGCACGTAAAATTGAGTAATTATTTAATGAAAAAAGTTCTCCTTTGAATTTATGTTATTGCTAATCTTTCTACAGGTCCGTTTAAAAATGAGTAATGACTTTTGGAAATAGTTAGCATTGACTTTTGTTGTAAAACAGAACAGCGTACATTAGAATGAAATTTCAAATAATTTTTAAGGGGATTGTTCTTTATAGAAAAATATTTACCAATAAAAAAATTCATTAAGTAGCAAAGTTTTTTTTAAAAAGTTAATTTTATTCATTCTACGAGGTACCACGCTAACCACAGATAACCTAACTGAACTTACCCAAGAGGCCATAAACATCCTTGCTGGCGTTATCCAGGTAAACCTCCATGTTCAGAGGGGTTCCAGGTTTTACATTCAACTCATCATCTAAATAGCAAAATTTTAAAAATATATTAAATGTAGAAAAATAAAAATTATATAAATTATATATTATAATAAATTTTTTTAAAATCCTCTAAAACATTTGTAAAAAATCCAGGAATTTATTTATATTGTAAAAAAGTATCTTTTTGATGATTGCAGAAGCATAAAACTCTGAATAAAATAAAATGAAAATTAAAGATAAAATGTTGTTTTACTTTTAAGAAATATAAAAAAAAATACAAATTATTTTATAAAACTAACTGGATGTCTCTCTGTGGCGAAGGATCTCATTGTGGTTTTTCTTTATAGATCCAATGAAAAGTTCAGAAATATTTTGAGTGATGGTACCCCAACCATCAAAGTAAAACAAAAACGCTTGAATCAAAAAATCAATCCAGACTATTATAAAGGTGTTACGCTTTCTATTTCGTACCTAACTGTTACAGGAATCAACCTCCATAGTTTAAAATTATTTGGATAATTCTAACATGCACAAATTAACAAAATAGCTAATTGTGACTTACGGACCAACGTACAGACACTAATTATAGAAAAGCTCCGCCTTTAAAAAAAGATTGTGCAAGCTTACCAATAAGAACACCGTCCTGTCTGACTCCAACATTAAGAAGGGGGGCAGGGGCAAATCCAGTCACTTCACTTGTTATCTCTACATCACTAAAGGAAAATAATTATAAAGGAGGGGGCAGGGGCAAATTTAATCACTCCACTTGTTATCTCTACATTACCAAAGGAAAATATTAAATAAGGAGGGGGCAGGGGAAAATTTAGTTACTTCACTTGTTATCTCTACATCACTACAGATAAATATTAATTAAGGAGGGGGGCAGGAGCAAATCCAGTCATTTCACTTGTTATCTCTACATCACAAAAGGAAAATATTAATTAAGGAGGGGGCAGGGGCAAATCCAGTTACTTCTTTTTTTATCTCTACATCATAAAGAAAAATATTTATTAAGAAGGGGGGCAGGAGCAAATCCAGTTACTTCACTTGTTATCTCTACATCACTAAAGAAAAATATTAATTAAGGAGGGGGCAGGGGCAAATCCAGCACTTCAATTGTTATCTGTACATCACTACAGATAAATATATATTAAGGATGGGGGCAGGGGCAAATCCAGTCATTTCACTTGTTATCTCTACATCACTAAAGGAAAATATTAATTAAGGAGGGGGGCAGGGGCAAATCCAGTCACTTCACTTGTTATCTCTACATCACTGCAAAAAAATATTTTGTTGATTTTACCATGAACCTAGTAATAGTGTCTGACTGATTATGACGTAAGAAAAAAAATTAGCCAATGAGAAGTCATTATTGACCAATGCACAGTGGGCCAGAATTGGCCAAAACGGTTCAAAATTCAATAACTCAAAAACTATTGGTTTTAGAGAAAAAATTGTAAAACATGAAGTGTCTATCTATGCAAAAACTAAAAGTTTGCTTATTCGTGTATACTCAGTTTTGGGGGAATTTTCGCGGATTTTTTTTTCAATTACTACTAAACTTCATTTTACAGTTTCAACATCAAAAGAACAAATTCATATTTTTTAATTTTAAGCAACTTTGCTTTTATGTACAATTAACCTCTGACCACTCCTTCATGTGCTTTTGGTGTATTTTTCGCGGATTTTTTAAAAATTACCACCAAACTTCATTTTACAGTTTCAACACCAAAAGAACAATTTCATATTTTTAAATCTTAAGCAACTTTGCTTTTATGTATAATTAACCTCTGACCACTCCTTCATGTGCTTTTGGTGTATTTTTTTGCGGATTTTTTTTTTAAATTACTACCAAACTTCATTTTACAGTTTCAACACCAAAAGAACAATTTCATATTTTTAAATTTTAAGCAACTTTAC